>NC_073354.2:35007000-35655500 GCF_027580225.2 Misgurnus anguillicaudatus | reverse complement strand
GCGTGGAAACTCCTGCCAAACGTGTCTCAGTGGGTTCTGCAAATAATAGAAAAGGGCTACAAAATTCAGTTTTGCAACCAGCCACCCCAATTCAACGGCGTGTTATCTACCATAGTGGGTGCTGGGCAGACTCTAACAATGGAACAAGAAGTAGAAACTCTCTTGTGCAAGGAAGCCATAGAATGTGTTCCTCCTCACAACAGGGAGTCAGGGTTTTACAGCCGCTATTTCATAGTTCCAAAGAAAGACGGGGGGTTACGTCCGATTTTAGATCTACGTCATCTGAACCGGTCTGTTGCAAAACTAAAGTTCAAGATGTTAACTATAAAGCAGATCGTCACACAAATCAGATCCGAGGACTGGTTTGTGACGATAGATCTAAAAGACGCGTATTTTCACATATCTATCCTCCCGCAACACAGGAGATTCCTGAGGTTCGCCTTCGGGGGCGTGGCTTACCAATATCGGGTTCTCCCTTTCGGTCTATCTCTGTCACCCCGTACATTTACAAAGTGCATGGATGCAGCGCTGGCTCCATTACGACTTCGGGGCATCCGTGTCTTAAACTACATAGACGATTGGCTAATTTTAGCCCAATCAGAGAGTATGGCAGCGCAGCATCGAGATGCTGTGCTGACCCACATGAGAGAACTGGGGTTAAGGCTAAATGCAAAGAAAAGCATGCTCTCTCCAGTACAGAGGACAGCTTTTCTTGGCGTTATATGGGATTCAACGACAATGCAGGCACATCTGTCCCCTGCTCGTGTGGAATCCATTCTTTTGGCTGTAGGCAGAGTGAAGTTAGGCCAGTCACACACTGTAAAACAATTTCAGAGGTTGTTGGGGCTCATGGCAGCAGCGTCCAATGTGATACCCCTTGGGCTGCTTCACATGAGACCGCTACAGTGGTGGCTCAAAACCAAAGGGTTTTCCCCGAGGGGCAACCCGTTCCGTCTGATCAAGGTCACGCGCAGATGTCTTCGTGCCTTAGATCTTTGGAAGAGACCATGGTTTCTCTCCCAAGGTCTGATGTTGGGGGCTCAGTACCGTCGAGTTACACTGACAACGGATGCTTCCCTCACAGGCTGGGGAGCAACTATGGGGAGCCATCTGGCTCATGGATTATGGGGGGCCAGACAGCTCAGCTGGCATATAAATTGCCTAGAGATGATGGCAGTGTTTTATGCCCTGAGATGTTTCATCCCTCACCTGCGGGGCCATCACGTGTTAGTCCGGACAGACAACACGTCGGTAGTCGCGTACATCAACCACCAGGGGGGTTTGCGTTCACGCCCTTTCTACAAATTGGCGCGGCATATCCTTCTGTGGACACAGGGGAAGTTGCTGTCACTCAGAGCAGTATACATTCCCGGGTGTCTGAATCTGGGAGCAGACTTCCTGTCGAGACAGGGGCTGAGGCCCGGGGAGTGGAGGCTCCACCCTCAGGTGGTGGAGTCCATCTGGACGAGATTTTACCAGGCGGAAGTGGATCTGTTTGCGTCCAGAGAGACGACACACTGTCCGCTATGGTTTTCTCTCACACATCCAGCACCGCTGGGACTGGATGCCATGGTTCAGCCATGGCCGAGGCTACGGCTGTACGCTTTTCCCCCGATCGCTCTGCTCCCGTGAGTTCTGGAGAGGGTTCGTCGCAACAACGTCCGCTTGTTGTTGGTAGCCCCATTCTGGCCGAACTGAATATGGTTCTCGGACCTGGTGTCCCTCCTCGACGGCTCACCTTGGGAAATACCCGTCAGGAGGGATCTCCTCTCTCTGGCGGGTGGCTCGATTCTTCACCCCCGCCCAGAGTTATGGAAACTGTGGGTCTGGCCTCTGAGGGGGCCAGACTCATAGAATCTGGTCTCTCAGCTGAGGCTGCTGAGACCATTCTTCACTCCAGAGCTCCCTCCACGAGGAAGCTTTATGCCTTTAAATGGAGAGTTTTTACTTCCTGGTGCAGCAAACACCTGTATGACCCTGTGAACTGCCCAATTGGTACAGTCTTGGAGTTTCTGCAGGAAAAGTTCACCGCAGGGTTATCTCCTTCTACACTGAAGGTGTATGTGGCGGCCATCTCGGCTTACCATGTTCCTTTGGTTGGGCAATCCCTTGGGAGAGACCCGCTGGTGGTTCGCTTCCTTCGTGGCACTCGGAGGCTGAGGCCTGTAGTCCGACCCAGGGTCCCAGCTTGGGACCTGGCCGTTGTGCTGGAAGGTCTGTCCATGGCTCCGTTTGAGCCCATTGAGACCGTTCCAGTCAAGTTTGTGGCACTTAAGACAGTACTTCTGTTGGCAGTCACTTCTCTGAGGAGAGTGGGTGACCTTCAGGCCCTGTCGGTTTCCCCTACGTGCCTTGAATTCGCACCGGGGATGGTTAAGGCTTTCTTGTACCCAAGGCCCAGCTATCTTTGCTTTACAGAGCCTTCGTGTGGTCTCGTTTACATGAGAAGACAAAGATATTTTAGTTAGGAAGACATCACCCTTCGGTGTTTACCATGAACCATAACTCCTCAGGCAATCAATATGATTAGTGACACCTGTTGCGGCCGAACTTCTCAGGCAATCATCAGTGACACCTGTGCAAGCGTCCAGTGAGTTGCTATGGTCAATTACAGTTTACGCTTAACAGGACTGCATTGCATTTTAATCTGTTCATTGAAATGAAACGGCCTCATTCCTTGCGTTTTTGTGCCAAGTTTGCGAGCTTCCCTAAATAAGGGTCTTTGGCAAAGATGAGTTGCGTTCGAAGGGACTGGTCAAACACGCCTACCGTAACCTTGTGTTGCAGTCTGTGAGAACGAGCGGCAAATGAGACGAGTAGCATATCGTGGATGAGAGATCCTGGGAAAAGGTTAAATTGGCACGAAAACATTGCGGGCCGAGTAAACATACCGAATTCACAAATAAGCAGAGGAAGGGCGAGCGTTTTGACATCCGATTCTGCTTGGTACGAGTAACAATCGCTTTGAAAACGTTTGGTTTGCACTAAGCATCGAGCAAACGAACTTCAGCTACGACACCTACGGGCAGCAGGAGAGAGTGTTAGTTCAGCGTTTAAATAGTCGGCATTGAGCTGTGATTGGTAAGCCGATTTTATGAATGAATGACGTGGTATTAGAGTCTTCCTGGTAGAACTTACGCTGACGCTTTCATTGAGATTGGCAGCAGACAATCTCTCAAACAGGGCTCGGATACGGTGTAGGTGTTGCTCCCATGTATCACTAAAGACAACAATGTCATCAAGGTACACTGCACATCCCTCCAAACCAGCTGTCACTCTATTCATTAAACGCTGAAATGTAGCGGGGGCATTTCGAAGGCCAAAACTCATAACGGAATAGGAAAATAGTCCAAAAGGTGTTATAAAAGATGAAATATCTTGAGCATGTGTAGTCAGAGGCACCTGCCAGTATCCTTTAAGCAAATCAGTTAACCAGTTAACTGGCAGGTTTGACCAGTCTTTATATACTGTCTTACATCACTCTTTACACGAGGCCAGTAAAAATACTGCAGCAAATGCTGGTAGGTCTTATTAACTCCAAAATGACCTGACACTCCTCCATGAACTGACTCCAAAACAGTATTTCGCAAAGAGGCAGGCACTACAATTTGTATCATGGGTTCACCCAGACCTTGCTCACCACTAGAGGTCCACTTCCGCAATAGTACATCATTCTCAATAAAGTACCCATTTGTGGAACTTTCTGCTTCCTCTGAAGACAACACTGCATCAAACAAAGACCTCAGCGATGGGTCCTCCTTTTGAGTGGACACCCAAACCTGCTGAGAGACAGAAGGTAAAGCAAGAAGACCAGGCACCATTCTCTTAGATGTTGAATAATCCTTAGAATCAGACAGTTCTATTCCATCAGCATTCTGTTTGCTCATTGCACGTGTAAGGGCACATGACACAAATACATCTGGATACTGCTGAGATATATCATTCTCACCAAAAGGAACAGGTGAAACGGTTACCACAGGTGGCGGTGGTGGAACGTCACGCCATACACGGTCACCTGCCAGGTTATTTCCTAAAATAACTGAAACTCCCTCCACTGGCAGAGAAGGTCGAACTCCCAACACCACTGGTGCATTTACAAAATCTGATTGAAGGAACACATTATGCAAGGGAACAGAAAGTGTATGCAGTCCAATGCCTCTAATTAACACACTATTCCCTGTATCAGATTTCTGTGAAAAAGGCAGAACAGATTCCAAGATAAATGACTCTGATGCACCAGTATCTCTCAACACCTTAACAGGGACCTGCTTGTCACATCCAAGTAATGACACATAGCCATCTGTAATAAAAGCAGCATAGCCAGTGTCTCCATCATTACAAAGTACCACAGGTTTCGCCACATTCTGTAAAACATCAAGGCAACAATCAATATTAATGTCACTCTCAACAGATGAAACAGTAAGAGTAGGCTTTAGTTCAGATTTGGTACGCATCAGTTTTCCTTTGAGTGCTAAACAATCCTTTTTCCAATGTCCCTTTAGATGACAATAAGCACAACGGTCATTTTTGTCAACATAATTTCTCAAATTCCTCTCTCTTTTATCAGAAGGGACATGACGGGGAACTGCACCATCTTCAGGATTATCAGTGAACTTTGACCTACCTTTCTTAAGTTCTACCTTATGATTGAGTACATACTCATCAGCAAGAACTGCAGCTTCTTCTGTAGATATAACATTACGATCGGTCAGAAAAATGGACACATGCTCAGGCAAAGTACTTTTAAATTGCTCTAACAAAAACAATTCATAAAGATTTTCATGCATATCTGTTCCTGAGGCAGAACACCAACGATCTAACTGAATTTTTAAATCTTTCACAAATTCAGAATATGTCTGTTCTGTAAGTTTCCGCATGTTCCTAAATTTCTGCCTATAGGCCTCTGGCACCAACTCATAAGCCTTTAACACAGCCTCTTTTACCTTTTGATAGCTTTGACCATCATGAGTACTTAAGGCAGAAATGGCCTTTTGTGCCTTACCAGTTAACACACACTGCAGCATTACGGCCTGCTCCTTCTCAGGCCATTTCATCATACTTGCCAAACGTTAAAATAAACTGAAGAACGTATCAACATCAGTTTCACTGAACTTGGGCAACAGTCTAATATTATTGGCAACATCCAACCCCATTACAGAACTGGACACACCAGTTCCTGCCAATTTGCCTTCCCCAATCAACTGAAAACGCACAGCCTCAACCTCCAATTTACGAATCTCAACTTCACGATTCAGTCTTACCATTGGGCATTCTCTGGGTTTTTTTCATTGAGAAGAACACCAAACGAAGAAGAGGTTCCATTTTTTGTAGCGATAGTATTAGATACCTCTTGCGTTAAGCATTTAGAACCTCCGCACCCCATCTAGAGACCATACGTGGAGATTCCACAGGTCGGGACTCGGGTGCCATAATGTGTCCCCTTCTTGAGAAAGAAGGTCCTTCCTCAGGGGAATCTTCCATGGAGGAGCTGTCACAAGGAACGAGAGTTCTGGAAACCAACTCCTGGTTGTCCAATACGGTGCAACTAAGAGCACGCTCTCCTCGTCCTCCATGATTTGGCACAGCGTCTGTGCGATAAGGCTTACTGGGGGAAATGCATTTTTGAGCAGTCGCCACGGCCAGCTGTGTGCCAGTGCATCCATCCCGAGTGAATCGTCAGCTAGTGAATAAAAAAGGTGACAATGAGTCATCACTGGAGAAGCAAACAGATCTACGTTCGCTTTGCTGAAACGTTTCCAAATCAGTTGTACAGACAGGGGGTGGAGTCGCCATTGTGTTGGGCGAGCCCAACAATGTTTGAAAGCCAATGTTAACATTTGAAATCACCTAAACATACACAC
Source organism: Misgurnus anguillicaudatus (assembly GCF_027580225.2). Taxonomy (NCBI): domain Eukaryota; kingdom Metazoa; phylum Chordata; class Actinopteri; order Cypriniformes; family Cobitidae; genus Misgurnus; species Misgurnus anguillicaudatus. The sequence continues at coordinate 35,649,639 of NC_073354.2, read as the reverse complement.
CCCTACCCCAATAGATTCTGGACCTTCTTTTGATAGACCCACCCCACACATAACAACAACCAACAACAACCTTTATTTATAAAGCACATCTAACACAATAGAAATTGATCCAAAGTGCTGTACATAAGGGAAACATCTACAAATGTCCAAAAGCTAAGGAATAAAATATGTCTTCAGATTAGATTAAAAACTGTCCAATGATGGAGCAGACCTCACATGATAAGGGAGAGCATTCCAAAGCATGGGCCCAGCCACAGAAAAGGCCCGATCACCCTTTAATTTGTAACGACTTCGTGGCACTTTTAAAAGCAAATGGTTTGAAGATCTAAGTGCCCTACCAGGACAATAAGGTACAATTAGATCACTAATATACCTAGGTGCAGAGCCAGACAACGCCTTATAAACAAACATAAGAATTTTTAAATCAACTCGAAACTTAATAGGAAGCCAGTGAAGAGATGCCAAAACTGGAGAAACATGATCCCTCTTTCTAGACCCAGTCAAAAGTCTCGCAGCTGCATTTTGAACAGTTTGTAATCGAGATAGTGAAGATTGCGGAAGACCACAATAAAGAGAGTTACAATAGTCTAATCTTGATGTCACAAATGCATGAATTGCAACTTCTAAATCTTTTCTTGAGAGAAGATTCTTCAGCTTTGCAATAGATCTTAAATGGAAAAAGCTTCCTTTAATAACTGGACTAATTTGTCTGTCAAAGAATAGTGAAGAGTCAAAAATTACTCCAAGGTTTTTGACTTGGGTGCATACATTTGTTGAGAGAGGACCTAACTGGGCTTTCAGAGCAGGAACAGAATCTGCCGGACAACCAAGAATTAAAACATCTGTTTTTTCCTCATTTAGCTGCAGAAAATTATTTGTCATCCACCTTTTAATATCATCTACACATTCCAATAACACATCAAATGACGCAGTGGTGTCAAGTCTTACTGGAAGGTAAAGCTGAGAATCATCTGCATAACAGTGATATCATATGAAATGTTGTACTTCTGGAAAATGTGGGCCAAAGGCAGCATATAAAGGGAAAACAATAATGGTCCCAAAATAGATCCCTGGGGCACACCAAACAAAACAGGTGCAGATGATGATGAACAATTTCCAAAATTTACAGAGAAAGGAGGCAAACCACTTTAATGCAGTGCCCTTGACACCTACCATATATTCTAGCCGTTCAAGAAGTATATTGTGATCAGTAGTATCAAATGCAGCGCTCAGGTCCAACAAAACCAGCACAACACAAGAGCCTGAATCTAAAGCAAGCAGAATATCATTTGTAACCCTCAACAGAGCTGACTCAGTGCTATCTAATGATCTAAAACCAGATTGGAATGTATCCAAAATATTAAAAGACATAACCCTAAAGCAATTCTGGCAAGGATGTCGGTTAGTAGACACGCCCCTTACTGCTGATTGGCTACAAGTGTGAAAATAAATAACCAGTAGGTTACCTGAGTTTAAATGGACACTTTACTTTTTCGCGAATTTTCCAGCTCCCCTGGAGTTAAACATTTGATTTTACCGTTTTGGAATCCATTTAACAGATTTCCGGGTTTAGCGGTACCACTTGTAGCATAGTTTAGCATAATCTATTGAATCTGATTAGACCAACTGCATTGCGCTCAAAAATGACCAAAGGGTTTCAAGATTTTTTTACGCATTACATTACGCAGTGCCTGAAAATCGTCCCCTGCTATTGAAAGTTACCAAAGGGGACTATTTTCAGGCGCTGCGTAATAGGGGTTGTTGTGGTTTCCCTTTTCCTTGAATGAAACAGTATTCAGTCTTAGGTTTTGATTTAAAAAAATAGACTTTTATTATCCGGACAAATAAAAAGCCGAGCCCGTCCTGTTGAAACCTCCCAGAACCAAATGTGGTCCTTGGAAGATCCTGCAAGATCAGTCTGACTTTCTGAGCCGTGGCTGGTAAATATATAGGTTTTGGTTCCCCCCTCCATGCTTCATACAATATGTGATCTGATGATTTTAAAGCTCAGTTTTACCCTGTTTGTTTCTTCAGTGACTGCCATGAGGCGCTAGCGCATCGCTCACTCATATGTCCTAAAGTACACCCCATTTCACACAACATACAAACCATAGACACAGACAGATGCCTTGCTGATTTGTCCTGTATTTATATGAAAATCTGATTTATTCACTTGTGTTTTATCTGAACTAGATAAACATGTATCTCAAGGCCCCCTAATGTGCCATGATTAATGTTAATGTTATTTATTTGATGTTTATGCGAACAAAAGTGCACTTACATGTAAAATCATTTTAAAATCGCAATTTTAAATTGTTCGCTAATGACTTAAGTTACTGGGATCTGTGAAAATTACTGAATATCTGTGGTAGTGTCCACAATAATTTTAGTGTTGAGCCAGATGTTTTTGTGTCAGGGAAAAAGTTACCTAGTGTGTCAGAGTACAAATATTTGGGGGTTTTAATTGATTCAAAGCTGTCTTTTAAATCACATGTAAAAAAGGTTTGTCATCCTATTATTCATAACTGACCAGCACAAATATAAATTATAACAATTGGTAAGTCTGATAAAAGACTTATTAATTAAATAAATTGCTCTACATATTAAAATACAAATGTATCAAAATTAAAATGAAATCTGTATTATATATTATATTGCTCACTTGCCATCTGCGTGTATTTTAAGCTGTGTTTAAGAGAGAGATAAAGTTACATGTTCAGTACTACATGGCAATAATAATGAAATACATCTCTGGTCCTTTCATTAATTTCAGTTAGCCTCTACGTTAGTTTCAGGTAAGCTAAAGCTTCAGATTGCAAAGCATTTGGGGAGTTTTTTAATAAATCAAGCATAATTAAACACGTATTTGGCTATATTCAAGAAACCTGCGTTATTTACAGCATTTATCGGATCTTGCTCTTGTAACTTTCACTCTCTGCGTGCACGTGCTGCGCATCCACGTGATTGACGCGAGAAAAACTCGAGACAGCTAAACTCGACAGATAACTTCCCTGCGCCTCGTCCATTAATTGTATATAGCAGGAAAAGTTATCAGTCTCTTAGAAATACAAGGTGTGAGTGTGTAAACTGACTGAAATGTGTGTATCTCCGGGGCGGATCTGCAACGGATCCAGACCGGAGCTTCATATTTTCATATATTCATTTAGTTCAGATTTATTGTTTACTTTAAATACTTTATTGTAGATTGTAGCTACACCACCCCCTCTGCCCATTAAACAAGGTTCGTGCTTATAATAATAGTCTTGTGGGGTGGATTTATTTAAAATAATGTAATCATCTGTTACTGAATGTCACATTGTCACTGATATATTTTAAGAGATGTCAATGCCAGGTGTTTTCAGTTAAGACAGCTCAAACAAGCATTTCAGTTTTGGACTACACTTAAGCCCTGTTTGGGAAACCACCCCTATATGTTCCCTGCTGAAAAAACAGCATACCAGCAAGGCCAGCAAATGTTGTGTTTTGGTGCTGGTTTGCTAGTGAACACCAGCTAAACCAGCATCAAACCAGCATTAGCACCAGCTAAAACAGCATTAGCACCAGCATCTCATGCTGGTCATACCAGCATATGTTGTGTTTTGGTGCTGGTATGCTGGTGACCACCAGCTAAACCAGCATAGACCAGCATAATTCCATGCTGGTTTGATGCTGCTTTTTTAGCAGGGTTTAGCAGTCTTGCACTTCCTAATATGTAAATAGCCACCATATTATTTATAACCCCTTCATTATATCTCCATTGACTTTTAATTCAGGACACACGATTCAGTTTTTTTTTGTAATCTCAGGAGTCACAATGTTTGTGTATCAGTTAGTTACGTATACAGCTGGGGAGGTTGAGACCTGACCTGAACTGTATATATGAACACATCCGAGCTATAACACGTTCATTTAGGAAGTATAAAAATATACATATACTGCATTTATTTTCATGTTTCTTTAGATATTTGTCTTAACCATGTTGTATTTCTAAAATGATTTTGTTTAAACTTTGTGTTATAATTGACTGTCTGTTTATAATTACTGTACAAAGGAAATCCTCTCAGACGCGATGTCATTCAACGAGACTGAGGATATTCTCCTGTGTTATCCTTTACATCCAGACTCTTGTCCTAGAACTCAACGTCTCACTGGAGTTAAAGTGGCAATGTACGGTGTAATGTTACTCATGATCCTCATGACAGTTTTTGGGAATCTGCTGATCATCATCTCCATCTCTCACTTCAAACAGCTTCAGTCTCCAACTCATCTGATCGTTCAGTCATTGGCTGTGTGTGACTGTCTGATGGGTTCACTGGTGATGCCCTACAGTATGGTGCGATCTGTCGAGGGCTGCTGGTTTTTGGCAGATGTTTTTTGTAAAGTGCATTCTAGTTTGGACATGACCTTCTGTTTTTCTTCTTTAATACATATTTGTTTAATATCTATTGATAGATACTGGGCCATCTGTGACCCTCTGAGATACAAAATGAGGATCACAAACAACACCGTGACTGTATTAATCACCCTTACGTGGATCTTTTCATTTGTGTACAGCTTTTCTGTTGTTTTTTCAGGAGTGAGTGCTGTTGGTATGGAAGCTTTAATATTACAGATGTCTTGTTTTGGTGGCTGTGCTGTGTTTTTAAACAAAGAATGGGGACTAACTTGTGTAATCTTGGTATTTATTATTCCAGGAACTATAATGAGCGCTCTGTATATCATCATATTCAATGTTGTGAAAAAACATGCAAAGGTTCTGTCAGAGAAAGTGTCTGTGACCACCACAGGTGTTAAAAGTCAAATCTCTGCACACAGAGAAAGAAAAGCAGCTAAAACTCTGGCTCTTGTTATGGGTGTTTTCTTTATCTGCTGGCTGCCTTTATCTCTTGCCACTGCTGTTGATCCTTTCCTTAATTTTGTGATCCCAGTTGATGTTTATGAGGCTTTAGTTTGGTTTGCATATTTTAACACAGCTTGTGATCCTTTGATATATGGATTTTTCTATCCTCAATTTCAGAAGGCCTTTAAGACTCTCATATTCACTTATATCTGTGGATTCAATCATTCACATAATCTGACATTTGAATGAATACAGTTTCTATAAATAAATAATAACCAGTGACTAAATAAATGTTGTGAAGCTGGTAGCGTTGATTTCAGAGATATTTAATTTCTTCATCATTCTTTATAATAAAGTTTGTCATTCTCTTAATGTAGTTTCACAAGTTAGTATTTTTAAATCTTTTGCTTATTTAACGTTATCAAAAACATACAGTAAAATTTAGAGTCCTAAAAACTCCAGGCCTGTAATGATCTCAATGGGAACATCATACATATTAGATCAGTCATAATGTCCTGACCCCAAAAATCTGTATGTTTACTGATATAAAACAAATATGATATTTTATTCCAAAGTTTTCTGAGGAAATGGCAACTGTTTAATCATACATACATAAACCATGATTAAAGTATATGTTTCTGAATTATAACCGTAGTAAACGTAACTTACAGCAAAGTTTTCAATATATTTTATTTATAAGTATTTCTAATAGTAACTGTTAAAGAGTAAACAACCTAGAATAAGACCAGATGAAAGTTAAGCTGTAATTGTAGTCTATTCAGTGTACATATCAAGTCATAAATTCCTACTATGATCCTGTGATATAATCAAGACATTTTGAAGCCACCCAATGCTAAGAAAGATAAGTAGTAAATAAGAATTGACTTGATATGAGATATGACCAAAATCTATGTCACCTGGATAAGTGACTGTCAGCTATGAGGGGTGATGACCTTTAAGAGGTAAATGTTGTTAAAAGTATAAAATTATAATAAGACTCCTGGGTGCTGCTATGTGTTTGTGTGTGTGTGTGTATGTGGGTGACATTTTTATAGCAAAGATTATTCACTGTTTTATAATAAGGGCAGCAACTAATGATTATTTTCATAATCGATTAATCGGGTGATTAATCGATTATGCAATTTTTGTGTGAGCATATCAGTGAACAGTCAACATCACACACAACTCCACCCACTATAATTACCCCTCTTCTGACTCACTCACTGACAGCTGTCAAAAATAAAGGCTGTTAGGTCATAAATCACATAAATAAATTTTTATTTATTTAAAGCATTATAAAATGACTAGCTGTAAGGGATGTGTTTGTGTTTTGTTGTAGTCTTTTATTATGAAGTTCTGTCTTTCATGTTCATGTCTTTTATTTTGAAAGGTTCATTGTCATGGTTGTCTTGCTTCCCCATTCCCCTGTCGTGTTCTGATTGGTTCCCTGTCTGTATTAAAGCCTTCTTGTGTTGCAAAAGCAGATTCACCACGCATCACTACGTATGTCACGGTAGGAAAATCCATTGTTTTCCTCCGTGTCATGTTGTTGTGTGTGTGTTGATCACTTACCCCTGCCATGTGCTCGTTAGAGCAATCCCATTCACCTGTGTGTTGATTGTCTCGCTCCAGCTGTTCATCATTACATCATCTCCATATATACTCACCTGACTTTCTGTTCCCTGCCAGATTCTTATTGTTTGCTCAGTCTCCGTGTTGCTTGGTTGTTCCGTGTACATTGGATTACGTGTTTCAGTTTGGATGTGTATTGTCGTCGTCGTCTTCGTGTGGATGTTCCGTGTCAGCTTGGATTTCACCACTGCTCACCACTCCACCAACGTCGCACTCAAAACACCAACTTCCACCGTAGTCATCGTCACCATTGCCTTCAACAACACCGGACTGGATTACTTCTGCATTGACACTGAATTCTCTCTCTTTGTTTACATTTAATAAACATTGTTATATTTTTCACCTGCGTTTGCTTCCGTCTCTTACAAGTCATTACAGAAGAATCTGGCCAACATGGAAGCAGCAGGTGGTCAACCAATCTCCGCGTTGGAGGAGTTTCTCCAACGATCGCTGGCTCGTATGGATCATCAGGATAAAACCATCGAAGATATGTGGAAGGCCGTCCAGGTAATGGTGGCGAAGGTTTCCGAGCTCTCTCAGCGATCTCCGGACATCACGCCTCCCACTGCGCCACCCATGCCGCCCGCACCATCTTCACCTCCAGGGGGTAGTTTCATCCCGGAACCGAGACTTCCTATCCCGGAGAAATACGCCGGTGAGTCCAACTATTGCCGTACTTTTCTCTCTCATTGTTCTTTACATTTCGCCCAACAGACCCGGTCATTCTTCCTCGAGGAGACTAAGTTAGCGTATACTCTCTCGCTTCTCTCGGGCTAGGCTGCCCTCTGGGGGACGGCGGTATGGGAAAACAAGGACAGCTGTTGTTCCTTGTTCGCCTCGCTTGCAGAGGAGATGAAGAGGGTTTTCGACCGCTCCGTCGCCGGGAGGGAGGCCGCCCGTCTCCTCACGGATCTCCAGCAGGGGGAGCGGTCTGTCTCGGACTACTCCATCGAGTTCCGTACCCTGGCGGCGGAGTGCAGGTGGAACGAGGATGCGCAGTGGGACCATTTCCTGCATGGGTTGGCGGATCGGATCCATCGAGAGATCATCACGGCGGAATTACCGAAGTCGCTCAACGGGTTGGTGGACTTGGCGATCCGGGTTGACGCACGCCTTTCCACCGCTGCCAGAAGGAAGACTCAAGGTCCGTCCCTACGTCAAGCGGAGTCCACGAATCCACCCATCGAAGTTTCCGCCGGTGGTCTCTCAGATCCGGAACCCATGCAGGTGGGTCGAGCTCGGTTACCCCGGGAGGAGAGGAAGCGGCGGAGATCCCTGGGTCTTTGTATGTACTGTGGCGAGTCGGGTCACCAATGCCAGAGGTGCCCGGTAAAAGACCAAGCCCGATAGTAAAACAGAGGCTACTATCGGGCAGGATCTCCGCACAGAAGACCTCTACTACATCCACTCTCCTTCCGGTGAGACTACGGTGGTCCACTATGTCGCACTCAGGGCACGCACTTCTGGATTCGGGGGCGGAGGGCAACTTCATCGACAGCTCACTAGCACGTAAGCTCAAGTTACCTTTCACTTCACTCACCCACCAGATTGCGCCCTTCGCCCTCAATGGACATCAGTTACCCACCATCAAGTACACCACAGCACCTATCACACTCATCACTTCCGGAAACCACACAGAGACTATTTCATTTTTTATTACTGACACTGCTCTCTCCCCCATAGTTCTTGGACACCCTTGGCTTCATTCCCATAACCCAAGAATTGACTGGAAACTGGGTTCTGTTACCAGCTGGAGCGAGGAGTGTCATAAGTCCTGTCTTGTCTCTGCTTGTGTTTCTGTTTCTGAGTCTGTGTTTCAGGGGAAAGCAGTGGATTTGTCTACCGTGCCCGCGGAGTACCACGACCTGAAGGAGGTGTTCAGTAAGTCGCGGGCTGATTCTCTTCCTCCTCATCGTCCCTATGACTGTGCGATAGACTTATTGCCAGGTACGTTTCCGCCTAAGGGCAAGTTATACTCTCTGTCCGTTCCGGAGATGGAGGCCATGGAGAAATATATTTCTGATTCTCTGGCAACGGGGTTCATTCGCCCTTCCTCATCTCCAGCAGGGGCGAGGTTCTTTTTTGTGGGGAAGAAGGACGGATCTTTGCGACCTTGTATTGACTACCGAGGGTTGAACAACATCACGGTAAAGAATACTTATCCTTTGCCGTTGATGTCTTCAGCTTTCGAGAGGTTGCAGGGAGCGTCCGTTTTCACTAAATTGGACTTACGTAATGCATATCATTTGGTTTGCATCAGGAAGGGGGATGAATGGAAGACTGCGTGTAACACCCCTCGTGGCCATTTTGAGTACTGCGTGATGCCTTTCGGTCTCACGAACTCGCCGGCAGTCTTCCAAGCACTCGTTAATGACGTGTTGCGAGACATGGTAGATCAGTTCATATATGTTTACCTGGATGACATATTGATTTTTTCTTCGTCTCTCCAGGAACATTTGCAACACGTACGACGAGTGCTTCTGCGGTTGCTAGAGAATGGGCTTTTTGTCAAGGCGGAGAAATGCGTTTTTCATGCACAGTCTGTTTCTTTTTTAGGACACATCATTTCGACTGAGGGTGTTCGCATGGATCCTGAGAAGGTTAAGGCTGTGGTGGATTGGCCATCCCCAGAATCTCGCAAGGCCCTGCAGAGATTTCTGGGGTTCGCCAATTTTTACCGGCGTTTCATTCGCAATTTCAGCCAACTAGCCGCGCCTCTGACCGCTTTGACCTCCCCTGGTTTGACGTTCAGGTGGTCAGACGCAGCTGAGGCTGCGTTTGCCAAACTGAAAAGCTGCTTTGTTTCAGCTCCCATTCTCGTTACCCCTGATCGTTCACGTCAATTCATAGTGGAGGTCGACGCGTCAGAGGTGGGGGTAGGAGCAGTGTTGTCCCAGCGCGCATCCTCAGACGGAAAGGTTCATCCTTGCGCGTATTTTTCTCATCGTTTATCTCCTGCGGAAGTTAACTATGACATTGGCAATCGAGAGTTGTTGGCGGTCAAGCTAGCACTGGAAGAATGGCGTCACTGGCTTGAAGGGTCGGGTGTACCTTTCATTGTATGGACGGACCATAAGAATCTCGAATACATTAGAACTGCCAAAAGACTTAACTCCAGGCAGGCTCGGTGGGCATTGTTTTTCGGTCGTTTCGATTTTACACTTTCTTACCGGCCGGGTTCCAAAAACATCAAACCCGATGCTTTATCCCATCTTTTTGAGCGTTCCGATCGTACTGCTACTCCCGAGCCCATTTTACCGGAGAAAATCATTATCTCCGCGCTCAGATGGGAGGTCGAATCGAAGCCCACCGAACCGTTTATTTGTGCCGGAAGGGTTACGGTCAGACGTCCTCCAGTGGGGTCATGGTTCCAGTGTTGCTTGTCACCCAGGGGTTAGTAGAACTAGGTTTCTAGTCAAGCAACGATTTTGGTGGCCTGGTATGGCTCGTGACGTCCACGACTTCGTCTTGGCTTGTTCGGTTTGTGCCATTGGTAAGACTTCCAATCGTCCTCCAGATGGGTTACTTTTACCGCTGTCTGTCCCTTCGAGACCCTGGTCCCATATTTCGCTAGATTTCATTACCGCCCTCCCACCCTCTAAGGGTAATACGGTGATTTTGACCGTAGTGGACCGGTTCTCGAAGGCAACCCATTTCATTCCCTTGCCCAAATTACCATCAGCCAAGGAAACAGCGGTAGCTGTCATTGACCACGTCTTCCGAATACATGGACTCCCGACAGACGTGGTCTCTGACAGGGGTCCCCAGTTTGTGTCCAAATTTTGGCGAGAGTTCTGCAAATTGCTAGGGGCGACTGTTAGTCTTTCGTCCGGGTTTCATCCCCAGAGCAACGGTCAAACCGAGCGAGCCAATCAGGATGTCGAAAGGGTGTTGCGATGTCTGGTTTCCAAGAATCCTTCGTCCTGGTGTCAGCAACTCTCAATTGTGGAGTACGCACACAATTCTCTGCCGGTGTCATCTACGGGCATGTCTCCATTTAAGTGTAGTTTAGGGTACCAACCACCTAATTTTGTCAGTACTGAATCTGAGGTGTCGGTTCCCTCCGCAAACGCACTAGTCCAGAGGTGCCACCGCACCTGGACCAGAGCTCGCAGAGCTCTGCTCCAGGCAAGGTCACGCACCAAGGCCAAGGCCGATCGCCACCGGTCGAAGCCTCCTCGATACGTCGTCGGTCAAAGAGTGTGGCTTTCAACCCAGAATATTCCGATGCGTTCCGTCTCGAATAAACTTGCTCCCAAATTTATTGGCCCGTTTTCTGTTACCAAAATCATTAATCCGGTAACAGTGCGTCTTAGCCTTCCTCCTGCGTACAGGAGGGTTCACCCCGTCTTTCACGTTTCCAAAATTAAACCGGTGATTTTTTCCCGTCTTAATCCGCCTGCCCCGGTTTCCCCTCCGCCTCGTATCGTTAATGGGGAGACCACATATTCGGTTAACCGTATTCTGGACTCCAGACGGAGGGGACGCGGATTTCAGTACTTGGTGGATTGGGGAGTTTACGGTCCGGAGGAGAGAAGGTGGGTTCCTGCTCGGGACATACTGGATCACCGCCTTATTGATGAATTCAATCAACAGGTAAAGCAGGCTGGGAACGCCGAGGGGCGTTCCTAGGGGAGGGGGTACTGTCACGGTAGGAAAATCCATTGTTTTCCTCCGTGTCATGTTGTTGTGTGTGTGTTGATCACTTACCCCTGCCATGTGCTCGTTAGAGCAATCCCATTCACCTGTGTGTTGATTGTCTCGCTCCAGCTGTTCATCATTACATCATCTCCATATATACTCACCTGACTTTCTGTTCCCTGCCAGATTCTTATTGTTTGCTCAGTCTCCGTGTTGCTTGGTTGTTCCGTGTACATTGGATTACGTGTTTCAGTTTGGATGTGTATTGTCGTCGTCGTCTTCGTGTGGATGTTCCGTGTCAGCTTGGATTTCACCACTGCTCACCACTCCACCAACGTCGCACTCAAAACACCAACTTCCACCGTAGTCATCGTCACCATTGCCTTCAACAACACCGGACTGGATTACTTCCGCATTGACACTGAATTCTCTCTCTTTGTTTACATTTAATAAACATTGTTATATTTTTCACCTGCGTTTGCTTCCGTCTCTTACAAGTCATTACAACGTATTTATATTCTAACTACTTGTATCAATGATACATTCAAATAAAGTTGTTTGTGTCAACACATTAACACAGCCCATACGGACTACCGGCACATCCGGGAACTTGACTGTAAATTTCGTCACCGCCCCTTTGTGGGGGATAAAAAGCAGACCTTCCATTGGCTTCCATTCAAAATAGCGGAACAAAGCAATGTTTTTACACAGCCGGCAGGCGTAAATAACTTATGAAATCACTCAGATTAAACATGTACAGTATTTATCTGTCCACCCTGCCTGCCACAGAGCCCGAAAGACACACCAACACACTCAATTCGGTCAACACAAAAACATGTCTCCTTCATTCTCACAGCGTCAAATTTGTGTAACAACGCCATCCAGTGATTGCTGGAAATATCGCTAAGCCAGTTGTATGACTCGACGGAAAAGTGCACTCATTACTCTAAATATAAAGACATAATAAATAAATACGAAGTAACTTTCAAATACGAAGTAAAATCATTCACTTGCTTCCCTGTTGACTCGATGAGGTACGAGTAAATGTCCTTGTAAGACACCTCTGGCCAATAGGGAGCGTTGTTACACAAATTTGATGCTGGGAGAATGAAAGAGACATGTTTTTATATTGACCAAATTAAATATGTTACTGTATCTTTCGCGCTCTATGGCAGGCAGGGTGGACAGATAATTACTCAACATGTTTAATCTGAGTGATTTCATAAGTTATTTATGCCTGCTGGCTGTGTACGAAGGTTGCTTTGTTCCGCTATTTTGAATGGAAGCCAATGGAAGGCCTAGTCTGATTGCCCCCAAAAGTGGGCGTGAACCTGTTCAGAGACTTTCTATGACGTTGCGCCGGTTGTGCGTATTGACCTATGGCTAAGCCACTCCCCTCCACTCACTCTGGCAAACAATTAACATTCAGTGACAGGCGCTATGGCAACTGTAACAGTAGGAGACATTTCACAGGAGGCAATTGATGATTTTTGGAGACAGAAAGACTATACATTATCTCGAAGTCACCAAAAGGGCCTTAACTATGGATTGGAGAGTTATATTAATAATTTTATTGTTGAGAAGGTAGATGAAAAGCTTTAGGTCCAGGCAAAAATCTACAGGTCACAGTGTAAATGTGATAAACCGCATTTCGTTTCCATCATGATCAAATAAAAAATGTACAGGTCTAAGTTGCATACGTTTCCAGGATAAGCCTTTTTACCATCTTTAGTACCTCTATGTTCGTTTGGTGCTACAGTATTTACATAAATCATTCAGCACAACATTGCGATTACAAATAACATTTGTTATATCGATAATTTACAAATATGTTATTGAAGCTAAGTGACATGATGTACATGTCACGACCGGTTTAACACCGGGAAGTGGAAAACAAAGAAGAACCCAAACGCAGACCCAAACTACAAAAATAAACTATGATTTATTTGAACAGAACATAAATACCCACGAGGGGGTAAAACAGAACATAAACTAAACCCTGGTAAAACACGAAGCAAACACTGGAACAAACTGGAACTGTAACAGAGCACACGAAGGACATGAAACTCTGACATACAACAACGCACGCACAACACACAGAGAACACGAGGGCATTATATAGACAGCACATCAATGGGGAACAGGTGAACATAATTAATTACGTAAGACACGAGTACATAAGGGAGTAGGGTAAAAGTGACAAGACACTGGGAACACGTGTCACACATATATGATGTGAAAACACACGTGTTCCCACGTAAACACAATGCTGCCCTGATCTTGCCCTCTAACATCCAACCTGGATCATAACCGAGGTCAGGCAAGACCATGACAGCCACCAAACACTGGGAACATGTGGAAGCCACACAACTATATGCCTCCACATGCTCCCACACAGAACATAGTACTGTCATGGTCTTGCCAGATACACTCAGACCTGAGTCTATTACAAAAGCTCTGGCAAGCCCATGACAGTACCCCCAACTACAAAGACGGATACCAGACTTCACAAACAAAAAGAAACAAAGACATTAAACACGAGGAACGAGAGACTGCACAACAGAAAACACCCAAGAAACAATGACAATAAATAAAAGCGGAAGACAAACATAAGTAACTAAAGGGTTCGGATGATTTAACAAAAATAACAAATCAGGGAGGGGGGGTGGGACAACAACAGGGTGTACAAAATGTCCGGGGTGAAAAGAATGAGTCCCAAAGTTCTGTTGTTGCCCTGCTGGGGCATAACGTGGCCTTGGCTGCACCGGCGGGTGAGGTGTCTCCGGCTGCACCGGCGGGTGACGTGTCTCCGGCTGCACCGGCGGGTGACGTGTCTCCGGCTGCACCGGCGTGTGACGTGTCCCCGGCTGCACCGGCGGGTGACGAGTCCCCGGCTGCACCGGCGTGTGACGAGTCCCCGGCTGCACCGGCTTGTGACGAGTCCCTGGCTGCACCGGCGTGTGACGAGTCCCCAGCTGCACCGGCGTGTGACGAGTCTCCGGCTGCACCGGCGTGTGACGAGTCTCCTGCTGCACCGGCGGGTGAACCGGAGCGTCTTTCGTCCTTCTCCTCCTCCGTCTGGATGCAGAGGATGCGGGACGGAGATCAAGCGCAGGAGTGGGTGAGGTCGGCGAAGAAAAGGTCTCCAGCACCGGAGGGACGGGAGTCGACCTCCCCAGCCTGACAGCCCCGGTCAAGATGCCTCTCGGGTTGGATGAGGGAGCCATGGATACGACCGTCTCGGCCGATCTCGGTGGTTGCTGTCGGCGGTCGAGACGGTCAACCAAGTCCCAATACGGCAGATGAATAAGCTCCGCTCGCTCCCGAATCGGCGGAGGGTCGTTCATCCCGGCCACCAGGTAAGCGCTGGCAAGAACCTCCGGGTAACAACCCTTACTGCTCTCCACCGCCAAGGCATAGTCCCGGAGTGGAAGGTCCCTCTGCGGTGGAAAGGGGCTACCCCCGGAGAGCGTCTGTGCTGCAATGGAGGACCACCACTCCGGGTCCGATGCACATTGCATAGTTGATCCGCTGGGTTCAGTTTGGTGCGTGCGTAATGTCACGACCGGTTTAACACCGGGAAGTGGAAAACAAAGAAGAACCCAAACACAGACCCAAACTACAAAAATAAACTATGATTTTATTTGAACAGAACATAAATACCCACGAGGGGGTAAAACAGAACATAAACTAAACACTGGTAAAACACGAAGCAAACACTGGAACAAACTGGAACTGTAACAGAGCACACGAAGGACATGAAACTCTGACATACAACAACGCACGCACAACACACAGAGAACACGAGGGCATTATATAGACAGCACATCAATGGGGAACAGGTGAACATAATTAATTACGTAAGACACGAGTACATAAGGGAGTAGGGTAAAAGTGACAAGACACTGGGAACACGTGTCACACATATATGATGTGAAAACACACGTGTTCCCACGTAAACACAATGCTGCCCTGATCTTGCCCTCTAACATCCAACCTGGATCATAACCAAGGTCAGGCAAGACCATGACAGCCACCAAACACTGGGAACATGTGGAAGCCACACAACTATATGCCTGCACATGCTCCCACACAGAACATAGTACTGTCATGGTCTTGCCAGATACACTCAGACCTGAGTTTATTACAAAAGCTCTGGCAAGCCCATGACAGTACAACGCAGCTAGAAGCTAACGTTAACGTTTTCTCTTTACTTTAGAGATGTTAAAGATAACGTTCAAATACGTTGTTGACTTAGCTTAGAACAGATGTAGACATCCTTGTTTAAATTATCCACGTTTAGTTGGTGTTGTGGTCTACCGCATAACTTAATCCAGAGCAGACACTTAACGTTTTCTTGGTTGAGATGTGGCTTGGGAAAAGGTAAAAAAACACAACGTCGCCCAGCCTCTGGGGATACCTAGTGTCGGAGTTGCATGTAACCAGCCAAGACGGCCGCTGTGCCTGCAGCCTCAGCCAAGATGGCTGCCGCCGTGCCTGCAGTCCCAGCCAAGATGGCTAAATCTATGTAGTATTTTGGGGGGGTAGGAAGGCATGAGGCAGAGAGCCGAGGGCCTCTGCAACACCATTGTCCCAGCCCTCCGTTGCCCCACGGCCAAGACCCCCTGCTTCTCCATTGTCCCGGCCCTCTGTAGCTCCACAGCCAAGACCCTCCGCTGCCAAATGATTCAGGCACGATTCATTGACCCTCGGCCGAGGCCTGCCATGGTTTCACGGTCCTGGCCCACCCACAGTTGGACTTGTGGTTTCACGGTCCAGTTACTTTGAAAGGTTTAATTTGCTTCCCGTTCTGGTGAGGACAGGTCTGAAAAAATACATTGGATAAATCCGCCATTAGTTCGTCAGGGAAGGCAGATTCACAGTAAATAGACGGTAAACAAATGCTAACGTTAGCCGGTACTGTTTGGTGATACTAGCAGGAAATATGCTAAAGCTGAGTGTCACTAGTAATAAATCGCTTATAATTCATATTAAAGCAACACTATGTATATTTTTTACCTTTAAATAATGTCTCTAAAATTATTTCAGTGATAGAACAACCTTTAACTGGACAAATTGTACTGTTGCTGCAACCTGAGCAGCCTCCTAGCTGCTACAAGCACACGTGGCGGTGTAGGGTAGAGCACACAGCCCCGCCCCTCCCCCTGCCTGCAGAAGAGTGTCTGATACCAGGCACTGTTGTGCTTTTCAACCACATGGGGGAGCTGTAAGTCATTTTTACATGGAAACTACATAGTGTTGCTTTAAATAGATAGGAACAGTATAGTAAGAAAGAGAGAATTTAGATGATCAACTCCACATAGTAACCATATGTAAATATCCACCATATTATTTTTAACCCCTTCATTATATCTCCATTGACTTTTAATTCAGGACACACAGTTCAGTTTTTTGTTTTAATCTCATGAGTCACAATGTTTGTGTATCAGTTAATTACGTATACAGCTGGGGAGGTTGAGACCTGACCTGAGCTGTATATATGAACACATCTGAGCTATATCACGTTCATTTAGGAAGTTAGATTAAATAAGCATGTACTGTATTTATGTTCATGTTTCTTTAGATATTAGTCTTAACCATGTTGTCATTTCTAAAATGATTTTGTTTAAACTTTCTGTTATAATTCACTGTCTGTTTATAATTACTGTACAAAGGAAATCCTCTCAGACGCGATGTCTTTCAATGAGACTGAGAACATTCTTCTGTGTTATCCTTTACATCCAAACTCTTGTCCTAGAGCTTATCGGCTCACTGGAGTTAAAGTGGCAATGTACGCTTTTATTTCACTCATGATCCTCATGACAGTTTTTGGGAATCTGCTGATCATCATCTCCATCTCTTACTTCAAACAGCTTCAATCTCCAACTCATCTGATCGTTCAGTCATTGGCTGTGTGTGACTGTCTGCTGGGTTTACTGGTGATGCCCTACAGTATGATGCGATCTGTCGAGGGCTGCTGGTTTTTGGGAGACGTTATTTGTAAAGTGCATTCTAGCTTTGACACAACCTTCTGTTTTTCTTCTTTAATACATCTTAGTTTAATATCTATTGATAGATACTGGGCCATCTGTGACCCTTTGAGATACAAAATGAGGATCAATAACAAAACTGTGACTGTATTTATCACCTTTACATGGATCTTTTCATTTGTGTACAGCTTTTCTGTTGTGTTTTCAGGGGTGAATGCTGTTGGTTTGGAAGCTTATATATTACAGGTGTCTTGTTTTGGTGGCTGTGTTGCTCTTTTTAACAAAGAATGGGGACTAAGTAGTATAATCTTGTTATTTATTATTCCAGGAACTATAATGAGCTCTCTGTATATCATCATATTCAATGTTGTGAAAAAACACGCAAAGGTTTTGTCAGTGAAAGTGTCTGTGACCACCACAGGTGTTAACAGTCAAAGCTCTGCACACAGAGAAAGAAAAGCAGCTAAAACTCTGGCTCTTGTTATGGGCGTTTTCTTAATCTGCTGGCTGCCTTTAGCTCTTGCCACTGCTGTCGACCCTTTCCTTAATTTTGTGATCCCAGCTGATGTTTATGAGGCTTTAGCTTGGTTTGCATATTTTAACTCCGCTTGTAATCCTTTGATCTATGGATTTTTTTATCCTCGCTTTCAGAAGGCCTTTAAGACTCTCATATTCACTTATATCTGTGGATTCAATCATTCACATACTCTGACATTTGAATGAATAGTTTCTGTAGATGAATAATAACCAATGACTGAATAAATGTTATGAAGCTGATCGTGTTGATTTCAGAGATATTTAATTCCTTTAACATTGTTTATAATAATGTTTATTATTCTCTTACGTAATGTAGTTTCACATGCTATAATTTTGAGTTCTAAAAACTCTGGGCCTGTAATGATCTTAATGGGAACATCATACATATTAGATCAGTCATTATAATAAACAGCAGAAGTTAAACAACACAAACAGTCAGTTTTAGATCTGAGATGTATAGCAACTGTTTTTAACTTGTCTTTAAATGTCCTGACCGCAATAGTCTGCGTTTTGTGATATGAGACAAAGATTATGTTTAATACAAAAGTATTTAGAGAAAATGACAACTGTTTAATCATACATGAATAAAATCATGATTTAAATAATAAATGTTTCTGAATTATAACCATAGTGAAGGTTACTTCTTGAAGAAAATTGTTTAAGATATTTTCTTCAAGTATTTCTAATAGTGAATGTTAAAGGTTAAATAACCTAGAATAAGACCAGATGAAAGTTAAACTGTGATTATAGTCTATTCAGTGTACATCAGGTCATAAATCCCGGCTATGATCCTGTGGTCTGGTGACTGAACCATAGTAAAGGCACTGTAACACCAGTTTTATCAGTAACAGACTCAAAGTCAAATGTGCATTTCAGGTGATTAAAGATATTGTCAAGAAATTTCGAAGCCATCCAATGCAAAGTAAGACAAGGAATGGTAATTTGATCAAAAATTGATCTAATATGACATCTGGACTGTCAACTATGAGAGGTTAATGTTGTTAAAAGTAAAAACTATAATAAGACCGGCTGCTGCTGTATGTTTGTGTTATAAACAAAGACATTATATCATTACTAAGCATAACTAAGTTTGTGTGTGTATGCATGTATTTTTATACCAAGGATTATACACTGTGGTTCATAATGAATTTATAATTAGATACTGTCTATTATAAAGGGTCTCCATAAATCCATTTGTTTGGAGAGAGGTTGAAGTGAAAGAATGGCTTCATAATTTAACAGCAAACTATAATTATGTTGGCTTTGAAAAAGCCAATATATTGTTATTGCTTTTAAACTTATATCTTATTATTATTATGTTGGCTTTGAAAAAGCCAATATATTGTTATTGCTATTAAACTTATATTTTATTATTATTATTCTACCCCAAATTTCTGACACTAACTCGTCCTAGGGCTTTCAAGCTACATGCACCAAATTTCCCACAGACCTTCAGACTGGTCTGACTTAGTGTGCTATATCTTTTCTAACTGATGGGACCTTCCGAATTCCTAAACGGGGGGCTCGAACACCCCAAAATTTCCATTGACTTAACATTGAGACAAACTTTGACGGGTCATAGCTGTGAGTGAGAAACATGTAGAAACTTGTGGCTTACCACATTTAAGGAGGCTGACAGGCTCTGTAAGAACATACATCACAATGGGGTGTAAGCTGTACCCCTGGGGTGTAAGAGGCCCCCAAAATTTCCCATTGACTTATAATGGGGCAGGAAACATGCCCATATAAGGGAATAAAAACGTCCCAGATGGAATATCTTCACTTTAGAGTGTTGTAGAGACATGGAGGCGGGTTTATTTTACTCAGTCATCCAATTAGTCTCTTAGGCTCGCCCCAGAGCTATTAAGCCACGCCCCTAGCAACAATTTTGGGTACCCTAGCAACATCTCCCATAGACTACCATTATAAAAAGCCCAGATGGATATCTTTACACCAGAGTGTCATAGAGACATAGGGGTGGGCTCATTTTACTCAGGCATCCAATCAGTCTTAATAGGATTCTTATTAAGGTATTAAGCCACGCCCCTAGCAACCAAATATGAGCACCCTAGCAACATAATAAACAAAGCCTTATATCTCTGGATCTGAACATCATAGAGACATGGGGGTTGGGTCTTTGGGTCATGTTAGCTTCATGCTAGCTTCATGCTAAGTCATACTAGCTTCATGCTATTTTCATGCTAGCTTTATGCTAATTTCATAATATATCTTGCTAACTTTATGCTAAATCATGCTAGCTTCATGTTAATTCTTATTAGCTTCACGCTAAATAGTGCTAGCTTCATGCTAATCATGTTAGCATCATGCTAATCATGCTAGCTTCACGCTAAATCATGCCAGCTTCATGCTAATCATGCTAACCTCATGTTTACTTCATGTTAATCATGCTAGCCTTATGCTAGCTTCATGCTAATCATGCTAGCATCATGCTAGCTTCATGGTAATCATGCTAACATCATGGTAGCTTCATGCTAATCATGCTAGAATCATGCTAGCTTCATGCTAATCATGCTAGAATCATGCTAGCTTCATGCTGATCATGCTAGAATCATGCTAGCTCCATGCTAATCATGTTAGCATCATGCTAGCATCATGCTAATCATGCTATCATCATGCTAGCTTAATGCTAATCATGCTAGCATCATGCTAGCTTCATGCTAATCATGCTAACATCATGCTAGCTTCATGCTAATCATGCTAACATCATGCTAGCTTCATGCTAATCATGTTAGCATCATGCTAGCTTCATGCTAATTATGCTAGCTTCATGCTAATCATGCTAGCTTCATGCTAGCTTCATGCTAACATCATGCTAGCTTCATGGTAATCATGCTAACATCATGCTAGCTTCATGCTAATCATGTTAGCATCATACTAGCTTCATGCTAATCATGCTATCATCATGATATCTTCATGCTAATCACGCTAGCATCATGCTAGTTTCCTGATAATCATGCTAGCTTTATGCTAATCATGCTAGCTTCATGCTGATCATGCTAGCTTCATGCTAGCTTCATGCTAATCATGCTAGCATCATGCTAATCATGCTAACATCATGTTAGCTTCATGCTAATCATGCTAGCATCATGTTAGCTTTATGCTAATCATGTTAGCTTCATGTTAAATCATGCTAGCTTCATGCTAGTCATGTTAACATCATGTTTACTTCATGCTAATCATGCTAGCATTATGCTAGCTTCATGCTAATCAAGATAGCATCATGCTAACGTCATGCTAATCATGTTAGCATCATGCTACAGTCATGCTAATCATGCTAACTTCATGCTAATCATGCTAACATCATGGTAGCTTCATGCTAATCATGCTAGCATCATGCTAGCTTCATGCTAATCATGTTAGCTTCATGCTAATCATGCTACCATCGTACTAGCTTCATGCTAATCATGCTAGCTTCATCCTAATCATGCTAACCTCATTCCAATCATGTTGTCTTCATGATAAATCAAGCTGTATTCATTCTTAATCATGTAAACAACCAGCTAGACTAAATTGAACGTCTTAACTTTACGTTTATCCTGTGAAACTAATCAGGCCACGCTTTTTCAAGCCAACATAAAGTTTGTCTTCAAACTTTAATATCTAGTTATTATTATTATTCTACCCCAAATTTCTGACACTAACTCGTCCTAGGGCTTTCAAGCTACATGCACCAAATTTTCCACAGACCTTCAGACTGGTCTGACTTCCCTACTGAAAAATCCAGCTAAGACCAGCATAAGCTGGTGAGCTGGTTTTAGCTGGTCCCCAGCTTGGTTTTAGCTGGTTTTGCTGGTGTAGGAAGCTGGTTTTGCTGGTGTAGCAAGCTGGTCTAGCTGTGTTTTGGTCACATTTTAAGCTGGTCTAGCTGGACTTAGCTGGTCATGCTGGAATACCAGCTGGCCCACCAGCATGACCAGCTTTGTCAGGCTGGGAGGACCAGCATAAACCACCTTAAACCAGCTAAAACCAGCTAAAACCAGCTACCAGCTTATGCTGGTTTTAGCTGGATTTTTCAGTAGGGTTAGTGTGCTATATCTTTTCTAACTGATGGGACCTTCCGAATTCCTAAACGGGGGGCTCGAACACCCCAAAATTTCCATTGACTTAACATTGAGACAAACTTTGACGGGTCATAGCTGTGAGTGAGAAACTTGTAGAAACTTGTGGCTTACCACATTTAAGGAGGCTGACAGGCTGTGTAAGAACATACCTCACAATGGGGTGTAAGCTGTACCCCTGGGGTGTAAGAGGCCCCCAAAATTTCCCATTGACTTATAATGGGGCAGGAAACATGCACATAAAAGGGAATAAAAACGTCCCAGATGGAATATCTTCACTTTAGAGTGTCGTAGAGACATGGGGGTGGGCTCATTTTACTCAGGCAACCAATCAGTCTCTTAGGATCACCCCAGTTCTATTCAGCTACGCCGGTAGCAACTATTTTTGGTACCCTAGCAACATCTCCCATAGACTACAATTATAAAAAGCACCTATGCATATCTTTGCACCAGAGGGTCTTAGAGACATTGGGGTGGGCTCATATTACTCAGGCATCCAATCAGTCTCAATGGGATTCTTATTGAGGTATTAAGCCACGCCCCTAGCAACCAAATATGAGCACCCTAGCAACATAATAAACAAAGCCTTATATCTCTGGATCTGAACATCATAGAGACATGGGGGTTGGGTCTTTGGGTCATGCTAGCTTCATGCTAGCTTCATGCTAAGTCATACTAGCTTCATGCTAGTTTCATGCTAGCCTTATGCTAATTTCATGATATAGCTTGCTAACTTCATGCTAAATCATGTTAGCTTCATGTTAAATCTTGTTAGCTTCATGCTAAATAGTGCTAGCTTCATGCTAATCATGCTAGCATCATGCTAATCATGCTAACTTCACGTTAAATCATGTTAGCTTCATGTTAATCATGCTAACCTCATGCTTACTTCATGCTAATCATGCTAGCCTCATGCTAGCTTCATGCTAATCATGCTAACATCATGCTAACCTTCATGCTAATCATGCTAACCTCATGCTTACTTCATGCTAATCATGCTAGCCTCATGCTAACTTCATGCTAATCATGCTAGCATCATGCTAGCTTCATGTTAATCATGCTAACATCATGTTAGCTTCATGCTAATCATGCTAGCATCATGTTAGCTTCATGCTAATCATGCTAGCATCATGCTAGCTTCATGCTAATCATGTTAGCATCATGCTAGCCTAATGCTTATCATGCTAGCTTCATGCTAATCATGCTAGCATCATGTTAGCTTCATGCTAATCATGCTAGCATCATGCTAGCTTCATGCTAATCATGTTAGCATCATGCTAGCCTAATGCTTATCATGCTAGCTTCATGCTAATCATGCTAGCTTCATGCTAATCATGCATGCTAACGTCATGCTAATCATGCTAGCATCATGCTAGCTTCATGCTAATCATGCTAGCTTCATGCTAATCATGCTAGCTTCATGCTAATCATGCTAGCATCATGCTAGCTTCATGCTAATCATGCTAGCTTCATGCTAATCATGCTAGCATCATGCTAGCTTCATGCTAATCATGCTGGCTTCATGTTAACTTCATGCTAGCTTCATGTTAGCTTCTTGCTAGCTTCATGCTAATCATGCTAGCTTCATGCTAATCATGCTAACATCATGCTAGCTTCATGCTAATCATGCTAACATCATGTTAGCATCATGCTAGCTTCATGCTAATCATGCTAGCTTCATGCTAATCATGTTAGCTTCATGCTAATCATGTTATCTGCATGCTAATCATGATAGCTTCATGTTAGCTTCATGCTAGCTTCATGCTAATCATGCTAGCTTCATGCTAATCATGCTAACATCATGCTAACTTCATGCTAATCATGCTAGCATCATCTTAGCTTCATGCTAATCATGCTAGCATCATGTTAGCTTCATGCTAATCATGCTAGCATCATGCTAGCTTCATGCTAATCATGCTAGCATCATGCTAGCTTCATGCTAATCATGTTAACTTCATGCTAACTTCATGATAAATCAAGCTGTATTCATTCTTAATCATGCAAACAACCAGCTACACTAAATTGAACGTCTTAACTTTACGTTTATCCTGTGAAACTGTTCAGGCCACGCTTTTTCAAGCCAACATAAAGTTTGTCTTCAAACTTTAATATCTAGTTTATATGTACAGGCCTATGAACAGATATACAACACTATGGGCAGTGGTGGTAAGTAACGAAGTAAAAATACTTCGTTACTTTACTTAAGTACTTTTTTCGGGGATCTGTACTTTACTTGAGTATGTTTTATTTGCATCTACTTTTACTCTTACTCCACTACAATATTAAAGAAAAAGTTTACTTTTTACTCCGATACATTTCCCCATGCCCGCTCCAAGTATTTATTGCACTGGCTTTCCAAACCAATGAAAAACTGGATTTTCTTTTGAAAAAAAAGAACGCGCACGAGCTCTTTGCCAGCATACGCTTAGCGCGCATTGCGAAGTGGAAGATGACCGCAGAAACAGGTGAAGGTTCAGCTTTCACTGTCGTTCCCCTAACCTTTATATTGTGATATGCATCAATGCAAATAATCAGACTAAAAATCATGTAAACAGTGTTTATTGTTCAGAAAACATGAACTGGAGCTTATTTTTAATAATAAAAAAACTCAGCATCACATATTGTTTTTAGATTATATTGTATTTTATAAAATATATAAATAATAACTTCACACAATATAGAGGACTTAAAACAGATATTTATTTACAGATAAATAAATAGTTTACAGATCTTACCACTGCAGTTATCCGTTTTTAGATAAAATATTCAAAGCTTTTCCATTACATCATATTCTCTTAAGACGTGTCATTAAAATCATTAAATCGTATTGGAAATCATTAAAATATATTTTTGTCCACACGTATTTAAGTTAACGTTACTAAATGAAGAAAAAGATAAAAGAATTAGCTAAAATAATGTATTCTCTGAGATAAAAAGATTTCATTCACTTTAACAAATCTTACCACAGTTTATCCGCCTAACTTTAGCTATCTCCGTTTCACATCAATCAAAAGCTTCTTTTATCATCATATTCTCCTCATATAGACGTTAAAAACTATCGAAAACCACTAAAATATATTTTTGTTCTCTCATATTTAAGTTACTAAATGACGAAATAAAGAAAAGAAATCAGTAAAATAATGTTTGTTTCTGAGGTAAAATTAAACCAAGTTCGCAAGCGCATGCTGGAGGAACAGAGAAGCGCGTGCTGGAGTAGTGGAGCGCGCACGACTTACGCACTAAGAATACAATGGATTTAATGATGTGATAGGAGCAGAAGTGAATACATACGGAGCAGCAGTGGGACTTCTCTTTAGGTTATAAAAATAAAAAATAAAAATAGCATACAGGGAACGTTCTCTATAGGTGGATTTTTTTATTATTTTTTATTAATATTCTTTTTTTTCTTTTTGAATGATTTTGTATGTGTATATGCATACCTGTATGTATGTACTTACACGTTTTTATGTTTCATGTGCAAAATGATGCAATGGAATTTTTTTTGTTGACCAAAAAAATCTAATAAATAAAAAAATAAAAACGTTCTCTCTAGGTTATAAAAAATAAAAATAACCGACAGGAAATGTTTTGGGAATTCTCTTTAGGTTATAAAATTAAACCTAAAAATAACTTGGAGGGAACGTTCCCAGAACGTTCTTATTTGGTTCCCATAAATAACCAAATGGAAACCATATTTGAACATTAGGGGAACGTTATGTGTTTGCTTAGAAGCTAGTAAGCACAACTGGTTCTCCCTGCATGCTGCCAAAACAATTGATCTGCCTAATTATTGCTATACTTTTATTTATAATATTTACTTTTTACTTTCGGTACTTAAGTACGTTTTAAATTGGATACTTTTGTACTTTTACTCAAGTGATGTTTGATTGGAGGACTTTCTACTTTTACTGGAGTCATTTTTTATTTGGTTATAAATACTTTTACTCGAGTATAACTTTTGAGTACTTTTACCACCTCTGACTATGGGGTGGTTAACAGGGTTTAGATTAAGCCAGGACTATGCCTTAATTATATTAGGACATTTATTTTAAGATATGTCAGTTTAAGTTGCTAAAAACAACATTATTTTGGGTATTTGCTATATTACAATGTGTTTTCGTGGTTTATGGTTAAATAAACACATTATTTTCCACATACCGTACATTTTTGTAGCTCCAGATTTCACTCTCTTCCTGAAACACACATATTGGAAAATCTCTGAGTCCCTGATTGGCCAGCTAATCTGTATGTTGTGATTGCCCTGAATACTGACGTCAGCCAGAAATGTTACACTCCTGAGCATGTTTAGGGGGCGTGCACACTAAAGCTTTTATGCCCACAGCCATCGTATGTATTCAGTTGTTTCCAATGGAAGCATGCCGTTTTTCAAAACAGCCAGCAGCTGGTGGATTTTTTCTACACTGAAACCCGGTGCTCTGCAGTTTTCTGCGCTCAGCGGTGAGCGCCGAGAGTTGAAAGAGATTTAACTTTGAGGAAAAGCTCTGCTCGTCAATGTCAGTTCTCACACGGCCGTCCAAACACAGTGGAGGAGGGGCGGGACAAGTATCACAACATCCAACTGGCTCACAGCTCAAGTATCACAGCAGCCAAAGCGCTCAGCTGACGCTATGACAATGACTCGATTTCATGATTGATGTAATCAAAAATTACCCACCATTATTCCTGTAAAAACTGACATTGGTCAAACCATAAATCTTCAAACCATAAATCTGTTGTATTCCTGTCACGTCATACTAATTCAAAAAGTGATTATATATAAAAAATCTAATAATTTACTCACATCCCTAGAAGATGTTTATGTCTTTTTTTGTTCCATTGAGAAGAAATTCAGTTTTCTAAGGAAACATTTAATGGTCACACATTACATTTGTAAAATGCACACTTGTGGACGCTCACTATGTGAAACTCTTGCAAATCGCAAAAAAAGGGAACTGACTTTCTAACTTTAAACCCCCCAAAAGTGCATCCATCTTCCACACGGCTCCAAGAGGTTAATCTGCAACAATCTTTGTCTGCAACATTGCATTGGCAAAAAACTATGGGTCAGATATTTTGCAAATGAACGATAGCTATTATTGTTATCAGGAAGTAGTGCAGCTGGGCATAAAGCCTATTGTCTACTGTGTTGAGAAATAAAATAAAATAATTTTTAGTGTTAAAACCTCTTTATTTAATGCTTTATTTTATTTTAACAGCAAACAAAAACAGACAAACAGTCTTAAAAGGTCTACATGTCCAATATTCTTATGTGACAACCAACCCCACAAGTTATGTGACAACCATCCCCAACTGACTTCTTGACAAACATGTTCTGTTTCATTCCTCCTGACCGCCAGAGGCAGTGCTAAACACTAGTGGATTATCGCTGCCAAGCCAGATAGGTCGAGAAAACATAAAAACAAAGTCACGTCGTGACGCAACTGAGACGCAAGGAAAAGTACCGTAGCAGCTCGGTGCCCAGCCTCTTTCGCTTTCTCGCTGTGATAGGTCATCATTGTGCTGTCTGGTGCAGCCAAGGCCGCCTTAATGCACGGGCTTACCTGGGCTGAAGCCCAGGGGCCTCCCAAGTTCAAGGGCCTCCCAAGTTTGCGTTCATGACGAGCTGAAAATGTCATATTGTTTTGTAACTTGTCGGGTTTTCTGTCAATCACTCTAATTGCACGTTACATGGCTGCTGATTGGTCCGTTGTAACTTAACGTGAAATAAAATGTCAGCGGGACGCACCTATAGCCAGTACTTCGACTCGCCTGAAAAGTCCGCTCCCCTTCTCACTCTCATAATGGGAGAGGGAGGGTGTTACTGCGCCGAATCGAAGTACTCCCAAAAGTGCTATTACGCCATAAAATATAGTTCCTCTTTTAAATCCGCTTAGAAAAGCGCTACGTTTTATTTTGTACCAGCAAACTTGCTCGTATAACTACTCTTCTTAAATAGGAAAAACGTTGATGTGTTTGGTCACTTCTAACTTTATCTCTAAATGGTACCATTGAATGAATGGGGCTAAGCTAAATGCTATCGTAGCGTCGCAGCGCGCTCCAGCGCTTACGTGCACACACACAGATGACAGAGGGATGATTCAACAGTTCTTAGTTAAGGTAATAACATATTTTAATATTGAAAATGAGTAGACTATTCCTTTAATGCATTTTCACTTAACTTATTATATTTTTAAAACTGTGGTGAGCATTTAGTTAGTGAGTGGCAATTTTCTGCAAATTATATTCCAAAAATTATATAAACATAAAGCTTATGAACATATAAACTTTTACACATTTTGGTTTTATTTTCACCACAAGTTGTTGTGTGTGGTTGTTAAATAAATCTAATGTCTTGTGTTTATGCTCAAGTGGACTCAGTGATATGTTAATAACAATTTTATGGTGTTTTCTGGCTCAGAGAGGGAAAACTCACTGTTGTATGTCTCGAAAGAAACTAATGCATTTTGTGATGTAGATTACCTAGATATTACACTTAAAAAAAGAGACTATAAATCGACGGGAAGGGGGGCCTACAAAACCTCTTAGCCCCGGGGCCTCACATTAGTTTAAGGCGGCCCTGGGTGCAGCTCACCTGAGTTGCAAAAATTCGCCCTCCCGAGCTGTGACAGCGCTCTCAATATCATCACCTTTGGAAGTTGGAATATTTTCTGCAGACGTGAGTCTTTTATTACTTTTTAATAGTGTTGGCGATACCTCGTGCCTCACGGTCCTAACCGGTGGCTGGTTCCGACCACACTCAGATTGCGTGCTCAGGTCAGGTATATTTCTTGATATTTTATTTTGCCGTGTATTTTTTGTCGTGTTAGCGATACCCTGTGCTTCACGGTGCTATCCGGTGGCGGATATCGGCTGCAATTGGGCTGCGTTCTATCGCAACCATACATAACTTAACGTGACTTGGTTGGTTTCGTTTTTTTTGTTCGATAATTTGCGCCTACGGTACTATCCGGTGGCCGTTATAATAACGTTGTATTTTTCACGTATTTGAGCCTTGCGGTGCTATCCGAGGGCAGCTGACTCATGCTCCTGTGATTTTTCTTGTTGGACGCGGTGCAACCGAGGACATATTCGAACTATGTCCCATAATGCTTTTCCGCCGACGTGCAAATTATGTCCGAACATCCTTCTTCCCGACGACGGACACGATCGATGCCCATCGTGCCTTGCAACCCAACATTTAAAGGAGGCTCTAACTGATCCATGTTTACACTGCAGCTTACTACCGCTATCAGAGAGACAGCTCCGGCTTGCTGAATTAGACCCCAAGTCTTCTGTTAGCCTCGTTCAGCAACACTCGGCACCGAAACGGGCTAAGAAGCGTGACGCGTCGGCCGCAGCTGGCGCTCCGCCAAAAAAGATTAAATCTGTACCACCTACCGATACAGCGGAGCAAACGCTGTCGAACACGGTTGCTTCTCTCTCGTCAAAATTGGCGGAGATGAAACGTTTTCTTCTGTCTTTACAACCCTCTATCTCGACAGCACCATCTGAGGATACATCCAAGTCAGGACAACATGCGGAGGTGTGTAAATCCCAGCCTCCACTTACTATGGATGTGGATGCTCTTTCTACAAGTGCCTCTAATTCACATTTTTGTGAGGATGAATTCGAGGAACTCGCCATGCCCCCCCTCATCAGGACGCTCTCTCCAACCTGTCCGCGCAGATGAATCGAGCGGCGGGTCTGTACATTCATCTGGTACAAATCCATCTTCTCCAGATGACATTTTGTCCACACTGCGCATGGCGGTGGCTCGTTTGGGTCTTGACACATCACCTGCTCAGCCTGCACAAACGAATGTGTTTTTCAGACAACCTGCTAATGAGACTGCCTTTATGATGCCACCGTGTAAGGACTTTGTAACTGAGTTCTCTAATGCACTAACGGGCTCCAACGTACCTAAAAGAAGATCCAAAACCGCTCGCACTCTTGCATCTATGGCCGAGGCTGATTCCGTTGGAGTGGGACGCGCTCCTGAGATTGAACAGCCGGTAGCAGCGCTGGTTGTGTCGCCTGATGAGGCACTGAGAGGCAACGTTCGCTGCCCTAGTGCTCAATGTGGACGTACTGACACCTTGTTAAAGAGAGCGTATGAATCGGTAGCTTATGTTACTAGAGCAGAGAACACTATCTGCCAGCTGCTTCTTGCTTGCAGTACAACCCTACAGTCATCTAAGGTTGATGACTCTGTGCCTCAATTTCTACAGACTGCTTTGCTGACTATGGGTCATGTAACTCGTGAGCTTGGCACGCTTTCGGCTACACTTCTGACAGCCCGGCGCCAGGTATGGCTAGCGCAGGCGAGGTTGCCGGAAGATTGTAAAAAGACATTGAGAGAACTACCAATCGTACCAGGTCATCTTTTTGGTCCGAATGTCTCTGAGGTCTTGGACAGGAGAATGAAGCTGTCGGAAGCCTCGCGTCAGCTCACTCAGGTCCCTCAGGCGCCTGTTTTTCGGATGCCAGCCACACCAGCTCCACCTCGTTACCCTATTCCGGACCAGCGTCCCCGTCATCACAATGTTGCTCAGCCCCAAACTTCACAGCGTCATAGGGGAAATGAGGCTGCTCAGGGGCGACGCTCCTTTCACCACCAGCACCATGGTGGAGCGCGCCAGCGTCCCCCCATAGCAACTAAAAGCAAATACCAGAAACCCTGAAGCTCCTGGGCCGGCGATCGGACGTTTTACCGTGCAACATCTGGATTACTGGGAAAGTTCAGTGTCCGACCCCTGGGTTCTGGCAACAATAAACCGGGGTTACGCCTTGCAGTTCCGACGCCGGCCTCCCAAGTTTTCAGGGGTTTTTCAGACGGTTGTCAAAGATCCGGCCAGATCGATGGCTCTCTCCCAAGAAATCGGTTCACTGTTATTGAAGGGAGCCATAGAGCCAGTTCCTCCCCTCAGTCAGAGGGACGGTTTTTACTCCACGTACTTCCTTGTTCCCAAGAAGGACGGGGGTTTTCGGCCCATTCTGGACCTACGTCGGTTAAATGTGTTCCTAAAGAAGCTCTCTTTTCGTATGTTACGGACAAGCGACGTTCTGCGTTCCGTGATGGAAAGGGACTGGTTTGTGACTGTGGATCTGAGGGATGCATATTTTCATATTCCCATTGCCCCTCACCACAGGAAGTTCCTTCGGTTCAGCTTTCAAGGGCAGGCCTACCAATTCAGAGTTCTTCCTTTTGGCCTGTCCCTGGCTCCTCGCGTCTTCACAAGATGCATGAGTGCAGTTCTGTCTCCTCTTTGGTCCAAGGGCATGAGGATCCTGCCCTATTTAGACGACTGGTTGCTCTGTGCCCCAACAAGACAACATGCTCTGCAGAACACCAAGATTTTACTGGAACATGTCCAGCGGCTGGGTCTGACTGTGAACGAGTCAAAGAGTCACTTGGTTCCAACACAGTCTGTAACCTTCATTGGCGTGACTCTCGACTCTCTTGCAATGTCCGCAACCCTGTCACTCGCTCGGTCGGACAGTATTCACCAGTTACTGACGCGATTCCAGCTGGGAAAGGAGATTCCTTATTGTGTTCTCCTACAACTAATGGGGATGTTAGCTGCCGCCACCCCTGTGGTTCCCCTGGGCCTGCTTCATCTCAGACCTCTCCAGAGGTGGAGCAACAGCCTGAGACTAGACCCTGTGAGACATCTTCATCAAATGATTGTTGTTTCAGCCGCTTGTGTCCGTGCACTAAAGCCTTGGAAACGATTGGGGTTTCTGAGAACAGGTGTTCGATTGGGTGTGGTGACTTCTCGTCGAGAAGTGATCACAACCGATGCTTCACTGACAGGATGGGGTGCAACGTAGAACCAGCGGGGAATTGGCGGCCACTGGTCGCAACAGGAGACCTTGGAACATATAAATGTTCTGGAACTAAAAGCAGTGTTTTTAGCTCTACAATACTTCCTGCCAAACATGATTGGCCGCCATGTACTCATCCGATCCGACAATACATCTACGGTTTTCCATTTGAATCACCAGGGCGGCACCAGGTCTCTCGCATCTTTACAACTAACGCATCAGATCATCAAATGGTCTCAGCATCGATTGGCTTCTCTGAAAGCGGTTCATCTTCCAGGATCAGCCAATCAGGTGGCAGATGCTCTGTCCAGGGACTTGTTGCTCCCGGGGGAATGGAGGCTCCACCCGGATGTGGTGCAGGAAATTTGGCGACGGTTTGGCAAAGCAGTAGTCGATCTATTTGCGTCAGAGCTGACCACCCACTGCCGTCTGTGGTTTGCAAGGACAGAGACATCCAGCCCGTTGGGACAGGATGCGTTGGCTCACGAGTGGCCGAACTGCCTGTTGTATGCGTTTCCTCCATTTCCACTACTGTGGGAAACATTACACAGGGTGCTCCTGTGCAATCACAGAGTGCTGTTAGTTGCACCTCGATGGCCGGCCAGGCCATGGTTTCCCCTTCTTCTGAGTCTGGTACGGGGCGAACCATGGCAACTTCCCGTCAGGAGGGATCTCCTTTCCCAACTACAAGGCCGTGTTTGGCACCCAGATCCGGCTCGTCTTCAACTTTGGATTTGGCCGCTGGGTCCAGCTCACTCTTAGTGGGTTGTGAACCGGCTGTTATCAATACAATTGAAAATGCTAGAGCTCCTTCAACACGACAGCTTTATGCCGCTCGTTGGAGACTGTTTTCTTCTTGGTGTGAGAATCAGGACGTCGACCCAGTTCATTGTACAGTACCAAAAGTTTTAAGTTTCTTGCAGCACTTGTTGGATGGGAATAAAGCAGCTTCCACCTTAAAAGTTTATAATAATAATAATAATAATAATAATACCTTACATTTATATAGCGCTTTTCACAGTACTCAAAGTGCTTTACATATGAACGGGGGAATCTCCTCAACCACCACCATCTTTATGTTGCTGCTATATCTGCTTTTCATGCACCAGTTGAGGGTTCTTCTTTAGGGTCTCATACCCTTGTATGTAGTTTTCTGAAGGGTGCAAAACGGTTGAAGCCGGTTCGTCTTGCCCCTTTCCCTGTGTGGGATTTGCCTCTTGTTCTTGAGTTTCTTTGTTCGCAACCATTTGAACCGTTGGCTGTTGCGGATATCAAGTGGTTATCTTTGAAGGCATCTTTTTTGTTAGCTATTGCATCAGCTAAGCGTGTGGGAGAAATGCATGCGCTGTCAGTGTGTGAATCGTGCTTGCGTTGGCTGCCTGAAGTTTCTGGGGTCATTCTTCGACCGAATCCAGCTTTTTTACCTAAGGTTTTGTCACCACAATTTGTGAATCAGTCTATTCATCTGCAGGCTTTTCAACCGCCTTCACCTGACTCCGACGTTGATGGGAGGTCTCGTCTCCTATGCCCGGTGAGAGCCTTGAAATACTATGTTGATGCTACCACTGCTTTCAGGCAGACTGACCAATTGTTTGTCTGTTACGGGGGTGTGCGTAAAGGTGCACCCTTATCCAAGCAGAGATTGTCTCACTGGATTGTGGAGGTGATTAAGTTGGCATATGCAAAATCTGGTCAACCCTTGCCAAATGATGTTACTTGTCATTCTACCAGGGCCGTCTCGACATCTTGGGCCGCTCTAAGAGGGGTCTCCTTGATGGATATCTGCACTGCTGCTACCTGGTCTTCACCATGTACTTTTGCTCGATTTTACAAAGTGAATGTGGCTGCTTCTTGTCGCATGAGTTCTGCGGTCCTTCAAGATCAGCTGTGATTCAGGTGGGTGACATTCCTCGTGACTATGTTGGTATGTGTCATCCACTAGTGTTT
This sequence comes from Misgurnus anguillicaudatus, assembly GCF_027580225.2. Classification (NCBI taxonomy): domain Eukaryota; kingdom Metazoa; phylum Chordata; class Actinopteri; order Cypriniformes; family Cobitidae; genus Misgurnus; species Misgurnus anguillicaudatus. Next base: position 35,616,148 of record NC_073354.2, on the reverse strand, counting down.
AGCACTGCCTCTGGCGGTCAGGAGGAATGAAACAGAACGCTAGTTACGTATGTAACTGTGGTTCTGTGAATTCCGGATGACCGCCAGAGATTTTCTGTCACTCGGAATGCGCGAGAAAGCATTTTGAGGCTGGGCACCGAGCTGCTACGGTACTTATCCTTGCGTCTCGGTTGCGTCACGACGTGACTTTGTTTTTATGTTTTCTCGACCTATCTGGCTTGGCAGCGATAATCCACTAGTGTTTAGCACTGCCTCTGGCGGTCATCCGGAATTCACAGAACCACAGTTACATACGTAACTAGCGATAAGCTAGCTGCCACACGCCTTTAACTTGCAAGCAAAAAGATCACTCAAAATAAAGCTACTACTTTTAGCTTTTTAATGAGTGTTTTGTTTTTGAATGACTAATATCATACAAGATCTCAACACAAAAACAAAGCCAACATGAAAATTTACTCTGACCCATAAAAATAAAAAATTGTCTTCTCACCTCAATGTTTTCTGTCTGCTCAGCAAAATTTCAAGTGCAATGAGCAAGCTATTAAAGGCTAACAAATTGATATCAAAAATGTACCACAGCACCATGTAGTATGTCTGGAATAAGCAGTGTGAGAACCAACCCATGAGACAACCAGCCCTGGTCTCCCCTATATGTTTCTGAATTATAACCGTAGTAAAGGTAACTTACTGCAAAGTTTTCAAGATATTTTATTTATAAGTATTTCTAATAGTAACTGTTAAAGAGTACCAGATGAAAGTTAAGCTGTAATTGTAGTCTATTCAGTGTACATATCAAGTCAATAATTCCTACTATGAACCTGTGGTCTGGTGACTGAACCATAGTAAAGGCACTGTAACACCAGTTTACAAGTAATAAACAGTCAAATGTGCATTGACTAAAGATATAATCAAGAAATTTTGAAGCCACCCAATGCTAACAAAGATTAGTAGTAAATAAGAATTGACTTGATATGAGATATGACCAAAATCTATGACACCTGGATAAGTGACTTTCAGCTATGAGAGGTGATGACCTTTAAGAGGTAAATGTTGTTAAAAGTATAAAATTAAAATAAGACTCCTGGGTGCTGCTATGTGTTTGTGTGTGTATGTGGGTGACATTTTTATAGCAAAGATTATTCACTGTGTTTTATAATAAGGGCAGCAACTAATAATCGATTAATCAGGTGATTAATCGATTATGCAATTTTTGTGTGAGCATATCAGTGAACACCCCTGACCACTCAGTGAGTTTCACGTCTTTGTAAATGAAAGTTTAATGCATTTTAGGAAGGATTGATCCTGTGCACCTATAGAGCCATTATAGAGCTAGGAGGTGATACCAGAAACACCCAAAAATTCTCGGGCCAGCATCATATGTCCAAATTTCAGTAAAAATCGTTCTATTTCATCATAAACAATCTGAAAACAGGGCTGTAAGTGTAAAATACCGAACTTGTCCTTTAACATGCGACCTGTGTCCGCATACACATTGAAAAGACAGGTGTAAATACAGAGGTAGTCGATGGCACCTTGTGATCGGATCTCAGTGTAATGTAAACGCAATCCAGCCATTATAACTGTATTTACCAGTCAACATCACACACAACTCCACCCACTATAATTACCCCTCTTCTGACTCACTGACAGCTGTCAAAAATAAAGGCTGTTAGGTCATAAATCACATAAATACATTTTTATTTATTTAAAGCATAATAAAATGACTAGATGTAAGGGATGTGTTTGTTTTTTGTTGTAGTCTTTTATTATGAAGTTCTGTCTTTCATGTTCATGTCTTTTATTTTGAAATTTTCATTGTCATGGTTGTCTTGCTTCCCCATTCCCCTGTCGTGTTCTGATTGGTTTCCTGTCTGTATTAAAGCCTTCTTGTGTTGCAAAAGCAGACTCACCACGCATGACTACGTATTTATATTCTAACTACTTGTAATGATACATTCAAATAAAGTTGTTTGTGTCAACACATTAACACAGCCCATTGACCTATGGCTAAGCCACCCCCCTCCACTTACTCTGACAAACAATTAACATTCAGTGAAAGGCGCTATGGCAACTGTAACAGTAGGAGACATTTCACAGGAGGCAATTGATGATTTTTGGAGACAGAAAGACTATACTGTATATTATCTCGAAGTCACCAAAAGGGCCTTAACTATGCATTGGAGAGTTATATTAATAATTTTATTGTTGAGAAGGTAAATGAAAAGCTTTAGCTCCAGGCAAAAATCTACAGGTCACAGTGTAAATGTGATAAACCGCATCTCGTTGCCATCATGGTCAAATAAAAAATGTACAGGTCTAAGTTGCATACGTTTCCGGGGACAAGCCTTTTTACCATCTTTACCAATAGTACCTCTGTGTTAGTTTGGTGCTACAGTATTTACATAAATCATTCAGTACAACATTGCGATTACAAATAACATTTGCATATCGATAATTTACAAATATGTTATTGAAGCTAAGTGACATGATGTACAACGCAGCTAGAAGCTAACGTTAACGTTTTCTCTTTACTTTAGAGATGTTAAAGATAACGTTCAAATACGTTGTTGACCAACCTGATCTCACGAATTTCCGTGTCATAGTCACGGAATTTTGTGCTCATTTTTCCGCGGCATTCCCACGGATCTCCGCATTTTTCCATGGCCCTGCTACGGGCTGTCTTTTTCGTGGCATTCTCACGGATTGGTTACTCAACTGTTTTGTCCTATTTTCTTACCATTTTCGCTTCGGTTTAGGGTTAGATTTACATGAAATGACATCCCTACCCAAACCCAACTCTAACCCCAACGCCAGGCAACAATTGTTTAAAGTTTAGAAAATATAAAAGAATAAATCAGAAAAAATAGTATAAACCAATATTTAAAGTGACATAATAACGCAAACACCAAATCTGGCCCTGGGCCGAAGCGAAAATGGTTTGAGAATGGGAAAAGGCAGTTGAGTAACCAATCCGTGAGAATGCCACGAAAAAGACAGTCCGTAGCAGGGCCACGGAAAAATGCGGAGATCCGTGAGAATGCCACGGAAAAATGAGCACAAACTTCCGTGACTGTCCCACGGAACTTTGTGAGATCATGTTGTGTTGACTTAGCTTAGAACAGATGTAGACATCCTTGTTTAAATTATCCACGTTTAGTTGGTGTTGTGGTCTACCGCATAACTTAATCCAGAGCAGACACTTAACGTTTTCTTGGTTGAGATGTGGCTTGGGCAAGGGTAAAAAAATACACAACGTCGCCCAGCCTCTGGGGATACCTAGTGTCGGAGTTGCATGTACCCAGCCAAGATGGCCGCCGCGCCTGCTGCCTCAGCCAAGATGGCCGCCGCTGTGCCTGCAGTCCCAGCCAAGATGGCTAAATCTATGTAGTATTTTGGGGGGATGGAAGGCATGAGGCAGAGAGCCGAGGCCCTCTGCAACACCATTGTCCCGGCCCTCCGTTGCCCCACGGCCAAGACCCCCTGCTTCTCCACTGTCCCGGCCCTCTGTTGCTCCACAGCCAAGACCCTCTGCTGCTAAATGATTTAGGCCCGCCATTGGTCCTCGGCCGAGGCCTGCCATGGTTTCACGGTCCAGTTGCTTTGAAAGGTTTAATTTGCTTCCCGCTCTGGTGAGGACAGGTCTGAAAAGAATACGTTGGATAAATCCGCCATTAGTTCGTCAGGGAAGGCAGATTCACAGTAAATAGACGGTAAACAAATGCTAACGTTAGCCGGTACTGTTTGGTGATACTAGCAGGAAATATGCTAAAGCTGGGTGTCACTAGTAATAAATCGCTTCGCTTAGTAATACTATTCAATAAGTTCAAGGTAAAGTTTTCCTAAAATTTATAATTCATATTAAAGCAACACTATGTAGTTTTTTTTACCTTTAAATAATGTCTCTAAAATTATTTCAGTGATAGAACAACCTTTAACTGGACAAATTGTACTGTTGCTGCAACCTGAGCAGCCTCCTAGCTGCTACAAGCACACGTGGCGGTGTAGGGTAGAGCACACAGCCCCGCCCCTCCCCCTGCCTGCAGAAGAGTGTCTGATACCAGGCACTGTTGTGCTTTTCAACCACATGGGGGAGCTGTAAGTCATTTTTACATGGAAACTACATAGTGTTGCTTTAAATAGATAGGAACAGGATAGTAAGAAAGAGAGGATTTAGATGATAAACTCCACAGAGTAACCATATGTAAATATCCACCATATTATTTTTAACCCCTTCATTATATCTCCATTGACTTTTAATTCAGGACACACAGTTCAGTTTTTTGTTTTAATCTCATGAGTCACAATGTTTGTGTATCAGTTAATTACGTATACAGCTGGGGAGGTTGAGACCTGACCTGAACTGTATATATGAACACATCTGAGCTATATCACGTTCATTTAGGAAGTTAGATTAAATAAGCATGTACTGTATTTATGTTCATGTTTCTTTAGATATTTGCCTTAACCATGTTGTCATTTCTAAAATGATTTTGTTTAAACTTTGTGTTATAATTCACTGTCTGTTTATAATTACTGTACAAAGGAAATCCTCTCAGACGCGATGTCTTTCAATGAGACTGAGAACATTCTTCTGTGTTATCCTTTACATCCAAACTCTTGTCCTAGAGCTTATCGGCTCACTGGAGTTAAAGTGGCACTGTACGCTTTTATTTCACTCATGATCCTCATGACAGTTTTTGGGAATCTGCTGATCATCATCTCCATCTCTTACTTCAAACAGCTTCAATCTCCAACTCATCTGATCGTTCAGTCATTGGCTGTGTGTGACTGTCTGCTGGGTTCACTGGTGATGCCCTACAGTATGGTGCGATCTGTCGAGGGCTGCTGGTTTTTGGGAGACGTTATTTGTAAAGTGCATTCTAGCTTTGACACAACCCTCTGTTTTTCTTCTTTAATACATCTTAGTTTAATATCTATTGATAGATACTGGGCCATCTGTGACCCTCTGAGATACAAAATGAGGATCAATAACAAAACTGTGACTGTATTTATCACCTTTACATGGATCTTTTCATTTGTGTACAGCTTTTCTGTTGTGTTTTCAGGGGTGAATGCTGTTGGTTTGGAAGCTTAGGTGTCTTGTTTTGGTGGCTGTGTTGCTCTTTTTAACAAAGAATGGGGACTAAGTAGTATAATCTTGTTATTTATTATTCCAGGAACTATAATGAGCTCTCTGTATATCATCATATTTAATGTTGTGAAAAAACATGCAAAGGTTTTGTCAGTGAAAGTGTCTGTGACCACCACAGGTGTTAACAGTCAAAGTTCTGCACACAGAGAAAGAAAAGCAGCTAAAACTCTGGCTCTTGTTATGGGCGTTTTCTTAATCTGCTGGCTGCCTTTAGCTCTTGCCACTGCTGTCGACCCTTTCCTTAATTTTGTGATCCCAGCTGATGTTTATGAGGCTTTAGCTTGGTTTGCATATTTTAACTCCGCTTGTAATCCTTTGATCTATGGATTTTTTTATCCTCGCTTTCAGAAGGCCTTTAAGACTCTCATATTCACTTATATCTGTGGATTCAATCATTCACATACTCTGACATTTGAATGAATAGTTTCTGTAGATGAATAATAACCAATGACTGAATAAATGTTATGAAGCTGATCGTGTTGATTTCAGAGATATTTAATTCCTTTAACATTGTTTATAATAATGTTTATTATTCTCTTACGTAATGTAGTTTCACATGCTATAATTTTGAGTTCTAAAAACTCTGGGCCTGTAATGATCTTAATGGGAACATCATACATATTAGATCAGTCATTATAATAAACAGCAGAAGTTAAACAACACAAACAGTCAGTTTTAGATCTGAGATGTATAGCAACTGTTTTTAACTTGTCTTTAAATGTCCTGACCGCAATAGTCTGCGTTTTGTTATATGAGACAAAGATTATGTTTAATACAAAAGTATTTAGAGAAAATGACAACTGTTTAATCATACATGAATAAAATCATGATTTAAATAATAAATGTTTCTGAATTATAACCATAGTGAAGGTTACTTCTTGAAGAAAATTGTTTAAGATATTTTCTTCAAGTATTTCTAATAGTGACTGTTAAAGGGTAAATAACCTAGAATAAGACCAGATGAAAGTTAAACTGTGATTCCCTTTCAGTCGGTCACTACGACGTCACGTCGTGACCGACGAATTGGGAGCTCGCTTAGAGAGACCAATCTGCTTCGAATACTACTAAAACGCCAATGAACTTGGCATTGAGATATTTGCATAATGCTGGCGCCGCCCCGCCAGGTGCGTATATAAGGCGCACGTGCAAATAGGGAAATCAGCTTTTTATCGCTTCGAAAGCCGGCAGTATCTGCTACTGAGAAGCTACTTCACTCTGTTGGGATCGATTGCGGAAGTTGGTTGGACTGGCAGTACCACAGCGGACGCCTCGCAGTATTCCACAGGCTCTGCATCTTTTTTGTTTGTTTGAGTTTAGTGTGTGCGTTGCCTTCCCTGTGCGCATCATCAACTGAGCATCTGAGTGAATTTCCCTAAAAGAGTGATACGAGAGAGCTTTGTGCCTTGTTAAAGGCAGCCACTCTCTCGTATATCCGGACATTAGCGTCCTTTTCAGGATGGCTTTTCGTCCGTGCGATCTTGGATGCGGGAAGTATATGGGTCCGAAGGACGGTCACGAGCGTTGTCTTTCGTGCTTGGGCATCGAGCACGCTGAGGCAGCGTTCGCTGGGGGTAAGTGTTCTCACTGCGAGAACATGTCCCTTGTGGATTTGCGGAGACGGTTGTCTTTCCTCCGGGAAAAACGCAACCCACGTCCGACGAGCTCTGATCGCCGCCACGGTGCGGCTGTGAAGCTCTCGAAGGATGATCTCCGCATCACTGTGCTGAACCGGGCAGGGGATTCGTCCTCTGCCTCTCAGCCTCCTCATCCACAGCCGGTTGATGCGCCGATGGAAACTTCAGAGTCGTGTTCTACGATGTCTGTTGGATCTGTCGTGCCTCCCTCCGGGTCCACGGAGACCGCAGCATCCGAGGGTGGGCCCTCTACCTCTGAGGATCTGGATGTCCTCCCCCCTTCCGGACGGGTCGTGACGCCGGATTTTGATCCAGAGATGGTGGCCGTGCTCTCTCGAGCGGCGGAGACCGTCGGGTTGGAGTGGGTTCACCCCCCACAGCCCGAACCGTCCCGCCTGGATGATTGGTTCTTTGGAGCTGCCCGGGTTTCACAACCCTCTCCGCCGGTACCTTTCTTCCCCGAGGTGCACGAGGAGCTGACCAGGACCTGGAGGTCGCCGTATTCTACCCGTTTACGGCCGTTTCAGCCCTCCCCCCTCACCTCCCTCACCGATGGAGCCGCTAAGGGCTATACGGGAATCCCCCCCGTGGAGCGTGCGGTTGTGATGCAATTGTGTCCGGCCACCGCTTCCACCTGGAAGGATCGCCCAGCCCTCCCCTCCCGTGCTTGCAGACAGTCTTCCGGTCTAACGGGGGCTGCCTATCATGCATGTGGAGAGGCGGCTTCAGCCCTGCACGCTATGGCGTTGCTGCAGGTCCACCAGGCCAAGGCCTTGAGAGATCTGCACGAGGGAGGACACGACTCGCCTGTGCTTTCGGAGCTCCGGGCCGCTACGGATCTGGCCCTCCGTGCTACGAAGGTCACGGCACAGGCGATCGGTCGTGCGATGTCCACGATGGTGGTCCAGGAACGCCATCTGTGGCTCTGTCTGGCCGACATGTCGGATGCAGAGAAGAACAAGTTCTTGGATGCGCCCGTGTCCCAGGCAGGCCTGTTCGGCGAGTCGGTGGAGTCGTTTGCCCAGCAGTTCTCCGCCGCCCAGAAGCAGACGGAAGCGATCGCTCAGATCATGCCCCGGCGCAAGCGACCTGCATCTCGCCCCCCAGCGCCGGCGGCCCCGTCTGCTCCTCGCCGAGGGCGCCCTCCGGCGGCTGCCTCCGCCCCCCCCACTAGAACGTCCTCTAGACCACGGAGAGGGAACAGCCGTCGGCAGCCCGCCCCGCCCGCACCACCCGCTTCCCGGGGCAAACGGAAATCGAAGCGGCCCTGAGACGGGCGACCTGGAGTTGGATGGGATCACTCTACGGGAGACGGTGACGGCACCGCTCCTTCCACCGGTAGAGGGCCGGGTGGAAAATCTTTTGTTTCGTTTTGTTTCTGTTCCGCCGGCTTCTCAGTCGGCACCCACAAAACCACAAAAAGAGTGCATTCCTATTCCTTCTCCAGGTCTCCAGAGGATCGAGAGAGATGTGAGCGGGCAGTCAGATGCTCTTCCTCCCTCTCCTCTGTCGCCAGTGGGTGTTCTGAGGAGTTCGAGCTCTCCCCTTCGGAGACCGGACCACCAGCAACCCCTTCGGAGTCTGCGTCCTCAGCTGAGGAGACCGGACGACCGTTTACCTCAGCGGGCTCAGGTCAGTGTCACACACACACATACTGTAGATGCTTATGCTGTTACGGCAGACGCACCGGCAGTCCCGCCTGTCCCGCCTCGCTGCCCCGCCGCGGGTACACCGGTAGTGCCGTTAATTCCTCTCGTACGGTCCCTGGGGGCTTGGCTTCAGCTTCCCAGTCCGTCTCGTTGGGTTTTACGCACGATCCGCCTCGGTTACGAAATTCAATTCAATCGGCACACTCCCAAATTTGCGGGCATACGTTTCACCACGGTGAAAGCGTCCGTTGCACATGTACTGCGTGCAGAGGTCGAAGTCCTGCTGGCGAAGGACGCGATCGAGCCGATCCCTCTTACCGAGATGAGATCGGGTTTTTACAGCCCGTATTTCATAGTACCCAAGAAAGGCGGCGGGTTACGACCGATTTTGGATTTGCGTGTCCTGAACAAATCTCTTCAGAAGAGGTCTTTCAGGATGATTACACCGAAACAAATTTTCAGTGCAATACGCCCCCAAGATTGGTTTGCAGCGATAGACCTGAAGGATGCGTACTTTCATGTGTCCATTCTCCCTCGTCACCGACCGTTTCTCCGGTTTGCGTTCGAAGGGCGGGCATATCAATACAAAGTACTACCGTTCGGGCTGTCTCTCTCTCCCCGTGTGGTCACGAAAGTGGTAGAGGCGGCGTTAAAGCCCCTCAGAGAGAGCGGTGTTCGCATTCTAGCTTACCTCGACGATTGGCTTATAATAGCGCATTCTCGGCGGACGCTGTGCGAACACAGAGATCTAACACTTCAACATCTCGCCCGTTTGGGTCTTCGGGTCAACTGGGAAAAGAGCAAACTCTGCCCCACGCAGAGGATCTCTTTTCTCGGTATGGAACTGGACTCGATCGATTTATCGGCGCGTTTAACAGAAGAGCGCGTCCAATCAATTCTGACTTGCCTCGGTTCATTCCGAGGGAAGAATGCGGTCCCTCTGAAACAATTTCAGAGACTCCTGGGGCGTATGGCAGCAGCAGCGGCCGTGACACCGCTCGGGCTGCTCCATATGAGACCGCTTCAGCGTTGGCTTCACGATCGAGTCCCGAGGAGAGCGTGGCGCGCTGGCATCCATCGTGTAACCATTACACCTGCGTGTCGCCTAACATTCCCCCCGTGGTCAGACCCCGCGTTTCTCAGGGCCGGCGTGTCCATGAGACAGGTCTCCCGGCATGCTGTTGTGCATACAGATGCCTCCGACACGGGCTGGGGAGCCACGTACGACGAGCTCACGGCTTCGGGGGTGTGGACAGCACCCCAGTTGCACTGGCATATCAATTGCCGCGAGTTATGGGCAGTATATCTGGGACTCGTACGCTTCGCTCAGGAGCTGCGTGGGAAGGATGTACTAGTGCGCTCAGACAACACTGCGACCGTAGCGTATATCAACCGTCAAGGCGGTTTGCGCTCTCGTCACCTGTCACATCTCGCTCGTCATCTCCTCCTTTGGAGTCAGAAGCATCTGAGGTCCCTTCGTGCCATTTACATACCGGGCTCGCTCAATACAGCGGCAGACGCGCTTTCCCGAGCAGCGCGCCCCGGCGAATGGCGACTCCACCCCCAGACGGTCCAGCTGATTTGGAGGAAATTCGGTCGAGCGCAGATAGACCTATTTGCGTCACCGAACAATACCCATTGTCGCCTGTTTTATTCACTAACCGAGGGCAGCCTCGGCGTGGATGCGTTGGCACACAGCTGGCCGCGGGGCCTGCGCAAATATGCGTTCCCCCCAGTGAGTTTAATAGCACAGATACTGTGCAAAGTCAGGCAGGACGAGGAGAGCCTTTTAATGATCGCCCCATATTGGACGACCAGGAATTGGTTTCCGGAACTAATGCTCCTCGCGACAGCCCCTCCCTGGCGGATTCCCCTGAGGAAGGACCTTCTTTCTCAGGGAGGGGGCACATTATGGCACCCGCGCCCCGACCTGTGGGATCTCCACGTTTGGTCGTTGAGCGCGCGCAAGGTTTAAGTGATTTACCCCAAGCGGTATCTAACACTATTGACGCGGCACGAGCTCCGTCTACGAGACGGGCTTACGCGTTAAAATGGAACCTTTTCGTCACCTGGTGCTCTTCGCAACGCGAGGACCCCAGAGAATGCCCTATTAACATTGTGCTTTTATATCTTCAACATAGGTTAGATGGTAGGCTGTCACCGTCCACTATTAAAGTTGATATCGCCGCTATATCTGCGCATCACTCACTTATTAACGGCAGATCAGTGGGCCAGCATGATTTGGTTGTTAGATTCCTGAGAGGCGCTCGCAGGCTAAACCCCTCGCGCCCTCCTTCTATTCCTCCCTGGGACCTGTCCATGGTGCTGAAAGCGCTACAGAGTCCTCCGTTCGAGCCTTTGCAGTCTGCGAGTCTGAAGCTTCTATCCATGAAGGCTCTGACCCTACTAGCATTGGCCTCGGTGAAGAGAATAGGGGATTTACATGCATTCTCTGTTGACGATTCGTGCCTTCAGTTTGGTCCTTCTGTCTCGAGCGTGACCTTGAGACCCAGACCAGGCTACGTGCCCAAAGTTCCCACTACTCCCTTCAGAGATCAAGTGGTGAGCTTGCAAGCATTGCCTTTGGAGCAGGCAAACCCAACCGAGGCTTTGTTGTGCCCCGTACGCGCACTGCGATTCTACGTGGACCGCACACAAAGCTTCAGGACCTCAGACCAGCTCTTTGTTTGTTATGGTGGCCAGCAGAAAGGGAAAGCTGTCACTAAGCAGAGGATGTCTCATTGGATAGTTGATACTATCGCCCTGGCTTACAATTTGCAGGGCATTCCTTGCCCCTTTAATTTGAGAGCGCACTCCACTCGGAGTGTTGCCTCATCTTGGGCATTAGCTCGTGGTTCCTCGCTAACAGACAGTTGTAGAGCTGCTGGTTGGGCGACACCTAATACGTTCATTAGATTCTACAATGTTCGTATCGAGCCTGTATCCTCTCGTGTTCTGTCCTCACCAGGGAGGACACGGAGAGCAGACTCGCAAGTCGGCTTGCAGCCTCCGACTGAGGCTCCAAATTGAGTTTTCAGTATGGAAGGCTAACAGAGCAAAAATGCGTAATGGTTTGATTTGCTCTCTCCACTGCCTTGACAGCCTTTGTTGCGGAGCATTGGCTGTCAGCCTTTCACTAGTTGTATTCTTACGAACCTACGTGTTTGGCCAGGGCCCCACATTGTGTCCCAACGGGTTCCTTTGTGAGTATTATTCCGTGGGGTTAATCCTACCAGCCCACGTTTCCCTTAGCAGAGCACTGCTTTGCTTACACAGCCACGGCTGTCATTTATACCTCAACTACGGTTGACTTTCGTCCACCATTAGCCCTTAACGGGGTGGTGGCTTCCGCAGCGTCCCTATACCGCTCAGATAGGGCGCTTCCCAGTCGCTGGCACTACTGTGGGGTTAAAGGAACATCTAGTGCCCGGCCTTCTGCCTTGAAACCTAATTCTCCTATCCTTAAGTGGAACCGGAGGGCTTTAAGCAGACACTGGAAGAGGTCAGCCCCTAGTGGCGTTTTAGTAGGGTTTCCCAATTCGTCGGTCACGACGTGACGTCGTAGTGACCGACTGAAAGGGAACGTCTCGGTTACGGATGTAACCCTCGTTCCCTGAAGGAGGGAACGGAGACGTCACGTCCCGTCGCCACAGGTGCTGCCACCTGCTGTTTAGGCCGGTCACCTTCCGGCTTTCTCAGCGAACAGAAGCTGATTTCCCTATTTGCACGTGCGCCTTATATACGCACCTGGCGGGGCGGCGCCAGCATTATGCAAATATCTCAATGCCAAGTTCATTGGCGTTTTAGTAGTATTCGAAGCAGATTGGTCTCTCTAAGCGAGCTCCCAATTCGTCGGTCACGACGTGACGTCTCCGTTCCCTCCTTCAGGGAACGAGGGTTACATCCGTAACCGAGACGTTATAGTCTATTCAGTGTACATCAGGTCATAAATCCCGGCTATGATCCTGTGGTCTGGTGACTGAACCATAGTAAAGGCACTGTAACACCAGTTTTACCAGTAACAAACTCAAAGTCAAATGTGCATTTCAGGTGATTAAAGATATTGTCAAGAAATTTCGAAGCCATCCAATGCAAAGTAAGACAAGAAATGGTAATTTGATCAAGAATTGATCTAATATGACATCTGAACTGTCAACTATGAGAGGTTAATTTTGTTAAAAGTAAAAACTATAATTAGACCGGGTGCTGCTGTATGTTTGTGTTATAAACAAAGACATTATATCATTACTAAGCATAACTAAGTTTGTGTGTGTATGCATGTATTTTTATACCAAGGATTATACACTGTGGTTCATAATGAATTTATAATTAGATACTGTCTATTATAAACGGTCTCCAAAAATCCATTTGTTTGGAGAGAGGTTAAAGTGAAAGAATGGCTTCATTATTTAACAACAAACAATAATTTCTATGTACAGGCCTATGAACAGATATATAACAGCGCATACCGGACATTTTTGTAGCTCCAGATTTCACTCTCTTTCTAAAACACACGTATTTGAAAAGCTCTGTGTCCCTGATTGACCAGCTAATCTGTATGTTGTGATTGGCCTGAATACCTCTGACATCAGCCAGAAAGTGTTACACTCCTTAGCATGTTTGAAAGATTTGTTCACAATGCAATGCCAACAGGAGTTAGGGGGCGTGCACACCAAAGCTTTTATGCCTGCGACCGTCGGATGTATTCAGTTGTTTCCAATGGAAGCATGGCGTTTTTCAAAACAGCCAGCAGCTGGTGGATTTTTTCTGCACTGAAAGCCGGCGCTCGTTGGGTTTTCTGCGCTGAGCGCTGAGCGCTGAGCGCTAAGAGTTGAAAGAGATTCAACTTTGAGGAAAAGCTCCGCTCGTCAGTTCCCACACGGCCGTCCAAACACAGTGGAAAAATGTTTGTGCTCCTTTCAACATATATTTTGTAGAATATATATTTGGCTGGACCCAGCCGTGAAAGATATCGCCCCATCCCACCCACGTTGTATTCAGAAGTTCGCACGCTACTCCAAGGCATGCTGGAGCGAGGTATTGTCAGGGAAAGCAGTAGCCCCTGGGCGGCCCCCATCGTACTGGTACAGAAGAAAACTGGGGCCTGGAGGTTCTTCGTGGACTCTAGGAAACTGAGCCAGGTGACAAAGAAAGACGCCTTTCCTCTGGCCCGTATCGAGGACTCCCTGGCCAGCTTGACCCGATCTGCCTGGTATTCGACCTTGGATCTGGCAAGTGGGTATTGGCAGGTGAGGGTAGAGGAGGCTGATCGAGAGAAGACTGCTTTCACTACCCCATTTGGTCTTTTCGAATGGGATCAAATGCCCTTCGGGCTCTGTAACGCTCCCACCACATTCCAGCGGCTGATGCAGAGGTGCCTGGGAGGCCGGTTGATGAGTCGACTTTAGTGTTCCCTAGATGACGTGATAGTCTACTCCCCGGACTTCGAGTCCCATCTGAAGCATCTCGAAGAGGTATTCCAAGCCATGGAGCGCTACGGCCTTAAGTTGCAACCCGACAAGTGCCATCTTTTACAAAGGAAGGTGAAGTTCTTGGGCCATTGTGTGAGCGCGGCAGGGGTGGCTGTGGATGCCAAGAAGGTTGCAGTAGTCAAGGAGTGGAGTGCCCCGAAGACGGTGAGGCAGGTAAGATCATTTCTGGGGTTTGTAGGGTACTATCGCCGTTTTATACAAGGATTTTCTGCTGGTAGGGACAGGACGACCCCGGGGCCGGGGGTCTCCATCCATTGTATGGGATTCCGAGTGTGAGGACGCCTTCCAGAAACTAAAGCAGGAACTTTTGCAAGCACCCATATTGGCATATGCAGACTTTAACTTACCTTTTATTCTGTATACAGATGCCAGCAACCTGGGGTTGGGAGCAGTGCTGGCCCAGCGACAGGAAGGAGCTGAGTGGGTGATCGCTTACGCCAGTAGGAGCCTCCAACCGGCGGAACTAAAAATAAGCTTTACTAAAAACAAGTGTTCGGAGTGTCGTGTGTTGCTTGCATTTTCAAAATATGTATTTGTTTTTATGCGAGTATATGGCAAACGCGAGCATCTCTTTTATCATAAACCCTTTAGACGCGTCTGCAACAGGCACTTATTTTGATAAGACACGTGATGCCCACAGGTTCACTCGACATGCAGAACACATTACGAACCACACACAGGACGGGCTACATACATGTTGTGACGAACTTCGCATCACCGGCCGCCACTGATGAATAGAATGTCATGTTTTTTACTAAGGGTGTCACGGTTTCGATTTTAAATCGAAATTTCGATCGATTAAGTCACAACTTCGGCTTGCCAAGAGAGGGAAAAAAACTCTCAGAGGTGCCTTTAAAAACATCACTCCAGTGGAATGAGATTTATATTTTAAACATGATGGATGTATTGCGACAACTCCTTGAAATGCATATCATAAACAGGATTACTACCTAGTAATCTGACTTCGGACAGAGCGCAGCTATCTGCATGTACGGGAGAGTGAGAGGCGCCATTGTGCCAATATGCAGCAGATTATATTTTAAACAGAAGGAATAGTTTGCCCCAGCTCGCATGAAACGCATAAAACTGAACAAATACGTAAAGATTACTACTTAAGTTTATGTTTAGACTTCAGACAGATGCGATAGCGCGTGCACGTGAGACAGAGAGAAGCGCAGCTGCTTATGACGTGCTGGATTTATTTCAGATGCTAGGAGTCCAAGACGCGTGCATTAAGTCCATGTGTGTGCAAGAAGGAATCCTCTCTCTACAAGCTCTCTCTTAATGTTAAACTATGATAATAATAATAAGTAATGGCATATCAAAAAATATGTAAAAATTGAGAATTGAATCGATTCGTGACATTAGAATCGTAAATGTAACAGAATCAAGGATTTGGAGAATCGTGGCACCCCTTTTTTTACATGCAAAAAGCAGCGCACTGCAGATTCACAGCCTAAAAGATGTCTGAATGTAAAACCTCAAAGTTACATCTCATTGCTAGTTGTTGTTCTAGATTTACCAATAAATAAATACTTAATTTTAACAACCTAGCTCCTCAGTATTTGTCTGATCTCCTACACATATACTCGCCGTCTAGAAGTCTTAGATCTGAATCCAAACTCCTTCTCAAAATTCCATGCTCTCGGTTAAAATCTAGAGGAAATCGTGCTTTTGAAGTGGCAGGCCCGACCTTATGGAACAGGCTTCCACTTCACATTAGATCAGCGCCTTCTCTGTCTGTTTTTAAATCCTCTCTCAAAACACATCGGTTTCATGCTGCCTTTGATTAATTTGATGAGTAACGTTTGTTGTTTTTAATTGTATGATGGTTTCCTTCTAAATAGTTTTTATGCTTCCTTCTCTTAACTTTTTAGAGCTTATTGTGTATTTATTTGTTTTTGTTATTTACCTGTACAGCACTTTGGTTGGCCTGCGGCCATGTTTAAACGTGCTATATAAATAAAATGAACTTGAACTTAATTTGTGTTAAAACGGCCATATTTGTTATTTAAAAAGCAAAAATATATGGTGTACAATAAAAGCAATATATTTTATTGACTTATTACCTAATTAAAAGTACAACTTACAAATTCCCAGTGAAATGTATTCAACACCATTGCGAATTTTATGCCGTGTGTCATACCAAGTGAAATATGATAATATAAAAAGTACAGTAATGAAGAAAGGCACATTACAACCATGTTAAAACTGTTTAAAAAACGTTCAGATGCAAAAAGAAACTAAATGTAAAATTAGATAAATTGTTAATGTAATGCTTTCAGTCTCTTCAAAGGTCTTCACGAATTAACGGTTTGTTATAAGACTCAGTTATACATCACGTCTCTTCTAATTACACAAAAAATATGAGAAATGATGCGCGTTTGAGTCTGATATTTTTTTTTAAGTATGTGACTGTTTATGTCACTGGCAAATAAAAACTTTGCCAACCAAACATGTGCTAAAAAGCAGTTATGTGTGGGCTACTGTATGTCATCAAAGAACTGCCAGAGCGCTGAGAATACCTGTCATGTTACTTCAATATCATACAGTATGCTCAGGTTAAAGTCAAGCACACATATTGTCCTCAGTACAGCCTACATGAAATACAACTGCCATCTACAGGTTTTAGTATTTCCTGCATCAGACAACTACCCCCCCCCCTTCTGCAGGATCCTGCAGAATTTCGGAAGTGCTCGCGGCTCTCTCTGAGACACGCATTTTTAAAGGCCACATTTGTATGTTTTGCAATCTGTGTAACATCATCATTAATATATGAATCTACATTATTAACATTGATCCTATTCACATGTAGCAAGGGGGAGCAAGAAAAGTGTAAGGCTTCAACAAACACATTTTTGAAGGATACAAATGATCGTCTGTTATCGTTATTGGCAAAATCACAAATATTATCTTGCTTTTTGCGCACACACCCCTATGCCCTACACATTTCTTCATGTATTTCCTAATATGTAAATAGCCACCATATTATTTATAACCCCTTCATTATTTCGCCATTGATCTTTAATTCAGAACAAATAGTTTTTTTTAATTGTAATCTCATGAGTCACAATGTTTGTGTATCAGTTAGTTACGTATACAGCTGGGGAGGGGTTGAGACCTGTTCTGATCTGTATATATGAACACATCCGAGCTATATCACGTTAATTTAGGAAGTTAGATTGAATAGACATGTACTGTATTTATTTTTCTTTATATATTTGCCTGAACCATGTTGTAATTTCTAAAATTATTTTGTTTAAACTTTGGCTTTTAATTGCCTACCTGTTAACTAAGTCCTCTCAGACGCGATGTCTTCTAATGAGACTGAGATTATTCTCCTGTGTTATCCTTTACATCCAAACTCTTGTCCTAGAACTCATCGTCTCACTGTTGTTAAAGTGGCAATGTACGCTTTCATTTCACTCATGATCCTCATGACAGTTTTTGGGAATCTGCTGATCATCATCTCCATCTCTCACTTCAAACAGCTTCAGTCTCCAACTCATCTGATAATTCAATCATTGGCTGTGTGTGACTGTCTGCTGGGTTTACTGGTGATGCCCTACAGTATGGTGCGATCTGTCGAGGGCTGCTGGTTTTTTGGAGATGTTATTTGTAAAGTGTATTCTAGCTTGAACATAACCTTCAGTTTCTCTTCTTTAATACATCTTTGTTTAATTTCTATAGATAGATACTGGGCCATCTGTGACCCTCTGAAGTACAAAATGAGGATCACAAACAACACTGTGACTGTATTAATCACCCTTACATGGATCTTTTCATTTGTGTACAGCTTTTCTGTTGTGTTTTCAGGGGTGTTTGCTGTTGGTCTGGAAGCTCTTATATTACAGATGTCTTGTTTTGGTGGCTGTGTTGTGTTTTTTAACAAAGAATTGGGGCTAACTTGTGTAATCTTGGTATTTATAATTCCAGGAACTATAATGAGCTCTCTGTATATCATCATATTCAATGTTGTGAAAAAACACACAAAGGTTTTGTCAGTGAAAGTGTCTGTGACCACCACAGGTGTTAACAGTCAAAGCTCTGCACACAGAGAAAGAAAAGCAGCTAAAACTCTGGCTCTTGTTATGGGCGTTTACTTTATCTGCTGGTTGCCCTTTTCTATTGCTGCTGCTATTTACCCTTACTTTAATTTTGTGGCACCAGCTGATCTTTTTGAGGCTTTAGGTTGGTTTGCATATTTTAACTCAACTTGTAATCCTTTGATTTATGGATTTTTTTATCCTTGCTTTCAGAAGGCCTTTAAGACTCTCATATTCACTTATATCTGTGGATTCAATCATTCACATACTCTGACATTTGAATAAAACCAGTTTCTGTAGATAAATAATAACCAGTGACTGAATAAATGTTGTGAAGCTGGTAGTGTTGATTTCAGAGATATTTGATTCCTTTATCCTTCTTTATAATAAAGTTTATTATTCTCTATATGTAGTTTTACATGCTATAGTTTATGTATTATAAAATATTTTGTATTTGATGTTATCGAAAACATACAGTAAAATTTTGAGTCTTGACAACTCTGGGCCTGTAATGATGTCAATGGGAACATCATAAATATTAGATCATTCATTATAATAAACAGCAGTAGTTAAACAACACAAGCAGACAGTTTTAAATCTGCGATGTGGCAAATCTTTTAACTTGTCTTTTAATGTCCTGACCTCAAAAATCTGCATGTTAAGTGATATGAGACAAAGATGATGTTTAAAGTATTCAGAGAAAATGCAACTGTTTAATCACACATTAAAAAACCATGATTCAAATACTATATGTTTTCTGAATTATACCCATAGTGAAGGTAACTTACGGGAAAGTTTTCAATATATTTTATTTATAAGTATTTCTAATAGTAACTGTTAAAGGTCAATAACCTAGAATAAGACCAGATGAAAGTTAAGCTATGATTAAAGTCTATTCAGTGTACATATCATGTCATAAATCTATTATTTTATGGTCTGGTGACTGAACCATAATAAAGGCACTGTAGCACCAGTTTACAAGGGACAAGTAGCCAAATGTGCATTTCAAGTGATTAAAGATATTGTCAAGAAATTTCGAAGCCATTTAATGCAAAGAGAAATTAATGCAAAGAAAGTTGAGGAGAAGTAAATAAGGATTGATCTAATATGAGATCTGACATCTGGATAAGTGTGTCAACAATGAGAGGTGATGATCTTTGTGAGGTAAATATTGTTAAAAGTAACTGGGCGCTGCTGTGTGTGTGTGTGTGTGTGTGTGTGTGTGTGTGTGTGTGTGTGTGTGTGTGTGTGTGTGTGTGTGTGTGTGTGTGTGTGTGTGTGTGTGTGTGTGTGTGTGTATTTTTATAGCATATATTTTATTATACACCGTTAGATACTGTCTATTATAAAGGGTCTCCATTTGTTTGGAAAGAGGTTGATATTAAAGAATGGCTTTAGTATTTAACAGCAAACTATAAGTTATATGTACAGGCCTATAAGCAGATGATATATAAGTTAACACCGCTATGAGGTGGTTTTTAGGACAGGGTCTAAATTAAACCAAGGCCAGGCCTTAATTATATTATGACATTTACATAGTTTTTGCAAATATACCTTACAAATAAACAATACCGGTGCACATCTCGATAAATAAATTGCCAAACCATAAATCTGTTGGATGTCACATCATACTACAACAAAAAGTTATACTTTATAAACTTTTTGTTAATAAAATAATCAGATAATTTACTCACTCCCATGTCATCCAAGATGTCTATGTCTTTCTTTGTTCAGTCGAGAAGAAATTCAGTTTATTAAGGAAAACATTCAAGGATTTTTCTCCATATAATAGACCTCAACACTTTACAGTTTCAACGCAGTTTAAAATTGTAGTTTTAATGCAGCCTCAAAGGGCTTTAAGTGATCCCAATTAAGGCATAAGGGTCAGGGGCGATTCCAGGATGGGGGGGGGCACGGGGGGACCAAGTACCATTTGGGGGGGCAATTAGAAAATTCAAATACTGGTTTAGAAAATATTAAGCACAATTTCCAAAATCTTGTGCAATGCCACGTGCTCTAATATACTGTAGATGGTATAAATTTTTTGTATTTTGCATGGATTAGACAACACAGTTCTGTTCCAGAATAGTTCACTGTAAATAAATTGTCATAATTTACTCATCCTAAAGTTATTTCAAACCTGTATGAGTTTTTCTTCTGCTGAACACAAAATAAAATATTTTGAAGAATCTTAGTAGCCAGAAAATTGATGAACCCCATTGACTGCCATGTTATTTTGTTCCTACTATTAATTCAATGGAGCCTATCAACTGATTTTGGTTACCGACATTCTTAACCTCTTGAAAAGCACCTCCACTCTGGCCCAAACCGTATAAGCATAACTGACACTTTGAGCTTCAATTTCCAGGTTTCAAAATTATTTTAAGATAAAAATTAAAAAAGTTAGAGAGGCTGAAGTACATTGTTATAAAAAAATTTGGATAACATCTTTTTTAATACTAAAAATCTTAAGGATAAATATGTGTGTGAAACCTAGAAATGCAATGATGCCAAAGCCACAAGTCTAAAGAAGTTATGTTTCATGTTTGAGGTCAATAGGCCCAAAAATGAGGTTCTTGCAAGAGTTTTTTTAGACTAGTGTCTTTTCTAAGTGCCAGTCAGCCCCAAAATAAAAATCTTTTGTTTACATGCTTACACATTCGTTCCTATTATTATGTATTGTCACACAGAGATCGTTGGATTCGTTATCTAATTGGCTACATGTTCTGTCTATCAATATTATCCATACAGTCATTGGAGGAACGCTCGAGTCAGATGACGTCACGAAATTTGACAGCACTGTTTGGATATAATGTATTATACTCCTGCCTACTTTTAGAAACAAAGTTTGACCGCGGGTTTGAACGTGAGTGTAATCTCATACTAGTGTTACGACGTACGTAATCCTCAGATTGTATATTATATTCTATTACAAGACTTTCATGTGAAATCTGATGTAAACAATAGACAATATTTCTATATTTCACGGATTATACGCATTTGTGGACAAAAATGGTCATAGGATGTATTTTATTGAAGAGTTTTTATGGGTTATTCACACATCTGAAACAGACTGAATTTGATTCACGATCATTATATCAACACAAAGGTAAGGAGTCCCGTTTATATTTTGCATGTTGTCAGCAGGACTTCTGTAAAAAAATACTATATTTATGAAGCTAGAGCATATGTATCTCAAAACAGAGACCATACACTGATGCTAAACCCGTAGACCTTTTAAACGATGTATTGTAATGTTAATATTATTATTGTTTGTAGACAGTAGGCTATATAGATATTATTAGCAGCGTTAAAAAAAACTGACGTCTTTTCCGCCTTCTAGTGCGCGTCAAAAGGTTAATATCTATTGATAGATATTTACCACTATGAGGTACAGGATGAAGGTCCAAACAAAACTGTGACTGTTTACCACCTTCACGTGGATCTTTTCATTTGGGTAAAGTTTTAGCATTGATCGGAATAGGACTGTCAGGACAATAACTATATCGACTTGTAACGGTGGCCCTTTTGTTCAAAGTGTATATATAAAAAAAAACGAAAACAAATGTCTGCTATAGGGGAGAATCGAACCCGGGTCGCCGTGTCGCAGGACCGAGACGCTACCGCGACGCCACAAAGTCACGTGACTAAAAGTTTTCTCCACACTCCCCAAATAGCCGCTAGTGAAATTCACTTTCAAAAAAAAAAAAAACTTTATTTAAATGTTCGGGCGCCAGACAAGACTTATCTTATCAATTCATGAGAGCTAAAAATAGCCCCGGATAGCAACAAACCATCCGTTACACAAAAATACAACAACACACCAACGAAGAAAAACACAATCGTACTCCAGTGATGCAGTTTGGTGCTGGTGATTTATTTCAGGTAAGTCAAATGTAAAAATATGAAGTTTAAATGTCAATGTTGAAAAAATACAGGCGGGGTATGGACTGCGTCATCTTGATGGTTCATTTTACATAAGATTTCACAGAGTGCACATAAAATAAAAAAGAGAAAACATTTGTAAATAATCGACATATAAAGCAGGTGACAAAACATCTAATAAACGATCATTTTCAACATGAAACATACAAAAGTGGCAATTAAATCTTCAATCGTGAGTGATGTTTGAATGTTATGAGTGTGCGTGTATGTAACAATGTAGGAATGAGGGTGGATACAACGAAGTAGCGTACGGGTACTAACCAAAGTTTACGGAAGTGGAGGTCCTCGGAGTGAGGTGTAGCAGCTCTCTGTCCTCATAACAGACGGGAAACAATCCAGTTGTCCGTAGCGTATTTCAAGTTATGGACTGGGAATAATGCTCACACGATCCAAAGCCAAAGCTCCGCGTTGCACTCGTCCATAAACTCAACAGCCATCATTTGAACAACATCCGTCCTCTCACGGCAGGCCCACACTCTCACTCAGGTAAACAAAAACAATGACGCAGTACTTCCGGATGCAATGCCGTCTCTTTTATTCACTTTTCTCCTTCCGGTTCTTTCAGGTTAGCTCCACCTATTACTCCTCCCTCTCATGTGATCGATTCGCGGAGGCAAACACGAATAATAATAATAAGAAGAATGTAAAAATATGGTGGCGGAAAGTTTGTGCACTGCCACACTCTCCCCCCCTGGAAAAAAAGCACCCAAGGGTGATTTAACAAAACAAAACAACAAAAAATCAGGTTAGAAACCTAAAAATTCTTCAGTTTCATCAGAGGAATCTTGAAATAACTTGTGAAGGTTTTCCTGTTCCTGATACTCTAATTCTTCTGCTGTAGGGAAACACTTTTTTAAATTACAGACATGTGCTGATCGGACATCTTCCCCAGTGTCTTCCAGGACTATCTGGTAGTTTACCGGACCAAGCTGCTTCACAATACGGTAGGGTCCTTTCCATTTAGGAGCGAGTTTTGCACTATAGTTACGTTGTGCGCTGGATTGTGGGAAGTTACGCAACCATACTCGATCCTTATCTTTAAAGATTAAGTCTCTTCTGTCCTTATTGTAGTTTCTCAGTTGTCTTTTCTTCGGTTTTTTACTGTTTTCTTTTGCTTGCAGGTGTAGTTGGTGAAGATGCTGAACTACATCATAAGAAGCAGCGTCTGGTGTTAAATTGTTACCGTGCAGAAGTTTGTCCAATGGGCCTTGGAGTTTTCGACCAAGCTGCAGTTCGGCTGGAGTCAGTCCGATTGTTTCCTGTACTGCAGAGTTCAAAGCAAAACGGAATTCTGGTAGGTATTGGTCCCATTTTTTGTGATTGTCTTCTACGTAAGCGGCCATCATGTTCTTGAGATTGCGGTTGATTCTTTCAGTTAGGTTGGTTTGTGGATGGTATGCAGTGGTCAGTTTTGGTGTAATGCTCCAGTTTTCACACAGCTCCTTGAATACAGATGAGGTAAATTGGACACCTCTATCTGAGACAAGAAAATCCGGTACTCCCCATCGAGTTAGGATTTCTTTCCTGAAAATGGTGGCAACAGTGTGGGCAGTGGCATTACGCATAGGGAATAATTCGACCCAACGTGTGTAGTAATCCACGAAAACCAGTAGGTATTCATTTTGGTGTGTGCTTCGTGGTAAGGGTCCCATAATGTCCACTCCTATCATTTGATTTGGTCGGGTTGTAATGGTTTGTTGTAATTTTCCAGCTGGTTTCTCATTATCGTTCTTGAACTTTTGACAGGTTATGCAGGTTTTTACATGACGTTTTACGTCTGACCACATTCCCGGCCAGAATGCAACTTCTTGCAGTCTCTTGTAAGTTTTGAAGATTCCTCCATGGGCACTTAAAGGACTGGCATGGTAATGCTGTAAGAATGAAGTTCGGAGACTATGGGGTATGTAAACTCTGTAATGTATGTGATTATCTGTTTGTTGTGTTTTCTGATACAATTTATCATTGATAACTTCGTATCGATTTTCCAGATCTGAATTTTCTGCTATGGCTTGCAGCAGCTTTGTCACTTCAGGGTCCTTCTGTTGTTCTTCCCATAAGTCAACTTCTGACCAAGGTAGTTCTGTGTTTTGCTTGCTTGCAACAAGGTTACAACTGAGAGTGGGAGACATTCTGGATAACGCATCTGGTGCCACATTAAGTTTGCCTTTTCTGTACTCAATGATGAAATCAAATTTTTGTAGTCGTAGGACCCATCGGAGAAGACGGCTGGTGGTTTTGGTGGAACTCATTACCCACTGTAGCGCAGAATGGTCAGTCACAACTGTGAATAATCTGAGTTCTAAATAGTGTTGCCACTTTTCCAGTGCCCAAACAACGGCCAAACATTCTTTTTCCGTTGCTGTGTAATTGATTTCTGCTCCTGTTAAAGTTCTACTTGCATAGGCAATCACAACTTCGTTTCCCAGGGGTTTCCGTTGTGCGAGGATAGCACCCAAGCCAGTGTCACTTGCGTCTGTATAGACGATAAAGGGGAGCTGAAAGTCAGGATGACCAAGAATTGGTGATGAAGTAAGGCAAGATTTTAATTGATCAAAAGCTTGTTGACATGAGGGTGTCCACTGAAACTGTTGTCCCTTTTTCTTCAGAGTGTTGAGAGGTTCAGCCAGCCTTGAGAAGTTGGGAACGAACCGATGGTACCATCCTGCCAGACCAAGGAACCTCTGAACATCTTTTAAGTTCTTAGGCACGGGGTAGGATTGGATGGCTTGAATTTAGCTAGGATCTGCTGTAATCCCTTGAACATTTACAATGTGTCCCAAAAAACTGATTTCCTCAAGACAGAATCTACTTTTCTTTAGATTGATGGTCAGTCCGGCAGTCTCAAGTTTGTGAAGAACAGCCTGAATATCATGGTAGTGTTGTGCTATGGAAGGTGAGTAAATTATGATGTCATCAATATAAACAAAACAGAACTTTCCTTTTAACTCTCCCAGGACTATTTCCATAAGTCTCTGGAAGGTGGCAGGAGCATTTTTAAGTCCAAATGGCATAACGTTGAACTCGAAGAGTCCTGCAGGAGTGATGAATGCTGTTTTTGCTTTACTGGTGGGATCCATTGCTACTTGCCAATATCCGCTGTTTAAATCAATAGTTGAGAAGATAGCTGCTCCAGAAAGTGATTGTAAGATTTCTGTAATGTTTGGGAGTGGATATGCATCGGTTTCTGTAACTGAATTGATTTTCCTGTAATCTACACAGAATCTTAACGTGCCATCTTTCTTGGGAACCAAAAGAACTGGTGAGGCCCAACTGGAGTGTGATGGATCAACAATTCCTTGACTCAACATTTCTTCGAGCTGTTCTTCCATGGCAAGTTGTTTGACAGGAGACAACCGATATGGTTTTTGCTTAATGGGTACTTGACAGGTGGTGTAAATGCAATGCTGTAAGATATCAGTACGTCCAGGACGTAGTGTGCATACTTCAGTGTTGCTTGTAAGGATATGGTGTAAGGTCAGCTTTCCATCTTGGTGTAAATTAGACATGTCTACTGCATTTCTGATTAACACCTCATCAGAGACTATATCAGGTTGCTGCAGGACCAGTAATGGTGTAGGTGGAGGTACAGATGTCATCAAGTGTAAACTGGACTTGGTTGGTTTGGTTTTCTTACGTGATGAGTCAACACAAGGTGGGATACTTGCAACTCCTGGTTGAAATGGATATTCTTCTGTGGGTGCAATCTTGAATGAGTATTTTTGATCTATTACGTTGATTTGTAGGCCACTGAAGAAAATGAAGTCTAACCCTAAGACTACAGCATACGCTAAGGCATGTGTGGAAAGGACAGCAGCAGGTATTGTGAAAGAATGATTGTGCAAATTTATACCTGTATTGATCCATCCTAAGGGTACTTCTGCTTTTCCATTCGCTAAATAGAGTGGTCCGCGAGTCCAAGGTTGAAGGTCAGGGGGTGTCTGTGACAAGCTTCTCCATAGTGACTCGTGGATGAGGGTGTAACTTGCTCCCGTGTCTACAATGGCCTTTCCTTTCCATGGGCCAATGCTAACAGGTACCATTAACTGTTGTGGTATGCAGACAGAATTTCCGGGAATTTTTTCTCTAGGTGTAAGGGGAGTATTATGCTGATCTGTGGTTGAGTTCTTTGTCGATACTGAAGACACTGTATTATGAGAAGGTGGGCCTGGCTTGTGTGGATGATAATTTCGTCTGTTCGAGTATGGCTGATGACTTGCAGATTGTGTAGGTTGGCTTGAGGAGACATAATGTGGACAGCTGCCTGGGGCATGTAGCTCTTTGCAGCGCCAACATTGTACAACAGGTGGGGTGGATGCTGTTCCTTTAACTGATGTGGTAGTGGTTTTGGGCATTGTTCGGTTATCACATTGTGTTTGTTGTTCGTGGTCTCTTTCTAGCTGGTGGCCAAGACGTACAAGTTCTTCCACAGTGCTAACATGTCCACGAAGATGACTAGCAAGGTATGGTTTTATGTTCTTGAGTATCATCTTAACTATGTCCTTTTCCTCCAGGTCAGATTTCCATCGCTTGCAAAGTGCTCGATAACTAAAAGCAAAGTCCCTTATCGACTCTTTTTCTCCTTGGGTTCGTTTTCGAACACGTTCAGCCAGTTCATCATTGTAGTCTTCTGCAAGGAAAGCTGAGAGGAAAGCAGATTGGAATTCCATCCAGCTGGTAACTGTGGTTGTTGCTACCTCCCACCAGTCACGAGCAGTACCTGAGAGAACAGTTCTGAAGGTGGCTAAGATGTCCTCATCGGTGAGTGGATGCAAAGCAAGAAAGTCTTGACAGCGTGTGATGTATAATAAAGGATCTTGATCATCACTAGGTCTTCCAAAAGTGGGGAATGTAACTTTGATGTGATCGCTTTTTACAACAGTGGCATTTATTGGATATTGATTAGGGATGTAAACTTGAGTTGTGACAAGAGAAGATTTGTTAGATGAATAAACACTTTTCAATCTTAGGTCAGCAATGTTTTTCTCCTGAATGTCGAATTTTGTCTACATTTGTTATTGCAATTCACTGAGGTTTGTTAAAAGTTTCCCCGTAAATGAAATTAATTGATTGGTTTCTTTCAGCAAATCATCAGAAGATCTCTGGTGGTTCCTTTGGAGTGCCTGAATGTCCTGCTGAACTTCCGCCTGCAATTGTTGCACAAGGAATTGCATTTCCGATACCAAGGTATTCTCAGTCTTCTTTAGTTCTTCTGTTAACATCAGTTTTATGGCTTTAAGTGTCTGATCTGTCTCACTGTCGGCCTGTTTTTTGTGTGCAGATAAAGTGACGGACATGTGCTGCTTCATTTGCTCAATTTTACCAGCAAGTTCAGTGGTCTCCTTCTTGTGATCAGATGAACTGGATTGTAACTCCTTGGTAAGTTCAGTCACAGCCTTCTCATGCTTGGTCATAAAATCATATATGGTGTCCCAATTTCCTTGAACTTGTGAAGTAAGTTGTCCAATTTCTCTTCTAGGTGTTGGAAGATCTCCTGGCAGTTCATACTGTATCCCTGATGATAAGCGTGAAGGGGTTGATGCAATAGCTGATGTCATGTCAAATGATGGCGTTGTTGAACATAATTGCATAGAGTCACTGTGTCTCTGTTCTGCCATGGGTATTTGAGCTGGAGTGCTGCCGCCTAATGGTGGAGATGCAAACCGCACATGTGCTCTTGGTGGGGCAGAACCTCTGAAAAGTGTGGGTGTGTGACAAAAGGTGTGAACACCTGTTGGAGGAGCTTGGCGGTACACCGGTGGCCAAGGAGGAGTGGCTACATCAGGCACCTCCATGTTCACAAGGGTACTATGTTGAGCATTGGGATCTGTCATTTTACTTTGTGTAGTGTATGTTGTCAATGCACAGAAACAAATACAAAATAAAACTAAAGTGCTATATTTTCTATGGGTATCAGTGTGATGTGTATAGAAATCAATGCTTGCCACAGTTTCACAGTTCATTCAAAAGATTTAAGCAATTGGTCTTTACAATCACCTGCAAAACCATCAATTTCAAGCAAACACAAAACACAAGGTAAGAAGTGATGAGCAAATCACACATGATCTCACTTTAGGTAGTTTCCCACAGTTTTTTCATTACCATTCATGAAATATATGTTTGAAAAATTAGACAAAACAACAAAACAAGTTATTTCAAGTTCAAAGAATCAATTCAAATTTCAAATACCACTTAAACAAGTTAAAAAAGAATTTCAAATGAATACTTGAGTTATGACATCACATCACATTCAAATTTAATTCAAGTGTTAAAGTGCAAGGGTTCAATTGCAGTTTTTTTTTGAAAGTTCAAGTTTTCAAGTTCATGTGTTTAAAGTTCAAGTTCAAGTTTTCAAGTTCAGGTCCCTGTTCGGGCGCCACTCTGTAACGGTGGCCCTTTTGTTCAAAGTGTATATATACAAAAAAAACAAAAAAAAATGTCTACTATAGGGGAGAATCGAACCCGGATCGCCGTGTCGCAGGTCCGAGACGCTACCGCGACGCCACAAAGTCACGTGACTAAAAGTTTTCTCCACACTCCCCAAATAGCCGCTAGTGAAATTCACTTTCAAAAAAAAAAACTTTATTTAAATGTTCGGGCGCCAGACAAGACTTATCTTGTCAATTCATGAGAGGTAAAAATAGCCCCGGATAGCCACAAACCATCCGTTACACAAAAAATACAACAATACAACAACGAAGAAAAAACACAATCGTACTCCAGTCATGCAGTTTGGTGCTGGTGATTTATTTCAGGTAAGTCAAATGTAAAAATATGAAGTTTAAATGTCAATGTTGAAAAAATACAGGCGGGGTATGGACTGCGTCATCTTGATGGTTCATTTTCCATAAGATTTCACAGAGTGCACATAAAATAAAAAGAGAAAACATTTGTAAATAATCGACATATAAAGCAGGTGACAAAACATCTAATAAACGATCATTTTCAACATGAAACATACAAAAGTGGCAATTAAATCTTCAATCGTGAGTGATGTTTGAATGTTATGAGTGTGCGTGTGTGTAACAATGTAGGAATGAGGGTGGATACAACGAAGTAGCGTACGGGTACTAACCAAAGTTTACGGAAGTGGAGGTCCTCGGAGTGAGGTGTAGCAGCTCTCTGTCCTCATAACAGACGGGAAACAATCCAGTTGTCCGTAGCGTATTTCAAGTTATGGACTGGGAATAATGCTCACACGATCCAAAGCCAAAGCTCCGCGTTGCACTCGTCCATAAACTCAACAGCCATCATTCGAACAACATCCGTCCTCTCGCGGCAGGCCCACACTCTCACTCAGGTAAACAAAAACAATGACGCAGTACTTCCGGATGCAATGCCGTCTCTTTTATTCACTTTTCTCCTTCCGGTTCTTTCAGGTTAGCTCCACCTATTACTCCTCCCTCTCATGTGATCGATTCGCGGAGGCAAACACGAATAATAATAATAAGAAGAATGTAAAAATATGGTGGCGGAAAGTTTGTGCACTGCCACAGACTTATCGCACGATAAGTAAACATGGCCTTGGTAGTTTTTGGAGGGGTTTTAAATGTCATTAGCATTTGAGCCAATCGCAATTGCCTCTACAGTATCATTTCTGTCTACTGTTTGTCTCGAAAGAATGGCTATCTCAAAAAGGGAAAAAATCCCTCGTATCAATCATTGTACTGAGCTAACGTTACTGTGTGAAATTAACATATATGATGTGAAGTACAAATACGGTTCGTATCATGTCGTATTTTTCAACGCCCCCTCATCAATTACTTCTTACATAATGTTTCACATAGATTTTGTTGTTGATGAAAAATTAGCATGTTCTGGTGAAAGTTAGGTTTAGTCTGGGTTCTTTATCTTGGGTGCAACATTTATCTGTGATGCGGACAATGCAGATACACAAAGAGAAAGTCTTTAAAGCTGACAACATAAAGCTTACAACGTTAACATCGCAGTTGTTGCGGTTGCTAGTTATTCTCTGCGGTGGCTTCTCAGTAGTGCTGTATAATATGGCATTGCAGGTAACTGCAACAGCCCTTAATTATGTGGCTAAAAACTAATTTGCCATCTGTAGGAATGATTGACAGCTGTTCATACTCAGTCACATATCCAGATGCGTTATCGGATCACAGAGATTACATGTTAATGCAAAGTGTAAACCCAGCCAATCAGAGCAGAGCAAGGAACTATGGGCATTGGAGTCCTGAGGCTGATGTGTAGTGAAGCCTCCAGTGGTCCGTGGGGGAACCATGGTGAGGATCCTGACACATACCTTACAAAAAAACATTACTGGTGTACAGCTTGAGACAAAACAATGGCACTGATCTATTTTAAGATATGTCAGTGCCAGCTGTATTCAGTAAGGTACTTAAACACTGTTTGGGAAACCACGCCTATATGTTTAGCAGTCCTATTAACATGTTGCAAGGGTGAGCAAGAAAAGTGTAAGACTTTTAGAAAATGTAAAGGGCTGCTTACACACAGCGAGAGAGAGTGTAGAATCCATTGCAGAAAAAAAACATTACAGAACTCCCGGAGCCCACAAAAAACAGAACACAAGACAATAAACATTACAAAGAGTCCATGGGTGGGTTGACCAGGACCTTGAGGCAGAGGTAGAACTTGGCTAGAGAACGAAGGCAGTCCTGGACTGTGAAGCTCAGGTGGTCCCAGACCGTGGAGTACTGACAGTCCTGGGTCGTGGGGCAATAACGGATCAGGGTCATGGGGTCCTGTTGGACCAGGGGCATGAGGTCCTGATGGACCAGGGTTATGGGGCAGCAGTGGACCAGGATAATAAGGCAGTAGGGGACCATGATCATGAGGCAGTAGAGGACCAGGATCATGAGGCAGGAGAGGAGTAGGATCATGAGGCAGCAGAGGACCAGGATCATGAGGTAGCAGTGAACATGGTGGACCTGGATCATGAGGTAGCAGTGGACCATGATCACGAGGCAGGCGTGGAAGATTAGACATTTCGGCAACGTGCTCTGTGTCCTCTACCTCCTCCATGCATCCGGGTATAACCCTCCTGAGTTGATTCAGGTGAGCCAGGCGACTCAGACGATTCAGGTGGCTCAAACGATTCAGGCGACTCAGACGATTCAGGTGACTCATGGACTTTAGAGTCCTCATATAAACCAGAAGAGGAGAAAATGGACCACACACACCACATGGCCCTGGCAAAGACAGGTTTGGGTGCGGCAGCCATCTTGACAACAGGTCCAGGTATGGCGATGGCCCTTTGTTGAACCAGTGTGGTCGTGGCGATGTCCCTCTTGATAAAAGGTGCAGCTAAGGTGGTAGCAATCTTAAAAACATGTGAAGGCATGGTCACAGCCATCTTGGGAACAGATACAGGTGTGGCGGCAGCCATCTTGTGAACAGAAACAGGCATGGTGGCAGCCATCTTGGTATCAGAGACAGGCATGGTTTGAACTAGGTTTTGCAAACAGACATGACTTTAGGTGGTTGTGGTAATACAGGCATGACTTGAGCTGGTTCTGGTTTGATGGTTCCTGTGGGAGCTCTTCATTTATAACTCTTACAGTGAAGGAAGACCCACTTCATATCAAAGCCAAGTCAATTTACTTATCTAACTTCCAGTCACAAGTATTACCTGGCATCAGGCGGGATATATTATGATTCAAACCACCACAACAAAATAAGTCCATGAGAGCCACATCACAATAATCCACCAAATAATATAAATCCAAAAAATCTTGAACATAATCTTTGATTGGGTGGTTGCCCTGGTGAAGACATAACCAAAATCACAGATATTATCTTACTTTTTTTGCCTGCACACCCCTATGCCCTACACATTTTTAATGTACTTCCTAATACAGTGGTTCCCAAACTTTTTCAGCGTGCGGCCCCCCTTGTGTACAGTGCAGTTTTTTGCGGCCCCCGAAAGAAAATTTATGACAAATACAGTTTTAAAATGTAATATTTTAATTAAACAAAACATATAAAATTATACCTAGTAGTCCTAGTATTGCTGTTGGTTAGTTGGCTTATTATTTGTTAGGTTTAATTACACAGAATTCATGATAAATGAATGTATTTTGTAAAATGTCATAAAATTGGGGCCCCCCTGGCACCATCTCGCGGCCCCCTGGGGGCCCCGGCCCCCAGTTTGAAAACCACTGTCCTAATATATAAATAACCACCACATTATCTATAACCCCTCCATTATACCTCAATTGAGGACACACAGTTCAGTTTTTATTCTAATCTCATGAGTCACAATGTTTGTGTATCAGTTAGTTACATATACAGCTGGGGAGGGGTTGAGACCTGAACTGTATATATTAACACATCTGAGCTATATCACAT
Source organism: Misgurnus anguillicaudatus (assembly GCF_027580225.2). Taxonomy (NCBI): domain Eukaryota; kingdom Metazoa; phylum Chordata; class Actinopteri; order Cypriniformes; family Cobitidae; genus Misgurnus; species Misgurnus anguillicaudatus. The sequence continues at coordinate 35,583,901 of NC_073354.2, read as the reverse complement.
TCATTTAAGAAGTTAGATTGAATAAGCATGTACTGTATTAATGTTTGTTTCTTTAGATATTGCTCTTAACCATGTTGTAAATTCTAAAATGATATTGTTTAAACTTTGTATTATATTTGAATGTCTGTTTACAATTACACTACAAAAGAAGTCCTTTCAGACGCGATGTCTTTCAATGAGACTGAAGATATTCTCCTGTGTTATCCTTTACATCCAGACTCTTGTCCTAGAGCTCATCGTCTTACTGTTGTTCAGGGCCGGCGCCACGAGGGGGCGTGAGGGGGCGTCGCCCCCTCACCGGCACTTGCCCGCCCCCTCAGATCACCATTAATGTTGAATGGGATTTTAATAACATTTTATTTAAAAATCACATTTGCCTTGTGTATTGTCTTCCTAAAGTGAATTTTATAGTCTAATTATTTAACAAAACAAAAAAATCAAGTGTGCATGTATTCTACCGTGACATTAATAAACACACGCCCACTCCATGGCTTGTTACACTTCAAGCGGCGCCACTAGAACTGTGAGGTGATGACGTCAAAGCGCCGCGAGAGCGAGACGAAATTACACTTTGCATGATTTCTCGAATCGTTCTCGCGGTACTTTGACGTCATCCGGCTGTCGGTTCCTGCAGCGCCGCATGGAGTTGAACAAGCCTTTTGTGTTGACGGCTTGACGCACGTCAACAATGAGCCTGCGTTCTCAGTCTCAGCGGGAAATCAAGATGTCGAAGTGCGAAAGTATATCAAAAGTTACAGAAAGGAGTGGGAGAGTGACCCGGGCCTGTAGCAATGGATATATGTAAAATAGCACTGCAAATTCTGCATACCAGACTTCGGATTATCACACATCAATAATGCCGTGGCGTGGATTATTACCGGAGCATTTCAGGTGCACAGAACCAAATGTTCGCCTGTCATGTCAATTCTGGCACCATGAACTTCAGCCAGACTGTACATAGTTTTGAAAAGTTCAGATGTTTATGTTCTTCAGCATCCTTGCAAGTACAACCAACCTATTATTGTTCTGCATTTAACGTTAAAGGTAAGCATACGATCTCTCTCTCTCACACACACACCTGTTTATCAGAAGTTAAATACATGTATTATTATTAATATTAATAGATAAAAAACAGACATTGAATTTATTATTAACGAATAGGTATTTGAATTAGCCTGTGCTACAGCATAGCTATGTGTAAACGAGTTATTGTCATTGTGGTTCTCTATCTGCTGGTGTTTAATCGCTAGCTTATGGTGCATTACTTGTGGCAGTTAAAATAACTACGTTAAATTATCAAATTGAACCAAAATTTGGATAAAATGTTGCGTTTGGACAGTTTTTGCGCTAGAAACCATTTGCAAACACTGTCCCCCACCATTATGTAAAAATTATTTGCACTACGGAAAGCAAACACGAAGTACGAACATTTAATAATTTCAGGGTATTATATTGCATTAACTAATTTCACAATGGACATTCGAAATGGATTAAAAAGAAAGTACCTCTGGGTCGGAACTTCAAATGAGCAGTGTTGTGCTGTTAAGTAACGTTAGGTATGCTTTTTTGTTGTTGTATATAGTAAAAGTGTTCAGATCATGTACGTTGCTCACTATAGCTGTAGTTTTTGTGGTTGTATTACAGAGATGTTTGTTTATAACACGTTAAAGCTTAAGGGACGTACCAAAGCTATATGTATTTTCTAGCTTGGGGAATTAAATGCATTTTGTGTGACAGTTTTTGGGAATCTGCTGATCATCATCTCCATCACTCACTTCAAACAGCTTCAGTCTCCAACTCATCTGCTCGTTCAGTCATTGGCTGTGTGTGACTGTCTGCTGGGTTTACTGGTGATGCCCTACAGTATGGTGCGAGCTGTAGAGGGCTGCTGGTTTTTTGGAGATGTTATTTGTAAAGTGCATTCTAGCTTGAACGTAACCCTCTGTTTTTCTTCTTTAATACATCTTTGTTTAATATCTATTGATAGATACTGGGCCATCTGTGACCCTTTGAAATACAAAATAAGGATCACAAACAACACTGTGAATGTATGTATCACCTTCACATGGATCTTTTCATTTGTGTACTGCTTTTCTGTTGTGTTTTCAGGGGTGTTTGCTGTTGGTCTTGAAGCTTATATATTACAGATGTCTTGTTTTGGTGGCTGTGTTGTGTTTTTTAACAAAGAATGGGGGCTAACTTGTGTAATCTTGGTATTTATAATTCCAGGAACTATAATGAGCTCTCTGTATATCACCATATTTACTGTTGTAAAAAAACATGCAAAGGTTTTGTCAGAGAAAGTGTCTGTGACCACTACAGGTGTTAACAGTCAAAGCTCTGCACACAGAGAAAGAAAAGCAGCTAAAACTCTGGCTCTTGTTATGGGCGTTTACTTTATCTGCTGGCTGCCCTTTTCTATTGCTTCTGCTGTTTACCCTTACTTTAATTTTGTGACCCCAGCTGATGTTTTTGAGGCTTTAGGTTGGTTTGCATATTTTAACTCAACTTGTAATCCTTTGATCTATGGATTTTTCTATCCTTGCTTTCAGAAGGCCTTTAAGACTCTTATATTCACTTATATCTGTGGATTCAATCATTCAGGTACTCTGACATTTGAATAAAAACAGTTTCTGTAGATAAATAATAACCAGTGACTAAATAAATGTAATGAAGCTGGTAGTGTTGATTTTAAAACTATTTAATTCCTTTATCATTCTTTGTAATAAAGTTTATCATTCTATGAATGTAGTTTCACATGCTATAGTTTATGTATGATTAACCCTCAATCGGTCCTTTGGGTCAATATGACCCCAAACAACATTTCATTGGTTAACAAAAAAGGTTCCCTTCATCTCAGAGATGTAAAACTTTGTGACTTTTCCTAAATAATCTATCTTTACATGCACAAAAAACTGGGCTTGATTCGGTTGTTCTAAAGGTATGTAAAAAAATAAAATTATCAATCTGTCCCTTGGGGTCAATTTGACCCCAATTGAAAGTGAATGGGAAATGCAAAAAAAAATCCTTTTTTTCCATTTGTCAAAAAATAAATATCAATAAATCCAACATAAATCTGAAAAATTTGACACAGAAATGAAGGCCTGGTACTTGTGAACAAATGCAATGCAAAAAACACATGCTCACACAAACACACACAAATACACACACACACACAAAGACACACAGGTATGACTGCCACAGAGAGCATGTGTGTGGAATTTGGCAAATAAAATCAGTCACAAATGCAGAAAATAACACATAAAGGGGTGTGACATAATGCACACACATGTACACTCACAAACACGCTCACGCACACAACCACACACACACACACACACACACACACACACACACACACACACACACACACACACACACACGCGCACACACACGCGCACACACACGCTCACACACACACTCACACACACACATGCACACACACACACACACACACACACACACACACACACACACACACACACACACACACACAGACACACACACTTAAACTCAGTCAAATTTATATGGCATTTTGTAATAACAGACATTTCAAAATGCATCAAAAGCTATAAAAATTACTATTTGACATGATATTTATTTATAATATCCTTTCTAATGTTTATATAAACATAAATTAACAAAATGTATCTCAAAAGTAATGATTTGAGCAGTTGTCCATATCCAGGAAAATGAATGGGTCTCTATGGGAATCTGCCGGTCTAAATGATTTAATTCCTACACTGTAATTCTCTTATGTTTTTTTCTAAAAACCGATGCCTGATTTCAACACCTCACACCTATATTAATATCTAAAAACAATTTAAATCAAATTTAGATAATAATTTATGTGAATTTTCGTAAAAAATTTATATTTTTCAGGAAAGCCAATTGTGTAGTTGAGGTTTTTAGTGGTAAACAGGTACAAAACTACTTCAAATCTCTCAAAACACAGCTTTATTGTATAGATGAGAAGTAAACAAAAAAAATGATATATTATTTGTATTATTGAAAATTTATATTTTTCTTACAATTACGCTTTCAATTTTGGGGTCATATAGACCCCAAGGGCCAGAAGTGTAAACAGAAAACGAGGAGCGTTTGAGGGTTAAATATTTTGTTTATTTGATGTTAGCATAAACATACAGTAAAAATTTACAAGCCTGTTAGGATATCATTAGGAACATCATATAAATATAAAATAATACACAGCAGAGGTCAAACAACAGAAACTGTGCCAGACTGATCTGAGATTACTGACCTTAGTAGTCTGTATGTTTATGATATGAGACAAAGATGTGTAATACAAGAGAATTCAGAGGAAATTAACTGGTTAACTGTTTAATCATAAATGAATAAAGTCATGATTCAAATAATAAATGTTTCTGAATTATAACTGTAAGGCAATTTACTTAAAGAATTTTTTCAAGGTATTTTCTTTAAACATTTCTATTAATGACTGTTAAAGGGTCAACAAACTTAAATAAAACCAGATGAAAGTTAAGCTGTATGATTATAGTCTATTCAGTGTACATATTAGGACATAAATCCTGGTTATTATCCCATAGCAAGGTGATTAAACCATAGTAAAGGCACTGTAACACCAGTTTACAAGAAACAAACAGTCAAATGTGCATTTCATGTGCCTCAACTATGAGAGGTTAATGTTGTTAAAAGTAAAAATAAAGACTCCTTGGTGCTGCTGTATGTTTGTGTGATAAACACAGACATCACATTATATATATTTTTATCAATTCAATTCAGTTTTATGTCACACAATGAAAACAGAAGATCCCAGTGCGGATAACAGAAATATTTATTTAAATAATAATGTGTGTAAAATGACAATAGCACGTCTGGGCTCAAAGCCACACCAAGGCAGACGGCTGGGACGGGGAGCACACACAGGCACTGGGGCGATGAACCACACACGTTCGGGCTCCGGCCAGACAACGAACGGTGGGAGAGAGTATATTTATGGCCAGATCACCTCACGCAGGGAGAGTCGAAGTCAACCCGACTGCTGACACACGAGACAGGTAGTAGAGAGGAATCCTGCGGCGGGCAGAGAGAGAGAGAGCGTTAGAGGTGCTGACGAGAGAAGCTGGACAGCTCCAGTGATGAAGGACTCTCCCAGTGGACAGCGGCTAAGCCGCGATGAGCGTCTGCAGTAACAAGTGATAGACCAGTCTATAAATCCAACTGAAGGTGAAGGCAGTCCGCAACAGGCAGCAGAGAAACAGTCCAGTGAGCCTTAGGTGAAAACAAAATCCCAGCGAAACTTCCTGGACAGCAGAGAGCACAGATTAGGAAATGAAAATAAATCCAAACTAGAAACCGACACAGGACAAGACTAGAAACTAGAGAAGCTAGTAATGGCGAGAACATACACAGACGAACTTGCAAGGAACAAACAAACACACAGGGATTAAATACTAAACCGATTGGGCATCAAATGAATATCAGGTGAGAGATGCAGGTGAGGGAAATGACACTAATGACACCCGTGACAAAGCCGCGCACGTGTGAAACTGTCAACACAGAAACATAAACAGAGAAACAAAAATAAGGCAGTCACTAAAACCAAAGTCATGACATTTTATTTATATAGCGCTTTACACAAAAGTCAATTGTTTCAAAGTGTAATGGTTTTGTTCTATGTTTTTCTTGTATTCTGTGTATTTTTGTATTTTGGACTTTTATTTTGACATCCTGTTCTGTTCTGGCTTTTATTTTGATATACATCATGCCATGTCACAGTTCACACTTCCTGTTTGTTTTTGTATATAAGTCACTTCCAGTTCACCTGCTCCTGGCTGATTATTACATTGCCATCCTGTTTGTATCTGCCTGTATTCTGATTCTGTTATTCTGTTTATCTGTTAACCTGTTACCTGTTCCTGTGTTTGACCTGCGCCTGTATTTGGATTTTGATTGTTACTCTGCCTGCCCTGTACCTTAGCCTGTTTTTGGATTACGATTGTTTGGATTTGCCCTTATTGGATTTGTTTGCTGGCCCTTCTTGGGATTTTACAATAAACACCTTTTGCACATGGATTCTCCTCTTCATCGCTTTCTTTAAAGCAACCTGTTACAGAATAATCAGCCTACACTGGAATCCAGCAAAGGATAGTAATTTCCCACCAGCACCATGACTCCAGCTGATCAACTTGTTTGTCTGCGCCAAGGTAACCGGCCTATTGAGGAGTTTGTAGAAAAGTTTTGTGAACTACAACATCAGGTAGATTTCAAAGACTCTTTCCTGAAAGATATTTTTACTGTGGATTAGATCGCAGCATTTCCTGTTCTATGCCACTCCATACACCACACTGGACTTTAGAACAGTATATTGATCATGCTCTGTGTTTGTGTGGCTCTCCATTCACGGTGGGTGTTGTGAATAGCAAACCAGAGGCTATTCACAACACCCCACGCCATGTCATGCCTGTTTTGTCCATGCCTGTTCCTAAAATGGCCGCCACCATGCTTGCTCCCAAAATGGCCGCCATCCTGCCTGTCCCTAAAATGGCTGCCATCCTGCCTGTTCCCAAAATGGCCGCCATCCTTCCTGTTTCTGCACCTGTTCTCGAGAGAGCTACAACCATTCCTGCACCTGAATTACAGAGAGCCATCGTCACCACCACACCTGCACTCCTGAGGGCTACTATCCACCCAGCACCTGACATCAAGATGGCCACCCTGCATGAACCGACGACCACAGAGGTATCTCTCATTGACTCTGCTGTTTCTGAATTTGCCATAGCCCTGTGGTGCGTCTGGTCTGCCTTCTGCTTTGTTGTTCCCGAGGTTCCTCAAGGTCCTGAATCAGATTCACCCGACTCATCTGATCTGCCCGACTCATCTGATCTGCCTGACTCATCTGTTTCGTCTGTCCTGCCTGATTCACCAGTCCCGTCTAACTCATCTGATTTGTCTGGTCCACCTGGGACATCGCCACCTTGGACAGTGGAAGCTTTCCCAAGTTTTTTTTTGGGGGGGGGGTAGTACCCGGACACAGGAAGGAGGCAGAGGACACCAAGGCGGAGGCCGAAGTGTGCTCGTACCCTTCCTCTCCTTGTGTTCCAGGTCTATTCCTGCTCCATAATATAGCTCCATGTCTGCCCCATGACCCAGGTCCAAGCCTGCCCCATGACCCAGGTCCAAGCCTGCCCCATGACCCAGGTCCAAGCCTGCCCCATGACCCAGGTCCAAGCCTGCCCCATGACCCAGGTCCAAGCCTGCCCCATGACCCAGGTCCAAGCCTGCCCCATGACCCAGGTCCAAGCCTGCCCCATGACCCAGGCCCGCATCTGCCCCATGACCCAGGTCCAAGCCTGCCCCATGACCCAGGTCCAAGCCTGCCCCATGACCCAGGTTAGGGTACTGTATTTGGTACTGTATTCACACATCTTGCCTTGACGAAAACATGCTGAGCGTCCATCGTCGGCAGTGCCTCAGCCAGCCCCCGCAGCAACCTCCATTGAAGCAGAATAGAGGAACTGGTCGCAAGCAAGCTGCCCCTCCTGTGCAGCCCACCATGAAGCCTGGAGGAAAATGAAATATCAAGCGGCCCTAAGACCTTAGGCCCTAGAGAAGACTGCACCACTCCCTTCCCCGCAGGAGGACCGGGTGGAGAACCTTTTGTTTCCATTTGTTTATGTTCCACCAGCTTTTCAGCCAGCACCCACAACATCACAAAAAGAGCAGTTTCACATTCGTTCTCCAAATCTGAAAAGGACATTGGGCATTCCTGGGCGTTTAAGGAGCCTATCTCGCATCCTCTCGACCCAGCTGCCCATCTACAGAGCCAGATGAGTGTCACACCACACATCGCCCCCCTCTGTGTAGCTATAGAGCACACCGTGGCAAATTCAATTCAGTTCCTTTAGTCAGGGTTTTACAGCCCTTAAGTCACCCAAGAACCTCACTCGCTTGGGTTTATAGGTCAACTGGGAAAAGACCAAACTCTGTCCAGTACAGAGGATCTCTTTTCTCTTTTTGGAACTGGATTCTGTCAAACTAACGGCATGACTTACACAGGAACTTGCATAGTTGTTGCTGAACTGCTTGAATTTTTTCAAATGCAAGAGGATGGTGCAACTGAAGTTATCATGCCATTCACATACCGGGCACACTCAATTGTACAGCCAATGCACTTTCACAAGCAGTTCGGCCCCGGCGAGTGGCGACCACTCCCAGCAGTCCAGCTGATTTTGAGATGTCACACTTCCACCTATTTTATTCTCTGACCGGGGGGACCCTTGGTACACTTGATACACTGGCACACAGCCTCTGTTCAAAGTCGGAGAGGAAGAGGAGTGGGTTCTACTGGTGGCTCCATATTGGCCCGTCAGGACTTGGTTTCCTGAACTCATGCTTATCGCTACAACCTCTCCCTGGCCAATTCTCCTGAAGAAGGACCTTCTTTCTCAAGGCTGGGGCACAATATGGCCCCTGGTTCTAAGTGGCTTATCTCCACAGGTAGTGAACACAGTCACTTTGGTTGGAGAGGAGGCTGTCCCCCTCCATCATAAAAGTTTACATCACTGCAATCTCCACTTACCATGACCCGATAGAAGGTAGGTCAGTTGGTCAACATGACCTGGTCATTAGGTTCCTTTGGGGAGCAAGGAGATTAAATCCGTCACCCGCCCTCTATACCCCCTTAGGATCTGTCTGTGGTGCTGAAATGTTTCCAGGGCACCCCCTTCAAGCCTTTGCATTCAGCACGTATCAAGTTTCTTTCAATGAAAACTTTGCTTCTTACCCCATTGGCCTCGGTAAAGAGAGTAGGGGACCTACACGCTTTTTTTGAACGACGATTCGTGTCTACAGTTTGGACCTGTTAACTCCAGCTATGAATAACCCACTTCTACCCCAAATAACCTTGAATTTGGTTTCATGCCATTTTTGCCCAAAATAACTTGAAGATGTATGATATTCCAACATGTAAGCTAAGTCAGCAGGTGTTCAAGGTGTTTGGTTAAATTTTTTCTAAACCTATATGTATTGTCTATACTTGGGCTATGGTAGATGTCTGTTAGACCTTCACATGTTTTAGCTAAAATTGCTTGCTGGGACACAAAGAAAGAAAAGCAGCTAAAACTCTGGCTCTTGTTATGGGCGTTTTCTTTATCTGCTGGCTGCCTTATACTATTGCCATTGCTCTTGATCCTTTCCTTAATTTTGTGACCCCAGCTGATGTTTTTGAAGCTTTAGTTTGGTTTGCATATTTTAACTCAACTTGTAATCCTTTGATCTATGGATTTCTTTATCCCTGCTTTCAGAAGGCCTTTAAGACTCTCATATTCACTTATATCTGTAAATTCAATCATTCACATACTCTGACATTTGAATGAATACAGTTTCTGTAGAAAAATAATAACCAATGACTGAATAAATAATGTGAAGCTGGAAGTGTTGATTTCAGAAATGTTTAATTATCATTCTTTATAATAAAGTTTATCATTCTCAACGAATTTTCACATGCTATAATTTATGTATGATTTAATCTGTTGCTTATTTGACATTATCGTAAACATCCAGTAACATGTTACAGGCCTTTAATGATCTCAATCTCAATCATACATATTAGATCTGATCAGTTATTTATTAAACAGCAGAAGTTAAACAAAATAAACTGTGCCAGACAGTTTTAGGTCTGAGTTGTATATGGGAAATGTTTTTAACATGTCTTTTAATGTACTGACCTCAATAGTCTGTATGTTTTGTGATTTGAGACATTTAAACCCAAGATGATGTTTAATACAAAACTATTTAGAGGAAATAACAACTGTTTAATCATACATGAATAAAGTCATGATTCAAGTAATATATGTTTCTGAATTATAACCGTAATACTTCATTCAGGAGTATACGCAAAAGTAATTTGTAAGTTTCAATTGATTTTTGTAACGTGTTTTGAGAGACAGCTGGTGGAGACAGAAATGTCTGAATGCACACCCTGTTTATTTTCTTTATTTGACAAAAACACAAAGATTTGTTGTTATTGTGAATGTACACAAATTAAATAAGACCCTTCACAGTTTAAATGATATCAAACAAGTAATTCTATGATTATTAATGATGGAGTATTTTAAGTTGATTCTATGATAAGGAGAAACTGTCTTTGGACACTCCCTTTGGACCCCAGGGAGTTAAATCCATTATGAAAACGTTTCGGAGGGCATTTACACCTGGTCTTTTTACGACCGAATACCTATTCGATCAGAGAAAATTCATGAAGTGACCAGGTGTAAAAAGCCCCTCAGAGCAGCGCAAATTAGTTCAGGCTTACAAATAACCAGAGCTGATTTAGAGTTTGGCATCATGGACCTCGCAGTGGTAAATTTGGGGTGTGTAATCCCAGTTAACGAAGCCATAGGATACTGAATACAACTGGAGTACAAAAATGAAAGGTTGTAACACTGCCACACAAGACTCATGTTTTAACCGCTCAATATATATCTTTTATGATTTTATGTATATTTGAGTTTTAACTAGGTTTTACATGTAGTCTTAGCCATTTTATTCCATTTGATCTCTAACTTTTAATTTGTGTGTATGTATTTTATTTTGATATGGTCTACCTGTCATGTGAGTGATCACATGGCAGGAAACAGGAAGTGACTATAAAAGGAAGTAGCACAGAGCACATGGGTAGCTAAAGCTCAACCAAATTGTTGCTGGTCTGAGGAGTTTCTTTTATTGGACTTACCTTTCCAGAGTTTGGATTATCACTATAAATTGGATTGTATACACTGGAGAACACTTTGCACATTTGGACTTTTAACACGCTTGAACTTTTAGATTGTTTTATGTTTGGTTTTCTTGTATTCCTTTCTTTTAACAGTCTTAAGTTGTATTGTGTTGTTTTAAGTTCATTGTGATCTTGTAAATACACTTATTTAATTTCATTTCACTTGTTTGTCATCCTTTTAACATTGTTTTAACCTCACACAGTAAGATCTGACCCCTTTTAACTATTTGTAACTCACCTGATAGGGCTGATCGTTACAAGTTTTACAGGAATTTTTGAAATGTCTAGTATTGTGTGACTTCTCCTAGTGACTCAGTAAATAAATAACATCTCGGTTACGTATTTAACCCTCATCCCTGAAGGTAGGGAATGGAGACGTCACAACTATAAGAAGCAGTAATACCAAATCAGCTATATTATTTGCTGAGAAAGCCGAGAATCAGTGCCCGGCCTGGTAACAGCAATAGAACAGCAAACTGTGGCGACGGGACCGACGAATTGGAAATCCCTACCAAAGCGCCACTGAAGCTGGACCCTTCCTGTGCCTGCAAAAGCCCTCCGCCCTCCACATAGGGGGTGGAACCTAAGGCTTAGTGCAGAAGGCCGGTCACTACCTGTTCCTTAACCCACGATACTGAACCAGCGAACTGGGAAAGCGACCTAGACTGGCGGAACTAGGAACAATGCGGATGCCATCCCCTAAGAAGGTTTAACTGGATGATGTATGAATATGAAACAACCGACAGGTTGCTCATATAGAGCAGATGGTATGACAGAGCAGGCTCTGCTAAGGGAAAACGTGGAGGATTTAAACCCCACGGACAACCCAGTCTCACCCCATGGCGTCAATATTTGACGACACTTGACCATGCGTCAATATGTTGACGCGGAGGGTATACCTTTCGCGTCATTTTTTGACGAACTGGGGACTTCAATACTATTACGTCCGTTGCATTCTCTTTTCCTATTTTCTTACCATTTTCGCGTCGGTTTAGGGTTAGATTTACATAATGACATCCCTACCCAAACCTAACTCTAACCCCAACGCCAGGTGACAATTGTTTAATTTCGCGTACCTAACTCTAACCCCAATGCCAGGTGACAACTGTTTAATTTCGCGTACACTGTTTAATTTTGCGTAATCTAACCCTAAACCAACGCGAAAATGGTAAGAAAATAGGAAAAGAGAATGCAACGGACGTAATAGTATTGAAGTCCCCAGTTCGTCAAAAAATGACGCGAAAGGTATACCCTCCGCGTCAACATATTGACGCATGGTCAAGTGTCGTCAAATATTGACGCCATGGGGTGAGACTGTGTTACCACGGAATATACAACATAGGAACCCCATGTAGGGGACACAATGTGGACGCCTAGCCTAACACAAGTTTACAGAGAATACATCTAGGCTATGTTTACACGTGGATGGCTATTTTCATAAACTGATATTTCAACCTCTCTGGTTTCAAAAATAATATCGTGCACACATATCAGTTTTCAGAAAAATGTTTATTTACACGTACCCGTGCATATAAGCCGTCAAGAGAAGCTCAAGCCCACGTAAGCCAATCACCAGCAGCGCTGGTGGTGACGCGAACTGGTTCTTCATGTTGGAGGGAGGAGTTGTTGCAGTAGGTGATCGATGACGTCAAAGTACCGCAAGAGCGAGTTGAGAAATCACGCGTAGAGGTCTAATTTCGAATCGCGCTCGCGGTACTTTGACATCATCCGTCTGTCAGTTCTTGCAGCGTCGCATGAAGTCAAACACGCGTAAAATTGCTGACCACCGAGCACTCGTCTCTGCTCCTTGACATAATGGAGCAGCTGTATTTGCAAATACAAACACACGAAACGAGTTTGCAAGAACATAAATGTGATCGTGGAAGCATTCAGAGTAGCAGTCACATGTAAACATAGGTCGCACTTTTGACGTAGGTGCGAGCTCTGGCGCATACTCTGTGACTTTGCCTGCTTAAACATACGTTTGTTTCGGTTTACATGCAACCCTGCAACCGAAGATTTTCAAGATCTCCACTCTGGCCGGAGTTTTTAGAAACAATCGGTGAGTTCTCCGTTTGCGTGCAAACGATGGACACAAACGAAGGTAAATCTCTCAGTTTTTAAAAATAACCATGTACATGTAAACAGGGCCCTAGTGAGAGGCTGACAGCTGGTGCTCCACAACATCAGCCATTGAGGCAGTGGAGGAGAGCAAAAACAGTTTTTTTAAACTTTTTGCACTAATGGCCTTCCATAATGGTGCAATTGTGCAGCACCAAAATAGAGGCTGCAAGCAGACATACGAGCCGACCTACGGGGTTCTCACTGGTTTGAGGAGAGAACCAAGAGGATACCGGTTCATTAAGAATACTAGGTAACACTTTATTTTACGACCCGCAAAGTACCCCGTAATTAAACCGAATTTACAGCATCCCTATTTGTAACAACAGGGTACCTCTACAGTATGTACTTGTAGGTATAGGGAATAATATTTTAAGTTTGGGGTAATAAGGGGTAAGAATATGAAGTATTATAAATTATTTATACTCTAAGTATTTTATAACTACAGGGTACCTATTGTAATATTACGTGGTATGTATGACTTAGTCAAGTCTATGGGGAAATTATGTTTTATTATTTTATTTTATTGTGAATTTTCATATTAACTATTGAATGTTGTATACAGTCGATGTCTACGAGCTACATCGGCAAATAAATATAACAGCACATCACTTTTATTTTAGTAGCCTATATTACTTGCTTTTAATAACAAAAGTCCAGCTGATTTAATGTGGTTATCTTTTTTTTTAAGGTAAGTACAATAAAAATAGCAACATATTCCCTATTTACCAGGAAACTCTCACATTTGCGGACATATCTGAAGTGGTGCTTTGCAATTTATTTACTTTTTTCAACAGGGGCGGAGCCAGACATTGTAGACATCGGGGGCTTAGCCCAAATCTAGGGCTAAGCTTTCAAAGCTTGGTCCCCTGTTGAGATTTTTTCTCCATTTACGGCAGCTTTATAAACTATTTTTTTAATCTAAGTGTTCTCTGTATTGTCCAGTGTCGGGTGTAACTAGTTACTAAGTAATTTGTTACTGTAATTTAATTAATTGAAAAAGTAATGTAAGGGATTACTCTTATTTTTCTTGTAATCGAATTACAGTTACTTCTGATGTAACTAAATACTGTCTATGGACTGTAGGACAATTATGTATACTATAATAAATAGTGGATTTAACATGGTTTTAGTTTACAATTCTCACTATTAACTGGTTGATTATTAGCATTAATATTACTGAGATGTTGACTGTTTTTTAGTAGGCACATATTAATGCCTGATTCTGCAAAACCTTATTCTACACCCTTAACCCTCCCCATTTCTACAAATACTTAAAATAAACAACTACTTTAGTATTAATAAGCAGTAGTTGGAGTATATTGAGGCAAAAGTAGTTAATAGTTAATTAATAGAGAGAAATGAACCCTAAAGTGGGACCAGAATAATTGATGTACTTTTATATATTGTTTCTTCGAGCCATTTCAAGCCTATCCTTGTATCATGTACTAAATAGGATTTAGAAAGTAATTAGTAATAATTAAATATTTTTTGGAGTAATTTGTAAAGTAATTTAATTACATGATTGAAGATGTAATTAGTAACTAGTAATTAATTACTTTATTTGAGTAACTTACCCAACACTGGTATTGTCATTTTGAAACTGCAACATAACAAATTTTGACAATGATACTTTAACTTCCCTTATCCAAAAATAGGCAAACATGTTTGCTGAAGGCTAATCCAGTAACTATAAAGCTACATAAGAATAACAAATTTTGACTTCATTGACAGAACAATTTCTCACCTGCTTATGGAAGCGTTTCTCTCTATTTCTGTCTATCTGTCTGTCTGTGATCTCTCTCCACCCTCCTCTCTTCCTATTTGCACGGACAGTTATCACACATAAGGACATTTTAATGTAAGAGATTGGGGATTCACATTTTGTAACTGTCTATCAATGTATTTCTGAGGTAAAATCATTGCGAATTTCAAATGCATATGGACAAAACATACCTAACTAACTATATACTTTCTCACCTTCTTACTTCTGATGTCTTTAAAAATATAAATCGTATATCCATCTATAAAAAAGTATATATGCAACAATGAGCAAGTTTTTTAAAGTTATTAAATGTACTTTAAATACAACGTTACCAATGACCAATGAGGCAGACTAGACCAGAGCACCACAGTAAGTTAGGCTATAGCCATGCAGACAATATATCAGTTGACGCTATTTAACAGTATTTACATCACATAACTATAAATATACACTTACAGTAATAACGAAAGCACTGTAATAATAAAGACACTTTGAAAATGCGTTTAATGTGGGGAGATTCAGAATGTTATTTTGCCTTCAACAACACGCATCTCTTATTCATTTTCAGTTGAGTGGGGGACCGGAGAATTAAAGCTGAGTGCCGCCACCTAGCGTCCTGGACGAATTCATTTTACAGATCTGAAAAGATTTGGGGCTTTTGACAAAACATTCAGGGCTCGAGCCCCAAAAGCCACCCCCCCGCTCCGCCCCTGTTTTTCAAATGACACAATAATGACCACAAAGCAGCACGCTATTTGTTTATTTTTAATAAGTGTTATCATTGGTAGAATAAAACTTTGCAACATGTGTAAACACAAGTATTTTAGCCAAATATAATTTATGCAATGGCAAACCAGAATGAAACAACGGCAGATATCAGCTCCCGCTAAAGCAAAAGACGACTACATGCGTAGGCTAGTGCGCAGGTGTAGAGCATGCACCCGTCTGCAGGAGGTTTGCTGGAACGCGATCCTGAGGTGAAATTTATTTAAGAGGGTTTAAAAACTTTCTACACTGTGGAGTACGGCTGCGTGTGATGTAAGCAGGATCCCCATGCTGGATAAGGTGACTGGTTTTGTTAATACATGACTCAAGCATTTCAAACAATGTTTTTTCAAGAAAGTTGCCAGCTAACGCAGCAGGTTAGCTAGCACATACGTTAGCCTAAAGTTATTAACTGGCTCAGAAAACTCTGTTTCTGTCAAGGCACAGTGAAGAAATATTTACTTAAGGCTTTCATTTATGTTTTTTATATGTAATGCAGAACAGCATTTGTGAGACGAAATCAACTCATCATCCGAGTGGACAAGAACACCAACAGAGGAAGCAGCCAGCCGCAAAAACAACGAAAAATTGTCATGACTTTTTATTTGAAATAAAAGTTATGTGATTATAAAAATTAAGTTAAGTGTTGGCTTAATTATAGTCTTTTAAAGATGTTTTGAAATAAGTTGTTTTAAAATAAAAATAACAATATTCTGTATGTTTATGGTATTTACCCTATAACTATAACAAGAGGTGAACAAAGCACCACTTTAGTTTACAGCCCGCAAATATAAGATTTACCTGGTAACTCTGTATACATATACAAATCACAGACAGAGATGGGCATAAATACATAGAAATGTATTTCAAATACAAATACAAAATACTGTGTCGAAAAATGTATTTAAATACAAATACAAAATACTGTGAGGAAAAATGTATTTAAATACAAATACAGTATTTTGTATTTTGAAAATACACAAAATACATGTGAAATTGGTGATTCATTCAGTGCAAGTATCCCTATTAGGCTGAAATTTATCTGGGTCTATTTCTGAATGCCAAAAAGCATTTAGATTTGTGCAACTGCTTAAAAAAGTTCATTTTATTTTACGTACCTCTTGATTTCCCCATGCCCTGTAGGAAATAAAAAACTACAAAAAACTTGGTAACACTTTACTTGAAGGGGTGTGCATAAGACTGACATGACACCTTCATAATCATGACATGACACGTGTCATGAACATGAAGAAGATTTTATGCACATTTATGACAACAGTCATTAAGTGTCATTTACCCAATTATGTAATTTTTAATGCAAAGATGACATTGTTTGAGATATCTTTGACAACTTGACACATAAACCAATACAACACAACTTGTTCTAAATCATAAACAATAATTATCAAACTTAAAGTGTGTGTTGCAGGTTAACCACCACTGTCGATTAATGGGTACATAAATCACTCAAGATATGTGTATAATTTTTAAAATGTCTCAAAAATGGTCTTAAAGACCACTTTTTTTACGTTTTTGGTATTAACGGTTTTTTTAACGCAATTCTGTGATGACGTCACGTTGGGGAGAAGTGGAGAAAGACTCAGCCAGAGCCATAGAGATAGATGAGACATTTATTGCTGTTTAATACTTACGTATATAATTTGGAAATCATATATACATCGTAGGAAATATATAATGTGTTATACTGCAAAGTTACCTTGCTAATTATTATTTATGATATATGTGGAGATAAATAAAACTTCGCAAATCTGCTGATTTGATCCATTCATGTCCTGACCACCAGGCTAGAGATTTTTAAACATCCTTAATCCACACTTACTAGTCTATCAAATAATATCTCAAATATATTGTTTTGTGAAATAAAAGGATGCTTTGTTATATTGTTTATGCGATTATAACGAATCACACAATCATTTTATATGCAGCAGCAGTCAGCAGCTGCAGTATACTCGGATCCGACCGCATACATACTGTAATAAACAGGCGTTCGGCGGCTTTTTACATCACGACAGGCTATGCCATTTGAGGAGGAACCGCTCATTGATCACCGTATTTTTATAAATCCTGTACATGTTTGGACCTGCCGAACAGGTTGAGCACTTTTATATACTTTGTTGAGCAGAAAGGCTGCTCAGTTTGACCAGCGGGCTGCGGGAACCGGCCGCACATCACGCCGCCAGACGGTGTTGCTAATATAACTCGAAATGTATAGCTATTATCAGATCGGCCCACCGGGAAATAATAAAAAAGTTTCTGTAGAAACCTACTGGCTGTAAGAAAGTGAGTGCGTTTGGGTCGCTGGTCCCCGCGAACAGACGTGACGTGCTTCACTCACCTTCAAGGATTAGAGACATGCTGCCAAATCCGTTTGTGCTGAAGATCGCATAAAGTTACACCCATTTCAGGCAGGATCATGGACCCCCTCAAGCCAGCATGCACGAGTATGTTAATTGTTTGTTTACTTTCTACACGAAGATATGCTAACCTTATGCTATCTGGCTGTCTGCCTATCTCTCTATACTAGCCTATCCATCTGTCTGTCTGTCTATCTATCTATCTATCTATCTATCTATCTATCTATCTATCTATCTATCTATCTATCTATCTATCTATCTATCTATCTATCTATCTATGTATGTATGTATGTATGTATGTATGTATGTATGTATGTATGTATGTATGTATGTATGTATGTATGTATTTATCTATAATCTGCGCTATCAGAACTGTACTTTACTCGTCTTTCTATAGTCATTCTCAAAGCTCTCAAGGCGGCTTTGGTAAATTCTCTCCCCAGCGTGACGTCATACAGTGCGTTGTGAGGGAAAGGAGAATCATTGCAAATTGCTGTACTTTTTCATACTTTTTCGGGTTTTGTGATACCCAACAACATAAAATACAATGGATAACAGTTTAAATGTTTATTATCAACAAGCAAATTGCACAAATTCGTTGAAAAATTTTACCTGCAAAACGCCCTTTAAGAAACTACCTATAGCTTTGTAGGTTAACATTACATTAAACTGTGATTTAAATGTCATTAAGTGTTAATACTATATCAAATAATATTAATACTCGGTCAAATAAACATTATGAAGTGAAGAATATTCATGATACTGTTATAAAACTATTTAACAGAGTATTAACACTTAATGACAAATTCAATTTGTATCACTTGTAAAAAGTGGTCAGTTATGTTGTCTTGGTTAATGTCAAGTTGTCTTGACAAGTTATAATGTATTTGTTAATGTCAAGTTGTCATTACAAAGGCATTTCAAACAATGACCACGTTTACATGCCCAACAATAATGCGATTATTTCCAATAATGCGAGTAAGGTCTTAATCGCAGTAAGACATGACTGGAGCTAACCTCTTCACTCCGGTTTACATGCAGTTTTTATTTTCGGATTATTCACACAAAGTCCAATGCAGAGCACAAATGATGAACTCACATATATGGTCCACTGTTTTAATTTACTTACGTTAAATGACAAACATGTTGTTATGGATGTATTTCATTATCCGGTGCCGTGATGAAGATATAAATATGACAGTGCCAAAGGGCGTTCACATGATATAAAAATATAGTTTTAAAAATCGTTTTATATTAAAGATAATAGCAGAGCTCACACAACAACTATAACGATAGCGATTTTGGCACATGATGAACGGTAAACCATTGACAGCCAATCAAATCTATTTGAACTTGAAGTGCACGCGCACCCAAAATGCAGTAGAAAGCTCACTCACCGCTGAGGTCACAACATAAAACCACCCCAGGTATCCAGAGCCGATGCAGTTCCCGTGAAATTTTTCTACCACATTGACTACGCCAAAAGGTAAGATATTAACCTAGTAAATTCATTGTTTAGTTACGCGAAACGCAGCGAGTTGAGGACATCTGCTGGTTTCCCGCTGTGTAAATGCAACAAGAACAGCATAAACATAAGCATGTAAACAATTGCAAAAAAAGTTTTTTAGGTAATGCCGCGCTCGTTGAGCGAATTAGCATGAAGTTATCATTATGATGTGGTCACTAATATATTTATCGTTATAATTATCGTTGTAATGTCCCTTAAAGCTTTTATACACTGCTGTCGTGTTATTTCAGCTGTTTCTGAATGAAGGCAGACTGCTGACAGCGAGTCGTGTTGGCAGAATTCATGTAAAACTTCCTAATGTCAAGTTTAAAACGAATTTGTGGTTAAGGTGCGTGACTAAAACACACGTGCACTTAATTAGTGCAGTATAAATGCGATTAAAGCATTTACATGGACGCATACTGCGATTATAAACGGCGTACGCCACCTCTTTTAATGCGACTATACTTACTGCGATTATGAGCTTAATCGCATTATTTTTATCGAATTATTGCGTTTACATGAGGTAAAGTATAATCGCAGTATTGACAAAATCCCATTATAATCGCATTATTAGGGTGCATGTAAACGCGGCCAATGTCATATTTGCAATAAAAATGACATAATTGAACAAATGACACTTAATGGCAGTTGTCATAAACGTCCATAAAATCTCATGTCATGATTATGAATGTGTCATGTCAGCCTTATGAACACCCATTCAAGTAAAGTGATGTTTTATAAAAACATCAAAAAAACTTTTTCATGTGTCGTCGACCAACAACCTTAACAGTTTATATGTGAAGAAATCCACGTATTTACTTCTCACGACACGAGTGTTTGAAGTGTTGAAATTATTCGGCAAACTACTTTCTCTCATCGCTGCTTTTTGATGGTTTTGAGAACAATTACTCACGAGTCGCCCTCTGTCATTTAGAGAATTATACATTTTTTATGTATTTTATGTATTTTTTATTTTTTTGTGATTATATTTGCTGTACATGATAACAAATTTTTGTATGACTGTTCCTATGTATTTTATTGTGAAGCACTTTGGTCAGCAGAAATGCTGTTTTACAGGTGCTATATAAATAAAGTGACCTTGACCTTGACCTTGAGAGCACGTCAAGCATAAAAGTCTTGTAGGTTTACTGAGGAGCCTGCAGGTTCACGCCGTAGAGTAGAGCCATGCGAATTTCAAAAGTGTAAACAAGGCTTCAACTGCGCAAAGCTAAAAAGAAATCAGCAACTGTGTGCTGATTCCACCACTTGCCGCGTCACGTGTGAAAGAGCCTTTAAAGGAAACACCACAGTTTTTCAATATTTTACTATGTTCTTACCTCAACTTAGATGAATTAATACATGCCTATCTTTTTCAATATGTGAACGTCATCTTTGCACAGTGTGTCATAAATGTGTTAGCATTTAGCCTAGTCCCATTTATTCCTTAGGAACAGGGAAGAATTTAGAAGCCACCAAACACTTCCATGTTTTCCCCATTCAAAGACTGTTTACATGAGTAGTTACACAAGTAAGTATGGTGGCACAAAAAAAACGTGATTTTTAAGTGAATAAAAAATGAGAACTATATTGTATGGCAGAAGAGCACTTAGTTTGCAGCACTTTGACCTCTGGCGTAGTAACATCATGACTCCTGTGAAAATGTTACTGCGCGCCGAGCTCGAAATGCTGCAAACTAAGTGCTCTTCCTCCATGCACTAAAAAAGATAGTCATGTAATAATTTGTCTAAGATGAGGTAAGAACATAGTAAAATATTAAAAATGGTAGTTTTCCTTTAAGTCAAAAGTGTAGGCCTATTTGTCAGCGTTTCACACTCTCTCAGTCGTGCAAGTACAACTGCAACGTGCAACTGCCTGCCAACGTGTAAGTGTGAATTTGAATTTCTTTTCGCGACAGTTATAATAACACAAATCACATCACACCCAATAATTCAATCGCCCTTGCTTTTTTCCCATTCCAACATTTCAATATTGCCCACTAAAAGCTGCACAGATATGTTTGCTTACCTAAACTCTGGTGTCTGGTCTGAACTAGTTGATGCATGAAAACAGCACCCTGACTGGTTGACTGGCTCAAAGTATTTTGAGTATTTTAAAAATACAAAAATACTCATTTTAAATGTATTTAAATACAAATTACATTTCATTTTTTTCAAAGGCTTTAAAATACAAAATACTATTTTGTATTTGAAATACGTATTTTAAATACATGTATTTGAAATACTGCCCATCCCTGATCACAGAGGTACAAGTTGCTATTATTTTTATTATGTGTTATATTTTATTTGCCGACGTGTCTTGTAGACATCAACTGTAGGCTATACAATACACTTCATCAGGTAAGTAGCATATATGCAAAAAAAAAACATATTACACATAGACCATATACCCATAGAACAAGTCATACATACCACGTAATATTACAATAGGTACCCTGTAGGTATGAAATACTTAGAGAATAATTTTTCATATATTCCTACCCCCTTATTACCCCAAACTTAAAATATTATTCCCGTATAACTACAAGTACGTACTGTAGAGGTACTCTGTTGTTACAAATAGGTACGCTGTAAATTCGGGTTATTTACGCGGTACTTTGCGGGTCGTAAAGTAAAGTGTTACCGAATACTATAATTCGATAAGAAAACTAGTGAACGTATTAGGTGTCGCCCAGCTTGCAGCTCTAGGGGTCGTGTAATGATAACACGATGAACGCCATGAAGCCACGCTCTCCTCGGGACTCAAATGGAGCAGCCAGAGCGGTGACAAAGCCGCTGCTGCTGCCATATGCCACAGGAGCTTCTGAAATTGTTTCATCGGGACCGTGCTCTTGCTCTTGAATGTATTCAGGCAACTCAGAATTGACAGTACACGGCATCTGTTAGACATGCCGTCAAATCTACAGGTTGATGGATGCGAACCAATCGTTTTGACAAATGCATGGAAATATGCATTTGGGCTTGAGCATTTTGAACGGCATTGTGTGAATTGCACGGTTCAGCATACGCAGTTCCAAGATTGGTTGGAAGCCGCAGATTTTCTTGGGTACAAAAAAGTAAGGGCTGTAAAACCCTGACCTAATCTCTGGAAGTCTTCTATGTAACCTGCAATATTTGTAACAGTAAGTGCAAGGCAGGCAGTGGCAATACATCCAACCTGAGGAAGCACTTGGTTAAACACAATGTGTATTTTAAAGCACAAGAGTGCTTTGTGTTTTTGTCGATCGGATCACATGTAGACGAGAGAGACCCATTCTGTTTATACCTGGTATTTATCTATACCAGTCCATCTCTTTTGTCCACTTTCGACAGCTTTTGTCCTGATTACTTTGAGTGGTGGTCCATGGAGACTGCGGGGAAGTCCCTCTGCTTTCGTTTAAACCCGAGCGGGAGTAATGACAAGTTTATATGACGCAGAGGCGTCATGCCCATTGAAACTGAGGGGGCAGCTGCCCCCTCGGATTTTTGAGCCAAATGGATTTTGCAAGCAACCTCAAAAATAAAAAAAGCGTCCATTAATCTTTTAATCTGTTTAAAATGCCCAAATTGTCAATTTTGTGCTGCATCCGTGTTACTTTTCATAGTTTTGATAGTGTTTTGATCGTGTACATTACTTTATTCTGGCGGCAGGCGCTGCAGTCGGCGCAGCCACAGACGTCATCGTCTGCGCGCGCTCACGAGCTTAGCTGTTGCTGCTGGCTGCATTTGGCTATCTTAGGAATTAAAACGTGTAAGACACGCTCACAACATTTCCAAATCCCCAGTATGGTAATGTGTAGTTAACCTCCTCTGTGTAGAAATTGTATGGTTTAAAATGTGACCGTCTCGACGACCTTATATTAGTAGCAGGGGCGGCGTTTGCGTATGGCAGGGTATGGCAGTTGCCATACCCTAGCATTCAGACAAAACACCAGAAATCAACAGGCTATAATGATTCTCATTAAAGATAATTTAAAATATTTTCAGTAGAACATATCTAAACATTGGTACATCACTAATAAGGATCATTTACACGTGTGTTCGACTTCATGCTATAACACTGGAACCGACAAGCGGATGACATCAACGTGCCGCGAAAGCGGTTTGAAATCAAACTCTTCCGATGATTCCTCGACTCACCCTCGCGGTACTTTGACGTCATCCGCCTGTCATTCTTGCAGCGCAGCTTGAAGTCGAACAACACAATCAATAGTGGGTTTCGCGCTGCAGGAGGTCTCATGATGACTGCTGCTTTTATAATCTTTATTTTCGCAAGTAAAATCCTTTTTGTTTTTGTTTTAACATTTAAACAAACTCATGGTTCTCCCCCACACTCGCGCTTTGCATATTCCAGAAGTAATAAGATTTGCTCTGTGGATAAATAAACATGTTCTCTTCCACTGGGAATTGTTGCGCGCATTTTTTAATATGTCCACTTGTGGAATAAAACTGCACGATGACAAAAGGTAAGACTTGTTTTTGCATTTAGCTCTGTTATACTAAGAGTTTTATTTAGTGTTTTAGTTGGATATGTGTGCTCTATCACATCATTTAAAAGTCTTTATGTGTTTAGTGGTTTTGGCGGTTGTCGTGACAAGATTTGTGAAGGGATGTCATTGTATGTTTTGTTTTAATATTATCTTGTTTTAGTTTATGTGTTGCTGGAGTTGTACTTAGTTTTAAAAGCATTTTAAATAACCATGATTTATATTGTTCTATTGTTGTTGTTTTTTATTTGCATTGCTTCCGTATTGTTGTCAGTAAGTGTAACGTTACATCCGTGCAATCATAGTATGATTTTGTACAGGTTGGTGGAGTATGTACATATGTGGTTATAGATTTGTTATTTGAGAATGGCCTTCTTTGTACGAATAATTTTTGCCAGTTGTTGTGCAAAATGCATTAATGACAGAATTAAACAAGACATTAAACAAAACATAAATAGAACACATGTCGTTATTCAGATGTAAATATGATGCCAATATGTCATTAATCCGATTGAATAGTATTTGATATGAAAGTTAGTCAACACTTTTATTTTGGAGGTTTTTGCACTATGGCAGGGGAGTTTATAATGTTAGAAATTTAAGTGACATTGAAAAGACTGAAAGCTCTATAATATAATTCGTTTGATGTATGTGTATGCACAAATTTCTGTGAGCTTTGCACACTGTGCCCCCTTAAAAAAATTGGTGCATGACGCCCCTGTATGGACGCAAACTAATTTTATGTCAGAGTCCGCTCCATGTGTTGTAAGTAAACATGCTGCACAGTGTTTTGTACATGAAATACTTTCACACGCTCGCAAAATGAAGCTGCGGAGATCAACCGCTTTAGTTTTATCAATAGAAGCCTAAAGTTAATGCTGTACACTGTGTGTTCACGCTAGAAGTAAGAAAATACATACAGCATTGTGCTCAGTACCACAGCTTACATAAATAGGTGTAGAGAAGGCGGTCCATGTGGCTGTTCGAACACATTCAACCACATGCAGACCAAATGCCAATGCTGGCCAGCTTGGCAAAAATGTATCTCTCTGTTCAGGCCTCTTCTACACCCTCAGAGCGAATGTTCTCTACAGCAGG
This sequence comes from Misgurnus anguillicaudatus, assembly GCF_027580225.2. Taxonomy (NCBI): domain Eukaryota; kingdom Metazoa; phylum Chordata; class Actinopteri; order Cypriniformes; family Cobitidae; genus Misgurnus; species Misgurnus anguillicaudatus. The sequence goes on along the minus strand of NC_073354.2, from coordinate 35,559,025 downwards.
GGACACAGTGAGCGTGGAGCGGGCACAGCTTTTTCCTAAGAAAGCTGACATGCTAATTTTTCAAAAAATAAACCTGCTAGTATTGTTTTCTTCATAAAATTTTACTTTGATGTTGCTTTTATGACGTTTATGTTCATTGATCATTTGTCTTACTTATATATCTTATTTATATGGTAGACACACATAAAAGTGTGAATACACTATGCCCTGGATGTTGTAGGGATTTATTTTTTTTAGTAAAGATTGTGTGTATTATTGAACATTTCGAAATAAATAACAAAATGTTGAAAATAAGAGGTTTGGGCTTATTATGTCCACTGAAATTCACTTAAGTCAGACTGAAGTACCGAAAAAGGTACAGTTGGGTACGGGTATCGAATTTCAGGTACTGGAACTGATATCGGTAAAAATGTGAGCGGTACCCAACCCTAGTTCTATGAGGAAAACAGAATTATCCACGATCAAGTCGGCTCATCATGCATCTCGGGAAAGAAAGGCACAGGGGGTGAGGGCTGAAAAGCCAGAGCACCCCCGAAGTACCAATCGTCGAGGCGATCCCACCCGAGCGAGCATGGCTGCCATCTCAGGGTCGAACACGGGCTCCGCAACCCTACCCGCAGGAGGGAGCGGTTCCAAGACACCGTCCGAAATAGACGCTCTCTGATGCTGTGACAGACACAGAATCCTTGTGAGGACCGATAGAGGATGAGAGCATTATAGAACAAGCGCCACCCGTCTCTAACGGCACCTCTGACTGTGGATCAGGGTGCTGAGAGCCACTTGACAAACCAGCAGACCGATTCAGCATCTTTATACAGAGAACAAGGTTTTGCCACCGCACCTTTAACAGGGCTCCGCAACAGAATTGGGGGGTGACGTTCCCGGAGGTATGAAACGCGTCTCCGCAAATCCAAGAGGGTTATGTTCACGCAAGCGGAACACGAGCCCTCCACGTACGCTGCATCAGCGTGCTGAATAAACAGACACGAAACACAACGATTGTGGCCAACCTGGGGACCCATGAAATGTCACATCCAGAACCGCGAAACGGTTCCCAATTCATCAGTCACATCGTGACGTCGTAGTGACCGACTGAAAGGGAACTCCTAGTTACTTAAGCAAATAAAAATAACATGCCTTGGCAATACTTTTTAATAGTATGTTCTACTGGCATTCCAAATAAACTTTTTTTTAGCAATAATTGAATAATCTCCTCAAAAAAAAAAAAATGTTTCGTCTGAAAGGAAAACTCAGAAAAAGCATATGCAATAAGGTCTTTCGCAAAAATAACTAGACCACACCTTTTCAGCACTAATGATCCACTGCACATCTTTGGTAAATCCTAACAATAGTTATTTAATGCCAAAACGCTGTTTTTTCTTCTGCAAGCTGTTAGAAAATCTGGCCCATAGTTTAGTTCAGCTTTTTTAATTGTAATCTCATGAGTCACAATGTTTGTGTATCAGTTAGTTGCGTATAGAGCTGGGGAGGGGTTGAGACCTGACCTGAACTGTATATATGAACACATCTGAGCTGTAGCACATTCATTTAAGAAATTAGATTGAATAGGCATGTAGGCTACTGTATTTATGTTCATGTTTCCCTTAACCATTTTGTAATTTCTAAATTGATTTTTTGTTTAAACTCTGGTTATTAATTGTCTCTCTGCTTACAATTACAAAGAAAGTCCTCTAAGACGCGATGTCTTCTAATGAGACTGAGAATATTCTCCTGTGTTATCCTTCACATCCAGACTCTTGTCCTAGAGCTCAAAGTCTCACTGTTGTTAAAGTGACAATATACACTGTAATGTTACTCATGATCCTCATGACAGTTTTTGGAAATCTGCTGATCATCATCACCATCTCTCACTTCAAACAGCTTCAGTCTCCAACTCATCTGCTCGTTCAGTCATTGGCTGTGTGTGACTGTCTGCTGGGTTTACTGGTGATGCCCTACACTATGGTGCAATCTGTCGAGGGCTGCTGGTTTTTGGGAGATTTTATTTGTAAAGTTCATTCTAGCTTGAACATGACCTTCTGTTTCTCTTCTTTAATACATCTTACTTTAATATCTATTGATAGATACTTGGCCATCTGTGACCCTCTGAGATACAAAATGAGAATCACAAACAAAACTGTGACTGTATTAATCAGCCTTTCATGGATCTTTTCAATTGTGTACAGCTTTAGCATTTTGTTTTCAGGGCTGACTGCAGTTGGTATGGAAGCTCTTATATTACAGATGTCTTGTTTTGGTGGCTGTGTTCTGTTTATTAACAAAGAATGGGGACTAACTTGTGTACTCATGTTTTTTATTATTCCAGGAGCTCTAATGAGCTCTTTGTATATCATCATATTCAGTGTTGTGAAAAAACATGCAAAGGTTTTGTCAGAGAAAGTGTCTGTGATCACCACAGGTGTTAACAGTCAAAGCTCTGCACACAGAGAAAGAAAAGCAGCTAAAACTCTGGCTCTTGTTATGGGCGTTTTCTTTATGTGCTGGCTGCCTTTAGCTCTTGCCACCGCTGTCAACCGTTTCCTTAATTTTGTGATCCCAGCTGTTGTTTATGATGCTTTAGTTTGGTTTTCATATTTTAACACAGCTTGTGATCCTTTGATCTATGGATTTTTCTATCCTTGCTTTCAGAAGGCCTTTAAGACTCTCATATCCACTTATATCTGTGGATTCAATCATTCACATACTCTGACATTTGAATGAATAAAGTTTCTGTAGATGAATAATAACCAATGACTGAATAAATGTTGTGAAGCTGGTAGTGTTGATTTCAGAGATGTTTCATTCCTTTAACATTGTTTATAATAATGTTTATTATTCTCTTAATGTAGTTTCACATGCTATAGTTTATGTATTATTAAATCTTTTGCTTATTTGACGTTACATCATACATCATACGTATTAGATCGGTCATTATAATAAACAGCAGAAGATAAACAACACAGACAGTTTTAAATCTGATGTATATGGCAAATCTAGAAAACTTGTCTATTAACATCCTGACCTCAATAGTTTGTATGTTTTATGATATGAGACAAGGAAATGACAACTGTTTAATCATACATGAATAAAGCCATGATTTAAATAATTAATGTTTTTAAATTATAATCGTGGTGAAGGTAACTTACTGGAAGATATTTTCTTCAAGTATTTCTAATAGTGACTGTTAAAGGGTATATAACCTAGAACAAGACCAGATGAAAGTTAAGCTGTGATTAAATTCTATTCAGTGTACATATCTATTTAGTGTACATATATATAGCATGAGCAGATGATATATAACATGGGGTGGTTTCCAGGACAGGGTTTAGATAAAGCCAAGACTAGGCTTTAAGTTTTTTCTGAAAAAAAAAGATTTTGTATGTTTTTAGACAATACAATGAGTAAACTGGGTGTTTAAGCATGTGATTGTCCAAATAAATGTCCATTGTCTCAGCAGATACAGTCTTTGATCTTGGCCTTGATCTGCGCTACTGGAGCTCTGTATTAGAAAGCTGAACTCCAAGCGCTATAAAACCATACTTAAGGACATTTAAAAAATGTGCATCTTTATTTTGTATTTTATTTTATTTGCAATAAATACAGATGAACCATTGAACGACAACACTCTTGGATTTTTTTGGATTCGGGCTGTGAGTCTGACCCTGTACCCGCATTCTCTAGGTGGTTTGAAAATTGTTTTTTGCCACCACACTAAGTATTTTACGGTAGTCTCTGTCAAAACACGGCAATGGATAAGCGGTTGCTATAGTTACAAAATCTCGCAGCGTAAACAAATCAACGCACGCAGCTCAACAGATGGTGGATTTGTGTACAATGAAACATCACAAATAACAGACTGTAAAGTACCGCATTTATAAAACCTCAAAGTAATTCAAACTTGAAGCACTCTGGATTTATTGACGATCAAACCGATATTCTTCTAATAAATGCGCATCACTTTTCTGGAAGGGATTAATTTGATCATAAGAACTGCACGTTGGTACTTCCATTTTTTAAATAACCATAAAATCAGACATCGCATGTGACATTAATAATCTTTCTACGCTGAATTAACGTTCTAAAGGATTAACGTTACCTTAGTGCAAGAGAGAGAGAGAGAGAGAGAGAGTGAGTGAGAGAGAAAGAGAGAGCAAGTGAGCGAACAAACGAGAGAGAGAGAGAGCAATGCGACGGTTCACTTTCTTCAAGTATGTTGTTTAATATGTTTCTCTGAAGTTTATATGAATGAACACAAGGATTAATGCACGAGACAGAGTGAGAGAACAACGCATATTCACTATCATACACAATAAGCATAAATATGTTGTTTAATGTTTCTCTGAAGTTTCAAATGAATACGAGGAGTTACAAGATAGAGAGTGAGAGACTGACAGAAACGTGAATGTGTTCAATATGTGTACACAATAAACTTAAAAATGTCATTTTATCTGTTTATCTAAAGTTTAAGCATTAAACGTGTGGTTTTATTCAACCCAGTCTCACGGCATTTCGTGATTTGGTCACGAAATTTAATCTATTTATTCGTGTCAGGAACACGTTTATTTCGTTATTTTCGTAATTCCCGCACGTTTTTTAAACTAATGTATTTCAATTGGATGGATCTTTCGTGCAAATAGCACGATTTTTTCTGCCAGTCGGGCTGCAGTAGGGAAGCTAAACATTTATTCACAAGATCTTATCAAGACTGCAATATATAAGAATAAATAGGAATCGGCAACAATTAACGATCTATGCCAGCGCAAGTCAATATTTATCTGGTCATTTTCAACTGTTTTTTAATGTTAAAAGTCCCTCGCAGTCAACAGCTGTTTCCGGTGAGTTCTCAACTGCAGGATCAATAGCATTCAGCAGTGAGTTTAACAACGCTCAAATGTGGGTAAAATAACATTCAGAGAGGAGTTTTATTAAAACAGCGTTCAACTGCATGTAAGACAACCTTTTAGAGGTGAGTTTAACAACGCTCCACGGCGCGTGAGATTAAGTATTTTAAGCGTTTTCTGATCATGTATTGCTTATTAGACGTGATGCATGCTGGGTGTTAAATAATTTTTATCAAATGATCGTTGATGTTAATAAATATAGATCTAAATATACATTTTACTTGTGTTCGATTAATTAATAAGTTGTTTAATTATTAATTTGTTTATTTAAAGTCCTGTAATAACTGTGACGTCATCGAATGAGACGAAGGTCCATGGCTGTTTCAACTCGGAAGTTGAGATGAAGGTAATTCTTACATTTACAGAGCAAAAAAATTTTAATCGTAACAATAAGTTGTGTTTGGAACATTATAATGTATACGGTAGCAATCTTAGGATGGTAAATAATAGAAGTCATTAAAAATAACTTCGTTGCACCACATATGCAGTAGGCTAATAGCAAAATAGCTATAATTCATTCTGTCGCAAATAAGGTAACTAATCATGCAAGATTCAGGGAAATGCAAGATTTCAGTAGTGATATGTTACCTATATTACACTAGCTCGCAACTATTAAGCCAATTTTAGCCAACATGATCAGACGAAGAACAGTGTTGCCAGATTGGTTTGTTTTCCAGCCCAGTAATTATTTAAAATCCACACAAAATTATACAATAAACGGTCAGATATGATCTATAATTAAACAATACAACTTAATTCATAACAGCACCTATTGGGAATCATGTTTTAATATGAAATTATGAATAATTTAATTGCTCTTTCAGAGATTACATAGGAGCCTACAATTTACATTGCAACTGTAAAATTATTTTCCATTTCTGTCCTCTCCCTAATAATTTAAAAATTCCACCTGCCCAAACCCTTTTTATTGCACATAGTAGCCTACAACCCAAAACCAACCAAATGGGTGCAAAACTTCCAGTTTTACCAGACAGATGAAGAATACTGGTGAAAATGAAATATGTAATAATCTAAAAAGTTATGTTCTCTCTCCTCAGGTCCTTTTAGTATGTTTCCCTTTTTATTTGTTTTGTCTGGTCATCTTTGTCTATCTGTTTGTATTTGTGCATCTTTAGTCATGACAAGGCCCATATCTGGTAATCAGGAAAACTTTCCATGTCTGCTTTGCAAGCTTGTCCACCAAAAAAAGTCAGGTCACTGGATAGCCAGTGGGGGAAATCTGTCCTTAAAAGCAGAAATGCTGGGCGTATAATTAATTCTGCCTGTATTGCAGTAAGTGAAAGTGTTCATATTTCAAATGAAGTGCGCATGTTTTTCACATAATATAAGACTAGCACTAGGGATGCACCGATACCACTTTTTAGGAATATGAGTACGAGTATTTGCATTTTAGTACTTGCTGATACCGATACCGAGTACTTAATAATAATAATAAAAAAAAACATGATTTAAATTTACAGGTAACAGCTTTAGTCATATACTTTAACAAAAAAACAAGGGACTAGTTTTACAGTTTGTTGTAAACTCTGCCTCTTTGGACAACACAAGAGGCATTAACCCCTTACACGCTGCTCAAACATAGACATTTCTCAGACCGTGGTATCGATCCATGGTATGGGGGGACTTTTAACGAGTACTTTAGAAAATGTGGTATTTAGGCCGATACCAGTATTGGTATCGGTGCATCCCTAACAAATATGGTCTGGCTTTTACAAACATAGGCTTATTTCATACATGGAAGAATCCATATTTAGCTAAATTGTGTTGAAGAGTATCAATAAGTTGTGTTCGCTGTCAAGTATTAAGAAAGTTATAATGTCAATGGGAGAATGAGCCTGGAATTAACCATTGATTGTATCCACCTTATTTTTGATGTAAATGTTTGTGCCGCCATCTTTATGGTATCGTATTGCAAGGGACACGAGTGTGCTGTTTTGACTGTCTTTTTAATGTTTATTATGAAATTCAGGAAGACCGGTATAATTTTTACAGTTAGGGGTTGCCATAATAGCTGATACAAACACAGTAAATCTCTACAAAACATAATATGTTGTGTATGTATGTGGCACACGTGCACTCATGATCTTTATCCACACATCCATCCAGTAAAACCTTTCATAGTGCTAGTGAACAATAAACACAATAATTGTTCAAAAACAACTTCGAAAATAAGGTTACAGTTCAAAAGTCATATGTTTTATAAAAGAATCTTTTATGGTTACAGCTCATTTACTTTTTCATTTCAGGTGCGGAAACTTGAGGCTGTCGGATACAAGTCAATTGTATTTACTGGGAAACGGGATAAAAAGGACCTGCCGGAGAGCCTCGCCGTGGAGCTGCCAGAGAGCATCGTCATGGAACGGCCGGAGAATCTCAACAAGGAGTCTGAGGCTGTATTTGCATTAAATCTTGTTCCTCTGTCCTCTAGACTCTCTCCAACCTCTCTTGCTCCTATTACTTTTACAACTATTTTCCTCCACTTTCTTTCCCACCTCCTCTGACATGCTCACTATCACGTCTTTGCCTTTTCAAACTATACCATGGCTTCAAACTATACCATAAAGCAGGGTGCCCCAGGTCTGGCCCTGGAGGGCCGGAGCACTGCAGAGTTTGGCTCCAGCCCTGATCAAACAGACCTGATCAAGGTCTTCATGATCACTAGAAAATCACAGGTGGGTAAAATTTATTAGGGCTGGACCTAAACTCTGTAGTGCTCGGGCCCTCCATGGTGGGATTTTGGGAACCCTGGAATAAAGGGTAACTTTTTTCCTATTACATCTTACTCCACAATTTGCTCCTAGTCAAATCTATCTTCATGTATATTGAATTCATTTACCTAACCAGGTAATTGTTAGCCAGTTCACAGTGTTTTAGAGGCCATTGTCCAAGGGCTGTGGTCAATATAAATTCCTGACTTAAGCTAAGAGGTCTTTGGGAATACCAACCCAATACATTTTGGTTGATTGACAAAAACAAGCACAAATTCATTTGACACTACTGGAAAGAACTGTATATCACTTGACATAAATAGGGACTCATGTGATTGTTACAAAGCATGGCATTCATGTCTTATTAAAATGTACTTTTTCTCTTCATCATTTCAGGTTGTCGATAAAATAACTGGGGAATTGATAAATAAGGTAAAATATTATTTATTAAGCTGAGTGCTGCTTGTCTCAGTGACTGATTCTGACCTTTCAAAGATAATGTCCAGTAATTGCTTAAAGAGTTAAAATAATATGTGTGTGTGTGTGTGTGTGTGTGTGTGTGTGTGTGTGTGTGTGTGTGTGTGTGTGTGTGTGTGTGTGTGTGTGTGTGTGTGTAGGGGAAAGCTGAATTGGAAGTTCACTGGTGACCGTGCTCTGTGTGGTAAGTTATGTTTTATTATCTTGTTACGTTTATTCCATTGCAATGCAGATTAGTGTGGAATGTGGAATGCTTGAAAGACTATTCCAGAATTTTGTAGATAAATGAGAGATTGATCTACCTTATATCTATTTAGAATATTCTTTTAACATCTTGGAATTTGTGATTGAAGTGGATACACTCAGGGTTCTCACGGTTCATGGAATTTCTGGAATATTATGGAATTTTATAGGTCTTTTACAGACATTGAAAGTCAGTCATGGAATATCAGAGATTTTTGTTTGTTGCTTTAAATTTCAGTTTCCATTCATGAAAATGTACTTCGCTTGTTAACTTGTGACGTAAGGAATAACATTTTTCAGGTCCAAGCCTCAGCTGACTACAATTTATTCTGATCATACATTTTGTTATTTATTAACCTAGCAGGACATCCACCCAATGCATTACAATAGTAGGAGTGATTAATAGGATCAAAATGCAGACACTATCCCGAACTGCCAGATCTGGAACACATGAAAACATGCAGTAATTGTTTAACTTACTCCACTTATATAAAATAGCTTAGTTACCTTAACAAATAGGATAATATCCTTAACTCACTAATGACAACTTAATAATTCAGTTATCAACCACATTTTTGGAGTCATCACTACATTTGGAGGTGCATCCCAGCAAGACCCACATATGTTTTGTTTTGGTGCTGGTTTGCTGGTGACCACCAGCATAGACCAGCATGGAAATGATGCTTGTCTATGCTGGGTTTTTTTTCAGCAGTGATGGCTTTCAATATAAAAGAACTGTATGGATATTTTAATTAAAAGTAACTACTACTTTAACAACAGACACCAGAAAATGTGGAGAAAAATCTGCCAGTTAAGTACAAGTACCTCACATTTGTACTATGTGTTCTTATGACATTATCTGCACTTTGATATTACAGTGGCAAAACCTGGGATGACACATGGGAGACTGCCAGCGAATTCCAACACAAGTCCCACATCCCAACCAGCTTTCAGCATGACGGCCTACACCTTTTTATTATCAAGCACCTTTCAATTCTTTTTGATTGTCTTTGCTTGCTGTTCTTTATTAAAGTTTTTGCACAGTACCCAGTCTCTTTTAGTGTTTTTTGTTTTTATGTTTTGAATTTTGTATTTTAAAAACTCTGTATTTGTCATGAACTACACAGCAGACAAGAGGTGTCCCATGCAAGATCATAAGGTAGAGAGTTAGTGCTGTTTGTCATAATGAAATTCCCAAAGGCTTTATATTTAAAGAGTTTTGGAGTGCAGTTTTAGTACAGGTAAGTCTACTTGAACTATGATATGCCAGCCAGGAATAAGTACCACAAAAACTATTTTAAAAAGCTATTTAAATCCCCCTTAAATTTTGTAGTCCTGATTGAAATGTCTTATTAGATAAGAGTAACTTTAACATTTATAATTGTTATTAAAAATTTGTTATTTACTTACATTTATTCAGAGTAAAATAATAAAATTTAGTCATATTCAAACATATTTTATATTTGGCTATACAAAAAGCATCTTTTTTATATCAGCCTGCATGCTACAATAACTTAATTTTATTTTCTAAACAAACGTGAAACATTTTGAAATATTGTATTATTTATTTCATATACAGTATATAGATCTGCAACAATTATATCATATTATTTACCTTCAGGTTTATATCAATGAAACCAATTATTTGCTTAGATTACTGAGAAAACTTTTTGTTGTGTGTGTTTGTGCGTGTATAATAAATATACACATTCATAATCGTACCTACAGTGATTTACAGCCGTGCTGATCATTACATCCAGGAAGGACGTGCACGTGATTACCATATATAGACATGTGTGACGTTTCATTGGCGTTAGCAGTACACGCTGTGATTGGACTAACTATAATTCAAAATTAATAAGTGATCCGTTTTGCAAACTTTGTTTTGCTGTGGTTATGACGTTAGTTATACTGTCAGTTGTTGTTAGGTATTGCTATGTTAAAAGAGATTACCCGTTTATCGAGATCCCAACCCTAACCCTATAGTGTACTACACCCTTCTATGAACTACAATTTTCAGCGCCATGTTTCCCCGTCCCATCGATAGAATGACAATGGCTTATGGGCAATGTAGTTTAAACACGTTTAGTAATGAAACTAAATAAATACAATCTTTAATGAACAAAATGGCATGTAAATGTGTTCATCATACAAACCCCTATGGCATATTTAAGAGTTAGAATGAAATTTGGTATTTTATTGTGATTACTTTTTAAAATGCTTTTTTAACAGCTTTCCGTGCATGTCAGGAATCTCTGTTCAACATTATTTAGTAAACATATCAAAAAAAGTTGTCCTAACAACTTTTCTCTTTAATAAACTAATCAGACTTTGCTTTACAGCCATTTGAAATTTGCATAATTTTTACATTTCCATGGGCTGTTACTGGGCCCCTGGGAGAGGGAGGACAGTAAAACCTACACAGATCTACCCTCTTCATCATGGATAACAATCTGTGCTGAGTAACATTTTTATCTGAACAATATTTTTATTTCCCACATTTTCCAAATTCATATCTTGATTGTGTTAACTTTTGCTGATAATGTCATTAACATAGGAATTGTTGTAACATCATGTGACAAAGATACATTTAATAAATAACACAGAAAGCAAATTTAATTCTAATTTTGAAAATAATGAGTCCATATCATAATGATTTTCAGGATGAAATTTTTATACAGCACACTACAGTTCAACCCAAACACACAACCCAAAAATATATACCTTGATAAAAGCTGTGAACAGTTGAAAACTCTTTTATAAATATTTATTTATAAAAAAAATAAATGTTTGAACATGACTTTGCATGCAGATGACTTAAATTATCAGCAAATTAGTCAATTCCTTTATTTCTCCCAATCAAATAGTTTCTTCCGAGGCATTTTGTTTATATCAATATTTTATAAGCTTTCGCATGTGAAGTTTTTCCCAATCTTAATGGCAGTGGAATATTAATAGAAAGTCGGATGAGAAGAAATACCTAAAATCTCTAATGTAATACAGTGGTTGAGAGTTGGGGACATCCAAGCACTTTTGGCTTTATCATTTAAAAGATATTAAAAGTTAGATTAATCATTTCTTTGCACATTTAACACACACATCTCTTGTTACCCCATAGGTGGTGTTTATTTTATCAAACAGAGGGTTTGATGTAACACCTGCTAAAAATAGTTTAAACAAATAATAAAATACAATTCTGTCTATATACTAAAGGTGGATGTTGTTTATATATATGCCTATAATAGATGAATGTGTGGATATCTATCCATCCATGATCCTTCATCTAACCATAATTGTATTATGCATCAATGCAAATAGATTTTTTTTAAAAGGGCCGCACAATTAAGACAAAAATTATAATTGTGAGTTATTTCCCCTGATATTGTATTAACAGTTATCACTTTGATTAATAGTATTTACATTGTTTTCATTTAATTATCATTGTATACCTGACTTTGTTACAACTAACCCCGCTGTGTAAAAATGTTTTCAATCCCAGCTATCAGTTACTAGGAGTTGCTAAAATGTTTTAGTGATTCAAATAATATAAGGTTGGATTTGGTGACTTACACACCCAACTCAGAAATTGAAAAACCATAAAACACTTACTTCCATGCCTCCAAAACACTCTTTGTTCAATATATTAAACAAATTCATGTTCTGTTAGAAAAAGACCAGAAGCACAGATTGTCTGGCCCTGTATAAAAATATGTAACTGTGTTACAATCAATCCCATGTTTGTTTGTGCCCCGCTCACTTTAATTGTTGCACTTAATTTCCACCACTGACTAGTTGTAGAAGCATATTGTACATGTATACAGTACATGTCTATTATGTGAATAAAGAGGCTACATAAGGTTATGAAAAGTAGATTTTATTAATTGCTTTATATTGACAGTTAGAAATCTTTGTCCAGAATAATGGAAGGTATCACAGTCTTGTGGATTACAGACCATCACCAGAAATGTCAAAGTCACCGTCGTACTCATCAACTTCTATACAAGAAGTTGATGTTCTCGGCTCCCGACAAAACTTGTAGGTAACAGTCTCTTGCTTGGCGAATCTTAAAAGAGGAACACAATAACTTTAATCAGAAACTTAATAAACAGACATCATTGTTGTGTACAGTATATTTATTAGGGCTGCCCCTATAAGACAACAAAATGTTTGCTGGTCAGAAGAGTCATTGTTTGTCATCAATTAGACAATCACAGATAGCAAGAAACAAAAAACAAATGTTTAATGCACAGCTTCAAACACTGCTAACACACAATTTAAAACATCTAAAACAAACTCTACTGACCTCATTACCTTCTGATATCGGCGAGTATTTGAGATGGCTAAATTGTTAAACGTTTGCTGATGTCAGTGCATGGCCATGAGAGTCAGCATGTCTGCGCGTCCTGCAAACAGAAAATATGATGTCAACATATTCCCGCTATTTATTATATAACTAGTGGAGTATTACACCTGCTAGTGCAGTTGTTTTACCTGCTTTTGAAATGTGTTTTGTGGTCACTGGAATCCTAGAGAGGAAGGCATTGCACTGTTCCACCCCCTCTCCTAGTGTTAATCCAGTACCATCCTGATATGCCATACTCCATTTCACCTGGTTAAAATAAATAAAAAGATCCAGATGTTTGCCGATGTTCAATTAGTTTTCTATTGCATAGCAACGTTTTCTTACCTCACATTTAAAATCATGGGCTTTGGCATGAAATACTTCATGTTAAAGGAATGGCTTCATGTTAAAGGAACTTGGGGGGTGTGATTGCTCGCAGCACCTGAGAAGCCCCATGGTGAGGAGCAGCGAGTTCGCTCACCATACATTCACACGAGACAGAAGCGTTAACACTTGACGAAAAGCTTGTTTGAAACGTGTCCAAGACAATCACCGTGGCCGCAACACATGCTCCGGTCTACCATAAACTTAATTGGCTGGCTCTGCCTAGGATATTTGCATAAGACAATCTGATTGGCTGACGCACACTTTGCCGCTTGAAAAGTTGAGAAATGTTCAACTTCTACAGCGAGCATCGTCACCCATTAAAAGTGAATGGTAAGCGTTAACGCTTACGCCCTGTGTGAATGTAAAGTCAGATTGAGCTAATCACTCTGCCCAAGTAGCAGTGCTTCGTCTTCTGAGAATATAGTTCCCAGTATGAATATGGTTAAAAGAACGCTGTGTCTCATATGACCTTGTTATTTGTACACGCTGTAACTATACATATCACAACATATAAATAGGAAAACGTTGGCGATATTTTGTCACTTATTGGGAGCAGTATGCTAGCTGGAGCCATTTCCGTCCAGTCTTTGTGCTAAGCTAAGCTAGCGGTGGGTGCGTCAGACAGAGTTACAGCATGCACAGAAATGAAAAGGGTATGTATGGACTTATCTAACTCTGGGGGATACAGTGAATAATCTAAAATCCCCAAAAGTCTGTGTGTTCCTTTCAAAAAGTGCTGGAGCTCTGAACAGTTTTTTGCAACTCTTTGAAGGTAGGGCCAATATTTGCAGGTTACATCCATAAAAAAGTCATATGTCTTCTGGCAATCTTTTCTTGCAGGTATAGGGGATGGGCAAAAATCTCCACCCTGTACATATTTAAAGCACAGAGCAGCACTCCGTGCCAACATACCACAACTCCAATCCCTCCTCGTCTATCTTGCTTGCAGTTTTTGGGAGGTCTCTCTGGCTGCTGACCACTCCCCTCCACAAACACCTCTTCCACTGACCTACAATATGGAAAATGGTGAAAATAAGACTTTCCTACACAAACTATTCAATAAGAGGATATTGTAGTCCTATAGTGTAATTATCATCTACAATTTTACAAGTTTGGTAATATCCTCATCCTTAGCTATGAAGATGCCTTCAAAGATGTCCGGTTCCTCAGATCTAAAAAAAAAGGGGCAAAACAATTTATGATAACTTATTGTCTAGGTTTACTTGATGCACATTAAAAAGCTAAGTAAGGTAACTATATACAGTAAGATTGTATTTGTTAACAATTAGTTAATGCATTAGCTAACATGAACTAACAATGAACAATCCTTCTACAGCATTTATTAATCTTTGTTCATGTTAATATCTGCATTTACAATACATTTATAAAATTAAAGGTAACTGTTAACATGAATTAATGCACCATGAACAAACATTAATAACTGTACTGACATAAACTAACATTAACAATAATTTTATTAACAATTAATACATGATGAAAAACGATACTGTTAATTGTTTGTTTATGTTAGTTAATGCATTTACTAATGTTTACTAATACAACATTATTGTAAAGTGTTACTATTTACTTCTTAATACAAACACTGTTACAAAGTTTGGAGTACCTAACAGCATTCTTTAAACTATATTACTTGTGGTTTCCATCTACTGAAACAACAAGCATATCTGCGGTGCATGCAAATGAAGTCTCTTACTTGAATATATTGTCCACCTTGAATCGCAAAGCCAAAAAACGTTTCTGAAAACTGTCTGCTGAGATCTTGCCAGTCTATTAAAAATAAGGAAATCAACAGCTAATAATGTGCAATAAATACATTAGCACCAAGCAGCATTTCAACCTACAATTTTAATATATTATCAATACTGTAGGATAAATACTCACACAACCAAAGCAGACAGTTCGCTGATCCAGCAATCTTAAAAATGCTTGAAAGGACAGTCCTGGTGCCGCCATCTTCATTTCTTCAAATGAAAACAAGATATCTATTGCATAAATTGTGGCAAAATGAAGGGTTGCCGGCCAGTAGCCATTTCTGTTTAGGTATTTTTTACCATTTATACATTACTTTCTACTCTTCATACATTACTAAAATGTTGAAATCAATTATAAAAAGATTTTTAAGATTCTACTATAACAGAACAAAACAAAGTTCTTCAGATTCTTACCATTAATTGTGACCACAGCAACTCTTTCCTGGACAGACACTTAATGACTCTGGTGAACAACCACAGATTTTGTCAGACATTTTCACAGGTACAAGCCGCATTGAAAAACATCAGTGGAGGACAATTAAGATCATTTTTTTTTGACTGAGTAATATAAGATTGTAATGGTGGTGTAGCACATTGCTGAAAAAGTACATGAGATATGCTTAAAATGCTGAGTGAAACGGAGTATCCACATAAATTCAACACCAAACAATGAGACAAAAAGGTACAATTGAAATAGTAGCATTTTACTGTAGTTTAACTATTCTGAAAATGATATATGTTGTATATACAACAATATGTACATACACAAAACTTACCACAATGGGAAAGAGCCTTATCCACCACAACAGTTGTTGGAGGCAATGGCTGGAAGAATCCAGCAGTCATGGCATCTCTGCTATGGAGGACATGATGACGTCACATTCAGCACAGAAGAAGGGACGAGGTCGTCAGTCACAACACTGGATAACAGCTTGGGCTTCTCCCACACTCTGGCAGATGTGCTGCCACATTTTCTTGTGCCACAGCCGTGTTCAGCAGACGGGGTCTCTCTGTCCTCCACCTCTCTGAAAAGAGAATTTGTGTGTGCTCCAGTTTGAGGAAGCCTGAAGAGGATCTCTTGGGGTTCCAGGAGGTGATGCGTCATTACTTGAGAAATCGTTCAGTGAATACACTCTGTTAAAATAGTATAGAGTATACAAAAACAATACTTTTATATTTTCCTTTATGTTCATATATTTACAGCATTTAATTGTACTTCATGGAATGGCTTTGAGTGTAAAAGGTCCAGCATTCTATCAAATTTAAGAAAAGAAACGTATTTACCTTATAACCCACTGTCATATTCTGTAATTTAAACACATTGAAGTACACACCAACAGTATCTGGAGCAAAGGCCACCTCACAATGAGTGTCAGGAGCATGGGGAGGATCATTGTTCCGAATGTGATCAGCTTTAGAGGATAAAAACATCACAAAGCAACATTTATCTGTAATATACAATAAAGTATACATACATACAAAATTCCAACTTGTCCCAAGGCTAGCGGCACAGTCTAGTTACCAGTCTGAAATGGTGCAAGCTCTTTGTTTAAATGTCTTGTTTTTACTGTGTTTTGAAGCTTTGATTGTGTTTACAGTGTGCAATATAACATTCAGTGTGTTTATGTTTCACATGTAAATAACATATAATATATTAATATATATATAAAAATATATATTTAAAATATAAACAATGCTTACCTTTCTTTTGTTGATTCCTGCTTGACCTTGGCCTTGCATAGACAATATTTCCATCAATGTCTCTTTTTCTCCAATGCACCCTCGGCTCAGGTGTCTTTATTGGTGCTGCTGCCTTTCTTGCAGTTCACCAAGAAAGTCATCAAGACTTTGGAGCTCATCCTTTAGTTCTTGACCATCAACCAACTTATCCAAGATCAAGAGATGTTATTGGAGTTCTGAATGGATGGACATGGTGATGAGCAGAAACACAAACATATAGAAACACTCAAGACAGAGAGCACTACAGAAAGACTGACAAGTACAGTTTAACAAGACAGACACAGACGTAAAATGTAAGTGTGTGCGTGTGTGTGCACATACATTTTACATCAGTATTCTTTTCATCTGTGTGGGAAAATTGAAAATTAAGCTCAAATCTATGTGACATTGATTTTAAACAGTTAAACTTGTATAATGTATACTGATCGTGTTGGCTAAAATTGGCTTTAATTATTTCATATTAAAACATGATGAGCCACAATAGGTGCTGTTATGAATTAAGTTGTATTGTTTAATTATAGATCATATCTGACCGTTTATTGTATAATTTTGTGTGGATTTTAAATAATTACTGGGCTGGAAAACAAACCAATCTGGCAACACTGTTCTTCGTCTGATCATGTTGGCTAAAATTGGCTTAATAGTTGCGAGCTAGTGTAATATAGGTAACATATCACTACTGAAATCTTGCATTTCCCTGAATCTTGCATGATTAGTTACCTTATTTGCGACAGAATGAATTATAGCTATTTTGCTATTAGCCTACTGCATATGTGGTGCAACGAAGTTATTTTTAATGACTTCTATTATTTACCATCCTAAGATTGCTACCGTATACATTATAATGTTCCAAACACAACTTATTGTTACGATTAAATTTTTTTTGCTCTGTAAATGTAAGAATTACCTTCATCTCAACGTCTCATTCGATGACGTCACAGTTATAACAGGACTTTAAATAAACAAATGAATAATTAAACAACTTATTAATTAATCGAACACAAGTAAAATGTATATTTAGATCTATATTTATTAACATCAACGATCATTTGATAAAAATTATTTAACACCCAGCATGCATCACGTCTAATAAGCAATACATGATCAGAAAACGCTTAAAATACTTAATCTCACGCGCCGTGGAGCGTTGTTAAACTCACCTCTAAAAGGTTGTCTTACATGCAGTTGAACGCTGTTTTAATAAAACTCCTCTCTGAATGTTATTTTACCCACATTTGAGCGTTGTTAAACTCACTGCTGAATGCTATTGATCCTGCAGTTGAGAACTCACCGGAAACAGCTGTTGACTGCGAGGGACTTTTAACATTAAAAAACAGTTGAAAATGACCAGATAAATATTGACTTGCGCTGGCATAGATCGTTAATTGTTGCCGATTCCTATTTATTCTTATATATTGCAGTCTTGATAAGATCTTGTGAATAAATGTTTAGCTTCCCTACTGCAGCCCGACTGGTAGAAAAAATCGTGCTATATGCACGAAAGATCCATCCAATTGAAATACATTAGTTTAAAAAACGTGCTGGAATTACGAAAATAACGAAATAAACGTGTTCCTGCCACGAATAAATAGATTAAATTTCGTGACCAAATCACGAAATGCCGTGAGACTGGGTTGCTTGTTTTGGTGGCTGTGTTGCTCTTTTTAACAAAGAATGGGGACTAAGTAGTATAATCTTGTTATTTATTATTCCAGGAACTATAATGAGCTCTCTGTATATCATCATATTCAATGTTGTGAAAAAACACGCAAAGGTTTTGTCAGTGAAAGTGTCTGTGACCACCACAGGTGTTAACAGTCAAAGTTCTGCACACAGAGAAAGAAAAGCAGCTAAAACTCTGGCTCTTGTTATGGGCGTTTTCTTTATCTGCTGGCTGCCTTTATCTGTTGCCATTGCTGTCGACCCTTTCCTTAATTTTGTGATCCCAGCTGATGTTTATGAGGCTTTAGCTTGGTTTGCATATTTTAACTCCGCTTGTAATCCTTTGATCTATGGATTTTTTTATCCTTGCTTTCAGAAGGCCTTTAAGACTCTCATATTCACTTATATCTGTGGATTCAATCATTCACATACTCTGACATTTGAATGAATAGTTTCTGTAGATGAATAATAACCAATGACTGAATAAATGTTATGAAGCTGATCGTGTTGATTTCAGAGATATTTAATTCCTTTAACATTGTTTATAATAATGTTTATTATTCTCTTACGTAATGTAGTTTCACATGCTATAATTTTGAGTTCTAAAAACTCTGGGCCTGTAATGATCTTAATGGGAACATCATACATATTAGATCAGTCATTATAATAAACAGCAGAAGTTAAACAACACAAACAGTCAGTTTTAGATCTGAGATGTATAGCAACTGTTTTTAACTTGTCTTTAAATGTCCTGACCGCAATAGTCTGCGTTTTGTGATATGAGACAAAGATTATGTTTAATACAAAAGTATTTAGAGAAAATGACAACTGTTTAATCATACATGAATAAAATCATGATTTAAATAATAAATGTTTCTGAATTATAACCATAGTGAAGGTTACTTCTTGAAGAAAATTGTTTAAGATATTTTCTTCAAGTATTTCTAATAGTGACTGTTAAAGGGTAAATAACCTAGAATAAGACCAGATGAAAGTTAAACTGTGATTATAGTCTATTCAGTGTACATCAGGTCATAAATCCCGGCTATGATCCTGTGGTCTGGTGACTGAACCATAGTAAAGGCACTGTAACACCAGTTTTACCAGTAACAGACTCAAAGTCAAATGTGCATTTCAGGTGATTAAAGATATTGTCAAGAAATTTCGAAGCCATCCAATGCAAAGTAAGACAAGGAATGGTAATTTGATCAAAAATTGATCTAATATGACATCTGGACTGTCAACTATGAGAGGTTAATGTTGTTAAAAGTAAAAACTATAATAAGACCGGCTGCTGCTGTATGTTTGTGTTATAAACAAAGACATTATATCATTACTAAGCATAACTAAGTTTGTGTGTGTATGCATGTATTTTTATACCAAGGATTATACACTGTGGTTCATAATGAATTTATAATTAGATACTGTCTATTATAAAGGGTCTCCATAAATCCATTTGTTTGGAGAGAGGTTGAAGTGAAAGAACGGCTTCATAATTTAACAGCAAACTATAATTTATATGTACAGGCCTATGAACAGATATACAACACTATGGGGTGGTTAACAGGGTTTAGATTAAGCCAGGACTATGCCTTAATTATATTAGGACATTTATTTTAAGATATGCCAGTTTACGTTGCTAAAAACAACATTATTTTGGGTATTTGCTATATTACAATGTGTTTTCGTGGTTTATGGTTAAATAAACACATTATTTTCCACATACCGTACATTTTTGTAGCTCCAGATTTCACTCTCTTCCTGAAACACACATATTGGAAAATCTCTGAGTCCCTGATTGGCCAGTTAATCTGTATGTTGTGATTGCCCTGAATACTGACGTCAGCCAGAAATGTTACACTCCTGAGCATGTTTAGGGGGCGTGCACACTAAAGCTTTTATGCCCACAGCCATCGTATGTATTCAGTTGTTTCCAATGGAAGCATGCCGTTTTTCAAAACAGCCAGCAGCTGGTGGATTTTTTCTACACTGAAACCCGGTGCTCTGCAGTTTTCTGCGCTCAGCGGTGAGCGCCGAGAGTTGAAAGAGATTCAACTTTGAGGAAAAGCTCTGCTCGTCAATGTCAGTTCTCACACGGCCGTCCAAACACAGTGGAGGAGGGGCGGGACAAGTATCACAACATCCAACTGGCTCACAGCTCAAGTATCACAGCAGCCAAAGCGCTCAGCTGACACTATGACAATGACTCGATTTCATGATTGATGTAATCAAAAATTACCCACCATTATTCCTGTAAAAACTGACATTGGTCAAACCATAAATCTTCAAACCATAAATCTGTTGTATTCCTGTCACGTCATACTAATTCAAAAAGTGATTATATATAAAAAATCTAATAATTTACTCACATCCCTAGAAGATGTTTATGTCTTTTTTTTGTTCCATTGAGAAGAAATTCAGTTTTCTAAGGAAAACATTTAATGGTCACACATTACATTTGTAAAATGCACACTTGTGGACGCTCACTATGTGAAACTCTTGCAAATCGCAAAAAAAGGGAACTGACTTTCTAACTTTAAACCCCCCAAAAGTGCATCCATCTTCCACACGGCTCCAAGAGGTTAATCTGCAACAATCTTTGTCTGCAACCTTGCATTGGCAAAAAACTATGGGTCAGATATTTTGCAAATGAACGATAGCTATTATTGTTATCAGGAAGTAGTGCAGCTGGGCATAAAGCCTATTGTCTACTGTGTTGAGAAATAAAATAAAATAATTTTTAGAGTTAAAACCTCTTTATTTAATGCTTTATTTTATTTTAACAGCAAACAAAAACAGACAAACAGTCTTAAAAGGTCTACATGTCCAATATTCTTATGTGACAACCAACCCCGCAAGTTATGTGACAACCATCCCCAACTGACTTCTTGACAAACATGTTCTGTTTCATTCCTCCTGACCGCCAGAGGCAGTGCTAAACACTAGTGGATTATCGCTGCCAAGCCAGATAGGTCGAGAAAACATAAAAACAAAGTCACGTCGTGACGCAACCGAGACGCAAGGATAAGTACCGTAGCAGCTCGGTGCCCAGCCTCTTTCGCTTTCTTGCTGTGATAGGTCATCATTGTGCTGTCTGGTGCAGCTCACCTGAGTTGCAAAAATTCGCCCTCCCGAGCTGTGACAGTGCTCTCAATATCATCACCTTTGGAAGTTGGATTATTTTCTGCAGACGTAAGTCTTTTATTACTTTTTAATAGTGTTGGCGATACCTCGTGCCTCACGGTCCTAACCGGTGGATGGTTCCGACCACACTCAGATTGCGTGCTCTCGCAACGTGATATATTTCTTGATATTTTATTTTGCCGTGTATTTTTTGTCGTGTTAGCGATACCCTGTGCTTCACGGTGCTATCCGGTGGCGGATATCGGCTGCAATTGGGCTGCGTTCTATCGCAACCATACATAACTTAACGTGACTTGGTTGGTTTCGTTTTTTTTGTTCGATAATTTGCGCCTACGGTACTATCCGGTGGCCGTTATAATAACGTTGTATTTTTCACGTATTTGAGCCTTGCGGTGCTATCCGAGGGCAGCTGACTCATACTCCTGTGATTTTTCTTGTTGGACGCGGTGCAACCGAGGACATATTCGAACTATGTCCCATAATGCTTTTCCGCCGACGTGCAAATTATGTCCGAACATCCTTCTTCCCGACGACGGACACGATCGATGCCCATCGTGCCTTGGAACCCAACATTTAAAGGAGGCTCTAACTGATCCATGTTTACACTGCAGCTTACTACCGCTATCAGAGAGACAGCTCCGGCTTGCTGAATTAGACCCCAAGTCTTCTGTTAGCCTCGTTCAGCAACACTCGGCACCGAAACGGGCTAAGAAGCGTGACGCGTCGGCCGCAGCTGGCGCTCCGCCAAAAAATATTAAATCTGTACCACCTACCGATACAGCGGAGCAAACGCTGTCGAACACGGTTGCTTCTCTCTCGTCAGAATTGGCGGAGATGAAACGTTTTCTTCTGTCTTTACAACCCTCTATCTCGACAGCACCATCTGAGGATACATCCAAGTCAGGACAACATGCGGAGGTGTGTAAATCCCAGCCTCCACTTACTATGGATGTGGATGCTCTTTCTACAAGTGCCTCTAATTCACATTTTTGTGAGGATGAATTCGAGGAACTCGCCATGCCCCCCCCTCATCAGGACGCTCTCTCCAACCTGTCCGCGCAGATGAATCGAGCGGCGGGTCTGTACATTCATCTGGTACAAATCCATCTTCTCCAGATGACATTTTGTCCACACTGCGCATGGCGGTGGCTCGTTTGGGTCTTGACACATCACCTGCTCAGCCTGCACAAACTAATGTGTTTTTCAGACAACCTGCTAATGAGACTGCCTTTATGATGCCACCGTGTAAGGACTTTGTAACTGAGTTCTCTAATGCACTAACGGGCTCCAACGTACCTAAAAGAAGATCCAAAACCGCTCGCACTCTTGCATCTATGGCCGAGGCTGATTCCGTTGGAGTGGGACGCGCTCCTGAGATTGAACAGCCGGTAGCAGCGCTGGTTGTGTCGCCTGATGAGGCACTGAGAGGCAACGTTCGCTGCCCTAGTGCTCAATGTGGACGTACTGACACCTTGTTAAAGAGAGCGTATGAATCGGTAGCTTATGTTACTAGAGCAGAGAACACTATCTGCCAGCTGCTTCTTGCTTGCAGTACAACCCTACAGTCATCTAAGGTTGATGACTCTGTGCCTCAATTTTTACAGACTGCTTTGCTGACTATGGGTCATGTAACTCGTGAGCTTGGCACGCTTTCGGCTACACTTCTGACAGCCCGGCGCCAGGTATGGCTAGCGCAGGCGAGGTTGCCGGAAGATTGTAAAAAGACATTGAGAGAACTACCAATCGTACCAGGTCATCTTTTTGGTCCGAATGTCTCTGAGGTCTTGGACAGGAGAATGAAGCTGTCGGAAGCCTCGCGTCAGCTCACTCAGGTCCCTCAGGCGCCTGTTTTTCGGATGCCAGCCACACCAGCTCCACCTCGTTACCCTATTCCGGACCAGCGTCCCCGTCATCACAATGTTGCTCAGCCCCAAACTTCACAGCGTCATAGGGGAAATGAGGCTGCTCAGGGGCGACGCTCCTTTCATCACCAGCACCATGGTGGAGCACGCCAGCGTCCCCCCATTGCAACTAAAAGCAAATACCAGAAACCCTGAAGCTCCTGGGCCGGCGATCGGACGTTTTACCGTGCAACATCTGGATTACTGGGAAAGTTCAGTGTCCGACCCCTGGGTTCTGGCAACAATAAACCGGGGTTACGCCTTGCAGTTCCGACGCCGGCCTCCCAGGTTTTCAGGGGTTTTTCAGACGGTTGTCAAAGATCCGGCCAGATCGATGGCTCTCTCCCAAGAAATCGGTTCACTGTTATTGAAGGGAGCCATAGAGCCAGTTCCTCCCCTCAGTCAGAGGGACGGTTTTTACTCCACGTACTTCCTTGTTCCCAAGAAGGACGGGGGTTTTCGGCCCATTCTGGACCTACGTCGGTTAAATGTGTTCCTAAAGAAGCTCTCTTTTCGTATGTTACGGACAAGCGACGTTCTGCGTTCCGTGATGGAAAGGGACTGGTTTGTGACTGTGGATCTGAGGGATGCATATTTTCATATTCCCATTGCCCCTCACCACAGGAAGTTCCTTCGGTTCAGCTTTCAAGGGCAGGCCTACCAGTTCAGAGTTCTTCCTTTTGGCCTGTCCCTGGCTCCTCGCGTCTTCACAAGATGCATGAGTGCAGTTCTGTCTCCTCTTTGGTCCAAGGGCATGAGGATTCTGCCCTATTTAGACGACTGGT
Organism: Misgurnus anguillicaudatus; assembly: GCF_027580225.2. Lineage (NCBI taxonomy): Eukaryota > Metazoa > Chordata > Actinopteri > Cypriniformes > Cobitidae > Misgurnus > Misgurnus anguillicaudatus. Next base: position 35,534,942 of record NC_073354.2, on the reverse strand, counting down.
TACTCTGTGCCCCAACAAGACAACATGCTCTGCAGAACACCAAGATTTTACTGGAACATGTCCAGCGGCTGGGTCTGACTGTGAACGAGTCAAAGAGTCACTTGGTTCCAACACAGTCTGTAACCTTCATTGGCGTGACTCTCGACTCTCTTGCAATGTCCGCAACCCTGTCACTCGCTCGGTCGGACAGTATTCACCAGTTACTGATGCGATTCCAGCTGGGAAAGGAGATTCCTTATTGTGTTCTCCTACAACTAATGGGGATGTTAGCTGCCGCCACCCCTGTGGTTCCCCTGGGCCTGCTTCATCTCAGACCTCTCCAGAGGTGGAGCAACAGCCTGAGACTAGACCCTGTGAGACATCTTCATCAAATGATTGTTGTTCCAGCCGCTTGTGTCCGTGCACTAAAGCCTTGGAAACGATTGGGGTTTCTGAGAACAGGTGTTCGATTGGGTGTGGTGACTTCTCGTCGAGAAGTGATCACAACCGATGCTTCACTGACAGGATGGGGTGCAACGTGGAACCAGCGGGGAATTGGCGGCCACTGGTCGCAACAGGAGACCTTGGAACATATAAATGTTCTGGAACTAAAAGCAGTGTTTTTAGCTCTACAATACTTCCTGCCAAACGTGATTGGCCGCCATGTACTCATCCGATCCGACAATACATCTACGGTTTTCCATTTGAATCACCAGGGCGGCACCAGGTCTCTCGCATCTTTACAACTAACGCATCAGATCATCAAATGGTCTCAGCATCGATTGGCTTCTCTGAAAGCGGTTCATCTTCCAGGATCAGCCAATCAGGTGGCAGATGCTCTGTCCAGGGACTTGTTGCTCCCGGGGGAATGGAGGCTCCACCCGGATGTGGTGCAGGAAATTTGGCGACGGTTTGGCAAAGCAGTAGTCGATCTATTTGCGTCAGAGCTGACCACCCACTGCCGTCTGTGGTTTGCAAGGACAGAGACATCCAGCCCGTTGGGACAGGATGCGTTGGCTCACGAGTGGCCGAACTGCCTGTTGTATGCGTTTCCTCCATTTCCACTACTGTGGGAAACATTACACAGGGTGCTCCTGTGCAATCACAGAGTGCTGTTAGTTGCACCTCGATGGCCGGCCAGGCCATGGTTTCCCCTTCTTCTGAGTCTGGTACGGGGCGAACCATGGCAACTTCCCGTCAGGAGGGATCTCCTTTCCCAACTACAAGGCCGTGTTTGGCACCCAGATCCGGCTCGTCTTCAACTTTGGATTTGGCCGCTGGTTCCAGCTCACTCTTAGTGGGTTGTGAACCGGCTGTTATCAATACAATTGAAAATGCTAGAGCTCCTTCAACACGACAGCTTTATGCCGCTCGTTGGAGACTGTTTTCTTCTTGGTGTGAGAATCAGGACGTCGACCCAGTTCATTGTACAGTACCAAAAGTTTTAAGTTTCTTGCAGCACTTGTTGGATGGGAATAAAGCAGCTTCCACCTTAAAAGTTTATGTTGCTGCTATATCTGCTTTTCATGCACCAGTTGAGGGTTCTTCTTTAGGGTCTCATACCCTTGTATGTAGTTTTCTGAAGGGTGCAAAACGGTTGAAGCCGGTTCGTCTTGCCCCTTTCCCTGTGTGGGATTTGCCTCTTGTTCTTGAGTTTCTTTGTTCGCAACCATTTGAACCGTTGGCTGTTGCGGATATCAAGTGGTTATCTTTGAAGGCATCTTTTTTGTTAGCTATTGCATCAGCTAAGCGTGTGGGAGAAATGCATGCGCTGTCAGTGTGTGAATCGTGCTTGCGTTGGCTGCCTGAAGTTTCTGGGGTCATTCTTCGACCGAATCCAGCTTTCTTACCTAAGGTTTTGTCACCACAATTTGTGAATCAGTCTATTCATCTGCAGGCTTTTCAACCGCCTTCACCTGACTCCGACGTTGATGGGAGGTCTCGTCTCCTATGCCCGGTGAGAGCCTTGAAATACTATGTTGACGCTACCACTGCTTTCAGGCAGACTGACCAATTGTTTGTCTGTTACGGGGGTGTGCGTAAAGGTGCACCCTTATCCAAGCAGAGATTGTCTCACTGGATTGTGGAGGTGATTAAGTTGGCATATGCAAAATCTGGTCAACCCTTGCCAAATGATGTTACTTGTCATTCTACCAGGGCCGTCTCGACATCCTGGGCCGCTCTAAGAGGGGTCTCATTGATGGATATCTGCACTGCTGCAACCTGGTCTTCACCATGTACTTTTGCTCGATTTTACAAAGTGAATGTGGCTGCTTCTTGTCGCATGAGTTCTGCGGTCCTTCAAGATCAGCTGTGATTCAGGTGGGTGACATTCCTCGTGACTATGTTGGTATGTGTCATCCACTAGTGTTTAGCACTGCCTCTGGCGGTCAGGAGGAATGAAACAGAACGCTAGTTACGTATGTAACTGTGGTTCTGTGAATTCCGGATGACCGCCAAAGATTTTCTGTCACTCGGAATGCGCGAGAAAGCATTTCGAGGCTGGGCACCGAGCTGCTACGGTACTTATCCTTGCGTCTCGGTTGCGTCACGACGTGACTTTGTTTTTATGTTTTCTCGACCTATCTGGCTTGGCAGCGATAATCCACTAGTGTTTAGCACTGCCTCTGGCGGTCATCCGGAATTCACAGAACCACAGTTACATACGTAACTAGCGATAAGCTAGCTGCCACACGCCTTTAACTTGCAAGCAAAAAGATCACTCAAAATAAAGCTACTACTTTTAGCTTTTTAATGAGTGTTTTGTTTTTGAATGACTAATATCCTACAAGATCTCAACACAAAAACAAAGCCAACATGAAAATTTACTCTGACCCATAAAAATAAAAAATTGTCTTCTCACCTCAATGTTTTCTGTCTGCTCAGCAAAATTTCAAGTGCAATGAGCAAGCTATTAAAGGCTAACAAATTGATATCAAAATTGTACCACAGCACCATGTAGTATGTCTGGAATAAGCAGTGTGAGAACCAACCCATGAGACAACCAGCCCCGGTCTCCCCTATATGTTTCTGAATTATGACCGTAGTAAAGGTAACTTACTGCAAAGTTTTCAAGATATTTTATTTATAAGTATTTCTAATAGTAACTGTTAAAGAGTACCAGATGAAAGTTAAGCTGTAATTGTAGTCTATTCAGTGTACATATCAAGTCAATAATTCCTACTATGAACCTGTGGTCCGGTGACTAAACCATAGTAAAGGCACTGTAACACCAGTTTACAAGTAACAAACAGTCAAATGTGCATTGACTACAGATATAATCAAGAAATTTTGAAGCCACCCAATGCTAACAAAGATTAGTAGTAAATAAGAATTGACTTGATATGAGATATGACCAAAATCTATGACACCTGGATAAGTGACTTTCAGCTATGAGAGGTGATGACCTTTAAGAGGTAAATGTTGTTAAAAGTATAAAATTAAAATAAGACTCCTGGATGCTGCTATGTGTTTGTGTGTGTATGTGGGTGACATTTTTATAGCAAAGATTATTCACTGTGTTTTATAATAAGGGCAGCAACTAATAATCGATTAATCAGGTGATTAATCAATTATGCAATTTTTGTGTGAGCATATCAGTGAACACCCCTGACCACTCGGTGAGTTTCAAGTCTTTGTAAATGAAAGTTTAATGCATTTTAGGAAGGATTGATCCTGTGCACCTATAGAGCCATTATAGAGCTAGGAGGTGATACCAGAAACACCCAAAAATTCTCGGGCCAGCATCATATGTCCAAATTTCAGTAAAAATCGTTCTATTTCATCATAAACAATCTGAAAACAGGGCTGTAAGTGTAAAATACCGAACTTGTCCTTTAACATGCGACCTGTGTCCGCATACACATTGAAAAGACAGGTGTAAATACAGAGGTAGTCGATGGCACCATGTGATCGGATCTCAGTGTAATGTAAACGCAATCCAGCCATTATAACTTTATTTACCAGTCAACATCACACACAACTCCACCCACTATAATTACCCCTCTTCTGACTCACTGACAGCTGTCAAAAATAAAGGCTGTTAGGTCATAAATCACATAAATACATTTTTATTTATTTAAAGCATAATAAAATGACTAGCTGTAAGGGATGTGTTTGTTTTTTGTTGTAGTCTTTTATTATGAAGTTCTGTCTTTCATGTTCATGTCTTTTATTTTGAAATTTTCATTATCATGGTTGTCTTGCTTCCCCATTCCCCTGTCGTGTTCTGATTGGTTCCCTGTCTGTATTAAAGCCTTCTTGTGTTGCAAAAGCAGACTCACCACGCATGACTACGTATTTATATTCTAACTACTTGTAATGATACATTCAAATAAAGTTGTTTGTGTCAACACATTAACACAGCCCATTGACCTATGGCTAAGCCACCCCCCTCCACTTACTCTGACAAACAATTAACATTCAGTGAAAGGCGCTATGGCAACTGTAACAGTAGGAGACATTTCACAGGAGGCAATTGATGATTTTTGGAGACAGAAAGATTATACTGTATATTCTCTCGAAGTCACCAAAAGGGCCTTAACTATGCATTGGAGAGTTATATTAATAATTTTATTGTTGAGAAGGTAGATGAAAAGCTTTAGCTCCAGGCAAAAATCTACAGGTCACAGTGTAAATGTGATAAACCGCATCTCGTTGCCATCATGGTCAAATAAAAAATGTACAGGTCTAAGTTGCATACGTTTCCGGGGACAAGCCTTTTTACCATCTTTACCAATAGTACCTCTGTGTTAGTTTGGTGCTACAGTATTTACATAAATCATTCAGTACAACATTGCGATTTGAAAAAAACATTTGCATATCGATAATTTACAAATATGTTATTGAAGCTAAGTGACATGATGTACAACGCAGCTAGAAGCTAACGTTAACGTTTTCTCTTTACTTTAGAGATGTTAAAGATAACGTTCAAATACGCAGTTGACCAACCTGATCTCACGAATTTCCGTGGCATAGTCACGGAATTTTGTGCTCATTTTTCCGTGGCATTCTCACGGATCTCCGCATTTTTCCATGGCCCTGCTACGGGCTGTCTTTTTCGTGGCATTCTCACGGATTGGTTACTCAACTGTTTTGTCCTATTTTCTTACCATTTTCACTTCGGTTTAGGGTTAGATTTACATGAAATGACATCCCTACCCAAACCCAACTCTAACCCCAACGCCAGGCAACAATTGTTTAAAGTTTAGAAAATATAAAAGAATAAATCAGAAAAAATAGTATAAACCAATATTTAAAGTGACATACTAACGCAAACACCAAATCTAACCCTAAACCGAAGCGAAAATGGTTTGAAAATAGGAAAAAGCAGTTGAGTAACCAATCCGTGAGAATGCCACGAAAAAGACAGTCCGTAGCAGGGCCACGAAAAAATGCGGAGATCCGTGAGAATGCCACGGAAAAATGAGCACAAACTTCCGTGACTATCCCACGGAACTTTGTGAGATCATGTTGTGTTGACTTAGCTTAGAACAGATGTAGACATCCTTGTTTAAATTATCCACGTTTAGTTGGTGTTGTGGTCTACCGCATAACTTAATCCAGAGCAGACACTTAACGTTTTCTTGGTTGAGATGTGGCTTGGGAAAGGGTAAAAAAAACACAACGTGTAACCAGCCAAGACGGCCGCTGCGCCTGCAGCCTCAGCCAAGATGGCCGCCGCCGTGCCTGCAGTCCCAGCCAAGATGGCTAAATCTATGTAGTATTTTGGGGGGGTAGGAAGGCATGAGGCAGAGAGCCGAGGGCCTCTCCAACACCATTGTCCCGGCCCTCCGTTGCCCCACGGCCAAGACCCCCTGCTTCTCCACTGTCCCGGCCCTCTGTTGCTCCACAGCCAAGACCCTCTGCTGCTAAATGATTTATGCCCACCATTGCCCCTCGGCCAAGGCCTGCCATGGTTTCATGGTCCTGGCCCACCCACAGTTGGACTCGTGGTTTCACGGTCCAGTTGCTTTTGAAAAGTTTAATTTGCTTCCCGCTCTGGTGAGGACAGGTCTGAAAAAAATATGTTGGATAAATCTGCCATTAGATCGTCAGGGAAGGCAGATTCACAGTAAACAGATGGTAAACAAATGCTAACGTTAGCCGGTACCGTTCGCTTCGCTTAGTAATACTATTCAATAACGTCAAGGTAAAGTTTTTCTGAGATGAACTGGAACATGATGAGATAGGAACAGAATAGTAAGAAAGAGAGGATTTATATCATAAACTCCACAGAGTCACCATATGTAAATAGCCACCATATTATTTATAACCCCTTTATTATATCTCCATTGACTTTTAATTCAGGACACACAGTTCAGTTTTTTGTTTTAGTCTCATGAGTCACAATGTTTGTGTTGCAGTTAGTTACGTATACAGCAGGGGAGATTGAGACCTGACCTGAACTGTATATATGAACACATCTGAGCTATATCACATTCATTTAGGAAGTTAGATTAAATAAGCATGTACTGTATTTATGTTCATGTTTCTTTAGATATTTGCCTTAACCATGTTGTCATTTCCAAAATGATTTTGTTTAAACTTTGTGTTATAATTGACTGTCTGTTTATAATTACTGTACAAAGGAAGTCCTCTAAGACGCGATGTCTTTCAATGAGACTGAGAATATTCTCCTGTGTTATCCTTTACATCCAGATTCTTGTCCTAGAGCTCATCGTCTCACTGGAGTTAAAGTGGCAATGTACGCTTTCATTTCATTCATGATCCTCATGACAGTTTTTGGGAATCTGTTGATCATCATCTCCATCTCTCACTTCAAACAGCTTCAGTCTCCAACTCATCTGATTGTTCAGTCATTGGCTGTGTGTGACTGTCTGCTGGGTTTACTGGTGATGCCCTACAGTATGATGCGATCTGTCGAGGGCTGCTGGTTTTTGGGAGATGGTATTTGTAAAGTGCATTCTAGCCTTGACACAACCCTCTGTTTCTCTTCTTTAATACATCTTAGTTTAATATCTATTGATAGATACTGGGCCATCTGTGACCCTCTGAGATACAAAATGAGGATCAATAACATTACTGTGACTGTATTTATCACCCTTACATGGATGTTTTCATTTGTGTACAGCTTTTCTGTTGTGTTTTCAGGGGTGAGTGCTGTTGGTCTGGAGGTTCTTATATTACAGGTGTCTTGTTTTGGTGGCTGTGCTGTGTTTTTAAACAAAGAATGGGGACTAACTGGTGTAATCTTGTTATTTATTATTCCAGGAACTATAATGAGCTCTCTGTATATCATCATATTCACTGTTGTGAAAAAACATGCAAAGGTTTTGTCAGTGAAAGTGTCTGTGACCACCACAGGTGTTAACAGTCAAAGTTCTGCACACAGAGAAAGAAAAGCAGCTAAAACTCTGGCTCTTGTTATGGGTGTTTTCTTTATCTGCTGGCTGCCCTTATCTGTTGCCATTGCTGTCGACCCTTTCCTTAATTTTGTGACACCAGTTGATGTTTATGAGGCTTTAGTTTGGTTTGCATATTTTAACTCAGCTTGTAATCCTTTGATTTATGGATTTTTTTATCCTCGCTTTCAGAAGGCCTTTAAGACTCTCATATTCACTTATATCTGTGGATTCAATCATTCAAATACTCTGACACTTGAATGAATACAGTTTCTGTAGATAAATAATAACAAATGACTGAATAAATGTGACTAAATAAATGTTGTAAAGCTGACCGTGTTGATTTGAGAGATTTAATTCCTTTAACATTCTTTATAATAATGTTTATTATTCTCTTAATGTAGCTTCACATGCTATAATTTTGAGTTCTAAAAACTCAAGGCCTGTAATGATCTCAATGGTAACATATATTAGATCATTATAATAAACAGCAGAAGTTAAACAACACAAACAGTCAGTTTTAGATCTGAGATGTATAGCAACTGTTTTTAACTTGTCCTTAAATGTCCTGACTGCAATAGTCTCTATGTTTTGTGACATGAGACAAAAATGATGTTTAATACAAAAGTATTTAGAGAAAATGACAACTGTTTAATTATACATGAATAAAATCATGATTTAAATAATAATTGTTTCTGAATTATAACCATAGTGAAGGTTACTTCTTGAAGAAAGTTGTTTAAGATATTTTCTTCAAGTATTTCTAATAGTGACTGTTAAAGGGTAAATAACCTAGAATAAGACCAGATGAAAGTTAAACTGTGATTATAGTCTATTCAGGGTACATCAGGTCATAAATCCCGGCTATGATCCTGTGGTCTGGTGACTGAACCATAGTAAAGGCACTGTAACACCAGTTTTACCAGTAACAGACTCAAAGTCAAATGTGCATTTCAGGTGATTAAAGATATTGTCAAGAAATTTCGAAGCCATCCAATGCAAAGTAAGACAAGGAATGGTAATTTGATCAAAAATTTATCTAATATGACATCTGGACTGTCAACTATGAGAGGTTAATGTTGTTAAAAGTAAAAACTATAATAAGACCGGCTGCTGCTGTATGTTTGTGTTATAAACAAAGACATTATATCATTACTAAGCATAACTAAGTTTGTGTGTGTATGCATGTATTTTTATACCAAGGATTATACACTGTGGTTCATAATGAATTTATAATTAGATACTGTCTATTATAAAGGGTCTCCATAAATCCATTTGTTTGGAGAGAGGTTGAAGTGAAAGAACGGCTTCATAATTTAACAGCAAACTATAATTTATATGTACAGGCCTATGAACAGATATACAATGCTATGGGGTGGTTAACAGGGTTTATATTAAGCCAGGACTAGGCCTTAATTATATTAGGACATTTATTTTAAGATATGTCAGTTTAAGTTGCTAAAAAACAACATTATTTTGTGTATTTGCTATATATTACGTTGTAAACACATTGTAATATTGTAAGGAGGCCTCAGAAACACTGGGATCCATTTTGCGGTGTTTTATTAAAACAAACCAATCTGGCAAACAAATCCAAGACGTTAGGCAGAAGAGGAATCAATATACAGGCAGGCAGATCAAACACAGATAGGCAGTCCAAACCAGGCAAACAATACAAAGGGTAAATCCAAAGGCAGAGAAACAGATAAACAGGCAGATTGTCACAACAACAGGCAGTCAGAATAATACTCAGAAAACGCTCGGTATGCAGGGGTTAGCTGGCAATACTTCGCGCTAGCCCTAGGCTAGCTTGAATCTTAAATAGGGACAAACAGGAAACAGTCAGAGAAGCGGAGGGCGGCGCCATGTCAGTACTCCGGTGAGGGCTCCCTCTGGCGGCGTGGCGGTATGGACGTTACAAATATGTGGCTTCATGGCAGGGGCTCAGTGGTTCATGTAGAATGTCTACAAACTGGAAGGTTGGTGGTTCGATCCCCGGCTCCACCGGACCAAGTGTCGAGGTGTCCTTGAGCAAAACACCTAACCCCAATTGCTCCCGACGAGCTGGCTGGCGCCTTGCATGGCTGACACTGCCGTCGGTGTATGAATGTGTGCGTGAATGGGTGAATGTGAGGCAAAAACTTGTCAAGCGCTTTGGATGGCCATAGGTCTGTTAAAAGTGCTATATAAATGCAGTCCATTTACCATTTTACGTGGTTTATGGTTAAATAAACACATTATTTTCCACATACCGTATATTTTTGGAGCTCCAGATTTCACTCTCTTCCTGAAACACACGTATTGGAAAAGCTCTGTGTCCCTGATTGGCCAGCTAATCTGTATGTTGTGATTGGCCTGAATACTGACGTCAGCCAGAAATGTTACACTCCTGAGCATGTTTAGGGGGCGTGCACACCAAATACAGCCGTCGCATGTATTCAGTTGTTTCCAATGGAAGTATGCCGTTTTTCAAAACAGCCAGCAGCTGGTGGATTTTTTTCTGCACTGAAAGCCGACGCTCTGCAGTTTTTCTGCGCTCAGCGATGAACACCGAGAGTTGAAAGAGATTCAACTTTGGGGAAAAGCTCCGCTCGTCAATGTCAGTTCTCACACGGCCGTCCAAACACAGTGGAGAAGGGGCGGGACAAGTATCACAACATCCAACCGGCTCACAGCTCAAGTATCACAGCAGCCAAAGCGCTCAGCTGGCGCTTAGTTGAAAAAAAAACTAATTTAAAATAATTTAATATTTTAAAATGTTTGTGTTCCTTTCTACATACATTTTTGCATAGGTGACGCTATGACAATGACTCGATTTCATAATTGATGTAATCAAAAATTACCCACCCTCATCCCTGTAAAAGCTGACATTGGTCAAACCATAAATCGTCAAACCATAAATCTGTTGTATTCCTGTCACGTCATACTAATTCAAAAAGTTATATCAACTTTTTATAAATAAAAAAATCGAATAATTTACTCACACCCCTTGAAGATGTTTATGTTTTTTTTTGTTCCACCGAGAAGAAATTCAGATTTCTAAGGAAAACATTTAATGGTCACATGTTACATTTGTAAAATGCACACTTGTGGACGCTCACTACGTGAAACTCTTGCAAATCGCAAAAAAGGGAACTGACTTTCTAACTTTAAACCCCCCAAAAGTGCATCCATCTTCCACACGGCTCCAAGAGGTTAATCTGCAACAATCTTTGTCTGCAACGTTGCATTGGCAAAAAACGATGGGTCAGATATTTTGCAAATGAACGATAGCTATTATTGTTATCTGCGCCTTTTAATTGGCGAATTTAATTAATCGGTCGACCTCTAATACATATATACAATGTAAAAAACATAATAATTAAAACTATGATACAGCAGTAGTAATATAGACTATGAAAAGGATGTTTATAAATGTAGACTATGTTCATTTTATATGCAAGTATATAGTGTGAATGTAGAATATGAAAATATATAAATATATTGACTATGTATATGATGTCTATGTCACAGGGGTGACAATCTTTTGGGCGGAACCAAAAGTTGGGAAAGTTTGGTTCCGCCCGGATGTTTCCACCCGGACCGGGAAGAGAAAACACCGGACATCCGGTAGCATCGCGAGGGCTGTAATCAGCCAAACTACGGACAGCTGCGAGTTGTTAACAGGAGCGCCGGGTGATTGGACGAAGGCAACACCCAGGCGAGTACTTAAGAACAGTTTAAACCACAGTTTGTGTTGTTGTTATCACCGGTGTTGGTGTGTGCTGTAGCGCTGAGTTGAGCTCACCTGGTACGCCAGTCGGATTGTTGGACTTGCTCTCTCTCTCTTTGTGCATCGTGGGATTTCGGCTGATTGAGATATTGAAGACCTTATGGGTTGGAAAGTAAACGGAGACTGACCTTGTATGAACGAAGTGAAGGAAGAAGGAACGTGCTATCGTGAGTACCCATTTGTGTAGCGGTGGTATTGACGACTGGAGAAACCGTTTATCTGTGTAGCTGGAATTATCGTAAGGAGAAGTTAACCTAAGGAAGCGTGAGATAACGGAAGCACCACAGTTGTGAGTAAACGAATTCATTCATTGAATATAACTTGTATGTACTTGATCTGGATATCCTTTAAGTGCTTTCCAGCGAGAGCGGTTGGCCCTGCCCCTGAGTCAGCGTGGTGGGTGAGCCACAGGATCTTGTGTGAGACAACCACAGTGACGGAAAACAACTGCTAGGCCGTGTTACCACCTCCATATTCTCGCCCAGAGCGAGGCGAAGGAAGACGGGCGTCTATTGTGTGCACTGAGCGTGGTGGGTGAGTCTTGGATGTAGAAATTTCACTTTGAAGTGGTGCTGTGTGTATTGCAGTGAGATTGCTGTGTCGTGTCAGACGTACCCCGCCTCCAGTCACTCGCTAGGGGCGCTGAAGAGGAAAGCGGTTCTAGAATAACCCTGTGTACGATTATGCTGTGAGTGTGTTTCAGCCTTAGAAATCACGGAGTAGTTCCTGAAGTATTTTCGTAGCCAAACGCTTGGCGGACTTGTGTTAGGAGTGGCGGTGAAGATCTGTACGACTGGCGGTGTGAGTATTACCAGTTTCATTGCTACTTTACCCGTGTGCTGTTTATCATCACAGAGTTAGAGGCGAAGGAGATCCGCTGCCCCGAGGTCTCTACAAAGGGGCGCCCCGGTCCGGTTTTCGATTGCCAACGGGCGTCGAGGAAAGGGCAGCGCTCGACCCGGTGCGACGGCGTGACACTCTCGCCCCTCTGTTGGACCAACGAGCTAGCCGAGAGGGTTTGGTCCCCGGCGCTATCTTGGAAACCACTGCCGGTCGACGCAGTGCGCCTAACAGTCATCGTAAGTCCGCCACCCCGAGAAGTATAGCATAACCTGTTCAGTCTGTCAATCAACAGGGAAGAGGAGTGGGCTGAGAGAGCTGCGAAGAGAAACCATACGTACCAGAAGCTGTAATCAGCGAAGAGGTGAGGGAACTAACTGAGAAACGATTCACTGTGCCTTTGTGTCCCAGCTGTCGTCTGCGGAGGAAGAGAGAGAGAACAAGCGTGAGCTCTAAGGAGACCCGTTGTGAAGGAGAACCATACGTACCAGAAGCTGTAATCAGCGAAGAGGTGAGAGAACTAACTGAGAACGATTCACTGTGCCTTTGTGTCCCAGCTGTCGCCTGTGGAGGAAGAAAGAGAGAACAAGCGTGAGCTCTAAGGAGACCCGTTGTGAAGGAGAACCATACGTACCAGAAGCTGTAATCAGCGAAGAGGTGAGAGAACTAACTGAGAACGATTCACTGTGCCTTTGTGTCCCAGCTGTCGCCTGTGGAGGAAGAAAGAGAGAACAAGCGTGAGCTCTAAGGAGACCCGTTGTGAAGGAGAACCATACGTACCAGAAGCTGTAACCAGCGAAGAGGTGAGAGAACTAACTGAGAACGATTCACTGTGCTTTTGTGTCCCAGCTGCCGTCTGTGGAGGAAAAGAGAGAGAACAAGCGTGAGCTCTAAGGAGACCAGTTGTGAAGGAAAACCATACGTACCAGAAGCTGTAATCAGCGAAGAGGTGAGAGAACTAACTGAGAACGATTCACTGTGCCTTTGTGTCCCAGCTGCCGTCTGTGGAGGAAAAGAGAGAGAACAAGCGTGAGCTCTGAGGAGACCAGTTGTGAAGGAGAACCAGACGTACCAGAAGTTGTAGTCAGCAACGAGGTGAGAGAACAAATTGGAGTTGATTCACTGTGCTCTTGTGTCCCAGCTGTAGCCTGTGGAGAGAAGAGAGAGAACAAGTGTGAGCACTAAAGTAACGAGTCAAGGAGGAAAATTCATACTTACCCAGCAGCTGTAGTCGGTGGAGAGGTGAGGAGACTCTCGTGAGAACGATCCACTGTGTCTGCATGTCCCAGCTGTAGCCTGTGGAGAGAAAGAGAAAATAGGAAGGGAGAGTGAGTCGACAACCAAGGAGCTGCGTGGGAAGACGGCAGAGTGCCGCGAACTACACGCAGGTACACGGACAGGAAACAGTACATGCCCATATTCATTGTGATTTTATTCTGCCTCCAGGAAGGAAGAGGAGCGCGCCACGGGCAGAGGGAACCAGAGGCGGGAGCCCGTTCCCCGACGTAACCCCCCCCCCCCTTCTGGAGGACAGATCCTGACCTTAGTTTTAATTCCCTTTTCCCCAAGTCCCCATATATTTTAAATATTTTAATAAATAAAGAATATTTTTATACTACCTGTACTCGTTGTTGTCTGGTCATTGGGTTGGTTTTGGGGACCTCCTCGAGGTGGAAGTTAGAAGGGGCGTGGCTTAACCATTGGCGGCCAGCCCCTGGCTTGTGACATCTATATCTGCAAATGTACATTATTCACAGTATTAACATTTTAACAGTACTAACAGTATTAACTTATGGCAAAAAAAAAACAGTAGTGCAGTAAGTGTAGAGTAGGAGTGCAGAATCTGAAAATATAAATTAGACTTTGTATATGATATATGTATAAGCAAATGTACAGTATTAACTTTTTGTATTAAGATTTTCAATCCTGTACCTCTGTCCTGAGGGTAGGTGTGTGAACAGTCCGTGTTGGGGGTGGGTGGGGTCTTTAATGATGAATGCAGCTCTTCTGTGGACTTTGCCATGGTAAATGGTCTGCAGAGAAGGCATTGGACTCCTAAAGATCTTTTCACCACTTTCTGCAGACACTTGTGGTCTCTCACTGCCATACCATGAAGTGATGCAGCTGGTCAAGATGCTCTCAACAACACAGCTGTAGATGTTGTGGAGGATCTGAGTTGACATGCCAAACTTCTTCAGCCTTCTCAGGAAGTACAGCTGCTGTTGTGCTTTCTTAACCAGCTGGGTGGTATTAAGTGACCAGGCGAGGTCCTCACTGATGTGGACTCCCAGGTATTTAAAACGGCTTACCATTTCCACTTCAAGCTCTCAGATGAACAGTGGATGGTGAGTTATCTTCTTTTTCCTCAGGTCCACTAACATCTCCAGTCACAAAGTGTGGGGTGTACTCCAAGCAGGCGGAGAAGGCGGAGCTGTAATCATTAAAGAGGGTCCTGATGTAAAAGTCCTCATGAATCCTCATGGAAAATGTTAGCATGTTACTTATGTTGTTTACCCGATTGCTGTTTTAAGTAGACTGAAACTTTGTTCAGTCCATTTCATGTAAATTAGGCCTTATACTTTAAACTTCAAACAGGCATACAATTGTGGTAGGGATGGGCAGGAATCTAAAAGTATATATGGTCAAAACTGAGGAACAATGAGTTTATTTATGGCCTGAAAATTGGATAGTGGTGTGCTACATGCTTGCTCATCTTTCTTCAGGCATTGATCTGTACCGAACTTTAATTTGTGAAATTATTTCGGTTATGCTTTGGATTCTAATTGTCTGCAAAGGAAGTCATCTCAGCTACTCTGACAAATGCAATGATTTGGAATGAGACTGATATTTACTCTGATAATATTCTCCTATGTTATCCTTTACATCCAGACTCTTGTCGTCCTGTATCTCCTCAATACTACATCTTAGTTTAATATCTATTGATTGTAGATACCACCTTCACATGGATCTTTTCATTTGTGTACAGCTTTAGCATTGTGTTTTCAGGGGTGACAGGTTTGCAGGTTTACTGTGTGGGAAGTTGTGCTCTGCTTTTTCACACACAATGGGGTCTTATTTGTTTTCTTACATTCTATCTTCATGAGCTGTTTGCATATCAATATTTTTCATGTTTTTTGAAAAAGTTATGTCAGAAAGAGTGACTGTGTGGACTACAGGGGGACTGAAAAATCAAAGCTCTGCTCATAGAGAAGGAAAAGCAGCTAAAACTTTGACCATTGTCATGGGTGTGTTTTTGCTTTGCTAGCTTCCTATTTTTATGGCTTCTATTGTCGATTCTATTCTCAATTTTGTGACCTCAGATAACGTTTTTGATGCTTTGATTTGGTTTGGTCTTTTGGATGTGCTGTTGCTGAGTTGCTGTTCAAACAATGTGCTGAAAATCCTCCTTTGTGAAATGTATAACGTTTTAAATGGAGGTAAAGATCAAAGAACCATGCGTTAGGAAAATTAATAACGGCTTTGTTTTAATTGACGTGTAAAACCATATTTTGGCGGATTGTTTTATTGTTTAACGAGTTTGCCTGCCCATTTTGTCTTAATAATAAACGGTAAACGAACTTGACTTGCTGTTCTTGAAGGCAGCTCGAACCTTTGGTTGGGCTCGAGCCCCAAGTTCAAGCAACAGAAGAAAAAATGAGCAGTGAAGGAGAAGATGAGAAGGAGGAGGGATGCCAGAAGAATTGCGGCTATGCGCGGAGGCACAGAGACTTTTGTTTACCATATGCTTTTATGATTGACACAGTACTGTTGCCTTTCAAATCTACAATAAAAGTGTATTCGTTAAAATATTACTGCAGTAAAAGAGTTTATTTTTTATCATAATTTGTAGTTGTTTATAAAAACCTGCAATTACTTTTCAGTCATTTGCGATGTTACGGAGTTGAACGTCTTCACGCATTGACATGATTTGCGAGGTAAATTTGCAAATGATTCATGAAGTCATACCTCTGCAATTATTTGATCGATTGTGTTTTAGAAGTATGCTCCAACTCTAAAAACAGTTATGTGATCAGCGGTGCTCTGGTAGAGAGAAAGAAAGATTGTGGCCCGGTAGAAAAGTTGAAGCTTAAAGGACAATAGATTAAACTACTACATAGCACTGCAAGCTATACACATTTTTTCGAAATAGAAGCAATTATAGCCAGTGTTAAGGGTAACGCATTACAAGTAACGCACATTATGTAATAATTAGGGCTGTCAATAGATTAAAAAAATTTATCTAGATTAATCGCATGATTTCATGAGTTAACTGCGATTAATCGCAAATTAATCGCACATTTTTATCCATTCTAAATTTACCCTAATTTAACACTTTTCAGGTTTTTAATATTCTAATCATATATACATATATAGATGCTTTATGGAAATGTATGTTAACAACAGCCTGTTTACATTTTAACAGAATCACCAGCCATTGTTTTGTATATGAATTTCCCTTTCAGAAGATTTTTCTTTCTCCATTTTTGTTTGCTGCTGCATCATTTGTGACCTGTGCTGGCAAGTTGAGTCGGAATTAGCAAATTTAAAAAAAAATAGTTGTTCATATTTTGACATTCTCTATTAAAACATAGAACAATGCATGATTTGTTGAAATATAACAAAATATGACAGAACTACACGTGTTTGAAGTTGAAAAAGTCAAATTACCACAAAAATGTCCACATCCATCCATCCATCCATTATATTACCACATCAATACCTTAAAATCACTGGTAAAACTAATAGATTTAGCACACACAAAGCAAAAACATCATCAATGTATGTTCAACTTTTTTTCCTTTTGTTTGATTGACATTGAGACAGACTGCTTAAAGTGATCTAATATAATGTTACACATCAGATTGTTTTACCCAACAGTTAACCAAACATTTACTTAATACATAACAGATTATAGATCCTACCTGCGTGAATTCTTATTAAAACAGATATTTGTAAAACTGTAATTTTGTGTAGATGTCTATATATCCGGGTCGCGCACTCGCGCGTCTGTGTGCACGCGCTTCAGATATCAGTCAGTCAGCGTGAGGAGATCGCTTTTGAGTCTTGTCGCTCTTAATAACTCTTTAACATTAATCAGGTACCGAACTTTGTCTCTCTTAATGACTATTTTAACATCAAGCAAGTCATGCAGTCTATTTTATAAGTCATGCATAAAAGCGAAACCAAAATGAATTGAGACGCATTTTTGTATTAGATTAAGCATTAGGAGGACGGTAACGTTACACCTCTCAGACGTATAAATGATCATATCAGATGTCCAACGAGCATTTAGAGCATTGGATTTGGTAGACGATTTGCTTAATGTTCTTATTTCTATGAAAACCTTTTACTCATTTAGAGAGAGTCACATTTGTCTGCGTCTCTGTTCATTCAACTATGGGCTGGACCAAGGGTCAAACAGAAATTGCGCGTTGCGTTAATCTCCGTTAATAAAATTAGTGGCGTTAAAATGAATTTGCGTTAACGCGTTATTAACGCGTTAATTTTGACAGCCCTAGTAATAATATAACTTTTCTGGAGTAATGAGTAAAGTAACGCATTACTTTTTAAATGTATACATTAATATTTGAGTTACTTTTAAAAAAAAGTTATGCGAGTTACTTTTCAGTTTAATTCATTTAATTTAAAAATAAAATAATGTACTGAATTAAACTGAACATATTAACGTAGAATTAAGCACTTGGAACGGAGATGGCAGGCCAGAGCTTGACATTTTTGCGATCATAAAAAACATCTGCAAGACCTGAAAGAGATCAAGCCTCAGCCAAATAAGAAAAAGTAACGCAAAAGTAACTTAAAATTAATGAACGCATTACTTTCCATAAAAAGTAACTAAGTAACGCAATTAGTTACTTTTTTGGGAAGTAACTTAATATTGTAATGCATTACTTTTAAAAGTAACTTTCCCCAACGCTGATTATAGCAACTTAAGTGCACTGTAGCAATACATAAGTGCACTGGAAATAGACTCATCAAGTCCAACACAGTATACATAGCGATGGGTTGGTTAGTAATTTTTTTAATCTCTTTTGCGGCGGTTTTTGTGTGGGTATGTCGGTGGGCACCCCTGGCCGCTCGGTGGGTTTCACGTCTTTGTGGACGAGGGTTTGATGCATTTTGGGAGGGATTGTTCCAGTGCACCTATGCAGCCATTGTGGAGGTGGGGGGTGAGGCAACAAACACCCGAGGGTTCTCGGGCCAGCGTCGTGTGTCCATGTTTCAGTCAAACCCGTTCTGTTTCGTCATAAACAATCTGAAAACAGGGCTTTAAGTGTAAAATACCAAACTTGTCCTTAAAGTCTACATTAAAATAAAAAATGCTGTTTGTGATACAATCAGATGGGCGGGGAGTGCTGCGCTCTCGCTCTCTCGAATCTTTTTTCATAAAAAGAAAAAATCTCAGGTTGATTTTAAAATATTTATTTATTAGTCTTTTACCTCAAGTCGAGTTGAGTCAAGTGTGTAGTCATTTTAGGTCGAGTCTGAAGTCCATAAAAATGTGCCTCGAGTCTGAGTCACTAACTTGAGTGCCCATCTCTGGATGATCGTGACACATACCTTACAAAAAAAAAACATTACTGGTGTGCATCTTGAGAATGGTACTGATATATTTTAAGAGATGTTAGTGCCAGCTGTTTTCATTTAAGACTAGGGATGCACCGAATATTCGGGCACCGAAAATTTTCATCCAAAAATGGCCCAAAAGAGCATTTTCGGTTTTCAGACGAAATGTTGTAATGACACAAACAGAAACCGCGACCTGCACGTTTGTCTGAAGCAACATGTCTGCGGTGTGGATGTATTTAACCGCAAAAAGGTGCTGAAGTGAGCAGCTTTCTGTATGCCCAGACGCATATGCGGTTAAATGTGTCCAGTCCAGCTCCAGTCAGACGTGATGATCCCTATCGCCCTTCAAAGATCAGAACTCTTGATGGATACACTTTAGAGAGTTGCGCTACTGTGTCTCATACTGTAGTCCCTTAAAATACATTTGGCGAATAAAGCAATGAAAAACAACAACGTTTTTATGTGGAGCGACTGTATATGGTTTGTCTGTCACGATCCTGGCAGCTTTCATGTATTTTTGTGTCTTGTTCATTGTGACAGGATCGTGGCATTGCTATCTGTGTTATGATGTCTTGTGGGGGATCTATTTTGACCTCAGTTGTGTGTGCTATGTGTGTTTCCCAGTTTTGAGTGTGGCCCCACCCCCTTGTTATCTAATTAATGATTCTTTATTAGTTACTCCTGTTACCTGTTTACCTTGATTAGTTTCCCTATTTAATGTTCTGGTGTTTTCAGTCTTGTGCTCGTTCATTGTCTTCAATGTCTCCAGTAGTTTGGTTATGTTTGTCATGTTAGGTTTTGTTTGCTCCCTCGAGGGCTTTCTGTTATTTATTAAAACTCATTTTTGTTAAAGAGCTGCCTGCATTTGGGTTCTGTCTTTGGCTCGTTCATTCTGTTAGGATTTTCATTCACGAACCCAGCGGGCAGCTCTGGTTTTGTTTTTTGTCAAGCATCAGTGTCCTCGTCAGCATGTTCCTGGCCTGAGTCTTGTGTTCCTGATCTGTGTGTCTCGAGAGGGAGTTACTGGTTGGAGTATCTCGAGTGGGAATTCTGTGCCGAAGAGCCTCAAGAGTGTGTTCCCGCATGGTGAGCCTTGAGAGGATGTCCTGAGTCGAAGAGTCACGAGGGTGTGCTCCTGTCTGGAGAGGCACAAGAGTTTGTGCGCGCTCGGGGAGCCATGAGGGTGTGTGCTCGGTTGGTGAACCTCGAAAGTTCGTTCCCAGACGGAGAGCCTCCTGAGATTTTTGGTCAGAGACCTTCAAGAGTATGTCCTGGATCAGAGACTCTCAAGTGTTCCGTGTCAGAGCAGTGGGATGTGTCCGAAGTCTGCGAGTTCCGTGTCAAGCTTCATATTCGGAGTCCAACTGTTTGTGGGAATCATCAGTTCCCTTCTTGTCTTGGGACTCCGTTGCAGGCTATGTCTAGTTCCCTGACTTTTTGGACTTTCCCTGTTGCTTTTTGTTCATGTATGTGACTTTTATTGTGTTTCCTGGGGAACGCCAGGAGGCGTTCATTAAGAGGGGGGTAATGTCACGATCCTGGCAGCTTTCATGTATTTTTGTGTCTTGTTCATTGTGACAGGATCGTGGCATTGCTATCTGTGTTATGATGTCTTGTGGGGGATCTATTTTGACCTCAGTTGTGTGTTTCCCAGTTTTGAGTGTGGCCCCACCCCCTTGTTATCTAATTAATGATTCTTTATTAGTTACTCCTGTTACCTGTTTACCTTGATTAGTTTCCCTATTTAATGTTCTGGTGTTTTCAGTCTTGTGCTCGTTCATTGTCTTCAATGTCTCCAGTAGTTTGGTTATGTTTGTCATGTTAGGTTTTGTTTGCTCCCTCGAGGGCTTTCTGTTATTTATTAAAACTCATTTTTGTTAAAGAGCTGCCTGCATTTGGGTTCTGTCTTTGAAAATCCTAACATTGTCATTTGGAATTCGCCGTTCGTCTCTGTGTGCGCATGCGTTTAAAGGAACACGCCCACATTTTGGGAATTTAGCTTATTCACCGTATCCCCCAGAGTTAGATAAGTCCATACATACCTCTCTCATCTCCGTGCGTGCTGTAACTCTGTCTGACGCAGCCCCCGCTAGCTTAGCTTAGCACAAAGACTGGAAATGCATGGCTCCAGCTAGTATACTGCTCCCAATAAGTGACAAAATAACGCGATCATTTTCCTATTTATGTGTTGTGATTTGTATAGTCAAACCGTGTACAAATAACAAGGTGATGTGAGACACGGCGATCTTTTAACAGTATACATACTGAGAACTATATTCTCTGAAGACGAAGCACTGCCGCATGGGCGGAGTGATCTGCTCGCAGCACACGAGAAGCCCCTGGTGAGGAGCAGGGAGTTCGGTCAGAGTTGTGCAAATCACTCCGCCCATGCGGCAGTGCTTCGTCTTCAGAGAATATAGTTCTCAGTATGTATACTGTTAAAAGATCGCTGTGTCTCATATCACCTTGTTATTTGTACACGGTTTGACTATACAAATCACAACACATAAATAGGAAAATGATCGCATTATTTTGTCACTTATTGGGAGCAGTATACTAGCTGGAGCCATGCATTTCCAGTCTTTGTGCTAAGCTAAGCTAGCGGGGGCTGCGTCAGACAGAGTTACAGCACGCACGGAGATGAGAGAGGTATGTATGGACTTATCTAACTCTGGGGGATACGGTGAATAAGCTAAATTCCCAAAATGTGGGCGTGTTCCTTTAAGTGCACTCAGTAGTGCATACACTACTTTTAATAAAAACATTTGTTTATGTCTACTATTAAGGTTATGTATAGATTACAGTCAGAAACCAGTCTGTATGACACAAATACCAGTCATAACACGTGCAAACATTAGTGAATTGCGTTGCGTGAATCATTTAAATAATCTCCTCCCAAAAAAGTTTTGTCTGAAAGGAAAACTCCTAGAAATGCAAAAAGAACTAAACCACACCTTTTCAGCGCTAATGATCCACTGTGCATATTTGGTAAATCCTGACAGTCATTATTTAATGGCAAAATTATGGTTTCTCTGATGCAAGCTGTTAGTAAACGAGTCACAATGTTTGTGTATCAGTTAGTTACGTATACAGCTGGGGAGGGGTTGAGACCTGACCTGATCTGTATATGAACACATCTGAGCTATATCAAGTTTATTTAGGAAGTTAGATTGAATGGGCATGTACTGTATTTTTATTTATGTTTCGTTAGATATTTGCCTTAACCATGTTGTAATTTTTATAATTTTATGTTTGTTTAAAGTTTGGTTATTAATTGTTTTTCTGCTTACAATTACAAAGAAAGTCCTCTAAGATGCGATGTCTTTCAATGAGACTGAGAATATTCTCCTGTGTTATCCTTCACATCCAAACTCTTGTCCTAGAGCTCAACGTCTCACTGTTGTTAAAGTGGCAATGTACGCTGTAATATTACTCATGATCCTCATGACAGTTTTTGGGAATCTGCTGATCAGGGATCAGGGCAGGGCATACGCGTTATGACGAAAATTAAAATATTTTTATTTAAAACACTCAAATAAAACTTAATTTTGAAGAAACTATGACAGAAAATAAACACATACTAGATTATAAATAAATTACATGTTTTTACCTCTAACGGGAATAGCTGCGTGATGAAGTGAAACTAAAGGGTTAATAAACACAAACTGAAGCAGATGTTGTAGAACATCTGGCGAACGATGATTGTAAAAAAATTGTAAAAACGGATTATTTCCCACTATTAATTACATAATCTTAAAGAAATATATCTACTGTAGTAAATAATGCACATAAATAACGTGAGCAGAGCACTCAACAGGCACATGAAACCTAGCTAGCAGGTTGCTCAAACAACAAAATTACCATCTAACTTACTTTAAATTTGCAAGAACTATAGACTAATACAATAACATGCTTAAATAAACCCAAAACATAAATGCACTTAAAGTTCTCACGAACACACGTTTTATCAACTGGCTATCCTCCAGACAGTGACGGACCACGTCTTTCTCTCATTTCGGCCATGTGGAGCGCGTGCACGCTCGCGGTGTGAAGAGCGCCCGCATTATTCTCAGAGATTCACTTGATGGCCTTTTTTGCAGAAAATGTGATTTTTTTTAACAACCTAGTTAAAGCGGTAGGGTTTTCCAGCTTAGGCCCAAACTAAAAAGTGCTGCGGGAAACCCTGATTTCTGAATGCGTGTTATTTGAAAATAGCCGTTAATTGTAAAAAAAGTGTACTTGCCGTCTTCCGCATTAAACGGCTTAACTTGACAGTGAAAAACTGTACTGTGAAAAAATTCCCAAATCAAGCTAGACAAAACGATGGTAGTTTCAGTTTTGTAGGTGTTCAGCTTTGGGAGTTATACTTGGTTTAACGTAAAAAGGGAATAAATACAATGTGAATATTTGGCATTGGGACCATTGACTGCTCATCTGAGGGGTGCAAATTGAAAACAAGTGTTCAGAGTTCGGAGCCATCTACAGGTTTTAGTATTTCCTGCATCAGACACCTAACCCCCCTTCTGCAGAATTTCGGAAGTGCTCGCGGGATACTTCTCTCTAACCTCATTCACACAGACCTCTGGTCCCAGAAAATACCCGTAAAATTGCCAGACAAGCATCTGTGTGAACAAAAACTCGTTCCGTTAATCTTCTGGAATCGTTGCCAGAAAGAGGACCTAGTAAGATACGTGGGTAACCCTCTGTGTGAACAAGAAGCCGCAAGAATGCCGTAATGGGCGTGTCGAAGTGAGGACGCATGCGTCATCATCACAACACAAGTTATGGTTCAGCTCCTTACAACGAGATAACATGCATATAAACATTCATCACGAGAAATGTTGCAAACTAGATTGACGCAGTAATCAGGAAATGATAAATGAGACGCATAAACAATGATGCACATGCCGTAGTTAGGACGCGCGTATCATGGCAACATGAAGTTGGTTCAACTCTTTAAAATGAGGGATTTACAACATTCACAACGAGAAATGTCAGCAAACTGGACTAAAGCAGATATCAGGTAAGTTAGCTCATTACTTACTGGGTTGAAACGGAGATCATTCAGCAGCATAAAAGAATATCGCGTCACATGCTCATTTGAGCTATAATAAATGAAAATACCGGCGCGTCATCCCAACAAGTCATTCAGCTCCTCAAAATGCGGGTTTTAAATGCATATAAACAATCACAATGGGAAATGTCTGAAAACTGTATTAAAGCAGAGCTCAGGGAGCTCGTCAAATATCCACTCAGAAGCTGAGATCATTCACCAGCATTAGAACGGTGCGTCACGCGTTCCTTTATAATCTTATCATAAACAAAAATGCACGCGAGTGGTTCTTGGAGGGAGAAATAATATATAATATGCAATCTTCAGACGCTGCGTTGAAGAGAGGGCGGGACTTTAAATAGGTCACGTGTCTTTCCGGGACCGTCACATGCCGGATAAACTTGGCAGTGTGAATGAAAAAAAATCTAACTATTCCGGAAAAATCCAGGATGCATATCCCGTGTATTTTACGGAATTTGTGTGTGAAAAGGGCTTCTGAGACACGCATTTTTAAAGGCCACATCTGTATGTTTTACAATCTTTGTAACATCATCATTAATATATGAACCTACATTATTAACATTAATCCTACGAATATGTAGCAAGGGAAGCAAGAAAAATGTAAGACTTCAACAAAGACATTTTTGAAGGATAGAAATTATTGTCTGTTATCGTTATTGTCAACATCACAAATATTATCTTGCTTTTTGCCCACACACCCCTATTCCCTACACATTTCTTCTTGTATTTCCTAATATGTAAATAGCCACCATATTATTTATAACCCCTTCATTATTCAGCCATTGACCTTTAATTCAGAACACATAATTAAGTTTTTTATTGTAATCTCATGAGTCACAATGTTTGTGTATCAGTTAGTTACGTATACAGCTGGGGAGCTTGAGACCTGATCTGTATATATGAACACATCCAAGCTATATCGCGTTCATTTAGGAAGTTAGATTGAATAAGCATGTACTGTATTTATGTTTCTTTATATATTTGCCTGAACCATGTTGTAATTTCTAAAATTATTTTGTTTACACTTTGGGTTATAATTGTCTACCTGTTAACTAAGTCCTCTCAGACGCAATGTCTTCTAATGAGACATTATTTTCCTGTGTTATCCTTTACATCCAAACTCTTGTCCTAGAGCTTATCGTCTCACTGTAGTTAAAGGGCCAATGTACGCTTTCATTTCACTCATAATCCTCATGACAGTTTTTGGGAATCTGCTGATCATCATCTCCATCTCTCACTTCAAACAGCTTCAGTCTCCAACTCATCTGCTCGTTCAGTCATTGGCTGTGTGTGACTGTCTGCTGGGTTCACTGGTGATGCCCTACAATATGGTGCGATCTGTCGAGGGCTGCTGGTTTTTTGGAGATGTTGTTTGTAAAGTGAACTCTAGCTTGAACATGACATTCAGTATCTCTTCTTTAATACATCTTAGTTTAATATCTATTGATAGATACTGGGCCATCTGTGACCCTCTAAGATACAGAATGAGGGTCACAAACAAAACTGTGAGTGTATTAAACACCCTTACATGGATCTTTTCATTTGTGTACTGCTTTTCTTTTGTATTTTCAGGGGCGAATGCTGTTGGTATGGAAGCTTTAATATTACAGATGTCTTGTTTTGGTGGCTGTGTTCTGTTTTTTAACAAAGAATGGGGGCTAACTTGTGTAATCTTGGTATTTATTATACCAGGAACTATAATGAGCTCTCTGTATATCATCATATTTATTGTTGTGAAAAAACACGCAAAGGTTTTGTCAGAGAAAGTGTCTGTGACCAATGTTCCCTTTAAGCTGCGCGCATGCGCGGATGCGCAGTCTAATTGAAGGTCCCGCGCAGCACAAATTCAGACAGCGCACTGCGCACAGACGACGTGAATGCACTCAGCAATGGCGAAACGAAAAGATGAAACATCTCTGCAACAGCCTAAAAAAAAGGTTTGTTTGACTTTCAAACAAGAATGGCTAAATGAACTCGTTCAAACAGATACTAGCGATGGCCCTGACAAATCCGTTAAATTGTCTGAAATATTTAGTTACGGAGCTAATGGGATTGTGTGCAAAATTTGCTCCGAAGCTAAAATTAAAGGAGAGTTTTCCACCGGGAAAACGTGGGCAGACTGGAAACTTGACTACCTAAAACGCCACTTAACACACAAATGTCACATTGATGCTGTGAAAGCATTGTACAATAAAAAACATGGAACTGCGATTAACCAGCTTCTCGGAGAGTCGAGAGAATCTAGAGAAAAACGTATCGACCTCGCCAATAAGAGCAAGGCAAACCCTGAACAAATCAAAATACTGATCGATAACGTGCTGCTTGCCATTAAAATGAACGCGTCGATGCTATCTGTTCAAGAACTTCATAATCATCTGGCGAAATATGTAAGTCTCCCCGACAGCTGGAGAAGTAAAAACTACGCATTTGAATTTGTGGAGTCAATTAATGCAGTTGTACAAGCTGAGACTATGGAAGCTGTAAGAAATGCCAGTGTTCACACGTTGATAGTTGACGAAAGCACAGACATTACAGTACACAAAATGCTAGTTCTTTACATTAAGTTTAGAGAACAAAATCAATTCGCATACAAAACTGTATTTGCCGGAATCATTCAGCTGGCACGATGCAGCGCCCAGGATATAGCAGATGCAATAACACAGTTCTACACTGATCATCCGTTAAATGGTCTGAAATATTTAGTTACGGAGCCATGTTAACGTCTGATGGCGCTTCTGTCATGTTAGGCAAACATAATGGAGTCACTGCAATACTTAGACGGCAAATACCGCACCTTACAGAACAACACTGCGTTGCTCATCGAGAGGATTTGGGAATTGATGATGCGTGGAAAGGCATACAGTTGATGAAAGAAGTGGAAACACTTTTAAGAACAGTATATTCACTATTCAGTAGGTCTTCTGTAAAGAAAAGCAAATTCGACGAGTTGGCAAAAGTATTAGAAGTGGATTCACTGTCTTTCCGACCGCTGAATGAGGTTCGCTGGTTGTCACGTCACCAAGCTGTTAATGCTTTTTTGCGGAATTACAGTCTGTTAACGGAGTATTGTTCAAAAGAAGCAGACAACGACGACCCCATTGCGAAATACTGTCTCAAAAAACTGTCTGATCCCAAGTACAGAGTTGCAATTACTGTTCTCGGAGATGTGTTGGAAGAACTAGCTCAGCTCAGTGTCTCCCTGCAGCGCAGCAATCTTAACATCATTGATGCTCATTGCTTTGCCAGAGCTAAGATGGAAAAACTTAAATCTCAGTATCTCGGGCAGCATATTCATTGGAGCACCCGTGTGAACGAGCTGTTGGGGAAACATGACAGTGCTATAAATACAGCGGAGATTATTCTGTTTGTCCGCAAAGTTTGTGACCATCTTGACGCAAGATTTCCTGAAGGTGAGCTTAAAGAATGGTCTGCATTTAGCCTAGAAACACTGGATTCAGCAATTGATTTTGATCACGGCAGAACTGATTTAACCAGACTGACAGAGAAGTTCCACGCTTTTCTAAAACAAAGAGATGATGACGTCACCGAGAACATCTGTCAACAGTACAGGGACTTAAAGTTCACCGTCAAAGAAAAAAGAAAGACAGGAGCGCTGCAGACATTCGATGAAATGGTAACCTGGGCACTAAAAACTCTGGACTTTGGGGAGCTTGCACAGTTAATTGACATTTGCGGGACATTTCAAGCGTCTAGTGCAGACTGTGAACGCGGTTTCAGTCTCATGAATCGTATCAAGACAAATTCACGCAACCGACTTCAGACCACCCACTTGGATCAGCTAATGAGAATCCGGTCCACACAAGCAGATGGGTCTATCAATCTGGACAAGATCTATAACCACTGGAAAGGTATTAAGGACAGACGGGAGAAGTTTTAAAGGTAGGCCTACATGCTTTATAGGCTACATTATTAATAAATGCATAATAATGCATGCATTTATGTGTTTGACTGTAATATTTATACTTTTTGCTGAAATATTCATTTGTATATAATTTTATATATTATATTATATTATATTATATATATGTTTAAGTATTGTGGTTAATTATCTGACTAAAGCTTTACACTTTATTTATAAGGTTTTAACAAGGTCTGTAGTCACTGAAAGAAAATAGGCAGATAATATTTTATAATTGTGGTGCATCTTTGTTTTCAGGTTCTGTTTTGAGAGAAGTTCCATATCTCCACCTGCAAGGCCAGTCAAGAGAGCACTGATGAAGCACTGTTGCACTAAAAGTTGTTAAAACTGTTAAAACTAAAACATTAAAAAAATGTTGTGTTTGTATTCTATATCTTTTTTATCCAATCTGCCTTAATAAAATGTGTTTGGATAAAAAGATTGAACATTTATTATTACTATACTGTAAAATTGGTTGAACAGTTAATACAATTTACTAATTTTCTATCAAACTATAGCCCCTTAATGACAACATGCTCTTTTTGTGAAATATACGATTTTTGATAAAATTGCACAGTTTAAAGGTTTGCGCTCAGAATTTTTTTTATTTGCTCAGTACAGTAAAAAATTAGAGGGAACATTGTCTGTGACCACCACAGGTGTTAACAGTCAAAGCTCTGCACACAGAGAAAGAAAAGCAGCTAAAACTCTGGCTCTTGTTATGGGCATTTACTTTATCTGCTGGCTGCCCTTTTCTATTGCTTCTGCTGTTGACCCTTTCTTTAATTTTGTGACCCCAGCTTATGTTTTTGAGGCTTTACTTTGGCTTTCATATTTTAACTCAACTTGTAATCCTTTGATCTATGGATTTTTCTATCCTCGCTTTCAGAAGGCCTTTAAGACTCTCATATTCACTTATATCTGTGGATTCAATCATTCACATACTCTGACATTTGAATGAATACAGTTTCTGTAGATAAATAGTAACCAATGACTGAATAAATGTTCTGGTAGTGTTGATTTCAAAAATATTTAATTCCTTTCTCATTCTTTGTAATAAAGTTTATCATTCTATTAATGTAGTTTCACATTCTATAGTTTATGTATGATTAAATATTTTGTTTATTTGACGTTGTCGTAAACATTTTACAAGCCTGTTATGATCTCAATAGGAACATCATATACATATAAAATAATACACAGCAGAGGTCAAACAACACAAACTGTGCCAGACTAATCTGAGATTCCTGACCTCAGTAGTCTGTATGTTTAGTGATATGAGACAAAGATGTAAAAAATAATAAAAAATAATTCAGAGGAAATGAACAGGTTAACTGTTTAATCATACATTAATAAAGTCATGATTCAAATAATAAATGTTTCTGAATTATAAAGGCAACTTACTGGAATATTTTTTTTCAAAGTATTTTCTTTAAACATTCCTATTAATGACTGTTAAAGGGTAAACAAACTTAAATAAAACCAGATGAAAGTTAAGCTGTGATTATAGTCTATTCAGTGTACATATCAGGTCATAAAGCCTGGCTATGATCCTATGGCAAGGTGATTAAACCATAGTAAAGGCATTATAACACCACTTTACAAGGAACAAACAGTCTAATGTGCATTTCAGGTGTCAACTATAAGAGGCTAATGTTGTTAAAAGTAAAAATTATCATAAGACTCTTTGGTGCTGCTGTGTGTTTGTGTGATAACCACAGTCATTATATCATAACTAAGCATACCTAAGTGTGTTTGTTTGTGCGTGTGTGTGTGTATGTGGGTGACATTTTTATAACACAGCTTATACAGTGTGGTCAAGTACAAAATGTTAATTTATAACTAGATAGGTACATTTTCTGAAGAAAATGTGAAGTGGTGCATGCCGTGGCAAATTTTGAAGACAAAATGTTACAATAATGTGAAAATGAGTCAAAAGAGCCCACCTCAATGTCTCTACAATGTTCTGATGCAGAGATATAAGGCTTTGTTTAATCTGTTGCTAGGGTACTATATTTGGTTGCTAGGGAGAAAATTAGCAGCCACAAGTAAAACAATCCAACCCCTGTGTCTCTACTATGTTCTGATGCAGAGATATTAGGCTTTGTTTTTCCGTTGCCAGGGAAATGTATTTGGTTGCTAGTCAAAAAAAGGCATCCACCAGTGATTATTCCCCAAGTCACAAGTAAAACGATCCAACCCCTGTGTTTCAACGATGTTCTGAGAGATATAAGGCTTTGTTTATTCCGTTGCTAGGGTACGATATTTGGTTGCTAGGGAGATAACTGGCATCCACAAGTGATTACACTGCAAGGGAAACAAGTTGACAAACATTGCAAACTCCACTTCTTCACCTCACCGGCTACCCATGAGGGATCCGGGTTTTGTTGTATAAGCCATGGATGCCCAAGGATTATGTCCGAGGTGGAGTGCTCCAGAAGCTGATGTTTTCCTAATGCAGCGCTCCCTCTGTCAGAGTCATGGGTGTATGTTGGCTCTGTTTAATGGTTTGCCAGTGATGGAGTGAACTTGGAGGGTCTTTTTAACACTGGTTTTGGAAATCTGGAGATCGTTGCACACCTTTGAGGAGATGAAATTACTGACTGAACTGTAATCGAGGAGAGCGGAAACTGAAACCAAGTGATGTGGAACAGAAATTTAAACTTGAGTTTGTAATGGTGAGTAAAAAGAGGGATCAGGTTAAATAACACTCACCGTTTGTCATGGTGGCCGGATGAGGCATGAAATTATGGTATGTCCCTCAGGATTCCGAGGTGACGATCGTGACACATACCTTACAAAAAAATTACTGGTGTGTATCTTGAGACAAAACAATGGCACTGATATATTTTAAGATACGTCAGTGCTAGCTGTTTTCCGTTAAGACAGCTCAAACAAGCATTTTAATTTTGGACTACACTTAAGCCCTGTGTGGGAAATCACCCCTATATGTTAAAGAGCCACACAGATCCAAAATTGAAAATTACCTGTATTGCAGTGTGTCATGTAGCTGTCCATCAGTGTAAACAATGTGCAAAGTAGTTGAACTAAAAAGTGCCTGATTAATAAAGTTATTGGCTTTTAAAGTAGGGAGTCGACTCTGAATCGCTGAAACGAGTCATCATATGGATTGAATCTCCTGCCTGTCTTTATCCACGTAATACGAACACTTTGCATAATAGTCTCTGCCTACAGCCTTGCACGGGAGAAACAAAACTATGACCTGCCCACAGACACTTCAGCTGGTTAGTGTGTAAACATCATATCACGCTGTGTTTTCAGTTTGTGTTGTTTTCACTACCAAAGGATGACGATATGAAGAATCAGTGATTAAAATTACTTTTTCAGAGAGGGATTTACTAAACGTTTGGCAATGAAAGATGGTTCAGTACCCACTTTATTATGCATAACCTCCATTTGGAAACTAAAGCCCTGAAATCTGTCACTGAAGTTTTCAGTCAGCTTTGTCATGATTTCAGTCATAGTTGGAATGACTTGTGCCCCTGGCGTACTGCTCAGAAATGTACGAAGGTGTGTAAAGTGCATCAATTTGTTTGTGGTTAGGTCAGACACATATACATTCAGGTTTATTCTCAAGTCTCCTCAAGCAACAGACAGAAAAGATGATGCTGAAGGCGTGAAGTTCAGCGGATGAGGTTGACAATGTGTCACGGAGTGACTTTTAAAGGGCGGAACGAAAGTGATGGAGATTAGTTCCGCTTGGATAACAATCCCCGAACACCAGTCACTTCCGGGAACTCCGGGCAACCGAAATCTGGGCATTATTGACAGCGGGTGTGGAGATGAGCATGGCGATCGTGGATTGGGCGATCTAATGAAGAGGAGGCACATAAATAGGGTATAGAGAAACCGGAAGAGGAGGTTGATTTTCGGGCAAACTTGTTTCCGCCAAGGGCGGACGGAATCCTTGCCTTCTAAGGAGTCGGAAGGCCCTGTTGATCCGGCGGTCATATGGACGCGAACGGAGAGAATACGGGGCTGAAGGAGACAGAAAGAGGGAAGTTGTTCCAGCAGTTTATTCCAGACGATACGGCGGGTGAGACGGAATGTTCGGGTGAGTGGAGAGAACTGAAGTGCCGTGGATATTGTTGACTGGGCGAGGAGAAACCGAGGATTTGGCATGAATAGAGACTGGGCTGAGTATATATATATATATATATATATATATATATATGTTACCCACATTTGAAATGTTCTGTGGAGATGTGTAATGGGTCTTTCACATAGGAAGCGGTGTGCGCTGCGCTGCGCTATGAAACCCATTCATTTCAATGGCTTGCGCCGCGCGAGGGCGGTTTTTTGTTGCGCCGAGCAAAGCGCGAGCGCAGCGGAGCGCAGCTTGCGCTCACGCCGCGGTCAAAGTTCAAAATAGTTTAACTTTTGCGCTGCGCTCTGTGACGATTACCCGCGCGGCCAATAGAAACGGGGCATCCAAACAAGCAAAATGGACGACAGCTTATACTCGGGATTCTCAGAGCTTTATAATACAAGTTTATGCTCCTACAGAGACATCGGAAGGAAAGCCGTCTCATGAAAACACGTAGCAATTCTAGTTGGCATGTCAGGTGTGTTTTCAGTCACGCAGGTTGGTGTAGGTATGCTTAAAGTTACGTGAAATGGAGACGAGCAACATCAGTCTCTGTATTCCTCGTCGACTATTTAACGCAAATATAAACACTGTAGTAATTTATTGAAAACCCCGCCTACTTTGGTCTGGCCATCAGAGCACAAATCGCTTGGCTGCGCCGAACCCAGCGGCGAGCGCAGCGCACACCGCATCCTATGTGAAAGCCGCATAACGTGCTTTGAAGAGATTGCAAGCAGGAAGACTTACCGGAAGTACCGCCGAAGGAGGCGGACTCAAGGAGGATTGCACGGTGGGCTGTGCTTACATTGCTCATCTAAAGGGAAGGGAAAAGACCTCATGTCAACGAAGTGTGAGTACCCCAAATTGCCATCGTGTCAGTGTTACATTATGAGTGTGAAAGACCAGTGAGCCTCTTGTGAGTTGTAGCGTAGTGTATGAGCGGCCCCACCGTGGGAAGGATTTGTGGGTGAGCCGGGAACAGCTAGAGAAGGAGGACGTTGGATTGCCGTGGCGGTGACACTTTCATCTGACAACCCGTTGCATCAGTGCCCCAACGATTCTCAGGACGAGTCTCCGGTCCGATGTGGTTCTGACCCTATTTCACTGAGAGTGTGTGGAGTGCAGTGGGTGAGTCTTTTCCTTTGATGAGTGTGTACACTTGGAAATTGCAGTGTTATGCTGTGTCCATGTTGTCAGCAACCACCCCGTAGGCCAGAGAGAGATCCCGTTGAAGAGGATGAGTATTGGTGCTGGTGGATGACTATCTTCTCAAAAACGCTGCTTGTGACTCCTGATCCCTTTTACCTCACCAATGTGCCCAAGTAAAGACCCAGTTGCGCTTCTGTATACTCACCATACGCCCAAAGCTAAAGCCAGCCTATTGTTCTGTATACTCACCTGTATGCTCAAGTAAAGACCCAGTTGCCCTTCTGTATACTCACCGTACGGCCAAAGCTAAAGCCAGCGTATTGTTCCTGTGTCCTCACCTGTACGCC
This sequence comes from Misgurnus anguillicaudatus, assembly GCF_027580225.2. Classification (NCBI taxonomy): domain Eukaryota; kingdom Metazoa; phylum Chordata; class Actinopteri; order Cypriniformes; family Cobitidae; genus Misgurnus; species Misgurnus anguillicaudatus. Next base: position 35,501,802 of record NC_073354.2, on the reverse strand, counting down.
CGGAGCCAAGAGCCCAGAGTACCTAAATGCCCCCCCCCCTGCTATGAGAACCTGAAAGACTGAGACTTTTAAGTATTTAAATCCCCCTACATGGCCTTTTAATATTTAATAAAACTTGTTAAATTTTATTTCTTCGTCTGTCTGGTCATTGGGGTGTTTTGGGACCTCCTTGGGGTGAAAACGGGAGGAGCGTGACCCACGACAGGGGCGGTCCACTCCCACCTGTGGCAAATGCTTGTGACCTTGTCTATAGTGTTTTTTAAATTCAAAGCTAAGCTTCATGCACAAGACAGACTCGTGAATAATGCAGTCTAAAAACTGCATTTGAGGCGCCACAACTGACAGTCTGGCTGCTAGTCTTTGCATTCTTCCAAACATAGTTGGTGTTCCATCTGTTACTAGTAAGCAAACCTTTTGTAAATCCAGTTTATGCTCACTGAAAAATGTGACAACATTTTTAAACAGCACTTCACCTGTTGTATGTCCCTCCAGTGGAATGAGTCCCAGAAGCTCCATCATAAAATCTCACATAAACAGCACATCTGGGCCACATCAGTTGTATCTGTCGATTCCTCAATAGCAATGGACATCAGCCCAGTTTTTTGGATGTTTTCCAGTAGTTTATCAAATACATCCTTTGCTAGAAGATCCACTCGACAGAGAGCTGAGGTGTCTGACAGTGGTACTTTTTTAATAGATGCGGACACGTGGTCTTTAATTTTTTGGTCAACAGTCATTTTGTCAACATTCTCCAGCATGCAGTCTTTAATAGTCTCTGACTCGGTGAAGGGCCTCTTTTTTTTCGTGAGTATCCATGCCACTCGTATAGAGGCAAAGCTCTCTCTTGTTCGGTACAAAACCCGGCAATTGCATGCCGACTAGGCTCAAAAGAAGTTACCAGTCTGTCTCTTCTATGTTGTCTCTCTACTGAGCCCTCTTGGTATTATGCAGAAAAAGACAAATGTTCTGTAGTAAAATGTCTCTAAACATTATATTCTTCAGCCACTGATTTGTTGCACAGTAAACACACAGGTCTATCGGTCCCTCTCTTGCTTGCCGAAGTTGGCACAGTAAATAAGTATTTTTCCGTCCATTCACTCTAAAACGTATGATTTTCTCTGTCAACATCGCGGTTTGGCTTGGACAATGACATGTTAGACGCATGTGTCATAGGCAGAGAACATTGAATCAGCGAGAATGAGTGTTTGTCACCATGGAGACGACCTGTTCTGCTCTAGAATCTTTGCCTGTACTCTTGTTTGTGCACCGCGGCAATTTATAGATTGTAAAAAAATTTAATGAATTGTAATAAATTACAATTGGGCCAAATTTGCCACACAGTCCCTATTTAAATAGGCCTGCCCTACAGTATGGTGCGATCTGTCGAGGGCTGCTGTTTTTTGGAGATGTTATTTGTAAAGTTCATTCTAGCTTGGACATAATGCTCTGTATTTCTTCTTTGATACATCTTAGTTTAATATCTATTGATGGGTACTGGTTCATGATAGATACTGTAGCAATATGCGGGTATCTGCTTCTTCATGTGCAGCCCTTAGGTGGGAAACATCAATCCCAGCTGCGGTTGCCACTTTTTCAGCATCATCAAATCCCCCACTTATTACAATGTCAAGACCATACTGAATGATATGCCTTTCAAGTTCAATTGAAATGAAGTGTGTCAGGTTGCCCTTGTTTTCTTCCATTTCAATGAAACTATTCCTGTTGGCTGGCATCTTTACATTATTATTTACAATGGTGCAATTTCTTTGCTGCGTGTGTCACGATACACACACACACAAAAAAGAGGTAAGATCCAAAAGCAGTTTATTAGGGTAATCCAAAATCCTATCCAGGCAAAGGTCAAAATCCATACAAACAGAACATGAAACAAACAAGAACATTGACATTAACAAGGACTCCATAACATACACTAAACAGACCGGGTTTAAATACAGGTGGTGATGATTATTCCATAGACAACAGCTGTGAAGAGTTAATCAGTGGGTAATGAGCTACTGCCAGGTGTAAACACTTAATACCAAACACATACACAGAACACAGTTAAACACTAGCCGTTTCTCAATGTCAAGTAGGGATCCTCGGAAGCCAAAATTTCAAGGATGCTACGTCATTGACGTCCGTCGAAGGACTGTTCCAATGTCGAGGATCCACAAAATTTCAGCCAAGGACTGAGTCCTTCGTTCGGGAAATATCCCATATACAGGAAAGGATGCATATGTGTATCCTTCGCGCTCTTCACACGCGGAAATCACCCACAATCCTATGCGCGCAGCACCGAAAGCACACCTTTCAATTACGCAATGGCGCAATGGCGTGCACTTGCTAGCCTGTTCCATTTAACATGTTCTCCGAATGCTTAAGAGGAGCCTCGCCTAGCCTCTAAAGGAAATTACTTGTAAGGACTAGTCCTGCCAAGGAAGTATCCTTGACATTGAGAAACGGCTATAGTGACAGTGTGGTGCTGCGTATTGCTCTTGTTCCACCCTTTATGGAGTTCTGTAAGTACTGATCAAAGACTAGGGCTGCGTCCGAAACCGCATACTGTATAGTAGGTACTGAATTAGATGAAGTACCTATTTACTTGGCGTTAAAACAGTAGGTACTGTATAGTATGAATCCTGGTAGTATGAATGAGATTCGGACGTACTACATCCGCCATGTTGCTACATCACGTGACATACGTCGTTATCACGTCATGTCATTTCAGCGCGAAAACAGCCGCATGCCTCTTCTTCTTCGTTGGACAACTCCTCGTCTGGGGCATCATGGGATAGTGAAGCGTCCATCGTATGCACACTGCAAAATCTAACCGGAAGTAGTAGGTCATCCGGGTACTTTTCGCATACTGTTTTTCGAATACTATGTATTCGGACATACTACTCGCCTCGCCTACTGCTTTTCGCGTACTATATAGTATGTAGTAGGCGGTTTCGGACGCAGCATAGATCCACTCTAGTAATGTTCCCACGTAGATTGTATGAACTTTCTGTATGAACATTTCAGCATAATACCCAAAGGCTGATGCATTTTGTGGTTTTCCTATTGAAGGGGATGAAGATGAATCTCTGGTTGTCCATTTCCGGCCTCCTGTCAAAGATGAAGTGATGCGAAATAGTCCAATATCTACCCAGCCCTAGGTTAAAACAACCCAGCATTTTTTTAGGAACCAGGAAAACCCTGAATTGTGTTTCTATGGCATCGCTGTAAAAAAATGTTTTAAGCACTGGACCAAGAATGTAGTCAGTGTATCTCTAGCAACAACAACCTCACTGTGGATGTGTGCGAACCAAGCAGAGATATTGCTCTGCAATAATAAACATGTCAAAATTCAGAAGATATATTTATTGATTACATCTTTACAGCTGTTGGATAAAATCTAATCAAGTTTCACACATTGTATTCATTTTTAAAATGTATTGTTAGAAACTCATCCAGTATTCTGTATATGTTGGGTAAACTTCGGCCAAAATTTGTTAGGGCTTTGTTAGAAACTTTGCAAGATCTCCTAAATGATGTGAAGTTGAGATCTGTTGAGCATTAGTTATGTGACAGTAAACAACTATACAGTAGAGCTTCATGTAATAAAACACTGTTCATGTTTAATTAATTTATATGTCTGTGAGTTATTGACTGACACAAGCTCAAACTAAAGAATGAAAACAATCAAGACAAACTTTGAATGTTGTTGTTTGAAAATATTTATATTATTTATTTTTAAGTCTTTTCACAGTTTACTTAACAGTTTAATGAGAGTGGGAGTACTTTTTTAAGCTGAGGTATTCCTTGAATGCCCGGTTAGTTTTTCTTAGTGAGCTGTAATCCAAAGCAAACTAGGAATAGAGGCGCTTTCATGAGAGGGGTCCATTATATGTATTTTTACACTTCTGGGTGTATTAAAGGGAAAGTTCACCAAAAATGAAAATTATCTTATCATTTACTCATTTTCATGTTGTAAAAAACCTGTATACATTTCTTTATTCTGATGAACACAAAGGAACATATTTTGAGGAATGTTGTTTTGAGGAAAGCTGACAACATAAGCTTAAAACGTTAAAATCGCAGTTGTTGCGATTGCTAGTTGTTCTCTGCAGTTAATAAGGGTTACTGCTGCAGCCCTTAATCATGTGTATAAAAACTAAGTTGCCGTCTGTATGAATGATTGACAGATGATCATCCAGATGTGTGATCGGATCACAGAGATCACATGTTAATGCAAAGTGAAAAAAAAGTGTGGATTATGGGGAATGGAGTGCTGAGCCTGATGTGTAGTGAAGCCTTTGGTGGCCAGTGGTGGAACCATGGTGATAGTTGTGACACGTACTTTACAAAAAGCATTACTGGTGTGTATCTTGAGACAAAACAATGGCACTAATATATGTCAATCTCAGGTGTTTTCAGTTAGAAAGCTAAAACAAGCATTTAAGTCTTGGACTACACTTAAGGCCGGGATACACTGCACGATAATTGGCTGTCCCAGACGAAAGATTGCCATCGTGAAACTATCGTTGTGATTTCTGTGATCGTGGCTCTCCATCGGTGGTCCTATGTCGTACAGTGAGAGAGGTTCAAAGACGTCCGTTTTCCCGGTCTTGCGTCCAAAGATAGCCTGCGATAGTTTTCTGGCAGTGTCAGAAATTCGGCATGATCACCGCACAGTGTGTTTGCTGCTACGACCTGCGCGCCGGTATTTGTTTACCACGAGCGCATGCTGGTGACGTTGCGCAACGTGTGACGCAGCCGCCGGAGCTTCCGTGTCATCATCGTACAGTCTACACGCCTCTCGTACCCGAGTTTAAACGATACATGTCACACATTGTGATAAGGTCTTATAAGAGGACAAAAATCTTGCAGTGTATTCCGGGCTTTAAGCCTTGTTTGGGAAACCGCCCTTATATGTTTAGCAGTCTATGTAACATCACCATTACTATATTAAACCACATTACTAACATTAATCCTATTAACACGTATTAGCAAGAAAAGTTTTGAAGAATACAATTTATTGATTATTGTTATCTGTTACTGTTATTGTTATCAGCAAAATCACAGATATTATCTCAATTTTTTGCCCTCTCACATGACCTACACTTTTTCATATAATTCTTTATATGTAAATATCCACTATATTATCTATAACCCCTCCACCTTTAATTCAGGACACATAGTTTAGTTTGTTATTGTAATCTCATGAGTCACAATTTTTTGTATCAGTTAGTTACAGTACCTATACAGCTGGGGAGGGGTTGAGACCTGACCTGATGTCTATAAATGAACACATCCATGCTATATCAAGATAGATTGAATAGGCATGTATTCATGTTTATGTTTCTTTAGATATTTCCCTCAACCATGTTGTCATTTCTAAAATGATTCTGTTTAAACTTTGTGTTATAATTGTCTGTCTGTTTACAATTACTGTACAAAAGAGTCCTCTCAGACGCAATGTCTTTCAATGAGACTGAGGATATTCTCCTGTGTTATCCTTTACATCCAGACTCTTGTCCTAGAGAGCAGCGTCTCACTGTTGTTAAAGTGGCAATGTACACTGTAATGTTACTCATGATCCTCATGACAGTTTTTGGGAATCTGCTGATCATCATCTCCATCTCTCACTTCAAACAGCTTCAGTCTCCAACTCATCTGATCGTTCAGTCATTGGCTGTGTGTGACTGTCTGCTGGGTTTACTGGTGATGCCCTACAGTATGGTGCGATCTGTCGAGGGCTGCTGGTTTTTGGGAGATGTTGTTTGTAAAGTTCATTCTAGCTTGGACATGACCTTCTGTTTCTCTTCTTTAATACATCTTAGTTTAATATCTATTGATAGATACTGGGCCATCTGTGACCCTCTGAAGTACAGAATGAGGATCACAAACAACACTGTGACTGTATTTATCACCTTTACATGGATCTTTTCATTTGTGTACAGCTTTAGCATTGCGTTTTCAGGGGTGTTTGCTGTTGGTCTTGAAACTTTAATATTACAGATGTCTTGTTTTGGTGGCTGTGTTGTGTTTTTTAACAAAGAATGGGGACTAATTTGTATAATTTTAGTATTTATTATTCCAGGAACTATAATGAGCTCTCTGTATATCATCATATTCACTGTTGTGAAAAAACATGCAAAGGTTTTGTCAGTGAAAGTGTCTGTGACCACCACAGGTGTTAACAGTCAAAGTTCTGCACACAGAGAAAGAAAAGCAGCTAAAACTCTGGCTCTTGTTATGGGGGTTTTCTTTCTCTGCTGGCTACCTTATTTTATTGCTGCTGCTCTTGATCCTTTCCTTAATTTTGTGACCCCAGCTGATGTTTTTGAGGCTTTAGTTTGGTTTGCATATTTTAACTCTGCTTGTAATCCTTTGATCTATGGATTTTTCTATCCTTGCTTTCAGAAGGCCTTTAAGACTCTTATATTCACTTATATCTGTGGGTTCAATCATTCACATACTCTGACATTTTAATGAATACAGTTTCTGTAGATAAATAATAACCAATGACTGAAAAAATGTTGTGAAGCTGGAAGTGTTGATTTCAGAGATGTTTAATTATCATTCTTTATAATAAAGTTTATCATTCTCAATGTAGTTTTACATGCTATAGTTTATGTATGATTTAATCTTTTGCTTATTTGACGTTATTAAAAACATACAGTAAAATTTGACAGTCATTTAATGATCTCAATCTCAATCATACATATTATCAGTAATTTATTAAACAGCAAAAGTTAAACAACATAAACTGTGCCAGACAGTTTTAGGTCTGAGATGTATATGGGAAATGTTTTTAACTTGTCTTTTAATGTCCTGAACTCTATAGTCTGTATGCTTTGTGATTTGAGACATTTAAACCCAATATGATGTTTATTACAAAAAGAGGAAACGACAAATGTTTAATCATACTTGAATAAAGTCATGATTCAAGTAATATAAGTTTCTGAAATATAACCGTAGTGAAGATAACTTACTGGAAGATATTTTTCAAGATATTTCTAATAGTAACTGTTAAAGGGAAAACAACCTAGAATAAAACCAGATGCAAGTTAAGCTGTAATTGTAGTCTATTCAGTCTACGTTTCAGGTCATAAATCCTGGCTTTGATCCTATGGTCTGGTGAATGAACCACAGTAAAGGCACTGTAACACCAGTTTACAAGGAACAAACAGTCAAATGTGCATTTCAAGTGATTAAAGATATTTTAAAGACATTTCAAACCATTCAATGCAAAGTACGATGAGGAGAGTTAAATAAGTATTGATCTGATATGAGATGACATGTATAAGTGACTGTCAACAATGAGAGGTAATGACTTATGTGCGGTAAATGTTGTAAAAAGTAAAAAATTATACGAATCCCGGGTACTGCTGTGTGTTTGTGTGTGTGTGTGTGTGTGTGTGTACCTGGTAATTATCACGTTGTGGGGACCAATTGTCCCCACAAAGATAGGAATAGCAATGTTTTTGTGACCTTGTGGGGACATTTTGATGTCCCCATGAGGAAACGCTTATAAATCAAACAGAATGATGTATTTTGAAAATGTGAAGTAGTAGAAGGGTTTCTGTGATGGTTGGGGTTAGGGAATGGGGCGGGTAAGGGAAATAGAATATACAGTTTGTACAGTATAAAATGCATTACGTCTATGGAATGTCCCCACCAAACATGGAAACCAGAATGTGTGTGTGTGTGTGTGTGCGCGCGCATGGCGTGTGCGTGGGTGACATTTTTATAGCACACATTATACACTGTGGTCAGGTACAATGTTAATTTATAATTAGATACTGCATATCTTATTTATATGGTAGACACACATAAAAGTGTGAATACACTATGCCCTGGATGTTGTAGGGATTTATTTTTTTTAGTAAAGATTGTGTGTATTATTGAACATTTCGAAATAAATAACAAAATGTTGAAAATGAGAGGTTTGGGTTTATTATGTCCACTGAAATTAACTTAAGTCAGAGTGAAGTACCGAAAAAGGTACAGATGGGTACGGGTACTGGAACTGGTATTGGTAAAAATGTGAACTGTACCCAACCCTAGTTCTGGGAGGAAAACAGAATTATCCACGATCGAGTCGGCTCATCATGCACCTTGGGAAAGAAAGGCACAGGGGGTGAGGGCTGAAAAGCCCGAGCACCCCCGAAGTACCAATCCTCGAGGCGGGATGGTTCTGGTGGGGGAAATTAAGTCCACACCAAGCCGACCACCACCCGAGCGAGCATGGACGCCATCTCAGGGTCGAACACGGGGTCCGCAACCCTACCCAATGGAGGGAGAGGTCAGAGTCAGAGTCAGCGTCCGAAATAGACAGCCCTCTCTCCGATATTGCGACAGACATAGAATCCTCGTGAGGACCGATAGAGGATGAAAGCATCGTAGAACAAGCGCCACCCGTCTCTAACGGCACCTCTGACTGTGGATCAGGGTGCTGGGAGCCACTGGACGAACCAGCAGACTGATTCAGCACCTTTATACAGAGAACAAGGTTTTGCCATCGCACATTTAACAGGGCTCCGCAACAGAAATGGGGGGGGGGGGTGTTCCCGGAGGTATGAAACCCGTCTCCGCAAATCCAAGAGGGTTATGCTCATGCAAGCGGAACACGAGCCCTCCACGTACTGAATAAACGTGCTGAATAAACAGACATGAGACACAACGATCGGGGCCAACCCGGGGACCCATGACATGTCACATCCAGAACTAGAACACGGACGAAATGTCATCTATAAAAAGACATAAATTCAACCCGTGCTGCTCTTTTAGTGGAAATCACTCTTTGAGTTGATGAAGCACAGAGGCAATGCACACACTTAACTCAAGTTTAAACTGAGAAATCATAGAGGTGGAAAAACCGTGACCCTCTGCTGCAGTGCTGTCTGTCCAACCAATGTCAGGTAAGCAGATAAAGCTGATTTGGTTTTATGCACCTGCTGCTTATATGCGCACCCGGCGGGGCTGTGCCGGCATTATGCAAATATCTGCATGCCAAGTACATTGGCGTTTTGTTAGTTTCTAGAAGTAGATAGGTCCCCGCGAAACGGTTCCCAATTCGTCGGTCACGACGTGACGTCGTCGTGACCGACTGAAAGGGAACTCATAGTTACTTAAGCAAATAAAAAATAACATGCCTTGGCAATACTTTTTAATAGTATGTTCCTCTGGCATTCCAAATAAACTTTTTTTTAGCAATAATTGAATAATCTCCTCCAAAAAAATGTTTCGTCTGAAAGGAAAGCTCCTAAAAAGCATATGCAATAAGGTCTGTTGCAAAAATAACTAGACCACACCTTTTCAGCACTAATGATCCACTGCACATCTTTGGTAAATCCTAACAATAGTTATTTAATGCCAAAACAATGTTTTTTCTTCTGCAAGCTGTTAGAAAATCTGGCCCATAGTTTAGTTCAGCTTTTTTAATTGTAATCTCATGAGTCACAATGTTTGTGTATCAGTTAGTTGCGTATAGAGCTGGGGAGGGGTTGAGACCTGACCTGAACTGTATATATGAACACATCTGAGCTGTAGCACATTCATTTAAGAAATTAGATTGAATTGGCATGTAGGCTACTGTATTTATGTTCATGTTTCTTTAGATATTTCCCTTAACCATTTTGTAATTTCTAAATTGATTTTTTGTTTAAACTTTGGTTATTAATTGTCTCTCTGCTTACAATTACAAAGAAAGTCATCTAAGACGCGATGTCTTCTAATGAGACTGAGAATATTCTCCTGTGTTATCCTTCACATCCAGACTCTTGTCCTAGAGCTCAAAGTCTCACTGTTGTTAAAGTGACAATATACACTGTAATGTTACTCATGATCCTCATGACAGTTTTTGGAAATCTGCTGATCATCATCACCATCTCTCACTTCAAACAGCTTCAGTCTCCAACTCAACTGCTAGTTAAGTCATTGTCTGTGTGTGACTGTCTGAAGTTTTTACTGGTTATGCACTACACTATGGTGAAATCTGTCGATGGCTGCTGTTTTTTGGGAGATTTTATTTGTAAAGTTCATTCTAGATTGAACATGACCTTCTGTTTATCTTCTTTAATACATATTACTTTAATATCTATTGATAGATACTTGGCCATCTGTGACCCTCTGAGATACAAAATGAGAATCACAAACAAAACTGTGACTGTATTAATCAGTCTTTCATGGATCTTTTCAATTGTGTACAGCTTTAGCATTTTGTTTTCAGGGCTGACTGCAGTTGGTATGGAAGCTCTTATATTACAGATGTCTTGTTTTGGTGGCTGTGTTCTGTTTATTAACAAAGAATGGGGACTAACTTGTGTACTCATGTTTTTTATTTTTCCAGGAGCTCTAATGAGCTCTTTGTATATCATCATATTCAGTGTTGTGAAAAAACATGCAAAGGTTTTGTCAGAGAAAGTGTCTGTGATCACCACAAGTGTTAACAGTCAAAGCTCTGCACACAGAGAAAGAAAGGCAGCTAAAACTCTGGCTCTTGTTATGGGTGTTTTCTTTATCTGCTGGCTGCCTTTAGCTCTTGCCACTGCTGTCAACCGTTTCCTTAATTTTGTGATCCCAGCTGTTGTTTATGATGCTTTAGTTTGGTTTTCATATTTTAACACAGCTTGTGATTCTTTGATCTATGGATTTTTCTATCCTTGCTTTCAGAAGGCCTTTAAGACTCTCATATCCACTTATATCTGTGGATTCAATCATTCACATACTCTGACATTTGAATGAATAAAGTTTCTGTAGATGAATAATGACCAGTGACTGAATAAATGTTGTGAAGCTGGTAGTGTTGATTTCAGAGATGTTTCATTCCTTTAACATTGTTTATAATAATGTTTATTATTCTCTTAATGTAGTTTCACATGCTATAGTTTATGTATTATTAAATCTTTTGCTTATTTGACGTTACATCATACATCATACGTATTAGATCGGTCATTATAATAAACAGCAGAAGATAAACAACACAAACAGACAGTTTTAAATCTGATGTATATGGCAAATCTAGAAAACTTGTCTATTAACATCCTGACCTCAATAGTTTGTATGTTTTATGATATGAGACAAGGAAATGACAACTGTTTAATCATGAATAAAGCCATGATTTAAATAATTAATGTTTTTAAATTATAATCGTAGTGAAGGTAACTTACTGGAAGATATTCTCTTCAAGTATTTCTAATAGTGACTGTTAAAGGGTATATAACCTAGAACAAGACCAGATGAAAGTTAAGCTGTGATTAAATTCTATTCAGTGTACATATCTATTTAGTGTACATATATATAGCATGAGCAGATGATATATAACATGGGGTGGTTTCCAGGACAGGGTTTAGATAAAGCCAAGACCAGGCTTTAAGGTTTTTTCTGAAAAAAAAAAAAGATTTTGTATGTTTTTAGACAATACAATGAGTAAACTGGGTGTTTAAGCATGTGATTGTCCAAATAAATGTCCATTGTGTCAGCAGATACAGTCTTTGATCTTGGCCTTGATCTGCGATACCGGAGCTCTGTATTAGAAAGCTGAACTCCAAGCGCTATAAAACCATACTAAAGGACATTTAAAAAATGTGCATCTTTATTTTGTATTTTATTTTATTTGCAATAAATACAGATGAACCATTGAACGACAACACTCTTGGATTTTTTGGATTCGGGCTGTGAGTCTGACCCTGTACCCGCATTCTCTAGGTGGTTTGAAAATTGTTTTTTGCCACCACACTAAGTATAGGTAGTCTCTGTCAAAACACGGCAATGGATAAGCGGTTGCTATAGTTACAAAATCTCGCAGCGTAAACAAATCAACGCACGCAGCTCAACAGATGGTGGATTTGTGTACAATGAAACATCACAAATAACAGACTGTAAAGTACTGCATTTATAAAACCTCAAAGTAATTCAAACTTGAAGCACTCTGGATTTATTGACGATCAAACCGATATTCTTCTAATAAATGCGCATCACTTTTCTGGAAGGGATTAATTTGATCATAAGAACTGCACGTTGGTACTTCCATTTTTTAAATAACCATAAAATCAGACATCGCATGTGACATTAAGGGACCTGTTATAGTCACTTAAGTTTTTAAGGGAAAATGGGACTTCAGGACTTTGTAGACAGCCTTATGCTGCGTTTACACCAACCACGGTAGAGGCGCGAAGCGCGAGTGATTTCAATGTTAAGTCAATGTGAAGATGCCTTGACGCGCGTCAGGAGGTCCCACGGCGCGGAAGAGGCGCTCGGCGAAGAAGACGCTTTTCCACCTCGTTCGCATGTGCCTCTCGCGCAAAAGGCACGAATTGAGTATTATGCGCGGTGCGCACAAATTGTGTTTGGCGGAATTTTGCGCCGCGTTAACCAATCAGGAGCCTGCTTGCTGCTGTGGTGGCAGCCCCGCCCGGAGTCACTCACTCAACCAACGTTTGATATTGTCCGTAAGCAGTCACCCGGAGCTATACGACACAAGTTCTTATTTCTATAGAGGAGACAGGAATAAAGAAGACCTTGCTTGGAAGAGTGTCAATGAGGACATTGGGCAACCTGGTAAGTTGTAATACACACTTCACTTTTAAGTCACGTGACGTTTATCGACCCGCACTGTTTATTTCCCTCCCTATAGTAAGGTGACCAAGTACAAACCGGTAACTCTCTCGGTAAATGCACAATCAACATCAGTCATCTTGCAAACAGACAACCGCATAGCACTTGCCCCTCCCACAAGAAGCGGATTTTGCCTCTGACGCACATCAAATGCTTGCTTTTTCCGCGCATCTACTCCGCTCTACACGCACGAATGCATTCAAACTGTTCAAGCGGCAAACTAGGCGCGGTAGGCGCGATTTTGACGCCTGAAACGCGGTTGGTGTAAACTCAGCATTATGGTTCCCTAAGTGAACACTTAAGGGTTTTTCTTGCAACCCATTTTTTATAAAGGGTACCCTTAACCTTGTATTTAAGGGATTTCTTAACTTAAGGACTTTCATGCAACAGGGCACTGATACGATTCTATTTGCAAAATACACAAAAACTTACATCCTTCGTAATGAAATAAGTAGTTAAGGATAAAAGACTCAATAAAAGAGTTGATTTTAAAATATTCACAAGTCTACGTCAAGTCAAGTCTGCAGTCATTTTAGTTTGAGTCAGAAGCTGAGTCGAAGTCCATAAAAATAACTAACTTGAGTGCCCATCCCTGGATGATTGTGACACATACCTTACAAAAAACCTGTTAGGGTTTTTGTCATGTATTGTTATGTTCATGTTTTTTATTATGAAGTTTCAGGTTCATGTCTTTCATTTTGATATCGTCATTGTGTATTAGTTTGTATCTTGTGTAATGTTATGTTCTCATTGGTTCCCTTCTGTATGTGACAATTTTTGGGGGAATGCAGAAAAATCATGCATACATGAAACTAGTCGCTTCAATAATAATCAGTCAAGTAATCAGAAATAACTATAAGTTTATCATTTGCATGTGTTTATAAGCCTTGCGAATGTTAATATTTAAGTGATTTTTTGGGTTATTAGAAATAAGGTTTTCATTTCATCAAAAACAGAAAACATTTTGCCATAAATTCAACTCAGTCACTTCAATTTTCTATTCTTTGCATTTTAGTTTTTATCTTTTTTTATTCTTTAGTATTTTATTATCATTTAGTAGTGTTTTTAGTTTTTCTTGATTATCTTTGGTTAATAAACTCCACATTATTACAACTGTGTATTCCTTATGTTGATAATACAGTTAAAGGCGCTCTAAGCGAATCTGTGAGACGTCAGATTTTGTTGATGTTTGAACTGTTTTCAAACAAACGGAGCGTAGCTATCTCCTCCCCCTACCCCTCCCTTCCGTGCTTTCATGAACGCGCCTAACTCCCACCCCCAAATCCTTCTTGTCATTTATTGGCTGGAACACTTTGATTTGTTTCGTGGTGCTAGGTTTGGCCACTGTGTTTTTATTGCGGTTTGTGGAGCCTGGGCTGTATACAGAGATCACGTTTTTTTACAGTTTGATCAGCAGACAGGCAGCAAGCAGATAGTGAGGAGATGTTTGCTGTATGTAACAAAAAATGTTTTATGGTCTAAAACGCGTGATTTCGCTTAGAGCACCTTTAAAGGGGACATTCCATAAAAATCAGACTTTTTCCATGTTTAAGTGCTATAATCGGGTCCTCAGTGCTTCTACCAACCCAGAAAACATGAAAAATAACAACCCTGTAACTCTGTTTTGGTAAGGTTCTATCTGCAAGCATGTGAATATGTAGGTCATTCAGATTTCGCTCCCCCCATGACGTAGGTATAGGGGATCTTATTATAAAGATACCGCCCCTTCATCTGCGCTATCCAACCATGATGCTGCCTCGAATGCGAGAGTCAGAGAGAAAGAATGACTGACAGCATGACGCGTTTGTATTCTCTCAAACACAAACAGTAGCCTACAATCTTATAACGTGTAGTTTTAATAATCTTTCTACGTTGAATTAACGTTCTAAAGGATTAACGTTACCTTAGTGCGAGAGAGAGAGAGAGAGAGAGAGAGAGTGAGTGAGAGAGAGAGAGAGAGAGCAAGTGAGCGAACAAACGAGAGAGAGAGAGAGAGCAACGCAACGGTTCACTTTCATCAAGTATGTTGTTTAATATGTTTCTCTGAAGTTTATATGAATGAACACGAGGATTAATGCAGTGCACGAGACAGAGTGAGAGAACAACGCATAATCACTATCATACACAAAACAATAAGCATAAATATGTTGTTTAATGTTTCTCTCAAGTTTCAAATGAATACGAGGAGTTACAAGATAGAGAGTGAGAGACTGACAGAAAGGCGAATGTGTTCAATATGTGTAGCTACACAATATACTTAAACATGTCATTTGATCTGTTTCTCTAAAGTTTAAGCATTAAACGTGTTGTTTTATTACAGATTATTTAAATGTGCTTGTGTGGTTTGGTCAAAAAGTAAACTTCTGAGTGCTTGTGGATGTGTATTTTATTGTAACATGCTGAAATTATTGTGCCTGTTTAAAACACTGGCAGCATATGAGACCTAACAGTCTTTATTTTTATTCCACAATGTTCCCCATCTGCTGATAAACATGTATTTAGTATGCATAAAACAGATGATTGACTTTTTAAACTTGTTCAAATATATAATGCTATAATGATACACACAACAACGGTGCATTTTTGCTCAGCCCCATAAAGTGCCTATTTTAACATGTCACAATAAATTACCTATAGGGTATTTTGAGCTAAAACTTCACATATGTACTCTGGGGACATCAAAGATTTATTTAATATCTTAAAAACATCTTGTGGAATGTCCCCTTAAAGCCCTGTCCGGGAAACGTCTCGGTTACGTATGTAACCCTCGTTCCCTGAAGGAAGGGAACGGAGACGTCACGTCGTGACCGACGAATTGGGAACCGCTTCGCGGGTGACCTATCTACTTCGAGAACTATCAAAAACGCCAATGAACTTGGCATGCAGGTATTTGCATAATGCCGGCGCCACCCCGCCAGGTGCGTATATAAGGCGCAGGTGCATAATACCAAATCAGCTATATTATTGCTGAGAAGCCGAGCAACAGTGCCCGGCCTGAACAGCAATGGAACAGCAAACTGTGGCGACGGGACGTGACGTCTCCGTTCCCTTCCTTCAGGGAACGAGGGTTACATACGTAACCGAGACGTTCCCTTTCAGTCGGTCACTACGACGTCACGTCGTGACCGACGAATTGGGAATCCCTACCAAAACGCCACTGCAGCTGAACCCTTCCAGTGCCTGCAAAAGCCCTCCGCCCTCCACATAAGGGGCGGAACCTAAGGCGAAATGCAGAAGGCCGGTCACTACCTGTTCCTTAACCCACGATAGTGAAGCAGCGAACTGGGAGAAGCGTCTAAACTGAGCGGAGCTAGAACACTGCGGAAGCCATCCCCTAAGAAGGTTAAATGGATGACATAAAAATATATGAAACAACCGACAGGTTGCTCAAAATAAAGTCTCTGAACAATACATGGTATGTTGAGAGGTGCAGAGCAGGCTCTGCTAAGGAAAAACGTGGAGGATTAGAACCCCACGGACTTTACACACAAATGAACCCCACGTAGGGGACAAATGTGGACGCCTAGCCTACACAGGTTTACAGAGAAAACATCAGTGATAGGTTGACAGCGCATGCTCCGCAACACCAGCTATCAGGGCGGTGGAGGAGAGGCAAAAACAGTTTTTTAGACGTTTTTGCCCCGATGGCCTTCCATAATGGTGCAAATGTGCAGCACCAAAATAGAAGCTCCAAGCCGACACACGAGCCGACCCTCGGCATTCTTAACTAGTTAGTAGAAAGAACCCGAGTGGAAACCGGTTCGACACGAACACTATAGAATCTTGTGAACGTATTAGGTGTCGCCCAGCCTGCAGCTCTACAAATATCTGTTAGCGAGGAACCGCGAGCCAGTGCCCAAGATGATGCCACACTGCGTGTAGAGTGGGCACGTAAATTAAATGGACAAGGCACATTCTGCTTTTGATATGCAAGGGCTATAGTATCCACAATCCAATGGGACATCCTCTGCTTGGTGACAGCTTTTCCTTTCTGCTGACCACCGTAACAAACAAAGAGCTGATCTGAGGTCCTAAAACTTTGCGTCCTGTCTATATACACACGTAGTGCACGAACAGGACATAACAAAGCCATGGCTGGTTCTGCCTCCTCCAAAGGCAGTGCTTGGAGATTCACCACTTGATCTCTAAAAGGAGTGGTGGGAACTTTGGGCACAAAGCCGGGCCGGGGTCTCAGTGTTACGCTGGATGCAGCCGGCCCGAACTGAAGGCACGATTCATCGACCGAAAATGCATGAATATCCCCTATCCTCTTAACAGAAGCCAAAGCAAGGAGAGTTAAAGTTTTCATTGTAAGAAACTTAACACTCACACTATGCAGAGGCTCGAATGGGGCTTCCTGGAGTGATTTCAGCACCAAGGACAGGTCCCAAGGAGGAATAGAGGGGGGACGCGAAGGATTCAGTCTTCGAGCGCCTCTGAGAAATCTAATGACCAGGTCGTGCTGACCCACTGTTCTACCGTTTACGGGTGAATGGTGAGCTGATATCGCAGCGATATCGACTTTAATAGTGGATGGTGACAGCCTATTCTCCAAACGACGCTGGAGATATAAAAGCACAACACTAATCGGGCATTCTCGGGGGTTTTCACTTCGGGAAGAACACCAGTCGACAAACAGGTTCCATTTAAGCGCGTAAGCCTGTCTCGTAGACGGCGCTCGCGCAGCAGCAATAGTGTTAGATACCTCTTGCGGTAAATCACTCATATCCTCCGTGCCCCGTCCAGAGACCACACATGGAGGTTCCACAGGTCGGGGCGCGGGTGCCATAATGTGCCCTCTTGTTGAGAAAGAAGGTCCTTCCTCAGGGGAATCTTCCACGGAGGGGCTGTCGCGAGGAGAGAGAGTTCTGGAAACCAACTCCTGGTTGTCCAATACGGTGCCACCAACAGCACGCTCTCCTCGTCCTCCCGGATTTTGCATAAGGTTTGCGCAATGAGGCTCACCGGAGGGAACGCGTATTTGCGCATGTTTCGCGGCCAGCTGTGTGCCAATGCATCCACGCCGAGCGAGTCGTCGGCTAGTGAATAGAACAGGCGACAATGGGTCGTCTCTGGGGAAGCAAACAGATCTATCTGCGCTTTGCCGAAACGTCTCCAAATTTGCTGAACCGCAATGGGGTGGAGTCGCCATTCGCCGGGACGCGCAGCCCGAGAGAGCGCATCCGCCTCTACATTGAGCGTGCCCGGGATGTAAATGGCACGAAGAGACCTCAAATTCTTCTGACTCCATGTGAGGAGGTGACGGGCGAGATGCGACAGGTGACGCGAGCGTAAACCGCCTTGACGATTGATGTACGCCATGGTCGCAGTGTTGTCTGTTCGAACTAATACATCTTTGCCCCGTAACTCGTTGCTGAAACGGACGAGCGCAAGATATACAGCCCACATTTCCCGGCAGTTTATGTGCCAATGCAGCTGGGGTGTCGTCCAGACCCCCGAAGCCGCAAGCCCATCGTACGTGGCCCCCCACCCCGTGTCTGACGCATCCGTGCATACTATCGCGTGCCTGGAGACCTGTCTCAGAGGCACACCGGCTCGGAGAAACGCACGGTCTGACCACGGAGTGAAAGTGCGACGACACGCAGGTGTAATGATAACACGGTGAATGCCGCGCAGCCACGCTCTCCTCGGGACTCGATCGTGAAGCCAATGCTGAAGCGGTCGCATATGAAGCAGTCCGAGCGGAGTTACAGCTGCGGCTGCTGCCATATGCCCCAAAAGCTTCTGAAATTGTTTCAGCGGGACCGCGCTCTTGCTCTTGAATGTATCCAGGCAAGTCAGAATCGACTGTACACGCGCCTCTGTTAGACGAGCTGTCAAATCGATCGAGTCCAGTTCCATACCGAGAAAAGAGATTCTCTGCACGGGGCAAAGCTTGCTCTTTTCCCAGTTGACCCGAAGACCCAAACGAGCGAGGTGTTTTAAAGTTAAATCTCTGTGATCGCACAGCGTCTGACGTGTTTGAGCTATTATTAGCCAATCGTCCAGATACGCGAGAATGCGCACACCTCTCTCTCTCAGGGGTTTTAAAGCCCCCTCCACTATTTTGGTGAATACACGGGGTGACAGAGAGAGCCCGAATGGGAGGACTTTGTACTGGTATGCTCGCCCCTCGAACGCAAAGCGGAGAAACGGCCTGTGTCGGGGGAGAATCGATACGTGAAAGTACGCGTCCTTCAGGTCGATAGATGCGAACCAATCGTTTGGACGAATGCATGGAAATATGCGTTTGGGCGTCAGCATTTTGAACGGCATTCTGTGAAGTGCACGGTTCAGCGAAAGCAGGTCCAAGATCGGTCGCAAGCCGCCGCTTTTCTTGGGTACAATAAAGTAAGGGCTGTAAAACCCCGACCTCATCTCGGCTGGAGGGACCGGCTGGATCGCGTCTTTCGCCAATAAGACAGCGATCTCCGCACGTGCGCATCGGCAGCTCTCACCGTAGTGAAACGAACGCCGGAGAATTTGGGGGGACGCCGGGCAAATTGGATCGCATAGCCGAGACGAATCGTGCGTAAAAGCCAACGCGACGGGCTGGGAAGCTGTTCCCACGCCCCCAGATACCGTGCGAGGGGGACTAAAGGCACGATCGGTGTACCCGCGGCGGGCGCAACGGAGGTGATCGCCGGTGTGTGCGTAACGGCCGCACCGACAGCAGTGTTGTGTGTGATAACACTCACCTGAGTCCGTTGCTGGGTGGTTGAGTAAGGGAGGCTCTGCTGAAGACACCTCACACCACTCGATGCACCCTCTGGCGAAGGAGGAGGGAGACGATGGGTTATGAGCCCGTAGCTGTCTCCTACCGGCTGAGAGCGCGGTGGGGTTATGAGCCCGTGCGTCGCTCTCGTTCTCCTCTGATGAGTCGGAGAACGAGGGGGGGTTATGAGCCCTCTCGTATCTCCGGAGCTCATCTGAAGACCTAGAGATGGAAGTGGAATTCGCTCTTTTTGTGGATTTGTGGGTGCCGACTGAAAAGTCGGCGGAACAAAAAAAATGAAACAAAAGATTCCCCAACCGGCCCTCCTCCGGTGGGGGGAGTGGTGCCTTCACCATCTCCCGAAGAGCGATCCCCTCCATCTCTAGGTCGCCCGTCTCAGGGCCGCTTTGATCTTCTTTTACCACCCTTTGCAGCGGGCTGAGCGGGCGGGGCGGGCTGCTGACGACCGGTTCCTCGCTTCTTAGAAGAGCCCCGGGGAGGAACGGAGGCGGCCGCCGCAGGACGCCCTCGGCGAGGAGCAGGCTGAGGCGCCGACGTGGATGGGGCAGGCGCAGGACGCTTCCGACGTGGCATGATCTGAGCGATGGCCTCAGTCTGCTTCTTGGCCGCGGAGAATTGCTGGGCAAACTCCTCGACCGTCTCGCCGAACAGGCCGATCTGGGAAACCGGAGCATTCAGGAGCCGGGTTTTATCAGCGTCCTTCATGTCCGCCAGACACAGCCAGAGATGGCGTTCCTGGACTACCAGGGTAGACATCGCACGCCCGACGGCGCGTGCGGTGACCTTGGTCGCACGAAGCGCCAGATCTGTAGCCGCACGTAGTTCAGAGAACTCCGCCGAGTCGTGACCTCCCGCGTGCAGATCCCTCAGAGCCTTAGCCTGATGAACCTGCAGCAATGCCATGGCATGCAGGGCAGAGGCTGCCTCCCCACAAGCCTTGTAAGCAGCACCGGACAGCGCCGAAGACTGCTTACAGGCCCGTGAGGGGAGAGTAGGCTGGTCCCGCCAGGAGGAAGCGACACCGGCCGGACACAACTGCATCGCGACCGGGCGCTCCACTGACGGGATACCAGTGTACCCCTTGGCATCTCCACCCTCGAGAGAGGTGAGAGGTGAAGGCTGATACGGCCGGTTCCGGGCAGAAAACGGGGTTTTCCACGACCGCGTCAGCTCTTCATGCACCTTGGGGAAGAAAGGCACCGGGGGCGAGGACTGAGAAGCCCTGGCACCCCCGAAGAACCAATCATCGAGGCGGGACGGTTCAGGTGGGGGAGGTTTAGTCCACTCCAAGCCGACCGCCTCCGCCGCCCGAGCGAGCATGGCTGCCATCTCAGGGTCGAACGCAGAAGCCGCAACCTGGCCCGAAGGCGGGAGCGGATCCGGATCGACGTCCGAGGCTGACAACCCCCCCTCCGACGTTACGGTGGACATCGCGTCAGGTGGAGGCTCGACAGAGCGCGAGGACACCGTAGAACACGGGCCGCTCGTCTCCATCGGGACCTCCGCTGGCAACGGATCAGGGCGCTGGGAGCTACTGGACGAACCAGCAGACCGACCCAGCACCGTTATACGGAGGTCATCCTTCGCCAATCTGGTAGCTGCGCCTTTAGCAGCACCAGACTGGGAAGGCGGGGGCCGTTGCCGGAGGAACGACACCCGTCTCCGCAAATCCGCTATAGTCATGCCCTCGCAGACGGGGCATGAACTATCACGCAACGCTGCCTCTGCGTGCTGGAGCCCCAGACACGAGAGACAACGCTTGTGGCCATCCTGGGGGGCGATGAACACACCGCATCCAGAAACGGAGCACGGACGGAAATCCATCTTTAAAAAGACGACCCCGACCGTGACACGAATGAGTGGCTGTCTTTAAAAAGACACAAAGCTCAAACGTGCTGCTCTTTTAGGGAAATCACTCTTTTGTGCGAGCTGGTGAAACACACAGGGAGAGGCAAACGCACTCACTCGAACTCAAGTCCTAAATTAAAGAGACAGAGAGAGAGAGAGAAAGGGTGGAAAAAACACTGCGAGCCTCCGCTGAGGTGTCTTTGCCCAACCAACTTCAGCAAGCTGAGATCTTATTTTCTTCCCTTCACAGAACAGGATCTACGAAGATCAATTTAGAAAGCTTCTCGAGAGCAGATGTCTGCCGGCTTCGAAGCAATAAAGCTGATTTGGTATTATGCACCTGCGCCTTATATACGCACCTGGCGGGGCGGCGCCGGCATTATGCAAATACCTGCATGCCAAGTTCATTGGCGTTTTTGATAGTTCTCGAAGTAGATAGGTCACCCGCGAAGCGGTTCCCAATTCGTCGGTCACGACGTGACGTCGTAGTGACTGACTGAAAGGGAACTGACCCTATATGTTTAACAGGCAGTGAAATGTTTGAAGGATACAATTTATTGTCTGTTAAAGTTATCTCTATTTTTGCCCACACACCCCATGCCAAACACATTCCTTATATGTAAATAGTCACCATATTATCTAAAACCCCTTCATTATCCTTTAACAGTTCAGTTTTTTTATTGTAATCTCATGAGTAACAATGTGTGTGTATCAGTTAGTTACGTATACAGCTCGGGAGGGGTTGAGACCTGACCTAAACTGTATATATGAACACATCTGAGCTATATCACTTTCATTTAGGAAGTTAGATTGAATAAGCATGTACTGTATTTATGTTCATGTTTCTTTAGATATTTGCCTTAACCATGTTGTAATTTCTAAAAAGATTTTGTTTAAACTTTGTCTTATAATTCACTGTCTGTTTATAATTACTGTACAAAGAAAGTCCTCTCAGACGGTATGTCTTCTAATGAGACTGAGATTATTAGTGGTGCTTGCATTTATGCAAGGCATCACTATTATTATTCGTCAGGGATATTCTTCTTCTTCTTCTTACATCCGGACACTTTTTTCGGCACGTAACTCGTCCCGCACGGTTTGTCGTAGACCCATGAAAGAGGGTTCAAATCGACCGGATTATTGAGGAGAGGTGTGCTATGACTTTTATAAGGGATCGGGTGCAGGATTTCCGAAAGGGGGGCGTAAAACCACCCGAAAAATCCCATTGACTTAACATTGGGCCCAACTTTGACGGGTCATAGCTCCTCTCAAGGATTTTGTAGAAACATGTGGGTTACAGCATTTAAAGAGGGTGGTAGGCTTTGTAAGAACATACATCACATTGGGGTGTAAGCTGTACCCCTGGGGTGTAAGAGGCTCCCAAAAGTGCCCTAATGAAAAGTCAATGGGGCAAAATCCCATAGACTTAACAGTGCAAAAATTTTGACGGGTCATAGGTACGAGTGAGGATTTTGTAGAAACATGTGGGTTACTAAATTTAAAGAGCGTGGTAGGCTATGTAAGAACATACATGACATTGGGGTTTAAGTTGTACCCCTGGGGTGTAAGAGGCACCCGAAAATTCCCATTGAGGAAACATGCCCATATAAGGGAATAAAACAGTTCCAGATGGGATATCTTTGCTTTACAGTGTCGTAGAGATAACTGGGTGGGCTCATTTCACTCGGGCATCCAATCAGTCTCTCAGGATCATCCCAGAGCTAATAAGCCACGCCCCTAGCAACAATTTTGGGCACCCTAGCAACATCTCCCATAGACTGCCATTATAAAATGCCCCGATGGATATCTTTGCAGCACACTGTCATAGAGACATGGGGGTGGGCTCATTTTACTCAGGCATCCAATCAGTCTCTCAGGATCCTTACATACGCATTAAGCCACGCCCCTAGCAACCACTTTTGAGCACCTTAGCAACATAAAATTCAAACAGTTATATCTCGGCATCCGAACATCGTAGAGAAACGGGGGTTGGACCGTTTGACTCGTGACTCGGAGTGTAATCATTATGGGATGCAATTTTTTTCCCTAGCAACCAAATACAGTACCCTAGCAACAGAGTAAACAAAGCCTTATATCTCCGCATCAGAACATCGTAGAGACACAGTGGTTGGACCGTTTGACTCGTGACTCGGAGTGTAATCACTATGGGATGCCAATTTTTTCCCTAGCAACCAAATACAGTACCCTAGCAACAGAGTAAACAAAGCCTTATATCTCCGCATCAGAACATCGTAGAGACACGGGGGTTGGACCGTTTGACTCGTGACTCAGAGTGTAATCACTATGGGATGCCAATTTTTTCCCTAGCAACCAAGTACAGTACCCTAGCAACAGAGTAAACAAAGCCTTATATCTCCGCATCAGAACATCGTAGAGACACGGTGGTTGGACCGTTTGACTCGTGACTCGGAGTGTAATCACTATGGGATGCCAATTTTTTCCCTAGCAACCAAATACAGTACCCTAGCAACAGAGTAAACAAAGCCTTATATCTCCGCATCAGAACATCGTAGAGACACGGGGGTTGGACCGTTTGACTCATGACTCAGAGTGTAATCAATAGTGGATGCCAATTTTTTCCCTAGCAACCAAGTACAGTACCCTAGCAACAGAGTAAACAAAGCCTTATATCTCCGCATCAGAACATCGTAGAGACACGGGGGTTGGACCGTTTGACTCGTGACTCAGAGTGTAATCACTATGGGATGCCATTTTTTTCCCTAGCAACCAAATACAGTACCCTAGCAACTGAATAAACAAAGCCTTATATCTCCGCATCAGAACATCGTAGAGACACGGGGGTTGGACCGTTTTACTTGTGACTCGGAGTGTAACAATTGGTCACATCATTGTCCACTCCCAAGCCCCGCCCCTAGGAACCAAATTTGAGTACCCTAGCAACCGAATAAACAAAGCCTTATATTTCCGCATCACAATATCGTAAAGACACGGGGGCTGGACCATTTTACTCGTGACTTGGCATGTAATCACTATGGGATGCCATTTTTTCCCCTAGCAACCAAATACAGTACCCTAGCAACAGAGTAAACAAAGCCTTATATCTCCTCATCAGAACATCGTAGAGACACGGGGGTTGGACCGTTTTAATGGTAACTTTGATAATAATCATTCTTAAAAGATTTTGTCCCCTCTAAATTTGCCACGGCAAGCACCACTTCACATTTTCTTCAGGAAATGTACCTATCTAGTTTTCCTGTGTTATCCTTCACATCCAGACTCTTGTCCTAGAGCTCATCGTCTCACTGTTGTTAAAGTGGCAATGTACGCTTTCATTTCACTTATGATCCTCATGACAGTTTTTGGGAATCTGCTGATCATCATCTCCATCTCTCACTTCAAACAGCTTCAGTCTCCAACTCATCTGATCGTTCAGTCATTGGCTGTATGTGACTGTCTGCTGGGTTCACTGGTGATGCCCTACAGTATGGTGCGATCTGTCGAAGGCTGCTGGTTTTTGGGAGATGTTATTTGTAAAGTTCATTCTAGCTTGGACATGACCTTCTGTTTTTCTTCTTTAATACATCTTAGTTTAATATCTATTGATAGATACTGGGCCATCTGTGACCCTCTGAAGTACAAAATGAGGATCACAAACAACACTGTGACTGTATTGATCACCTTTATATGGATATGTTCATTTGTGTACAGCTTTTCTGTTGTGTTTTCAGGGGTGAATGCTGTTGGTATGGAAGCTTTTATATTACAGATGTCTTGTTTTGGTGGCTGTGTTGTGTTTTTAAACAAAGAATGGGCACTAACTGGTGCAATCTTGTTATTTATTATTCCAGGAACAATAATGAGCTCTCTGTATATCATCATATTCAATGTTGTGAGAAAACACGCAAAGGTTTTGTCAGAGAAAGTGTCTGTGACCACCACAGGTGTTAACAGTCAAAGCTCTGCACACAGAGAAAGAAAAGCAGCTAAAACTCTGGCTCTTGTTATGGGTGTTTTCTTTCTCTGCTGGCTGCCCTTATCTATTGCTGCTGCTGTCGACCCTTTCCTTAATTTTGTGACCCCAGCTGATGTTTTTGAGGCTTTACTTTGGCTTTCATATTTTAACTCAGCTTGTAATCCTTTGATCTATGGATTTTTCTATCCTTGCTTTCAGAAGGCCTTTAAGACTCTCATCTTCACTTATATCTGTGGATTCAATCTTTCACATACTCTGACATTTGAATGAATACAGTTTCTGTTGATAAATAATAATCAATGACTGAATAAATGTTGTGAAGCTGGTAGTGTTGATTTCAGAGATGTTCAATTATCATTCTTTATAATAAAGTTCATTATTCTCAATGTAGTTTCACATGCTATAATTTATGTATGATTTAATCTTTTGCTTATTCAACGTTATTGTAAACATGCAGTAAATTTTACAGGCTTGTAATGATCTCATTCTCAATAATACATATTAGATCAGTCATTTATTAAACAGCAGACACAACATAAACTGTGCCAGATGGTTTTAGATCTGAGATGTATATGGCAAGAGTTTTTAACTGGTCTTTTAACATTCTGACCTCAATAGTATGTTTTGTGAAATGAGACATTTAAACCCAAGATGATTTAATACAAAACTATGCAAAGGAAATGACAACTGTTTATTTATACATGAATAAAGTCATGATTCAAGTAATATTTGTTTCTGAATTATAGTCGTAGTGAAGGTAACTTACTGGAAGAAAGGTTTTCAAGATATTTTCTTCAAGTATTTTTTAAATTGTAACTGTTAAAAAGTAAATAAGTTAAGCTGTGATTATAGTCTATTCAGTGTACATATCAGGTCATACATCCTGGCCATGATCCTATGGTCTGCTGACTGAACCATATTAAAGGCACTAGAACACCAGTTTACAAGGAACAAACAGTCAAATGTGGATTTCAAGTTTAAAGCCATTCAATGCAAAGTAAGATGAGGAGAATTAAAGGAACAGTATGTAAGAAATGTATATCAATTAATCATGAAATGTCCCTGATATGTCACTAGACATTAAGAAATCATGTTAATTTAAAATACATCTATAACTTACAACAGTGGTCCAGCCAGTATATTGTCATTTAAAAGTGAAGTTGCAGCTCTTAACTGATGTTGATGTTGTCATGTTGTGTTTTGGCCTGATGCGCCACCATCCATCTATCTACCAATCACAAAGTCAATAGTGTTTTCCATCTGAGTTGCCAGCTCTGCTGGGTTTCGTGTCAAGTAAAAAATATCTAACATTATACGTAACCAAAAAGACCTTGTTATGAATCCGAAATACGTTGTGACAAAGTCTGAAATAAAACAAGGATTTGTATAGGAGATGCCTTTGAAAGATGGAGACGGATGAAAACGGAGAAGAATTTGAATCTGCCCCGATCTCGTAGCGTTATGCCTTCTCCATAGTAGAATCTCGCTGTGTGCACAGTTATTGAAAAACAATATGGATTGAGGATTATTTTATACAAAATTCGATGGAATATCAATATTTCCCATATGTAATACGCTTGTGGACAAAAACTGCAAATAGATGTTATATTGTGAATGCTTGGCATAGAGAGATTATGCGCTGTTTCATAATACAGGTATGATGTCATTTTATGAATGAACACATTCCCATATGACCATGTTGCATTAAATGTATTATTAATTTTGCTAGAGCATTTATTTCATGAAACAGCACTTAATTTACATCTAAACCCTTTAACTTTTGTAATGAGATATGGCATGACAAGTTTAATACCCTTCTTTATCAATATAATACATTGTAAACTTAACCCCCTGGGGTCCAAAAATGCGGCGCCGCGTTTTGACGTGTTTTTTCCTTATCATGGCAGAATCAACTTAAAATACTCCATCATTAATAATCATACACTTATGTGTTTGACATCATTTGAAATGGTAAGTGTTCATTCACAATAACAACAGATCGTTGTTTTTTGTCAAATAAAGAAAATAAACAGGGTGTGCATCCAGACATTTCTATCTCCGTCAGCTGTCTCTCAAAACACGTTACAAAAATCAATTGAAACTCCGCGAATACTCGTCACACAAACATGATACACATATCCAAAGAAAGCCTGAAATGTCTACTTTTAAACAAGCTAAATATAATCAAAATACAAATAATGCCTGTTTATGTAATCTGCATTGAAGTAAAGAGAGTACCGTTTTTCCTGGCTGACTTCATTATCTTTAATTCGGTCACGCCCACAGGCGGTACACGCTGTTGATATGGAAATCAACAGACGAGTGGTTCAAACCATAATAAACAAAGCGTAAAGTTTATCAGATTTAAAGACTTTACCGCATGTTTGGATTATAAACTTTATACACACACGTGAGGAATATCTTCATTTATGTCTGGACATTGAGGAAGAGAAGCATTTATCTTTAACGTTACCTTAGAAGAACAATGGAGGACGCACTGGAGCTGGAGGAGGATATTAGAAGTAAGTAACGTTAACAGTTAATTTATACCATTTATATTTGCTATCATGTAATATAATCATGGCTTGTGCAGTTCAGCCTACATACAGTAAGCAACCTCAGCAGACTGCACGCTTCGGATTGAAAAACTTTCGCATTGTTTACAAATGGACGCGATCTCACGTAATGGCGGATTTCACTGTTGCATGCTGTAACAGTGTTAAACACAGTTATTCACTTATATCCTTCATGGCAACTTTCAGTAAGCCTGAACTGCTGTATCGTTTAAGTGTGTGCTGTAATATGATTTCATGTTTACCGTTAGACACAGTTATTCACTTTCGTATCCTTCATGGCAACTTTGAGTAATGCTGCACTGCGGGATTTGCTGTAAAATTATTCCATATTGTTTACATGCAAGGTAATTCTATACATTGCGCTTTACACGCGACACCGTTTTTATGAGCGCCGCGTTACATGGAGACGCTACCTCACGCACATGGACGTCATGCAATGTGTTTTTAAAGTTTAAACACGCTTATAGAAACGCGTTTAAAACAGAAACTAGACGATAAGGGGATGGGCATCTGAAAACAGTCATCTGAAAACAGCTTTTAATATAACTAATCGCTGCAGATGTTTATCTGAGATTTAGTTTATGTACAAGATAGTTTATATGAATGTAGTATCAGTGATATTTACCCATCAGTTATATATGTAAGGGTATTTCTGTGGACAATTTATGCTAGCAGCTGTTTATAACTCTCTTAGAAGTCTGCATCCCTCTCATCAAAACAAAACTATGAAGTGGAAAAACGTCTTTTGGACATAAAGTTATATGGTAACATGAGCCACATGAAGTTTACAGCTCTGTTGTGTATCAGTTTCTTAGTTTATACAAAGTTTTTGAATAGGGTTTGTTTCCAAATAAACCGAAAATGTCCCACTGACCTTCATTTCTATTTTGATTATATTGTTAACTTAATAAACCTCAAACAAACATGTATACATGGTCCGTGTACGTTTTGATAGTTTGTTTTTTCGTTTAAACCAAAAAACGAAACAACGAGAAACCACACGTCCCTCGTCCGTCGCTTCAAACAAAAAAACAAAAACCGGCAAAAAGAGAGCCGTTCTTCCGCTTTTGGTTTCTGAATCCAAAAACGAAAAACGACTAAACCAAATTCAAATAACAGTCCGATTTTGGTTTTTGGAAATTCCTTTTTTCATTTCTCCGTTTGAAGATCTACATTAAAAGAAAGCCAGGTTGGTCACGTGACCCGGAAGTTATATTAAATACAGCCTATCAAAATAATAGCCAAGGTTTTAATTAGAACAGTCATAATGCAGCACTAACGTTACACCAGAGTAACGTTAGAAGAAAAAAAATCAATAAATAAATAGGCTTATATAAAGCTGGACCGAAAGAAATATGTTAGCAACAGTTTATTACAGTGATTTAATATCGTGCCTGCATCCACGTGCACATCGTCACGTTTGGTGGGCGCATTGTTTGGTTCAATACAGTGCTGGGAGCTTGTTGTGTGTGCGGAGTTGTTGCTGTTAGCGCTATATTATGTAATTAAATTAATATTTAATGTTGTTTCCACCGTATGGACCAAACTGTTACCCCTTTCTACCAGCAGGTGGCAGTATTTAAACGAATGACTGTATTGTGCCCTTGGTAACTGTTTTAAATCAAGTTTCCTGATACAGATGTATTTATTGATGTTCATTTCATTTTTTATATTATTTGCAACCTAGTTATCATCATCGTCTGCATGCCCTTCTGTTTTAACCTGATTCTAACACTATCATCTCCCTGCTGAAAAAAACTGCATAGACCAGCATAATTCCCATGCTGGTATGTTGCTGGTTTAGCTGGTGGTCTCCAGCTAACATCAGAAATGTCCTAATGTAGGCCATTTAGTCAAAACAATGATTTACCAGTGTGCTATATACTGTGTGAATCTTTCTTTTCTATACACATTCCAGTGTGTATAACATACAACACTCCCATTGTGTCACGCAAGTGTAGATAATCCATACAAGCCCCAAACACCCATTCAACATATATAGCACAGACACGCCCCCAAAGACACCGCATGTGCAATCCACGGCCGCAGAACACCCACAGCTAAGCCCCAAAGTTAGAACATTTTACAATGTCCTAAAAAGAAAGTCCAAAAACATAATTGCATTACTAAAAACAAGCTGTCCATGCCGAGTAAAGCAGCAATAATTGCAACAAAACGTTTCCAGTAACTTTTGAGCAATCCTGCTTATTGGCTTGGATGAATATTTGTCCATTGCTCTGTACAGAACAGCTTTAGCACCAATATTGGTGGGTTTCCTCACATGAGCTGTTTGCTTCCTCATCCTTCCACAACATTTCAATCATTATAAGGTCAGAACTTTTGACTTGGCATTTCCAAAACATTCACTTTATTCTTCTTTAAAGTAGGTGGGTAGATTTATTTTGTCACAATGTAACAGGTTATATAATATAAAGTATTAATTGAGTTTGTAACTTGCTTTTGCTATAGCAGACAATATACATTAATATAGAAGCAATTATAATAAACAGAAATGAATTATAATCAGTGGAGGAGTGCTAAGGATGAACTAGAGTTTACCAGTCCGATAACTTGGGGGGGGGGGGGGCTGCTCTACAGTCTGGCAGCAGAAACTTCTATTGTTTCCAGAAGGCAGCAGGGTGAACAGGTTGTGGCTGGGCGGGTACTGTCCTTTAGTATCCTTTGGGGTCTGCGTAAAATTAACCATGGTTTTACTAGAAGTAAAACAGTAGTGAAAAAAGTAGTAAAAAACAGTTAAATCATAGTTAGTGTAGTAAACTCATGGTTTTGATTATAGTAATCAATACACCAAAAAAATAAACATTTGGTTGATTTTTGTAAGGCACCGCACCCCACAACATCACTGATGCTCGGGAGATGGGTACCAATGATCTTCTGAGCAGTTTTAATTTCCCTGAGTAGAGTAGGAGGGGTGAGAATATGTTGTATAGACAATGATGTGAAATTGAAAACGGGGGTGTATCATCACCAACCTCTTCTGCATGGTTTGCTGTCTTCTCTGGTCCTGTAGACCAGTGGTTCTCAATGTTATTCCTGGATCCCACTGCTCTGCACATTTTGTATGTCTCCCTTATTTAACACACATGATTCAAATCATAAACTCATTAGCAGAGATCTCCATGAACTGTATATAGAAGCAATTATACTAAACAGAATTATAAGCCTTAGGACTTCACGGTAGATGTTCTGCAACCATATATTGCACATGCAATGTCTTTGAAAACATGTCTGTGCTATTATGTTGAATAAATGTTTAAGACCTTTATGGATTATCTTCACTTGCGTGACACAATGGGAGTGTTGTATGTTATACACACTGGAATGTGCATAGAGAAGAAAGATTCACACAGTATATAGCACACTGGTAAATCATTGTTTTGACTAAATGGCCTACATTAGGACATTTCTGATTTCAACATACCAGCATGGAGATGATAGCAGTGTTAGAATCAGGTTAAAACAGAAGGGCATGTAGACGATGATGATAACTAGGTTGCAAATAAAATAAAAAATGAAATGAACATCAATAAATACATCTGTATCAGTAATCTTGATTTAAAACAGTTACCAAAGGCACAATACAGTCAGTCGTTTAAATACTGCCACCTGCTGGTAGAAAGG
This sequence comes from Misgurnus anguillicaudatus, assembly GCF_027580225.2. Classification (NCBI taxonomy): domain Eukaryota; kingdom Metazoa; phylum Chordata; class Actinopteri; order Cypriniformes; family Cobitidae; genus Misgurnus; species Misgurnus anguillicaudatus. The sequence goes on along the minus strand of NC_073354.2, from coordinate 35,470,439 downwards.
GGTAACAGTTTGGTCCATACGGTGGAAACAACATTAAATATTAATTTAATTACATAATATAGCGCTAACAGTAACAACTCTGCACACACAATAAGTTCTTAGTACTGTATTGAACCAAACAATGCGCTCATTAAACGTGACGATGTGTACGTGGATGTAGGCACAATATTAAATAAACTGTTGCTAACATATTTCTTTCGGTCCAGCTTTATATAAGCCTATTTATTTATTGATTTTTTTTCCTTCTAACGTTACTCTGGTGTAACGTTAGTGCTGCATTATGACCGTTCTAATTAAAACCTTGGCTATTATTTTGATAGGCTGTATTTAATATAACTTCCGGGTCACGTGACCAACCTGGCTTTCTTTTAATGTAGATCTTCAAACGGAGAAATGAAAAAAGGAACCTCCAAAAACCAAAATCGGACTGTTGTTTGAATTTGGTTTGGTCGTTTTTCGTTTTTGGATTCGGAGACAAGGGACGGAGGAGCGGCTCTCTTTTGCCGGTTTTTGTTTTTTTTGTTTGAAACAACAAACGAAAAACATGTGGTTTCTCGTTATTTCGTTTTTTGGTTTAAACGAAAAAACAAACTATCAAAACGTACACGGACCATACATTTGTCCTCACATTCTTTACTGTAGTTCCCAACATTCCTGCCTCATTATGCAACTCATTATGCAAGCCTTTGTTTGCTAGCTGTCAATCAATCCTTCTCGCATACGGCCCCTCTAAACAAAAAGTGTCTTACAATTTCTAAATCAATATATTGTTTTATGTGAATAAGTAGGCAGGATGATTTTCACATAATTTTAAACAAAAAACTCTAGACTACTAGATTCTTTTACTAGAAGTCTTGTTAAAACATGTTTAGTATGGGTTTTGTGGACTTATATCAGTGACTTAAAAATTTTGCTTTTTTAAAAACCACGCATAAACATTTTTCTCTCAAAAATACAAACATGTACATACATGTAGCTCATATAATATTTTAGCCCAGTTTGTGCTGAACGCAGTGGTATGAGACACTTGCCATTATTATGTTTTAAAGCAACTGAAAAAAGACCAAATGTAAGAGCATGTCAGAACCTCTGACAGTGTCCCAAAATGGTCGGACCCCAGAGGGTAAATAGTTTGTAAACAAAGATGCGTTGGGCCTGCCAGCATGGCCCGGTCATCCTAAAAGGTTTAACAGAAAAAAACTTACTGTGTAGGACTTGTCACTTGCCATTGGAAGCTCCCTGTAGCATCCAGTACGTTCATGCTGGATCCTGCAGCCAATACTATCTGGCAACCTCGAGTCAGGGGGGAGGTGGATGGGATACACCACTCTACAGTAATTTGAAAGTGATTGCAAGACCATTTTTGACCACCATCCTACATACGGTTCCTTTAAGATTCTCGTTTTTTACTTATATATGCAGAGTCAGTGACTCAAGCACTTTGGCATTTGAATGAGTATGACATTCATTTTCTGTATAGCACTGTATCATTTTGTTTTCAAAAATATTTTTTTATATTATTCAGAATAAATGGCCTTTTTCTGCCACTTTATTATTTTTTTCCTTTTTTTGTGTTTTTAGTTTTTGTTCTTTAGTGTTATTATATGATTGAGGAGGGATTTGATTGTGTTCAATAGCATATCTTGCATATCCTAGTAGATCCAAGTCAATCTAATGCCTTAAAATAATAAAGAAAAAGATCCAGCAAAACATTGTATATAAAAACTGTTCACATAGGTAGAATGAATTTAGAGATTGCTTTTAAGAGAAGAATTTTTGTTATGTTTGTTGTCCAGTTTAAGCGCTATTCACACCAGATCAGTATTACTTGGTGACCTTAAATCATTTGTAATAATTGCGGTGGTTGTCTGTCATCTTAATCCTGTGTGAATAGGGCTTTACTCTGCACTAAGTATGCACACTTTGTCATGGGTATGTACATACATTTGAGTGCATAGCAAAAAAAGTACTTGGACACATAAGCAAATGTTGTCACCTTGATAAACATTGTAATGTTAAAAGTCACACACATCAAAACACAATTACTTGCATTGAGCTGCGTTTATACTAAAGATTAACATGCAACCTGTATCTGGATGCTGTCCACATGCACATTGAAAAGCGATGTGGTTGCTCTGATAGTTAAGCTCTTTTGCATTGTTGGGTCTGGCATATCGCATTTTTCTCTTCACAATACCCTATAGAGTTTCTATGGGGTTAAGGTAAGGCGAGTCTTCTGGCCAATTTAGAACAGGGATACCGTGGTCCTTAAACCAGGTACTGGTAGCTTTGGCAATGTGTGCAGGTGCAAAGTCCTGTTGGAAAAAAGAAATCTGCATCTCCATTAGGGCTGTGCATCGATCCTTTGCATTCCCCATTAAAAATACGTGTCTGAAATCGATTCTGAATCGCAAGGCTCCGATTCTGTGTTTCATGCACAGCTTGTGCATGTACTTCGGCTCTGTAGAAAGTCCTTATCAATCTAAAATCAGTTTGAGTTGTTTATAATGTGCATTTAAAAAGCAACACTCGTCAAACATCCAATTATCAAAAATATTATTTATTATCAAGAAAATACCTGAAACTAGACATTTCCTGGAATAGCGTTTGTAATGATACTTCTTCTGTGGCACAAATGGCGTTTCTGCACGAGAGTGCCCTCTCGTTTTTGGATGTGGCTGCATTTCACCGTAATTCATTCAAATTCATTAAAATCGTGCATTTGCATGATTCATTTTCACAGCTCTAATCTCCATAAAGTTGGTCCTTGTGCCACTCTTCAGAAACGTCTTGCCTGGGCTGAAGTTCTGGACTGCTGCTGAGTGGAGTTATGTTCTTTGATGAAAGTGAATTTTCATTTCCTTTGGAAATCAGGGTCCCAGAGTCTGGAGGAAGAGTGGAGAGGCTGAGCCTAATTAAAGGTGGCTGGGTTAGAGTGGACACTGCCTCCACCACCTGAACCGTCATGCTTAGAAGACTGATACTTTGGGTCTTCCAGAACAGCGCAGTCCCAGCCACCAGTTCCATTATTCCCCGAGGTGCATGATGAGTTCATGAAAACCCGCTTTCCTCCCGGAACCGACCGTTCAGCCATCATCTAGCACCTCTCTTGACGGTGGAGCCGCTAAATGGTCACGCTGCTCCCAAACGACCAGCCACCATTCCCTTACAGGCCCACCAGGGTTTTTGACTCTCCTCCATCGCCTTTATGGCCAATGTTGCGGAGCATCGGCTGTCAGCCTCTAACTAGCTGCATCCTTGAGAACCTGTTAGGCTAGGCATCCGTTTTGCATACTCTTGAGGGTTTCTATGTGTATATTTCTGTGGAAGTCTTTTTTCTACCACGTTCCCTTAGTGGAGCCCACTCTGCAACTCTCTAGTCTGGGATATTACTTAGAGGGTTTCAGCATTTAATGACCTAATGAGTACCCTAATGTTACCCAAGTGGTAGAATCCTTAGGGGATGGTTTCCACAGCGTTCCTAGTCCCGCCTGGCAGGTTCGCTTCCCAGTTTGCCTGGTTGATTATCGTCGATTAAGGAACTAGCAGTGACCAGCCTTCTGCTCAAAAACCCTAGTTCCGTCTCCCTAGGGGAGAGACAGAGGGTTTACACAGGGACTGGAAGGGTCAGCTTTAGTGGCGCTTTGGTAGAGATTCCCAACTCATCGGTGATGACGTGCCGCCATAGTGGTCAACTAAAAAGGATTGTTTCGGTTACGTATGTAAATGGTAAATAGACTGGATTTTATATAGCACTTTTAACAGACCCATTTCCATCCAAAGCGCTTAACAAGTTGCCTCAAATTCACCCATTCATTCATACACCAACTGCGGTGTCAGCCTTGCAAAGCGCCATCCAGCTCGTCGGGAGCAGCTGGGGTTAGGTGTCTTGCTCAAGGACACCTTGACACATGGTCAGTTGGAGCCAGGGATTGAACCACCAACCTTCCGGTTTGTAGACAACCTACATGAACCACTGAGCCACTGCCGCCCCTGAAGGAAGGGAATGGAGATGCCACGTCCCTTCACCACATTTGCTGTTCCACTGCTGATACCGGCCAGGCACTAGATGCTCGGCTTTCTGAGCGAACACAGTAATTTGTTGATTGTTATAATGTTTAAGTTAACTCTCGTACCCTGAAGGAAAGGAAAAGAGACATCACGTTCTGTCGCCACGGCTGGCTTTACCATTGCTGCATCAGCCGGAAACTAGATGCTCGGCTTTCTCAGTGAAAATAGTTGCTTATGCATTGCACCTGCTTCTCATTTGTACTAGTGTGGCAAGGCAACGCCGGCAGATGCAAATAATGCATACCAACATTTATTGGCTCTTTGTATGTTTCTCGAAACAGAGAAGTCTCTCTTGCAAGTTCCCAATATGTCGGTCATGACATGACGTCTCCACTCCCTTCCTTCAGGGAACGAGGGTTACATATATAACAGAGACGATTTTAGTTTTAAAAAATAGACAGGTTTCCCTTTAATCTTTAATTTCCATTAAAAACATCAGCATTAATATAGCAACCTACATTATTAACATTAATCTTATTAACGCACAGCAACAGCGAGCAATACAAATAAAATACTTTCACAAACACATTTTTAAAGGATACAAAATGTTGTCTGTTATTGTTATCAGCAAAGTAGCAAATAATATCTACATCAAATTATCTAATCTCATGAGTCACAATGTTTGTGTATCAGTTAGTTACATACAGTATACAGCTGGGGAGGGGTTTAGACTTGACAAGATCTGTATAAATAAACACATCTAAGCTATATCACGTTCATTTGGGGAGTTAGATTGAATGAGCATGTAGTGTATTTGAATTCATGTTTTTTTTTTTAGATATTTGTCTTAACCATGTTATAATATCTAAAATGATTTTGTTTAAATTTTGGGTTATAATTGTCCACCTGTTAACTATTACAAAGTGCTGTCAGATTTTTGGGCAGAAGCGATGTCTTTCAATGACACTGAGAATATTCTCCAGTGTTATCCTTTACATCCAGACTCTTGTCCTAGAGCTCATCGGCTCACTGTTGTTAAAGTGGCAATGTACGCTTTCATGTTACTCATGATCCTCATGACAGTTTTTGGGAATCTGTTGATTATCATCTCCATCTCTCACTTCAAACAGCTTCAGTCTCCAACTCATCTGATCGTTCAGTCATTGGCTGTGTGTGACTGTCTGCAGGGTTTACTGGTTATGCCCTACACAGTCCCGGCGCCATGGGCGGGCTTTAGGGGGCCGGGCCCGCCCTGTGAGTCACTAGGGCCCGCCCTGGACGAACCTGCGGTCTCCCTTCACCTGTTCACCAGCTCCATGTTTTTATCAATAGGCCACTGTTATTAATTAAAAGTTATTGTTTTGTACATATATAACTCATGAATAAAAATAAAAATGTGTTTGGTCTGATTTAAAAATATATATATTTTAAACGAATTTGATTGGTTTGTCAGTAGTGAGCGCGGAAATGTTTGGTTGTTTGCTAAGCGCGCCACGGCTTAATGTTAAGACACGATGGAGTGCTGCCTGCAGTGAGACTGACACGTTATGGTTCTGCTGTTATCTTTCACTATTTTCGCTGCTGGAACAACAAAAACAGTCAACATTGCGTCCAAAATGTAAGTGGCTTAATATTAATTACTTGTTTAGTGAACTGTCATTAAATCTGTCACATTTTCAACCGTGATATGATGCTGCTTAACTGTATCATGTTATTAAAAAATCCACATTTTTACCGCAGTATGTTTAACCCACTTTGTTAACACACTTTGTGTTTGCTGTGCTTATTTGTTTAACTTTGCGTTTTTACATTATGCACTTTCGGTCGCCATTGATTAAAGGATGCAGAATCATTATCGTGTTTTGGTGATTGTTATTGGCGTTTCTAATCAGACTAGGCTACTTGTTCGGTCGAGTAAGTAAATTCTCTTTCACTTGGCCTTTTAAAAAATCCACTTGTCTCTGATATTAACCGGACAAGCGTTGATGTCGAGCCCTGCGACGTGTTTTATTTGCGTTTAGATTGCTTCAGTAAGCTAGGTCCAATCTTTACGACTTCTCCGTTGTATTGCGTTAATGGAGAGGTATGTTAGTTCTTCCTTGCTTTTTTGTCCACTTAATTCATACTTAATGATATTATGCATTTCAGTGACGTTGCTCTCATCTGTGCCCCCCCCCCTGAAAAATGAAATGCCCGTCCGTCAATTTGTGTCTGGCGCCGGGTCTGGCCCTACAGTATGATGCGATCTGTCGAGGGCTGCTGGTTTTTGGGAGATGTTGTTTGTAAAGTTCATTCGAGCTTGGACTTGACCTTCAGTATCTCTTCTTTAATACACCTTAGTTTAATATCTGTTGATAGATACTGGGCCATCTGTGACCCACTGAGGTACAAAACGAGGATCACAAACAACACTGTGACTGTACTGATCACCCTTACATGGATCTTTTCATTTGTGTACTGCTTTTCTGTTGTGTTTTCAGGGATGAATGCTGTTGGTCTTGAAGCTTTAATATTACAGATGTCTTGTTTTGGTGACTGTGTTCTGTTTTTTAACAAAGAATGGGGACTTACTAGTGTCATTTTGTAATTTATTATTCCAGGAACTATAATGAGCTCTCTGTATATCATCATATTCAACGTTGTGAAAAAACATGCAAAGGTTTTGTCAGAGAAAGTGTCTGTGACCACCACAGGTGTTAACAGTCAAAGCTCTGCACACAGAGAAAGAAAAGCAGCTAAAACTCTGGCTCTTGTTATGGGCGTTTTCTTTCTCTGCTGGCTGCCTTTATCTATTACTGCTGCTATTGATCCTTTCCTTAATTTTGTGACCCCAGCTGATGTTTATGAGGCTTTATTTTGGTTTGCATATTTTAACTCAGTTTGTAATCCTTTGATCTATGGATTTTTCTATCCTCGCTTTCAGAAGGCCTTTAAGACTCTCATATTCACTTATATCTGTGGATTCAATCATTCAGATACTCTGACATTTGAATAAATACAGTTTTTGTAGATAAATAATAACCAGTGACTGAATAAATGTTGTTTCACATGCTATTGTTTATTTTTCTAATTTGATGTTATTGAAACACAGTAAATATTTGAGTCTGAAAAATCCTCTAGGCCTGTACTGATCACAATGGGAACATCATACATATTAGATCAGTCATTATAATAAACAGCAGAGGTCAAACTACACAGTGAGCAAAAAGTGCCAGACGGTTTTAGATCTGAGATGTATATGGCCAATTTTTTTAACTTGTCTTTAAAAGTCATGACCACAGTAGTCTGTATATTTTGGATATGAGACATTTAAACCCAAGTTGATGTTTAATACAAAAGCATTCAGAGGAAATGAGAACTGTTTAATCATACATGAATAAAGTCATGATTCAAATGTTTCTGAATTATGACCTTAGTGAACGTAACTTACTAGAATATATTTTCTTTAAGTATTCACACTATTCAGCTTCATGATCACAACCAAGCCTGTTCACAACAGACCATTCTCACTTTAAGCAAGCAAGACATGCATTTAAGTGGAAAAAATCTGTGGACTTTTTAGGATATGTTGTACAGTATGTGACTTACTACCTGTTGCCAGTTGGCGGGGCTATAACTGTGACCCAAAATAACCACATCCGTGATCAGCCACCTTAAAGGAACACGCCCACATTTTGGGAATTTAGCTTATTCACCGTATCCCCCAGAGTTAGATAAGTCCATACATACCTCTCTCATCTCCGTGCGTGCTGTAACTCTGTCTGACGCAGCCCCCGCTAGCTTAGCTTAGCACAAAGACTGGAAATGCATGGCTCCAGCTAGTATACTGCTCCCAATAAGTGACAAAATAACGCGATCATTTTCCTATTTATGTGTTGTGATTTGTATAGTCAAACCGTGTACAAATAACAAGGTGATATGAGACACAGCGATCTTTTAACAGTATACATACTGAGAACTATATTCTCTGAAGACGAAGCACTGCCGCATGGGCGGAGTGATCTGCTCGCAGCACACGAGAAGCCCCTGGTGAGGAGCAGAGAATTCGGTCAGAGTTGTGCAAATCACTCCGCCCATGCGGCAGTGCTTCGTCTTCAGAGAATATAGTTCTCAGTATGTATACTGTTAAAAGATCGCTGTGTCTCATATCACCTTGTTATTTGTACACGGTTTGACTATACAAATCACAACACATAAATAGGAAAATGATCGCGTTATTTTGTCACTTATTGGGAGCAGTATACTAGCTGGAGCCATGCATTTCCAGTCTTTGTGCTAAGCTAAGCTAGCGGGGGCTGCGTCAGACAGAGTTACAGCACGCACGGAGATGAGAGAGGTATGTATGGACTTATCTAACTCTGGGGGATACGGTGAATAAGCTAAATTCCCAAAATGTGGGCGTGTTCCTTTAACCCGACATACAGTTTAAGTTTGACCCAAATCACTTAATGGTTATGAGACACCAGGGTTTTTCCTAATCAAAATTAGGTGGTGCTATCCTGATGTGCACATACTGTATATGTGTGTACCGTGGCTTAACATTTTACATGCAACATATTTAGAGTGTTTAATAATTAAATGATTAAAGAAAATGACAAATATTAACTTTTTTATTTTATAAAACATTACATTTATTAAAACAACATTGCCCCTAAGCAGCAGTGTTCATTTACAAATATAGCCAATATATCACAGCTGATATACTGCTTTTAGGTGAAAACTTCATAAATTGCAATTCTTGTTATAAAGTTTAGTACGCACCTCACTGTGCTGATAGTGAAACAGCGTAAAGCCAAAACAGCACTTACTAGTGACAATCCACTGAGTGCGAGGATGTTCGTGTTTTTGTAAAGACACATACAGAGAAACCTGTCAAGAGCCGGAGGCTGCTAGAGATTTAGATGTGGCATCCGCTTCCAAAATCTAGGCAGGAAAAATCCTGGACACTTAATGTTTTCCTTTTCCCCATGACAACAGTGTTTGGGATATCAAAAGTCCATTCGCAATTTAGCAATATTTTTCAATGTTTTGGCATAATGTTGTCCAAGTTTGATGACGATCACATAAATTCTATAGGTAGAGTATTTAAAAGATCGCCCATGCACTTTTCACAAAATCCAAAATGGTCGATTTACAGTTGGAAAGAGCTTCTGAATGTCAGGGCAAAAGTTGTTCAGGTCAATAAAAACAATGGCCATCATTAATGAAACCAGCGTACGACAGAAACTAACTTGGATTTATCAATGGACGAGCAGTGGCTACGATCAAATCTCACGCCAAGTTTCACCTCGTGTATGCAAGTTTTGAGTTGGCATTTAAGATGTTTGTTTTTATCATAAAAACTATAGCAATTACTATAGTTAGTCCTTTAAAGCTTTAACAACTTTCAACAGCCATCCAAGCCGTACAAGATCAATTTCTCTTCAGTGATCTGGCTCCAAACTGCATGTCCCCGACATCTTTTTGTATTGCTTTTCAAGCTACTTCATTTGAACTTGAAAAGTTAAAGTTCAGTATCCATGGAGACTTTCTTTGCGTGTCTGGGTTACGTTTCTTCATGTCATGAACTCTAGGGGCGAGGCTACATTTTTATTGCCGTTATATTTAAATTACAATAGTTTTCATCCACCACATTTATCAATGGACGGTTATTTGTACAATGAGATTGGTGGTATAGAAATGTTTCATGAATCACACGTGAACCCTGTCGTAAGATGATATTTGCACACGGGTCGGCGCTTGTTTCTACGTTAGATTAATAAATGAGGGCCAATATATGTACTGTGTAAACTTTCGTACATTTGCATACATGTATGAACAAAATATGCACAGTTTGTTTTACAAGGCTACAGGTGAAGCAGCTGTTTACGCCTTCGTACGGCTCATAATCGGTCCTTATTATTGCCCAAAATACTCAAAAATAATCTTTACATTTCAATTCTTAAATTTTTCACAGTTAAACACGTGTGTGCTACTGCGAATCCACTTGTGTGATAAGCAAATGTGCGTTGACGTCTCGTTTATAGGCACATATTAATAACACGCATATTAAATAACAAAAACAATATTGCATCATTGACTTTAGACCAGGTTTTAGTTGGTCAATGACATTGTTATTTTGATGCTACAAAAATAGACTATGCGCCTGAAAACACCTCATTTTCAGACCAGAATGCCATTGACCAACTAAAACCTTGTCTAAAGTCAATGACGCAATATTGGTTTTGTTATTTAATGAGTGCTTTAGTAATATGTGCCTATAAATGGGACGACAACGTGCATTTGCTTATCAAACACATGGATGCGCAGTAGCTCTGCCCAAAATTGGGCGCAAATGCATTTGCTATGCATTTGCTATTTAAACAACGTGGCGCTAAATGTGTAAATGATATTTGCGCCAAGTTTAAACTAGCAAAAGACGCTTCACTCATTCCGCCCACCTCTAGCATATTTAATATTCAAAAGCGATTTTCTGTGCTTTTCACTGCTTCTATTAATGTAAAGCTGCTTTGATACAATTACCAAATTGTGAAAAGCGCTATATAAATAAAATTGAATTGAATTGAAATGTATAGGCCACCGACCTATATAAATGATCAGTGGTATAGACACATATATATTTATTTTACAGCACTTTTAAGAATGTCTTGAATTCTAACAATTTCACTTTATTTTTCTTGTCAAATATTTTAGGGGTTTCAATGCACTTTATATTTTATTTTGATAATTTTTTTATATTTATTATTTTTATACTTTATTTGATAATATATTTTACACAGAGAGTAAGGATATTCCATTCTACTTAATACATTAAGAATTCGTTTAATTAATGCACAAAAAGAATTGAGAAGCACCCACTATGGTTGTGTATCAGTTCGTTACGTACACTGTAAAAAATGTCTGTAGAAATTACAGTATTAATGGGTATTACTGGCAACTAGCTGCCAGTAACTTACTGTAGATTTTACATTTATGTTATTTACTGGCAACATTTTGTTCAAAGTTAAATGAACATGAAACATTTTTTGACTTTATCTTCTACAGTAAGTTACTGGCAACCAGCTGCAAAATTACAGCAAATTTTTTAGAGTGTATACAGCTGGGGAGGGGTTGAGACCTGACCTAAACTGTATAAATAAACACATCTGAGCTATATCACGTTCATTTGGGGAGTTAGATTGAATAGGCATGTACTGTATTCATGTTAATGTTTCTTTAGATATTTGTCTTAACCATGTTGTAATATCTAAAATTATTTTGTATAAACTTTGGGTTATAATTGTCCACCTGTTAATTATTACAAAGGAAGTCCTGTCAGATTTTCAGGCAGACGTGATGTCTTCCAATGAGACTGAGAATATTCTCCTTTGTTTTCCTTTACATCCAGACTCTTGTCCGAGAGCTCATCGTCCCACTGTGGTTAAAGTGACAATGTATGCTTTTGTTTCACTTATGATCCTCATGACAGTTTTTGGGAATCTGCTGATCATCATCTCCATCTCTCACTTCAAACAGCTTCAGTCTCCAACTCATCTGATCGTTCAGTCATTGGCTGTGTGTGACTGTCTGCTGGGTTCACTGGTGATGCCCTACAGTATGGTGCGATCTGTTGAGGGCTGCTGGTTTTTGGGAGACGTTATTTGTAAAGTTCATTCTAGTTTGGACATGACCTTCGGTATCTCATCTTTAATACATCTTAGTTTAATATCTATTGATAGATACTTGGCCATCTGTGACCCTCTAAAGTACAAAATGAGGGTCACAAACAACACTGTGACTGTATTTATCACCTTTTCATGGATCTTTTCATTTGTGTACAGCTTTTCTGTTGTTTTTTCAGGGGTGAATGCTGTTGGTCTTGAAGCTTTTATATTACAGGTGTCTTGTTTTGGTGGCTGTGTTGTGTTTTTTAACAAAGAATGGGGACTAATTTGTGTAATCTTGGCAATTATTATTCCAGGAACTATAATGAGCTCTCTGTATATCATCATATTCACTGTTGTGAAAAAACATACAAAGGTTTTGTCAGTGAAAGTGTCTGTGACCACCACAGGTGTTAACAGTCAAAGCTCTGCACACAGAGAAAGAAAAGCAGCTAAAACTCTGGCTCTTGTTATGGGCGTTTTCTTTCTCTGCTGGCTGCCTTATGCTATTGCCACTGCTGTTGACCCTTTTCTTAATTTTGTGACCCCAGCTGATGTTTTTGAAGCTTTAGGTTGTTTTGCATATTTAAACTCAACTTGTAATCCTTTGATCTATGGATTTTTCTATCCTTGCTTTCAGAAGGCATTTAAGACTCTCATATCCACTTATATCTGTGGATTCAATCATTCAGATACTCTGATTATCAGACATCATATTCATTCAAATGTCAATGACTGAACAGATATATTGAGGGTTGTACTGATGATTTGAGGTAATAAATTCCTTACAATAAAGTTAACTAATAATCATTTTGGCCTGTATTGGTCTCAATAAGAACATCATACATATTAAACCACTTATTATAATGAACAGCAGAGGTTAAACATGTTTTAATGTGTTGTGTAAGTTTCCACTGTCTGAATAATTACTGTATTATAGTCAACCACTCAAAAGGATATATGTCACTGGTTGACATAAATAATATTCACTAGTTTATACTGTCTGCACACCATCACAAGATACTTTCTCTTATCTCTAACTGTCACGACCGGTTCTACACCGGGAAGTGAAAACAAAAGGATGAACCCAAACGCAGAGGAAATGTATGAAAATATAACTATGAATTTATTTACAGAACATAAAAGAAACACCCACGATGGGGTAAAACAAGGAATAACAAACCATGTGATGAAACACAAATAAACACGGGAATATATGAACAGGTCACAGAATACATGAACACTGAACAACGACAACGCACGCACACCACACAGAGAACACAAGGGCATTATATAGACAGCACATCAATGGGGAACAGGTGAACATAATTAATCACTTAAGACACGAGTACATAAGGGAGTAGGGTAAAAGTGACAAGACACTGGGAACACGTGTCACACATACATGATGTGAAAACACACGTGTTCCCACATAAACACAATGCTGCCATAATCTTGCCAACATCCGACCTGGACTATAACCAAAGTCAGGCAAGACCATGACAGCCACAAAACACTGGGAACACGTGTCACACATACATGATGTGAAGCACACGTGTTCCCACGTACACACAATGCTGCCATGATCTTGCCCTCTAACATAGACCTGAACCTATACTAAGGTCTGGCAAGATCACGACAGCAACAAGACACCGGGAACATGTGGAAGCCACACACACAATGTGATTCCACATGCCCCCACACAGAACATGATACTGCCACGGTCCTGTCAGATGCACTCAGACCTACATCTAGCACAGATGTCTGACAAGACCATGACAGTACCCCCCTCTTTAAAGACGGATACAAGACGTCACAAACAAAAACAAAAAAAACATTAAACACGAGGAACGAAAGACTGCACAACAGAAGACAACCACGACAACATTACCACAAACAACAAAGGTAAACAAACATATGTGACAAACGGATTAGGGTGATTCAACAAAAACAATATATGATGAAGGGGTGGTGGGGCAAAAACAGGGGGAACAAACTGTCCATGGTGAACATGAGTCCTAAAGTCCCGCGGCTGAAAAGCCGACTGGTGACGTGTCCCCGGCTGCGCCGGGGGGTGACGGGTCTCCGGCTGCGCCGGCGGGTACCGGGTACCGGGTCCCCGGCTGCGCCGGCGGGTGACGTCTCTCCGGCTGCACCGGCTGGTGACGTGTCTCCGGCTGCACCGGCTGATGACGTGTCTCCGACTGCACCGGCGGATAACGTGTCTCCGGCTGCATCGGTGGATGACGTGTCTCTGGGTGTGCCGGCGGGATACGAGTCTCCGGCTGCGCCGGTTGGTGACGAGTCTCCAGCTGCACCGGCGAGTGACGAGTCTCCGGCTGCGCCGGCGGGTGACGTGTCTCCGACTGCGCCGGCGAGTGACGTGTCTCCGACTGTGCCGGCTGCGAGACTTTCCTTGTTCTCCTCCTCCTTCGTCCAGACACCGGGAGCTCTGAAAGGCCACTGGTCACTGGGTTAGTCTCTAGCGTCGGGGAGACGGAATTCGACCTCCCCATCCTGATGACGCCGGTCATAATCCCCCTCACGCTGGACTGAGTCTGGCGGGGTCCAGCAAGCCCAGTTGGTTGCCGCCTGGCATTCACCTCGGGTCCGCATACGAGTGGGTCATAAAACTCGTAACCCGACTCGTATGCGGGACGGGATCCTCTTCACCGTATCGCCAGGCGGCTGCCAGCAAACATCCTCGCTGGGTTCAGTTTTGGTGCGTGCGTTCTGTCACGACCGGTTCTACACCGGGAAGTGAAAACAAAAGGATGAACCCAAACGCAGAGGAAATGTATGAAAATATAACTATGAATTTATTTACAGAACATAAAAGAAACACCCACGATGGGGTAAAACAAGGAATAACAAACCATGTGATGAAACACAAATAAACACGGGAATATATGAACAGGTCACAGAATACATGAACACTGAACAACGACAACGCACGCACACCACACAGAGAACACAAGGGCATTATATAGACAGCACATCAATGGGGAACAGGTGAACATAATTAATCACTTAAGACACGAGTACATAAGGGAGAAGGGTAAAAGTGACAAGACACTGGGAACACGTGTTACACATACATGATGTGAAAACACACGTATTCCCACATAAACACAATGCTGCCATAATCTTGCCAACATCCGACCTGGACTATAACCAAAGTCAGGCAAGACCATGACAGCCACAAAACACTGGGAACACGTGTCACACAAACATGATGTGAAGCACACGTGTTCCCACGTACACACAATGCTGCCATAATCTTGCCCTCTAACACAGACCTGAACCTATACTAAGGTCTGGCAAGATCACGACAGCAACAAGACACCGGGAACATGTGGAAGCCACACACACAATGTGATTCCACATGCCCCCACACAGAACATGATACTGCCACGGTCCTGCCAGATGCACTCAGACCTACATCTAGCACAGATGTCTGACAAGACCGTGACACTAACTGGCTGATTTTCTGACCCATAATGATCCAATCCACATGCTTATTCATTACATGTCTAACTTACTTAACTCACTACTCACTTAAACAACATTTTTTTAAGATATTTAAGTATTTCTATTAGTAACTTTTAAATGGTTAATATGGTAGAATAAGGCCAAACGATAGCTTATATATAATTTCAGTCTGAAATATCAGGTGTTTTCATCATAATACCCAGACTATGGTTTTGTGGTCTGACAACTGCACCACAGTAAGGCACTGTAAAACCAGTTCACACAGTCCAAAAAAGTCAAATTTCATTAAAAGTAATTTCAAGGTTATTTAAGACATTTTACAGCATTTAGTGTTTAACACTATATGATCATCAATGCTTGGACAAACAGGGTTGATCTGATGCAAGATGTGACAGCAAATCTGTGACACCTTGATAAGTGACTGTCAACAATGAGAAGTGAGGACCTTTGCAAGGTAAATGCTGTTAAAAGTGAGAAATTATAATAAGACTCCTGGGTGCTGCTGTGTGTTTGTGTGATAAACAAAGACATTACATCATAACTAAGCATAACTAAGTGTGTGTGTATGTGTGATAAACACAGACATTGCATCATACTGTACAGTAACTAAACTTTGTTTGAGTGTTTGAATGAGTGTCATTTATAAACATATTAAACACAAATCACACTGTGGTCAAGTATAAAGTTTTAATTTACAATTAAAAACTGCATATGACATTTATTTGTGAAGAATCTCCATAAGTCTGTAGGGTTCAGTCATTTGATTTGGAGAGAGGTTCAATTGAAAAAAGTCTTATTTAACCTCTTGAAAAGCCCCCCCACTCTGGCCCAAACCACGAAAGACCTACTTTCACTAAAAGGGCTGTTTTTACTAAACCATTTATCATAACTGTGGTATCATTAGAAAGAAGACACTTTGAGCTTCCAGGTTTCAAAATTATTTTAAGATATTAAAAAGGTAGATAGGTTGAAGTACATTGTAATAACATTTTTTTTTGCGTAACATGTTTCTAATACTAAAAGTCTTAATGATAAATATGTGTGTGGAACCTAGAAATGCAATGATGCCAAAGCCACAAGTCTAAAGAAGTTATATTTCACATTTGAAGTCAATAGGCCCAAAAATGAGGTTCTTGCAAGAGTTTTGTACGACTAGTGCCTTTTCTGAGTGCCAGTCAGCCCCAAAATAAAAGTCTTTTGTTTACATGCATACACATTCGTTCTTTTAATTGTTTATCCTTATATAAGCGTATTAAATGCCGTTTCCACACCAGGAAATAAAACGTCACACAAAGGTCGTTGGATTTGTTATCTAATTGGCTTTACGTTCTGTCTATCAATATTTTCCATGAAGTCATTGGAGGAACGAGCGAGTCAGATGACGTCACGATATTTGACAGCGCTGTTTGGATATTATGTATTATGCACCTGCCAACTTTTAGAAACAAGTTTGATCGCTGGTTTTGAACGCGAGTGTAATCTCATATACAAGTGTTACGATGTAAATAGTCCTCAGATTGTATATTATAATCTATTACAAGACATGTATGTGAAATCTGATGCGCATGCGATTCGTGAATTAATGCGTAAATTTAAGTAGGGAAAGTTTAGCATTTGCACATGTTTCAAAGGCTTGCAAATGTTAACATTCAAGTGATTTTTAACAATTCAACCGCAAAAAGGCACTAAAATGAGCAGCTTGCTGTACGCACAGATGCACATGCGGTTGAATGTGTCCAGTCCAGCTCCAGTCAGACGTGATCATCCCTATGCCCTTCAAAGATCAAAACTCTTGATTTTTTTAAACTTTAGAGAGAGTTGCGCTAATGTGTCTCAAACTGTTGTCCATTAAAAAACATTTGGTGAATAGAGCACTGAAAAACAGCGTAACGTTTTTATGTGGAGCGACTGTTTATGCTGCCCCGTTTGGAATGCGCCCTCCGTCTGTGTGTGCGCATGCGTTTAAGTGCACTCAGTAGTGCATATACGGTTCCAAAAGCAAGCAAACTTAAAATCTTTCTGTTATTGACAGGGCACACACAAACAAAACGATCTCCACAGTATTCTTTTTCTAAAAAACAACAACATTTGTTTATGTCTTAAATGTATGTATAGATTACAGTCAGAAACCAGTCTGTGCTTATTTGGTCTTAAAGAGACAGTAACCTCAATTAACATACTTAAGTCTGTGTCATTAATGTTTATTTATTCATTTATTTATTAATTCATTTAGCTGATGCTTTTATCCAAAGTGACTTACTATTGCTATATATCAGAGGTTGCACACCTCTGGAGCAACTAGGGGTTAAGTGTCTTGCTGTAATGTGTTCCGAACCATGAGTTTTGGGATCCGTCACACCCCTAGTAAAGTTAATACACAGACATAGCCATAAATGCAATGCTACTAATAATTGACATAATTGCTTTTGGTAATTTCGGTTTTCGGCCTTGGTTTCCTTTTTTTCGGTTTTGGCCAAGAATGTTCATTTCGGTGCCTCCCTAGTTGTGCTTTCAAATCTCAAGCGCTTTTGTTAGAAATGTCATCATTTTCCAGCAGATTAATCTCTGAGTAAACATTTGTAAATACTACATTCCATATTCTCATAAGCGAAGGGCATTTATCTCCAACCCCTTTGGCCGTACTAAGAGTCTCCTGGGGCAGAAGAAAAGCGGCAACCTTACATGCTCGGCGGAGGAGATGAATCTCATTATCACATTTAGTGATGCTGCAAGGGAGCAAGACCTTGGTCCCTGCGAGAAGCTAATCAAACCTCCAGAACCTGCGGCTCAGTCCAACATCTCCGAGCTCACCTTGAAAGAGGTGAAAGAGGATGTAATTGCAGCAAGATCAAGTTTCGCTCCTGATCCCAGCGGAGTACCTTATAAGGTTTATAAGCAGTGCCCAAGGTTACTAGTTCAACTCTGGGTACATAGATACCTCAGTGCAGAAGGGGGGAGTACCAGGAGTACCTGGATGCATAGAGCACACAGGAGTGGTAAGCCAGTTGTTCATGGAGGCAAAGGAGAACAGGGGAGACCTTGCAGTACTCTAGCTGGATCTTATTCGCCACAAGTTGGTCAAAGACATCCTAACAAGACATCATGTGCCCGAGATGATTCGCAGCCTCATAATGGACTACTGCAGTTGTTTCGAATTGAGTTTCATCAGGAGCATTAACATCTGACTGGCAACGGCTAGAGAAGGGTATTATTACCGGCTGTACAATCTCGGTGTCACTCTTCACTCTGGCCATGAACATGATGGTTTAATCAGAAGAGGTGGAATATAGAGGCCCCATGTCTAGATCTGGTACTTGGCAGCCACCCATAAGAGTCTTCATGGATGACCTTACTGTAACAGCAGCCTCAGTCCTGGGTGCAGGTGGCTTATTCAGGGGCTCAAAAATATCATCCAATAGGAAAGGATGAGTTTTAAGCCAGACACGTCCAGGTCACTGGTACTAAAGAAGTGATTGAACGGTTCCGCTTTACCCTGAAGGAGACTCAAATTCCATGAGGGACACAACTTGAAGTGAAGTATAAAACCTGGATGTACCAGCACGGAATCCTGCCGAGGCTTCTTTGGCCCATTTTTGAATACAAGGTTCCCATGATGATGATAGAAGCAATGGAGAGAGAGGCCTCTGCAGTTTTCCTAAGCCGTGATATGACAGAGCAAGAGGGAGAGAGAAGCGTCTGTTGGTCCAGGACGAGGTACAGGCAGAAAAAAGCAAAAGACGTACTAAAAGCAAAAGCCCCTTAAGGGAGCTTAAGCTTAGCATAAAACCGTGCAACGCTGCCATACAAAGAAGAAGACCAGAGGTTGTTTTTAAATGAACAGATTAAAATGCAATTTTAAATTCTGGCAAGAAACTGTAAAATGTAAACTGTAACTTACTGTCACACGCATAACAGATGTTACTGATCATTACTGACTGACTGAGGAGCTTCACACTAGCCAAGCTGACTGTTAAATGTTTTCTAATGGTAGAATACCGAAGGTTGCTAAAGTATCTCTGCTGAAAGTGCGCCACTGTCAGCTGGCTACCTCTGGGCGCACCGCTCATATCCTTCGGGTCTCCGATGTTCCATTTGGCACTACCACTTCCTCCAATGCCTTGACAGCCAGACGTGGAAGAGGCTCTGGTGCCGGCTTTTCATTGTTGATTTCTTGAAAGCCTGTGCTAGGCCTGGAGTCCATATGTAATGACACTCAGGATACCATGTGTTTACCTTTGCAGAGCTTCTTTGCTGTCTCTGTGTGGTGTACTCTGGTGTACTCTCTTAAAGCCACCCCAGAGACTTTGATATACAGTAAAACCCCTAGCGGTTATTCCATATTGTTAACTCCACTGAAAGATCTCCTAGGTGGGCATAGTTTCCACAGTGTTTCCCTTACCACTGGAATGGGTAGGCTTCCCGTTGTTATTTAAGTATCACTGGTTGGGTTAGGCAGGAACAACAGTAACCAGCTTTCTTTGTGTCAGACCTTGTCCTGGCTACTCTATAGCAAGAAGCTAGGAGCCTTACACAGGGCACTGGAAGGGGCAGCTATCATGGCGTTTTGGTTGGGGTTCCCAATTAATCAATGTGACGTCATACTGTACCACTGCTAAGGCAGCCGGGTCTCTATGCTCGGCTCCTCAGCTAAATACTGCAGCGCACTGTCATTTTTTATTCTCTCCCGGTGGGGTGTGCCGGCAAATGCAAATAATGCATGTCAATGTTTATTGTGTCTTTCTAGTTACACTCAGCAGATTGGTCTCTCTAGTGAGTTCCCAATTTGTCGGTTACAGTATGTATTTCATAATATGTAAATTACCACAAGATTATTTTCAACCACACTGCCAGACAAAAATTCAAAATATGTACCACATCTAGAGGTCTTCACAGGTCCACCTAAATCCTTCACAAAAATGCAATTATCTCAGCATTTTGCTAAAAATTTAGTATTTTTGAAGAAACCTACCCATATCTGATTTGTGATTAAAAGAGAACAAAAGAAGATAGAATGAATTTTTTTAATGAAAGAAGAGGGTCTGTTCTTTCATTTGATATATTGTATGTTTATATATTTAAAGAAGAACATTCGCTGGAAGGCATTAAACATTTTTAACTTAAAAATGCTGCCGCTGGCACCTTTTAAAAAATGCTTGTGGGGAAAGAGTTAAATGCACATTTTTGCTGTTACCTTGGTGTTGTTATCAGATAACAAAGAAAAATAAATATATGACTGGTGAGTGTGGAGTTGTAGACGGCAGAAATGTCAGTTCCGTTCAGGTCATGTCAGGTTTTAAAAAAATTGCCACTGGTTTGGTTCGGACTTGGTCTAATTTTCTTGGGTTTGTCGTTCCGGATAAAAAGCAATTCGGGTCGTTTCGGTTCGGGTACATTTTTTTGGACTTGAGAAGACCTCTAACCACAGCTGTCACTGGGGCAAAAGTACACCTTTGTACTAAAGAGTTCATATTACCTTAAAAATAAGTATTGTACCATTGTACATATCTGTATCTCTAATGATTTGGACATTTTAAAAGGGTACTCACTCAGTGACAGTTGAGGTACGTATTTTGACATTTTTTTAACAGTGTGCACTCCATTGACCTTTTAGACAAAGTTAATTTTTTTCTAATCTCATGAGTCACAATGTTTGTGTACCACTTAGTTACGTATACAACTGGGGAGGTTGAGACCTGAACTGTATATATGAACATTCATATGAACATATGAACGTTCATTTAGGAAGTTAGATTGAATAGACATGTACTGTATTTATGTTCATGTTTCTTTAGATATTTGCATTCAACATGTTGTAATTTCTAGAATGATTTTGTTTAAATTTTGTGTTATAATTGAATACCTGTTTGAAATTACACTACAAAAGAAGTCCTCTCAGACGCGATGTCTTTCAATGAGACTTTTCTCCTGTGTTATCCTTTACATCCAAACTCTTGTCCTAGAGCTCATCGTCTCACTGTTGTTAAAGTGGCAATGTACGCTTTCATTACACTCATGATCCTTATGACAGTTTTTGGGAATCTGCTGATCATCATTTCCATCTCTCACTTCAAACAGCTTCAGTCTCCAACTCATCTGATCGTTCAGTCATTGGCTGTGTGTGACTGTCTGCTGGGTTTACTGGTGATGCCCTACAGTATGGTGCGATCTGTCGATGGCTGCTGGTTTTTGGGAGATGTTATTTGTAAAGTTCATTGTAGCTTGGACTCAACTCTCTGTATTTGTTCTTTAATACATCTTAGTTTAATATCTATTGATAGATACTGGGCCATCTGTGACCCTCTGAGATACAAAATGAGGGTCACAAACAACACTGTGACTGTATTAATCACCTTAACATGGATCTTTTCATTTGTGTACAGCTTTAGCATTGTGTTTTCAGGGGTGAATGCTGTTGGTCTTGAAGCTTATATATTACAGATGTCTTGTTTTGGTGGTTGTGCTGTGTTTATTAACAAAGAATGGGGACTGACTTGTGTAATCTTGTTATTTATTATTCCAGGAACTATAATGAGCTCTCTGTATATCATCATATTCAATGTTGTGAGAAAACACGCAAAGGTTTTGTCAGAGAAAGTGTCTGTGACCACCACAGGTGTTAACAATCAAAGCTCTGCACACAGAGAAAGAAAAGCAGCTAAAACTCTGGCTCTTGTTATGGGCGTTTTCTTTATTTGCTGGTTGCCATTATCTATTGCCATTGCAATTGATTCTTTCCTTAATTTTGTGACCCCAGCTGATGTTTTTGAGGCTTTAGGTTGGTTTGCATATTTTAACTCAACTTTTAATCCTTTAATCTATGGATTTTTTTATCCTCGCTTTCAGAAGGCCTTTAAGACTCTCATATCCACTTATATCTGTGGATTCAATCATTCAGATACTCTGACATTTGAATGAATAAAGTTTCTGTAGATAAATAATGTGACTGAATAAATGTTGTGAAGCTGGTAGCGTAGATTTCAGATATATTTAATTCCTTTACCATTGTTTATAATAATGTTTATTATTCTCTTAATGTAGTTTCACATGCTATATTTTATGGATGATTAAATCTTTTGCTTATTTGACGTTATTGATGACATACAGTAAAATTTTGATTCCTAAAAGTAAAATTCCTAAAAAAACCTCCATGTCTGTAATGATCTCAATGGGAACATCATACATATCATGTCAGTCATTATAATAAACAGCAGAAGTTAAACAACACAAACAGACAGTTTAAATTCTGACAAATAAATGGCAAATGTTTTTAACTCAATAGGCTGTACGTTTTGTGATGTGAGACATTTAAACCCAAGATGATGTTTAATACAAAAGTATTCAGAGGAAATGACAACTGTTTAATCATACATGATTCAAATAATAAATGTTTCTCAATTATAACCGTATAGTGAAGGTAACTTACTGGAAGAAAGTTTTTCAAGATATTTTCTTCAAATATTTCTATTAAAACCAGATGAGAGTTAAGCTGTGATTTTATGATCCTATAGTCTGGTGATTGAACCATGGTTAAAGCACTGTGACATGAGTTTACAAGGAACAGTCAAATTTGCATTTCAAGTGACTAAAGATATTGTCAAGAGACATTGAAACCTTCCAATGCCGAGTAAGATGAGGAGAAGTAAATAAGGATTGATCCTGCAATAGACCTTTATGACGAGTCCAAGATCGAGGGCGTGGCTACCTTGGCGGTGGAGCTACGGACATTTGAAAATGTGTGAATAAGGCTTGGACTTGGGTTTTTTTGTGTTAGAAAACAAGTGAAATATGCCAAAGTTTAGTGCTCTCTTTCTAGGCCGAGCAAGGTTGGAGACACTTGACCTTGGGTTCGTAGGGAAGCCCCGGTACAGTACTTTCCAACAATTCCAAGGTTGAGGGCATGGCCCTCATGGCGGAGCGAAGCTACGGGAATTCAAATTTGGAGTAAAGACCTAAATTCAGTGCCTGAGATTAAAAATCTTGTACGTGCACGAAAGTGACCTTGACACGATCTGGGCATTGTCCGTGTTGCGGAAATGTGGTCGAAATCTCTGAGGCTTTATAGGAAAAAAATGACACGGACCCATTATTCGTACAATGCTAAACTATTTACGGGCACGTGTCAGGCCTCTATCTCGGCACAGGAACGAGCTAGGCGTTTGGGACCTGCGCACCAGGGGCGTAGCCGGTAATGGGCCAGGGCGGCACTGGCCCGCCCACATAACTCCTTGGCCCGCCAAGGCAAGTTTAATCAAAATACATTTTTTGTTTATTTTTATTATTCAAATGTGCCTTTTGTTTTTTTGAAAAATAACTCTGTGACTCTTTGGACTATAATGAGATCATTTCTGTTTTCAACATTAAACCCAGGCGTTTGCGTCTTGTTTTGTAGAATGAAAACAACAAAGGTAAGCCTGTTGTTTAACTCATTTCCTTAATTTTTGCTCGGGAAGTGATTTAACTAAAAAGTGGTGTGTTGTTTATAGATGTATGCCTTATAGGTTAAGTTACATTGTTTAATTTAAACGAGTTGCTATTTTTTGGCACAAAAGCTTAATTTCCACCAGATGATTGCACTGTATATGGTTGATTTAATATAAATTAGGCAGTGTGTTGTTATTTATTTCAAACCGTGCTCTGCTGAGAGTTTTCATTATTTCAATTTCCTGTTACTTTTAGCCTACTTTATTTCAGGTGAACTGTTTTTGCACTAATGACTAGCCTAAATAAGACTGCCTGGCCTGGTTTGTCCAGCCTTTATTGAGCTATGTGTTGGTTGAACATGTTTAGACAGTGTTTTATTATTGCCTTCGACGAAAATTGCAAAGGAAAGATGTCACTGTTTTTGCAGATTGTCTATTCTTTTTTCTACTCTAAGGTTTAATTATTATTTAAGTCATTTTATTCTAGGATAAACTATTGGCCCACTCACTTTTGCCCCGGCCCGCCCAAAATACATTTTCTGCCTACGCCCCTGCTGCGCACCCATCTTAATCTCGGCACGCTCTACGCGCAGTTCGAATTTGGTGATGATCGGGTGAGGTCAAAAGTTTGGTCCAAGTCCTGTCCGTTTTTAAGTATGGGTTCCGAAATTTTGTCACCAGGGACCAAGTTTCAGAAGACGCTGATTCACCTGGTTAAATTTTGGTGAGAAGTGTTTTTGAGTTTGAAAATGGGTGAAAAAGAGTCTAGTTTAGGGCTCTATTTTTCGGCCCAGTATAGTCGTAGAGACTTGTATGTGGGTTCGTTGGAAAGCTCCGGACCAGACCTTTCCAACAAGCCTATGATCAAGTGGCCTTCTCTGTGGCAGGGCTACTGGCATTTGAATATAAAATCTATTTTTTATATCTCCAGAAGGGGAGGTCCTAGAGAATTAGAAGTGGGGGCGTTTTGATGGGGCCGGAGAGAGCTTTCGAAAGACACCAGCCCGAGTCTCTCGAGTGTACTTTTTTCCTCTGGACTCTCTGTAATTTCAGACGCATCGCCGCGTCTGGGTCATCACCCCGATCGCAACAAGATAACTTTTGAGACAGGGAGACAAAGTTTGAAAATAACGAGCAAATGTACGAAAAACCGGTTTGTGTACTTTTGGTGGGGAGGGGGGTCGGTAAGGCCCCCCATGCAATAATGGGCAAATGTATGAATAATGGCTTCGTGTCATTTGCGGGGGTCGGTAAGGCCCCCCATGAGGCAATTGGCAAATGTACGAATAACGGCTCTGTGTCATTTGGGGCGTGTAAGGAAGGCCCCCATGCAATTAATGGGCAATGGGACACCTCCATATGGCACCGAATTGAAAAAAAATGGAACTTCTGACTTTACAGCTTATTGTGATGAAAAAAGTGATCGTAACACGTGCCTTACAAAAAACACTACTGGTATGCATCTTGAGACAAAACAATGACACTGATATATTGTAAGAGATGTCAGTGCCAGGTGTTTTCAGTTAAGAAAGCTCAAAAAAACTATTTCGGTCTTGGACTACACTTAAGCCTTGTTTGGGAAACTGCCCCTATATGTTTAACAGTCTGTGTAACATCATCATTAAAGGAACAGTATGTAAGAAATTTATATCAATTAATCATAAAATGGCCCTGATATGTCACCAGACATTATGAAATAATTTTCATTTCAAATACTTATATCACTGACAATAGTGGTCCAGCCAGGATATTGTCATTTAAAAAGTGGAGTTGCAGCCTGATGTTTATGTTTGTCATGTTATGTAATTGCCACCAGTTGTGTGATTGCTGTACCAATTTTAGCCACAAGTTTTGTTATTGCAGTACCAGTTTTGGCCACAATCCTACATACTGTTCTTTTAATATATTAACCCACATTATTAACATTAATCCTATTAACATGATGCAAGAGGGAGCAAGAACTGTTTTGAAGGATATCATTTATCGGCTGTTATCTTTTTCGTGAAAATCACATATATTATCTCAATCTTTTGCCCTCCCACATGACCTAAACATTTTT
This sequence comes from Misgurnus anguillicaudatus, assembly GCF_027580225.2. Classification (NCBI taxonomy): domain Eukaryota; kingdom Metazoa; phylum Chordata; class Actinopteri; order Cypriniformes; family Cobitidae; genus Misgurnus; species Misgurnus anguillicaudatus. The sequence goes on along the minus strand of NC_073354.2, from coordinate 35,444,814 downwards.
CCATGCATGTCTTAATATGTATTAGCGATGCAACAATACAGTTAGTCAATGGTTCAATACAATTTTCGGTTCTTATCTGCGGTTTTCGGTTCGGTTTTGATGGTTTGGCCTAAATTATTCTATGCTTAGGTAACAGGAACAGTGAGAAGTTTAGTTTTAATTGCAATTCTCTTTATATTATGTAAATGCAAAAATCATCTTACACATTTCTAGTGTATTGATAAAATAATATAAGATATATAATTAAATAAAGATATATAAAAATTATATCCTATTCAAACCGGGGAACACGTGAATTCTTACATTTTGAAAATAAACACATGTAAACATAAATTGCCATTTTACATACCTGTACTTAGTAAATAAAACTTTACATTGTAAATGAAGGCTATACAATACTGCACTACTGTTAAAGGCGGAGTCCATGATGTTTGAAAGCCAATGTTGATATTTGAAATCACCTAAACAAACACGCCCCTACCCCAATAGAATCTGGACCTTCTGTTGATAGACCCGCCCCAAACATACGCAACCTGGCAAGGATGTCGATTAGTAGACACGCTCCTTACTGCTGATTGGCTATAAGTGTGTTTTGGTAGTCGGCCCGTCTCCTTTTCCAAAGCGTTTTTCGAGCATCGTGGACTCCGCCTTTAAGTCCAACATCATTCTATGCAGTGTAGAAACCAAAAATGCGTTCCTCATCAAGATTACTGGTGGGATTTACCTCATCATGCGAATTCTCTTCTTTGAACTTTTTCAACTTGCGCGGAAGACCTGTTTGAGATAAATGACGCACGTTTGCGGCAATAACAAACCAGACATTTGTGTCATTCGCATTGCCCCACGCGAATTTGCATCTTTACATTGATGTTTTATGTAATCTACTTGTGCAAATAATTAATCCACACATCAGATTTAAGACAGTTGTGCTGCCTCTTTTTGTTGTCAGCCAGTTCATGATTACCATGTTGTGTGTGTGCGAATTAAATCTGACACCTGCATTGCAAGTAGCAATAAACGCTAATGGTGCGTTTACACCAACCACGGTAGAGGCGTGAAGCGCGAGTGATTTCAATGTTATGTCAATGTGCAGACGCGTTGACGCGCGTCAGGAGGTCCTGCGGCGCGGAAGAGGCGTTCGGCGCGGAGCGTAAGACGCGTTTCCGCCTCATTCGCGCGTGAAGCTTGCGCCTAAGGCGCGAATTGAGCGTTGTGCGCGGTACGCGCGAATGATGCTTTTGTGCATTTTGCGGTTCACGCGAATTTGCGGCTGACGCCCGAGTTGAAAAATTTGAACTTTGGCGGAATTTCGCGCCACGTTAACCAATCAGGAGCCTGCCTGCTGCTGTGGTGGCAGCCCTGCCCGGAGTCACTCACTCAAGCAGTCACTCGAAGCTATATGACACAGGTTGTTATTTCTGTAGATGAGAGACAGGAATAAAAAGGACCTCGCTTGGAAGAGTGTCAGTAAGGACTTTGGGCAACCTGGTAAGTTGTAATACACACTTCACTTTTGAGTTATGTGACGTTTATCGACCCGCCGTTTAATTTCCCCCTATTGTAAGGTTACCCAATACAAACTGGTAACTCTCTTGATAAATGCACAAGTAACATCAGTCATCTTGCAAACAGACACTCGCACAGCAGTTGCCCCTCCCACAAGAAGCAGATTTTGCTTCGGACGCGCGTCAAATGCTTGCTTTTTCCGCACGTCTACTCCGCTCTACACGCGCGAATGCATTCAAAGTGTTCAAGCGGCAAACTAGGCGTGGTAGACGCGATTTTGACACCCAAAACGCGTTTGGTGTAAACTCAGCATAACAGCTAGCGCATATGGTTACTGGATATCAACTCACTGTAAGGCGTTCAAGTTATATCCCAATGCGCAGATCATGAGGGTGCACACACAGTAACCAAAGTGCAGGGAATATAAAACGGACAGATTTGGATGAATAAACCGAACAACTGCAATTCACATGCGCGTATTGGACCATGTGGACCGAACCAAACATCCCTAGTAAATATCCACCTTATTATCTATAACCCCTCCATTGACCTTTAATCCAGAATACACAGTAGTTTTTTATTGTAATCTCATCAAGTCATTGGAGTCACAATGTTTGTGTATCAGTTAGTTACGTATACAGCTGGGGAGGTTGAGACCTGACCTGATCTGTATATAAGAACACATCTGAGCTATATCACGTTCATTTAGGAAGTTAGATTGAATAAGCATGTACTGTATTTATGTTCATGTTTCTTTAGATATTTCCCTTAACCATGTTGTAATTTTGTTTAAACTTTGTGTTATAATTGACTGTCTGTTTATAATTACAGTACAAAGGAAGTCCTCTCAGACACGATGTCTTTCAATAAGACTGAGAATATTTTCCTTTGTTATCCTTTACATCCAGTCTCTTGTCCTAGAGCTCAACGTCTTACTGTTGTTAAAGTGGCAATGTACGCTTTCATGTTACTCATGATCCTCATGACAGTTTTTGGGAATCTGCTGATCATCATCTCCATCTCTCACTTCAAACAGCTTCAGTCTCCAACTCATCTGATCGTTCAGTCATTGGCTGTGTGTGACTGTCTGCTGGGTTTACTGGTGATGCCCTACAGTATGGTGCGATCTGTCGAGGGCTGCTGGTTTTTGGGAGATGTTACTTGTAAAGTTCATTCTAGCTTGGACATAATGTTCAGTATCTCTTCTTTAATACATCTTAGTTTAATATCTATTGATAGATACTGGGCCATTTGTGACCCTCTGAAGTACAAAATGAGGATCACAAACAACACTGTGACTGTATTAATCACCCTTACATGGATCTTTTCATTTGTGTACAGCTTTAGCATTGCGTTTTCAGGGGTGTTTGCTGTTGGTCTTGAAGCTTTAATATTACAGATGTCTTGTTTTGGTGGCTGTGTTGTGTTTTTTAACAAAGAATGGGGACTAATTAGTTTTATCTTGGCATTTATTATTCCAGGAACTATAATGAGCTCTCTGTATATCATCATATTCAATGTTGTGAAAAAACACGCAAAGGTTTTGTCAGAGAAAGTGTCTGTGACCACCACAGGTGTTAACAGTCAAAGCTCTGCACACAGAGAAAGAAAAGCAGCTAAAACTCTGGCTCTTGTTATGGGCGTTTTCTTTCTCTGCTGGCTGCCTTATTCTATTGCCATTGCTGTTGATCCTTTCATTAATTTTGTGACCCCAGCTGATGTTTTTGAGGCTTTATATTGGTTTGCATATTTTAACTCAACTTGTAATCCTTTGATCTATGGATTTTTCTATCCTCGCTTTCAGAAGGCCTTTAAGACTCTCATATACACTTATATCTGTGGAATGAATACAGTTTCTGTATATAAATAATATCCAGTGACTAAAACATGTGAAGCTGGTAGTGTTGATTTTAGAGATGTTTAATTCCTTCATCATTCTTTATAATAAAGTATATCATTTTCAATTTAGTTTCACATGCTTAAATCTTTCCATACATATTAGATCATTTATTAAAATAAACAACACATTGATCAAAAAGTGTCAGACAGTTTTAGATCTGAGATGTATTTGGTTAATGTTTTTAACTTGTCTTTTAACATACTGACCTCAATAGTCATTTAGTCATGATTTAAATAATATATGTTTCTGAATTATAACATTAGTGAAGGTTATTAGATACTGTCTATTATAAAGGGTCTCTGTAAATCCATTTAAGATCGAGAGAGGTTGAAAGGAAAGAATGGCTTCATTATCTAACAGCAACTATAGGCGCTTTTCCATTCCATACAACCCCAGGGTTTGGTTTGGGTCGAGTTAGCTTGCTTCTGGGGGCTTACTTGGTGCAGTACGTAGTACCCGATACTTTTTGTAGTACCACCTCAGTTGGGGTTTCAACGGGACGTGAAAACACTGTAGGCAAGGCAGGATTATTTGTATAGCACATTTCATACACAGAGGTCATTCAAAGTGCTTTACATAGAAATTAGAAAACAATATATTAGAGAGAGAAAAAAATGTAATAAGAGACGATAAAATCATAATAAAAACAAAGATCTACATATTTACATATGTAAAATGCACACTTGCGGACCATTTTAAACAATAAACTGAACAAAGCCATTAATTCATATCATTCCACATACAATAACCTCTGAACGGTCCTCTTTCCTCACACTGGAGCGGTAGTTTTGAATACGTCATGCGCGACATTTCAAGGTATTTACTTAATACGTAAAGTCACATTGGTGTGAGATACACATATCCATTAAACTCTTGTGAATAAAAAAAAGGGAACAACTTCTGACTTTAAACCCCAAAAAGTGCATACATCCTCCAAATGGCTCAAAGGGGTTTATACACTTAAAGCTCCAAGAAGTATTGCTTCAAAAAGTCCAGTTTTAAACACCAGGTGTTTTCAACTTTGAAGATGAGCATTTGGTTGTCAATTTCCGGCCTGCCAAAGATACAGTTATGTTAAATAGTCCAAAATTTTCCCAGCCCTGCGTTAAAAACAACCCAGCATTTTTTAGAATGATGGTTCTTTCAGCAACCATGAAAACCCTAAATCGTTCTTCTGTTGCAAGAAGCCCAGATCAAGAGTGTAGTCCTACAGTAGCATCTTTAGCAACAACAACACGGCTGTGGATGTGTGCAAACCAAGCAGAGGAATTGCTCTGTAATAATAAACATGAACAATTTCAGGAGATATTTTATTGGTTACATTGTTACAGCTGTTGGATTAAACCTGATCTAGTTTCACACACTGTATTCCTTTTAAAATGTTGTTAGAAACACATCCACTTTTCTGTTCATGTTAGGTAAACTTTGGCTAAAGTTTGTAAGGGCTTTGTTAGAAACTTTGCTACGTCTCCCTAAAGTGTTGAGATCTGTTGGGCATTAGTTATGTGACAGTAAACAACTAAAGAGCTTCATGTAATAAAGCACTTAGGTACTAAGAGTGTGGCTGCTGATATTAACACCTTTGATTGGTCAAACTCCTATGAGAGTCATTGCAATAAAACAGAAAAATAACAAGTCTCATAGGGTAATAATATTTACTTATGTGCTTGTATGACTGACAGCTGTGGTTTAAATAGATCTGTTTTTGTTAGTGTTTAATTAATGTTTGTGTCTGTCAGAGTTATTGACTGACACAAGCTCAGGTAGAGAATGAAAAGTTTATCAAGACAAACCTTGAATGTTGTTGTTTATAAATATTAATGGCAGAAGATTCATAGTTTATTTATAGTTTACGGTTTGAGGAGAGTGGGACTACTTTTTTAAGTGGAGGTTTTACTTGAACGCCCAGTTAGTTTTACTTAGTGTGAGCTGTGATCCAAAGAAATCTACACTGCATTTAGCCCATATATTTATTCAGTATTTCATTTGCACTGCTAATGCAATGTTTTACCATTTGAGGAACAGGAACACTGTTACATCAGGTCCTTCAACATGGAGAGTCAACCAGAGACATTGTCCCGGGCCTTGTCATAAGAGGGGTCCATTAAATATCTTTTTACAGTCCTGGGTGTATTATAGTGATAGTTCACCCCAAAATTTAAATTGTGTCATCATTTTCTCACTCTTATGTTGTTAAAGACCTGTATACATCTCTTTGTTTTGATAAACATGAAGGAAGATATTTTGAAGAATGTTTGTAACCAGATCTTTCAAGAGCCCTATTCACTTCCATAATATTCCATTGTATACTATAGAAGTGAATGCCAAAAGCATGTGGCAGAGAGTAAAAAGAACGTCTCGGTTAAGTTTGTAACTCTCGTTCCCTGAAGGAAGGAAGTGAAGACGTCACGTTGTGACTGACAAATTGGGAACTTGCTTAGAGAGACCAATCTACTTTGAGAAATTACTAAAATGCCAATGAACTTGGCATGCGGGTATTTGCATCTGTTGGCGCTGCCCCGCTGGTTTAGTCTCCGTTCTCTTCCTTCAGGGAACAAGGGTAACATACGTAACCAAGACGTTTCCTTTCAGTCGGTCACTAGGTTGTCAAGTCGTGACCAACAAATTCGGAATCCCTACCAAAGTGCCACTGAAGCTGACCCTTCCAGTGCCTGTGTAAACCTTCTGACTCCACTGAGGAGACGGAACCTCGGCTACTGCAGAAGGCCGGTCACTACAAGATCCTTAGCCCACGGTAGTGAACTAGCAAACTGGGAAGTGAACCTTGTCTGGGCGGAGCTACACCCCCTAAGAAGGTTAATGGGTGGCAAGAGACATAAACATCCGACAGGTTGACACATAAAAACTCAAGTAATAACACATACTAGGGGAGAGACACAGAGCGGGCTCTGCTGAGGGAAAACATGGGTTATTAGGATTAAAGCCACAGAAATACAAGGGAACCCCGCGTAGGGGACGCAATGTGGAGGCCCTAGCCTAACACCTAGGATTACAGAGAATACAGCTAGTGAGAGGCTGACAGCCGCTGTTCCGCAACATTAGCTTCCAAGTGGAGGGTGGTCAAGAAGAACTTTTACGCTTTTTGACCAAACAGCCTTCCATAACGGTACTACGGTGTAGCACCAATCAACCTGATCTCACGAATTTCCGTGGCATAGTCAATACAGGGCTGCAAGCCGACATACGAGGCGGCGCTCGGTGTTCCACCAGATGAGGAGAGAACACGAAAGGAAACCGGCTCAACATGTACACTTCAGAATCTAGTGAATGTGTTTAGCATCGCCCAACCAGCAGCTCTGCAGATGTCTGTCAGCGAGGAACCACGAGCGAGTGCCCAAGATGATGCAACACTACATTCTTTTCAAGTCCAGTCAACAAAATAATAGCTGGATGATAATGCTTATTTCATTTAGTAAACACAAAATAATAAATTGAACAACAAAAAAATCTTGGTTCAATTAACTTAATTATCTTTGTCAAAAGAAAAATTTTAAAGTTGGATGTTTTACAGTGTAATAACCAGGTCGTGCTGACCCACTGACTTTCCTCCACTGAAGCTGACCCTTTGTTGAAAGAACAATTTTGAAATTGGATTTTTTACAACAGGTTGTGCTGACCCACTGACCATTTATCGGGGCATGTTGAGCGGATCTCACGGCAACATCTACTTTAATGGTGGAGGGTGAGAGCCAATCGATGTTGAAGGTATGAAAGCACAACGCTGATGGGGCATTTTCTGGGGTCTTCTTGTTGAGGCACCATACGATGAACAGTTCCATTTTAGTGTGTCCCATAGACAGCGCTCGCACTGCAGTAATGGTGTTAGATACCGCTTGCGGTAAATCACTCAGAACCTCCGCACCGCATTGAGAGACCATACGTGAAGAATCCGGGGTCAGGGCGTGGGTGCCATAAGATGCCCCCTCCTTGAGAAAGACGAGGACCTAGTTCCTGTTGGGCCAATAAGGAGCAACCAGTAAAATGTTCTCCTCATCCTCTCTGACTTTGCACAGTGTCTTTGTGAGAAGGCTCACTGGAGGAAACCCTATTTGCACAGACCCTGTGGCCAGCTGTGTGCCAGTAAACCGTCAGTTAGTAAATAAAACAGGTGACAATGGGTTGTGGCTGGAGATGCAAACAGATCTACAGCATTTGCGCTCTGCCGAAACGTTTCCAATCAGCTGAACCGTCTGGGGGTGGAGTCGCCATTCGCCTGCTGTCCACACTTCCAAAACTGCAAGCTCGCTGTGGAGGAGGCATAAAATCGCATGCCTGAAGACCTATTTCAGGGTTCAGCTGCCAGGAGAAATGCTGGGTCTGACCATAAAGGGAAAGTGAGAAGGCACGCAGATGTAATGGTTACTCGATGCACACTACTGTGCCACGCTCTCCTCGGGACTTCCAAATGCCCCAGGAGCCTCTGAAATTGTTTCAGTGGGACCGCTGACTTGGCTTTGAGAGTAATCAAACACGTCAGCATTGACTTTATACGCCTTTTGTTAGACGAGCCGTTAGTTTGAGTTCCATACCGAGAAAAGAGATCCACTGCACGGGAAAGAGTTGACCTGAAGACCTAAACGAGCGAGATGCCGAAGCGTTAAGTCTCTGTGTTCACAAAGTGTCTGCCGCCTAGAGTGAGCTACTATAAGCCCCACCGGCTACTTTCGTGAAGACATGGGGAGAGAGAGAGAGAGAGAGAGAGAGAGAGAGAGAGAGAGACAGCCAGAATGGTGGAACTTTGTACTGATATGGCTGTCCCTAAAAGCAAAGTGGAGAAACCGCCTGTGACGAGGGAGAATCGAGACATGAAAGTAAGTGTCCTTTAGGTCTATGGGTGCAAAGCAATCTTGGGGGTGAATGGATTGAAAAATACTATTCTGCGTTCGCATCCTGAATTGCATTTTGAGAAGTGCACGGTTCAGTACACCCGCAACCTTTTTTCGTATTATGAAGTACATGCTGTAAAACCCTGACTTCATCTCGTTTAGAGGGACAGGCTCTATCACGTCTTTCGCCAGTAAGAGCTATATCTCCGCACGCAGTACATGTGCGTCTGCATGTTTCACCGCGGTGAAGCGAATGCCTAAAAATTTGGGAGGGGGGGTGCCGGGCAAACTGAATCAAATATCCGAGGCGGATTGTGCGTAATAACCAATAAGACGGACCGGTAAGCTGTTGCTAGGTAACCAGGGACCGCACAAGGGGAATTAAAGGCACTACCTGTGATTTTCTCTTTGTCTTGGGTTGTTTGATTTACATTACGGACACAGACTTAAGTAGGTTAATTGGCCTTGTTTCTGCCTAATTTATACATAAACTTAAGACATAAAGTACACACTCTGAGACAGTGGTAACACATTCAGAAAGGCATTTTGGAAGGAATCACAACATATAAAGTGTGATATTTACTTTTTTGAATATGTGTGATATTTACTTTTTTGAATATGAGGTTAGAGCACAAAGCGTTGGTATTGACACATCTTACGGAATCATCCTTATTGAAATCCAGCGTTAAACTGATCCTTGTTTGTGAAGCAGTCCGGTGTAAATTAACTGCAAACGTTTAAGATTTTATCTGTTTTCTTCGGGACACTTTCTTTAAAAATGAAATGCTAATAGGGCAAACCATTACCGATTGGGGCCGGGACTTTCCGTACTATGACATCATTGTAAGGGAAAATCTGAAACCAGTCATTTTGTTGTTGTTAAGTCTAACTCGAGTTATAAAGCTGGATGTGGACTTGGTCTTGACTCTGACTAAAGACTGAGTCCAAATCAAGACCAGAGATCTAGTGTAAAGTCTGAGTCAAGAACGACTTCAGATAAAGCTGGTTCTGGACTTGGTCTTGACTCTGACTCGAGTTAGACTCAACACTGCTTTTGATTTATGAAAATTACAGGACATAAAAATAAAGTGGACTTTTTTACCACTAAAGGCTGGTTGTTCACACACACTGTGGAGACACGTTCACCTTACAAAAGTTAATTTTGCATAACATGTTCCCTTTAAAATAAAGGTGTTCACAGCGATGCCATAGAAGAACCCTTTTTGGTTCCCCAAAGAAGATCTATTACTTTTATAGTCTAAAAAACTGCCACAAAGAACCTTTTCTGAAACAGATGCTAAATATTTTTCAACCAAAAATGAATATTATTTGGCATTGTTTATTTTTCACCTTTAAGATACACAGTTCAGTTCAGTCACAATGGGGGGGGATATGACAGTATATATAAACACATCTGAGGTACATCAAGTTCATATGTGGAGTTAGATTGAATTGGCATGTACTCTATTTATGTTTATGTTTCTTTAGATATTTGCCTTAACCATGTTGTCATTTCTAAAATGATTTTGTTTAAACTTTGTTTAATTATTGTCTGTCTGTTTACAATTGCAAAGGAAGTCCTCTCAGATTCTCAGGCAGACGCAATGACTTTTAATGAGACTGAGAATATTCTCCTGTGTTATCCTTTACATCCAGACTCTTGTCCTAGAGCTCATCGTCTCATTGTTGTTAAAGTGGCAATGTATGCTTTCATTTCACTCATGATCCTCATGACAGTTTTTGGAAATCTGCTGATCATCATCTCCATCTCTCACTTCAAACAGCTTCAATCTCCAACTCATCTGGGCCCGGTTCCCCAAAACGTTCTTATTGCTAAGTAGTTCTTAACCTATTCCTTAACCTCTCTCTTAACTCTATGGCACGGTTCCCAAAACGTTCGTACGCTAAGTATATCTTCTGTAAGTCACACTTTCGTAAGGTTGGTCTGGACCATTCGTAAGCTCTCTCTTAGCGTTGTTTGAGCGCAAAATGCTATTGCCGCAGTCTTTAGAAATCAGCGCAGCGCAGTACAAGTCAAACTATGGTATGCTGACAATGATTTTATGATATGGACATTTTTAAGACTTATAATAAAATATGTTTGCAATGGATACAGGACTATTTATGCAGTTGACTTTATTTGGTATCAGAACTAATGAATCAAAGACGGCACCAGTGTTTGTTCCTCATTGAAGTCTGTTCACTCTATGTTTATAGCGTTTTCATCACGTTACATTTATAATTTATTTAGAAAGATTAAAGATTTCAATTGGTTATACTAAAAAACAATAATATCATATATTCTATTAGACAATTTATTAAATATTACATATTTGACAGTTTTATGTCTTTTAACATATAGCCTGTCTTTTTCCGTTTTTCTCTCTTCACTGTTTGTTTTAAAACTGTTATGTTTCCATACATTATAAATATATATTATACATAAAATATGATTCATACTGTAAAAATAATCTCAGTAGCCATTAAAACTTTCAATGTATATAAAGAATAAATGTATAATGTGATAAAAACGCTATAAAAACACTGCACTAAAGGTAAAAAAGGGGGAACAAACTTCCCCGTAACACCGGTAACCCCGTAACCGTTTAGTCCATGGCAATTTTTTTTATTAGGCAACACTTAAAACCTTTTGACAATTTGCCTGACGTGGCTAAATAAAAAAAATTGCCTCCCAAGACAACCCATTATGGAGCTGGTGGATCTTCTCAGACCATATTCTCTATCTAACTCTCTCTGTTTATTGTAGATAGGTTGTTTTTTATTGAAAACATTAGTGGCAAGCAATACCGCATTAAACAGAGGTACTACAGCTGCTTGCCAAGTAATTCTGATTGTAAAGTACCTTACCATTAGTATAAAAGTGTATTATATATTTTTTTTTAAGTCGTTAAACCCACGTCAATAATCGGCACAAGTGGCACAACGGAATAAGCAGGGTGGATGATTAGCGAGGGATACCCGGTTCGTCTACCCGTATTACTGACAATTTGATAATTTAATTAATAGTCTATATTTACAGATAACTAAACTATGTTAAAATAAATGTTATTGGAATAATTTGAGTAATGTTCCATTTGTATAGAACGTGTTGTCTTTCTTAACGCTGTAATGCACCTTCACGTGAAGTGGAAAATAAATCGCAAATAATTCAGCACCTTCACTTGGGACAGCGCCATTGTTACGTCGTTCTTAGAGGCAGCGTGTTAAGAAGCTTCCTAAGAGACACTTCGGGGAACACACTTAGGAACACAAACAACTTTGGTAAGATATATCTTTTTGAGTCTTCTTAGCACGCTAAGAGTGAACGTTATCGGGGAACTGGGCCCTGATCGTTTGTTCTCTGGCTGCTAGGTTTACTGGTGATGCCCTACAGTATGGTGCGCGCTATTGAGGGCTGCTGGTTTTGGGAGATGTTTTTTGTAAAGTGCATTCTAGTTTGGACATGACCTTCTGTATCTCTTCTTTAATACATCTTAGTTTAATATCTATTGATAGATACTTGGCCATTTGTGACCCTCTGAGGTACAAAATGAGGATAACAAACAGCACTGTGACTGTATTGATCCTCTTCACATGGCTCTTTTCATGTGTGTACAGTTTTAGCATTGTGTTTTCAGGGGTGAACAAAGTTGGATTGGAAACACTCATGATGCAGGTTTACTGCGTGGGAAGTTGTGTTTTGTTTTTTAACAGACAATGGGGTCTTATTTGTCCCATTCTTACATTCTTTCTTCCTGGGACTATTATGAGCTGTCTGTATATCAAAATTTTTCATGTGGCAAGAAAACATTCAAGAGTTATGTCAGAAAGAGTGAAAAAATATAGTTAAATAAAAGTTTTACATTGATTTAAATCTAGATTAAAATATAAACACACAGTCATGTGTGCATTATAATGTTTCAGACACTTGTTTATTAAAGTGATTTTTATAAATGTGAAGTGAGGAGAAAAAAGCTAAAACCTCTATTTTCTGTTACAAACTTTCACATAGCATCTTTAGGTTATAATACCTTTAAAATATTTATTATAAAAACAGACTATTTTTGTGATTTTAACAAAATTTTTACAAAATTCCTTGCAGGAAAAATTATTTTCTATAAATATATAAACATACAAATTATATCAAATTAAAGAACACACCCTCTGCTTTCAAACAAACAATAAACAAACAAAAAAAAAAAAAAAAAAAAATGGGGAAAAAACTTTCATTATATATTTACTTTTTCTACTTAATTTAACCACTGAAATATGGATATTTAAAAAATACAACATTTTGAGCAAAAAGCTTAAAGAATTGCGTTTTGTAAAGGAATTTATGTTAGAGATCAGACTCAGAATGACTATCAAACATAAAGGCAGTTAAAATAAATTATTAAATATTTTTAACTTCCGTTTTTGATAAATTCGGGTTGGGGCCATCTGGTGGATAAAAGCGGTATTACACTTTCACTTTGAAATTCGTGAAAGTTAAATATGAACTCATAAATGACGAGATAACTCGTCAATGGCGGTGAATGAGTTAAGAACACTGTCATTGCTGCTGTCATCCTTGGGACTCCGTCGCTGAACTTTTTTGACAACAATCAGTTGTAAAATGTTTTGGTTCTGCTCGATTTTCATTGACTTCAAGTAAAATAATGGAAAGTTTTTCATGAGATCCTTTGGGGTCAATGTGTTAGCATGAGAGAAACTTGATGCTGTCGTGTAAGAATAAGTAGCTGCCATTTTTCCGTCGCCCGAGTGGCTTACGTTTCTTCCCCGCCACAGAAAACCACCACAGGCTTTTCAATGCCATTTTTGTTTGTTTGTTGACAAATATAGAAAAGTCTAACATTTTAAAAGTTGTCAAAAGAAGCCATTTTCGGCTTCCGTTTTGGTTTTCGGCCAAGTGAGTCCTGAATTTTCAGTTTCGGCCCAGAGTTTTCATTTCGGTGCACCACTACCAAATACACAAAATATATTTTTTTAGCAATGAAATGGGTGATTTTTAAAGGACAAATTCGATATTTTACACTTAAAGCACTGTTTTCAGATTGTTTATGATAAAATACCGTAAAACTTCAAATAATAGCCCGGGCTTTTATTTTCCCAAACCTATCATCACACCAGGCGTCTAAAAGAGACAGGCGTCTATAAGAGACAGGCTTTTAATTTAATTGTTCCAGCATGACAGCAGGAGGTTACCACATATTACGTTTTATTTTTAATTTGAATGTGTTTAACAAATTAGTTTGTGTAATAACAACAGTCTTAAATTATTGGCATTTTAAATAAAGCTAACAAGGATATGTTTTTTTTATTGGTTGTTGCGTGAAATCTTACCCAGATACAACAGTGCTATGTTCTGATTGGCTATTGTGTAGCCTCTTTCTCTTTTTTTTTGTATTGGCTCGCTCGACTAGAACTCTAGGGAAGACGGGCTTGATAGAGAGAGAGAGCAGTGCGGCCAGATGCATTTTGGGCGCTGCAGCATATTAAATATGATAAATAGTGTTTCCGCGGGAGAAATACAATGTGTGGCGGGAGTGCATGCATGACAAAAGACTGAAAGCCCGGCTATTATCAGCCTCAAAACACTACCGGCTCACCGGGAAAAGTCCCGACTCTCCCAATTGCCACTTCGCTACTGTCATCAACACCTCAATCCTGGCGACGAAGCTTGTTGTGTTGTCATAGTGTTGAGTCACGGAACGACTGCGTCTGTCACGTGACATCTACCGGTAAGCAAAAAAAACTTTAGCGTGTTCAATCTGCACCATAGAACTGTCTTAAACAGACTATCTGACGGGTTTTAGAAGATTAAATACAACCCGAAACTAAAAAACAGACCAAGCCTTTATTTGAGACAGGCGTTTATTTACCCAAACCTGTCGTCACACCAGGCGTCTAAAAGAGACAGGCGTCTATTTGGGACTAGGCTATTATTTGAAGTTTTACGGTAGAACGGTTTTGACTGAAATTTGGACATATGCTGCTGGCGCGAGAATTTCTGGTTTCTGTGGTATCACCCCCCCCCCCACCCTCACAATGGCTGCATAGGTCCACTGGAACAATCCTTCCTAAAATGCATTAAACTTTCGTTTACAAAGATGTGAAACTCACCGAGTGGACAGGGTTGTTTCACTGATATACTCACACAAAAATCGCTGCAAAAGATGCTTTCCAACAGGTGTTTTACCATTCGTTGTAAACTTCGAGCGCCCTCAAAAAAAGAAGTCACTGGCCGCCACTGCTCACAGCACATCTAATACAAGTCAATGGAGTTGGACAAAAACTACAATAAAACCTGTTGGAAAGCATCTTTTGCAGCGATTTTTGTTTGAGCATATCAGTGAACACCCCTGATCACTCGATGAGTTTCACGCCTTTGTAAACAAACGTTTAATGCATTTTAGGAAGGATTGTTCCAGTGCACCTATGCAGCCATTGTGGGGGTAGGGGGTGATACCACAGAAACCGAAAATTCTCGGGCCAGCATCATTTGTCTAAATTTTAGTCAAAACCGTTTTATTTCATCATAAACAAATCTGAAAAATGATGTTTTTATTAACAAAGTTCGGGAGGAACACGTTCAAATAATCAACCTAATCACCTCAACTACGACCAGCTGTTGACAATCAGTAATCAGGTATCCACCTGATTGGCATCAACAGAAAGCTATATAGACTGGAAACCAACTCACCCTCATTCCTCGATAGTTTCAGCAGGAATTGAACATTGCTTAAACTTAAGACAAACATCAACCAACGCCAACATCTTCTCTAAGAAGTTCCACAATCTTCATATCTCTCTCCAACCAACTCTTCCATCTACAAATCCACACCTCGCCGCAAAGCCACAAACTAAACAAGGAAAGATCACAAAGCTACATCTCTACTCACCAAAAGGTTTTCCATCCTCACAAGAGCGGTTTCGTCAGACAGCACCAGCAGGCTTTCAGCCTGTCCAGGTTGTGATCAAGATTCTGCCGCCAAGCCTCAATCATTTTTTCGCTCTGAAGATTGCCGCAAAACAGCCTGCCATGCACTGCACGATGCAACACATCCCAGCGATACAGGTTTCCCATCCAGCTCAAGCATGTTTCCGCCAGTGGTGTTATAGCCCTGCTTTCACAAACCTTTCCGTCTAATTTCTAACCCTTTCCCCTGCCTGTGTCTCCACAATCGGGCTCGAGCACGAGGCTACCTCCGCTAGCAGCATATGCCCAGACGCCCCTACTTTTCCCCCTTGTTTTCTTATAATTATAAATCAAACTGGTATGACATACAGCACACATTAATTCGTAACTTACATCATGTTGCCAGTTGCGCAAGAAATAACTTCAAAGCCACATGCACACTGGTAGTGGAAGCAGCTCATGTTATCCAACAGCTACATTAATTTAATTCCATACTGGGAAACGCGATTGTTTTACATAAGGAACACAACCCGAGCCCATATTGATTCCTGCCCCGCGCTGCAGTTGACACATTGATGTTGTTCCGCTGGCTCGTGTGCGTACCCTGCTCTGGGGTGCTTTTCCCAAGCAACGGCATAATGCGCTGCTAAACCACCATACCGTGGATAGTTGGAGAGGCCAGCTGGCTTGTCATGACTATTTCCCGAAAACATAGCAACTTTGTCGCACATCCGTCGCTGAACTATGTTGGCTCAACAATAAAGTAAATGATGCCAAGACAAATTAATCTGTTCAGATCGATTTAATTTCCTATTATTGCTGTAAACTACATGCATCACATCTAAAGCTTTTGTTGTCACGTTTTAGTTCTCTGTTGTTTAAATCCAAGATTCGTCTTTCATTCGCAAGTTTCCTTCTACGTCACTCATTCCAGGGATTCCCCAGGGTCTTAAAGCTCGTTGTTATGCTCAGTTTGCTCAGCTGAAACAGACTTTGTTTATATTTAGATTACGGTTATAGAAATCACTGCATGCTGCTTTCTTATTTGTTTAAAAGCATGATCTACCCAAGTCTACATGTTATACTAACAATAGAACTATACTTCTAACCACAGCCGTCCAACTGATATTTGGACATTTAATGCGGCTGATAAATAACGTCACTGAGCCTGACTAAACTTACGAGCACTTTATTTGAGATCTTTTCAAATAAAAGATCATGTCATTTAATTCAACATGGATGAAAGTGCAATTTTAAATAAATTATTTATTGATAAATAATGTTCTATTAAAGAAGCGAATTTTGTTTGTAGCCTATTGCCATCAATCATAGTTCTTAGAAATAAAATTGAAATTGGCCAAAGCATGTATCAGCATGTCACAATTAAAGTAAAAATTGAAATTCTGAATTAGCCAAGGAAATTGGAACCAGTGCATCTTCACTTGAAACCCCCACCTCAAATGCCTCTTTAGATACCACATTCCAAGCTGTATCCCCCAGAATCCTCAAAAACCTACCCAACCCCTTGAAAGAGCTTCAAGACCTTCTACTCTTCTTACAACCTGTTTTTCCTGATTTTGTCCCGACTCACCATCTCAAAGCCAGCTCCATTAAAGGATACCTAAGTGGAATCCAAAATTTTCCACAAACTTCTTTTTCGGCTCACCCTCTCCAGTAATAGCTAGCACCCAGACATCCACGCTCGTTAGGAATCCAAAGAACCCACCCGTCCTGATGCAAGACAGCCAGTAACCTTAGAAATACTCACCATATGCATCTCCACCCTTTGTCGAGATTTCCAGTCCACCAACACTACCCTCATACTCTACGCAATGTTCTTTCTGGCCATCACTTGCAACTTCAATCCAAATAATCACCCAACAGTTTTCAGATCTATCACTTCTGGACAACGATACCATTTCTTATTCCATCAAACAAAGCAAGACAGACCAAGTGAGAAAAGGCCATTGCATTTACATCTTCAACTTCCAAACACCAATTCAACCATACCAGACTCTCCTAGCATATCTACATTCCAGCGACTCCCAGGCTAGATCCACATCAAACCCATCAAACCCTGACTCAAATCGCCAGGTTACACGCTTCCGGTTCCAAAACACCTTAAATCTGCCCTACTCATATCTGGCTTCCCAGCAGACCTCTTCTCCAAAACCTACATTCGATTGAATCGCTCCAACATCAGAGAAGCTCAAAGAACCTTCATCAGCGGATCCCACCAGCTCCATCCCACCAGCTCCAAGACCACATAAACTATCAGACTTTATCCACTGCCGCAGCAGTGATGTTTCCTCTGCTCTCGCAGGAGCCCCCCTTTTTCCCTGCACTCTACTAACCTCCACTGCTATGGAAGTGGTTTCCCTCTGCTCCCGCAGGAGCCCTCCCTTCCACAATTTCTCCACCGCCACAGCAGTGATGTTTTTCCTCTGCTCTAACATCAAACCGCTCCCACATCAGAGAAACCCAACAAACCTTCATCAGCGGATCCCACCAGCTCCAAGACTGTATAAACTATTAGACTTTATCCACTGCCGCAGCAGTGTCATTTCTCTGCTTCCACAGGAGCCCCCCCTTTTTCCCATGAACTCTACTAACCCCCACTGCCATGAAAGTGGTTTCCTCTGCTCCCGCAGGAGCCCTCCCTTCCACAATTTCTCCACCACTACAGCAGTGATGTTTCCTCTACTCTCACATCAAATCGCTCCCACATCAGAGAAACCCAATCAACCCTCATCAGCGGATCCCACCAGCTCCAGGACAACACAAACTATAAGACTCTCTCCACTGCCACAGCATTGATTTTCCCTCTACTCCCGCAGGAGCCAGCTTTTTACTAAAATCCACTGCCGCAGTAGTGGTGTTTTTACCATCTCCCGCAGGAGATCTGTTCTCCATTGCTGCAGCGATGCCATTTTCTCTGCTCCCGCAGGAGCCCTGCTTTTACTAATCTCCACTGCAATAGCAGTGATGTTTCCCCTGCTTCCGCAGAAGCCCTACTCTCCACTGCCGCAGCAGTGACTTTCCTCTGCTCCCGCAGGAGCCCTGTTTCCACCGCCGCAGCGGTGTTGTTTCCTCTGCTCCCGCAGGAGCCCTGCTTTCACTAACCTCCACTGCCATCGCAGTGATGTTTTCCTCTGCTCCCGCAGGAGCCCGTTTCCACTGCCGCAGCAGTGATGTTTCCCCTGCCTCCTGCAGATGCCTGTCTCTCCACCGCCGCAGCAATGTTGTTTCCTCTGCTCCGCAGAAGCACCGCTTTTACTAACCTCCACTGCCACAGCAGTGATGTTTCCTCTGCTCCCGCAGGAGCCCTGCTTTCCACAAATTTCCTCCACTGCCACAGCAGTGATGTTTCCCCTGCCCTCGCAGGAACCTATTTTCACAGTGGTGCCATTTCCTCTGCTCCCGCAGGAGCCCTGCTTTCCACTAATCTCTACTACCATCGCAGTACTGTCTCCTCTGCTCCCGCAGGAGCCCTACATTTCACAATTCTCCACTGCCACAGCAGTGATGTTTCCTCTGCCCCCGCAGGAGCCCTAATTTTCACAATTTCTCAACTGCCGCAGCAGTGATGTTGCCTCTGCTCCCGCAGGAGCCCCACCTTTCACAATCTCCACTGCCACAGCAGTGTCACTTTCCCTGCTCCCGCAGGAGCCCTGCTTTTCACAATCTCTGCTCCCGCAGGAGCCCTGTTTTTCCCAACCGCCGCAGCGGTACTATTCCCTCTGCTCCTGCAGGAGCCATGCCTTCTCACAATCTCCACTGCCACAGCAGTGTCACTTTCCCTGCTCCCGTAGGAGCCCTGCTTTTCACAATCTCTGCTCCCGCAGGAGCTCTCTTTCTCCACCGCCACAGCGGTGCTGTCTCCTTTGCTCCCGCAGGAGCCCTGTTCTTACAATTTCCCCACTGCCGCAGCAGTGATGTCTCCTCTGCTCCCGCAGGAGCCCTGTCTCTCCACCGCCGCAGCGGTGCTGTTTTCTCTGCTCCCACAGGAGCCCTGCTTTTCACAATTTCCAACTGTCACAGCAGTTATGTTTTCTACGATGCCGCAGGAGCCCTGTTACCTCCCACTTTACATTCAGCAATTTTTGGGGGGACACACACAGTTCCCGGCTGCTGTCCGATGCTAGTTTGCGATCTTTTGGGGGATTGTTCTGGGTTCGGCCTAAGACTGAGCCCGGAACCCTCTCCCCGCCAGGAAGCGCTCCGGGCTCAGTCCATTAACGAGCTCGGAGCCCTCTCCTCGGACAGCACGCCAAATACGCATATTAATAACTCTGTTCTGAATTATTTGTAAGTGTGAACTCGTGAAATGATGTTTTTATTAACAAAGTTCGGGAGGAACACGTTCAAATAATCAACCTAATCACCTCAACTACGACCAGCTGTTGACAATCAGTAATCAGGTATCCACCTGATTGGCATCAACAGAAACCTATATAGACTGGAAACCAACGTACCCTCATTCCTCGATAGTTTCAGCATCCCTCCACCTCCCCTTCTCCACAAGATTGCCTAAGTCACCTTACTAACCAGAACAGGGGGGATTGTTCTGGGTTCGGGCCTAAGGCTGAGCCCGGAACCCTCTCCCCACCAGGAAGTGCTCCGGGCTCAGTCCATTAACGAACTCGGAGCCCTCTCCTCGGACAGCACGCCAAATACGCATATTAATAACTCTGTTCTGAATTATTTGTAAGTGTGAACTCGTGAACAGGGCTTTAAGTGTAAAATTCTGAACTTGTCCTTTAAGTCAACTGTACTTCAGGCATCTCAAAATCCATTGGGATAAATGATCGGTGAGCATGGTGAATGGTCAAAAAGGGTTGTACCCTTTTTTTAAGGAGTGATGGATGTGTTTTGGGTGTAACCTGCATCTCTCATTTCCTAATCCCTTTCAAAGGCATTTGTGCCATGGCAGATTCCCTATTTACTAGGGGTGCAATGCTTCAAATTACTCACGGTTCGGTGTGTCACGGGCACAGTTTCGGTGTTTTGGTCTCACCCGAGATTGCGTGCTGTCACCTGGTGATGATGGCTCAATTAGTGACTCATCATATTGTATTACCTTGAGCATACAGCACTCACGCCGTGCAAATTTTATACAAATTTTTTTTTGTCCATCGCTGCTGCAGCAGACTTAATTCAAGCTGGTGGTTGTTGTTTTTTTAGTAAAATCAGCTGGATTTTAATTGCTGAAAAAGTATAGTAATCACTATTATCACAAAAAAATTAAATAAGTATTTTTACAAGAACAATTTACAAATATGCAAAAAGTTTGCACTCTAAAAATACTTTATTTGTAACATACAGGAGATTGACAGCCGAAATGCTTCAGCGCTGTGAGTGTTTTGATAAACGTATTACTTACAATAGTCACATATAATAATCCAAGAGATCCAATAAAAATATTTTACATTTTATCTTTTTTTATATTTAAAAATGTTTGTGTGCTGCTACGTGTTTGTGTGTGTGTAATAAGCAAAGTGTACGTGCATTGTAAACCTGTATTTATAAGTGTATATTAGTAAAATTCTCTTTATAAGTTGCCTCAAAATATCAACGCACCCACAATGCGCCTGAATACAACTAGTTTTCAGACCACCTGCTCATGGGCACGCTAAATAGTCGCAAAACCACTTGTTTTTTAAACAACACGCAGGACGTGAAATGGATAAATGTGCCGGGCTAAAACTAGCAATAAACACTTGCGTTGCACTTGGTGCTGCATTGCGCCGAATGTATGATAGGGCCCATTGTCTAAACATGTAATATGCATGTGAGCATTATGTCACTGTTTTCACTAATTTGCATTTTTGTAATTTACAGTTTTGTAGTTTTTGACATTTTTTTAAGAGTGTAGCCACCAGACTTTTAATTCAGGAAACACAGTTCAGTTTTTTTTCATTCTAATCTCATGAGTCACAATGGAGGGGGGGGGGTGAGATCTGAGAGTATATATGAACAAATCTGAGAGCCCAAGTTCATTTAGGAATGGGCATGTACTGTATTCATGTTTATGTTTCTTTAGATATTTGCCTTAACCATGTTGTAACTTCTAAAACAATTTTGTTTAAACTTTATTTATTAATTGTCTTTCTGTTAACAATTACAATGGAAGTCCTCTCAGACACGATGTCTCTCAATGAGACTGAGAATATTCTTCTGTGTTATCCTTTACATCCAGACTCTTGTCCTAGAACTCAACGTCTCACTGTTGTTAAAGTGGCAATGTACGCTTTCATGTTACTCATGATCCTCACGACTGTTTTTGGGAATCTGCTGATCATCATCTCCATCTCTCACTTCAAACAGCTTCAGTCTCCAACTCATCTGATCGTTCGGTCTCTTGCTGCCAGTGACTGTCTGCTGGGTTCACTGGTGATGCCCTACAGTATGGTGCGATCTGTCGAGGGCTGCTGGTTTTTAGGAAATGTTGTTTGTAAAGTGCATTCTAGTTTGGACATGACCTTCTGTATCTCTTCTTTGATACATCTTAGTTTAATATCTATTGAAAGGTACATGGCCATCTGTGACCCTCTGAGGTACAAAATGAGAATAACAAACAGAACTGTGACTGTATTTACCACCTTCACGTGGCTTTTTTCATTTGTGTACAGTTTTAGCATCGTGTTTTCAGGGGTGAATGATGGAGATGCTTATTTTGCAAATGTCCTGTGTGGGAAGCTGTGTTCTGTTTTTTAACAGACAGTCTTATTTGTCCCATTCTCACATTCTTTCTTCCCGGGACTATCATGAGCTGTCTGTATATGAAGATTTTTCATGTGGCAAGAAAACATGCAAGAGTTATGTCAGAAAGAGCGACTGTGGGGATAACAGGGGGACTGAAAAATCAAAGCTCTGCTCATAGAGAAAGAAAAGCAGCTACAACTCTGGCCATTGTCATGGGTGTGTTTTTGCTCTGTTGGTTGCCCTATTTTACTGTTACTGTTATCGGTCCGTTTCTCAGTTTTGTGACCCCAGCTGATGTTTTTGAAGTTTTAGTTTGGTTTGCATATTTTAATTCCACTTGTAATCCTTTGATCTATGGATTTTTCTATCCTCGGTTTCAAAAGGCCTTTAAGACTCTAATATCCACTTATATCTGTGGATTCAAGAACTCAGTCAGTTTGGTATTTGAATAAAGTCTTTTTTTATATTTTTTATAAAGATTTTATGCCATAAATAAATGTTTTATCTGCTAGCAATGTAGCATTTGTTACTGTTATAAAAGTGATTTTAACACCCTTACAAGACATTGTTTGATCTTGCATCAACTACAGTAGTAATGTTAAATACATCTTAAAGGTATCATTCACCCAAAATAAACATTTTATAATTATTAACTACTTATGTACTTATGAACCTGTTTGCGTTTTCCTCTGCTGAAAACAAAGATATTTTGTATCATCTGCACTTTATAGTATAACTGGACATTTTACAGTGATTTAAATCCAATTTGAAATATAAACACACATCATTCATGTGTGCATCGGTTTACATTACAACGTTTCAGACAAGGGGTCATCACAGTCATTTAAACACATGCATGAGTAGAAAAGCATAAAAGCTGTAAGAACAGCTCATATTCATCAAGAAACTATTAGAGAGAAACTATTAGATCACCTATAGTTACCTCTTCAGCCCAGATATGTGATAACACGGACCTACATTACAGATTTTGTTCAATTTTTACCACTACACACTATTGTTATTTACAGTATCCACAAATCAGTTCATGAACACACAGTGTTTCTCATTAATTACTTCGATTATAGCAGCCCGGCCCCCCACAATCTTATTTGTCCCACTATAGTTTCAAATCGACCGAAAATATTTACACTCCTCGTAATAACAAAAAATCTCTAAAGTTTGTGTTTGTGCTTTTGTTTCTATAATGCCCAAATCAGTGTTTTCAGTTATAAGAGACTTTTTGCACAGAAGTGCATAGCAACGTCTCTATTGACATTTTGGATAAACCAAAGCTTTCCTTCAGTTAAACTCACAATAACATTTAAATATTTTTTTTGGAATATTGTGTTTTCTACTTATCTGTGAGCTTATTTTTTTAAATTCATGTGCGCTTATAATCTTTAATCAAAAACACTAATCTCTTCTCCTCCTCGAAATGATCTCTCTTTACTTCCAGTTACAAGGAATGGCAGAAGGGTGGGGCCCGGGAAAAGATCACGACGGTTAGCAATTAGCAACATGACCCAACTTCCTATGATCCAATTTGTTCTCATTGGACAAATTCAAATCCGTCCTACATTTTTCTCATTTAGAAGCTGTTTCACTCGGATATACATCATGACGGGGAAAACAAGACAATTGCTATTTGCGTTTCGTTGTGACTTTAAAGGATTTTGATAGCATGGCCCATCCAGAGCACAGTGGACGTGAATGAGTTTAAAACTTAACTTATCTATATATCGTTTGCTCCTCTTTTATTTTAACGGCGGGGTGGGTGATTTAAAAAAAAAAACATTTAAAGGGAGTTGGGCCGACTACCAAAACACACTTGTAGCCAAGTAAGGGGCATGTCTACTAACCAACATCGTTGCCTGGATTGCGTATGTGTGGGGCGGGTCTATCAAATGAAGGTCCAGATTCTATGCCAGATACTTCTCCTTTGCCGAGATAATCCATCCACCTTACAGATGTGGCATATCAAGATGCTGATTCAACAACATGATTATTGCACAGGTTTGCCACAATAAAAGGCCACTCTAAAATGTGCAGTTTTATCACATAGCACAATGCCACAGATGTCACAAGTTTTGAAGGAGCGTGCAATTGGCATGCTGACTGCAGGAATGTCCACCAAAGCTGTTGCCCTTGAATTGAATGTTCATTTCTCTACCATAAGCCATCTCCAAAGGTGTTTCAGAGGATTTGGCAGTACATCCAGCTAGCCTCACAACTGCAGACCACTTGTAACCACACATTATAAGGAATAATTGTTTCATAAAAGCAATAAGCCCAGTGTGTTTAACAATGCTCTTTTGCTGTTCTAAAACGCACTGTAAACCAGTGGTTCTCAAACATTTCAGCATGTTCCCCTGCTTGTGTAGAGTGCATCCCTTTACGCCCCCCCCAAAAAAAAAATCTTACATAAATCAATCTCAAACTTTCTAAAAACAAGAATTTTAATTAAACCAAAAATATTAAATTATATAATGAATTGATGTTGGTGATGTTGGTGATCGATGTCGCTGGCTGCAGCAGCATCGGCTCATGAAAAAAACAACATAAACAACGCAAACACTTCTGAATTCGATCGGATCAGACAAAGGCGTTTAGTCTATGATCGCCATAGTTTACTGAGACTGCGAACAATAATCAGAGAAGGGATCGCTGATTTAAATGGCATGGACAAACTGAGGGACTTAGGACTGCTGCGTGCACCCGCAGCGTGCACTAGCTCTGTGCCGGTACATTGTTCCAACATTACCTGAAAGGGACGGCATTGGCGGCGGTGGTGTATGCGGAAGCGTAAGCGGGGTTGCCGCGATGGTGCAGGAGCAAGATTGAAAGCAAATCCGTGCAGATCGCCATTACCATCGATTTTGGTAGCAAACGTCCGATCATTGGAAAACAAACTGGATTATCTCCGACTAGATTTAACATCATCACGACAGGTGAGAGACTGCTGTGCACTAGTTTTTACGGAGACCTGGATAAATGAGACGGTTACAGAGGAGGCTGTTAATCTTGATGGTCTAATTACCTTTCGAGCTGATATGTCTAGGATTCTCAGTGGAAAAACTTGTGGTGGTGGAGTTTGCATATACATTAACAAAAGATGGTGTACAGATGCAAAGAAGTCCTTCTCATACTGTTCCCAGATATAGAGGCCCTGGTCATTAAATGCCGCCCTTATTATCTTCCAACGGAACTTTCTGTCATTTTTCTTCTTGCAGTGTATATTCCTCCTGATGCAGATACAAATATAGCCTTGGATGTTCTTTATCAACACATAAATGAACGGCAATCCACACATACAGAAGGGGTTTTCGTTGTTGCTGGAGATATCAACCAGGCAAACATGAAAAAAGTTCTCCCCCACTTTTACCAGCATGTAGATTTTGCAACAAGAGGTGCAAATACACTAGACCATGTGTATACCAATATCAAGACTGCATTTAGAGCGGCGCCCCGCCCTCATTTGGGATCATCAGACCATATTACTGTCATGCTTACACCAACATATAGGCCCCTGCTTACTCGAACAAAGCCCTCTACTAAACAGGTGAGGGTCTGGCCGCAGGGAGCCATGATGGCATTGCAGGGCTGTTTTGAAAGCACAGACTGGTCAGTGTTCAAAGAGGCGGCTACAAATAGTCAGGGCACGGACATCAATGAATATGCTGATGTTGTTTCCAGCTATATCTATAAATGTATGGAAGATGTTAGTGTCACCAAGAATATTACTGTCAGAGCAAATGAGAAAACGTGGATGACAGCTGAGGTGCGATCCCTGTTAAAGGAAAGAAACTCTGCTTTTAAAGCTGGCGATGAGGATGCCCTCAGGTCTGCCCGTGCAAAATTGAACAAGGCCATCAGACTGGCAAAAAAAGCCCATGGTCAAAAAATCCAAGATCATTTTACAGACTACAGAGACACCAGGCGACTCTGGCAGGGAATTCAGTCTGCTATAGATTATAAATCTACTTCCCTGTCCTGTAATGACAACATTGAGTTTTTGAATGACCTGAATAAATACTTTGGCAGGTTCGATGCTCTGAACAATACTCCAGCAGTGAAGGCCGTCTTTCAACTCAATGAAAGAGTGTTGAGCCTTGACCCGTAGGATGTCTTTAAAACCCTGAGGAAAATTAATGTGCGGAACAACTTACACAGGTCTTCACAGATATTTTCAACACCTCCTTGTCTCAAGCTGTTGTGCCATCTTGTTATAAAACTTCAGCCATCATTCCTGTGAAAAAACATCTCCCATTTCCTGTTTAAATGACTACTGCCCAGTAGCTTTGGCCTCTGTAATAATGAAGTGTTTCGAAAGGCAGGTGAAGGAATACATTATTTCCATATTGGCCACCTCTTTTGATCCATTTCAGTTTGCATACCGCTCAAACCAGTCAACTGAGGATGCAATAGCCACTGCACTACATCTGAGCTTGGAACACCTGAAGGAAAAGAATGCATGGGTCCGGATGCTTTTTGTTGATTTTAGCTCAGCTCTGCTTGTTATTTTTTTGATAGTATATTTATTCTCATTTATCTTTGGCTGCTGATGATGTTTACTTGTGTGTTTTTGTGGTGGTCCTATGCAACGTAATTTCGTTCTGCATTGCACTTCTTGTAGTGTATTGTTAGAATGACAATAAAATATTCTTGAATCTTGAACCTTGAAGTTTAATTACACAGGATCTATTATAAATTAATATATTTTTAAAAATGTCATGAAATTGGGGGCCCCTCGGCACCTTCTCGTGCCCCCCAGTTCGATAACCACTGCTGTAAACCACTGCTTTTGTGTTTACTGCACTCTTAAAACTGATGTGTTAAAAACAACAGATTAGTTTTGATTCTGGGACAACACACTACATGCATTGTCCCAGAATCTACCCATCTGTGTTATTATTCAAATAACACATTTTGTGGTACTTTTAACACAACTTGTGTTTTATTTTAGCACAAAATGATGCATAATGTGTTAAAAGCTTAATATAAAAAGAAGTGTGAAAATTTAATGCATCCTTTCCAAGAGTGTGCTTTATTTTATCCTGCCTGTGGGCCCAGCACTCTCATGTGACCCTTTTGTGGACAAGCGATATGGAGAAGTAAATGCAGTAGCCTTCAGACTATTGTTAACCAGTCCATTGACCTTTAACTCAGAACACACAGTTCACTATAGTTCAGTTTTCACACTAATCTCATGAGTAACAATGTTTGTTTAACAATTAGTTACGTATGTACGTACAGGTAGAGGAGGAGTGGGGAGGTATCTGACACTATATATCAGCAAATCTGACTATACTTATATGGACATGTACTGTATTTATGTTCAGGTTTCTTTAGATAATGGATTTTACCATTTAACATTAAAATTTCAAAAATTATTTTGTTAAAACGTGTGTTAAA
Organism: Misgurnus anguillicaudatus; assembly: GCF_027580225.2. Taxonomy (NCBI): domain Eukaryota; kingdom Metazoa; phylum Chordata; class Actinopteri; order Cypriniformes; family Cobitidae; genus Misgurnus; species Misgurnus anguillicaudatus. The sequence continues at coordinate 35,417,525 of NC_073354.2, read as the reverse complement.
AATTTTCAGTTCACATTAACAAGAGGAAGTCCTCTCAGATTTTCAGGCAGAAGCAATGTCTTTCAATGAGACTGAGAATATTCTTCTGTGTTATCCTTTACATACAGACTCTTGTTTGAGAGCTCATCGTCTCACTGTTGTTAAAGTGACAATGTACACTTTCATGTTACTCATGATCCTCACAACTGTTTTTGGGAATCTGCTGATCATCATCTCCATCTCTCACTTCAAACAGCTTCAGTCTCCAACTCATCTGATCGTTCGGTCTTTGGCCGCCAGTGACTGTCTGCTGGGTTCACTGGTGATGCCCTACAGTATGGTGCGATCTGTAGAGGGTTGCTGGTTTTTGGGAGATGTTGTTTGTAAAGTGCATTTTAGTTTGGATATGGCTTTTTGTATCTCTTCTTTAATACATCTTAGTTTAATATCTATTGATAGATACTGGGCCATCTGTGACCCTCTGAAGTACAGAATTAGGATCACAAACAACACTGTGACTGTATTTATCACCTTCACGTGGATCTTTTCATTTGTGTACAGTTTTAGCATTGTGTTTTCAGGGGTGAATGCTGTTGGATTGGAAACACTCATTATGCAAGTTTATTGTGTGGGAAGTTGTGTTCTGTTTTTTAATAAAGAATGGAGTCTTATTTGCCCGATTCTTACATTCTTTCTTCCCGGGACTATCATGAGCTGTCTGTATATGAAGATTTTTCATGTGGCAAAAAAACATGCAAAAGTTATGTCAGAAAGAGTGACTGTGTGGACTACAGGGGGACTAAAAAAATCAAAGCTTTGCTCATAGAGAAAGAAAAGCAGCGAAAACTTTGGCCATTGTCATGGGTGTGTTTTTGCTTTGCTGGATGCCTTTTTTTATTGCCATTGTTGTTGACCCTTACATCAATTTTGCAACTCCAGCTGATGTTTTTGATGCTTTGGTTTGGTTTGCGTATTTTAACGCTACTTGTAATCCTTTGATCTATGGATTTTTCTATCCTTGTTTTCAGAAGGCCTTTAAGATTCTCATATTAACTTATGTCTGTGGCTTTAAGGATTCAGGTGGCTTGATATTTGATTAAATATGACAGTTAATATGTACATTTTTATAAATATTTTTCTACTAAATGTTTTTATCTGCTTGTTCAGGTAAATTATTTAATATGTTTTCTCGTAAAAATGAATATTTTTTTACAAGATATTGTTTAATCTGGGTGATCTTGCATTTACTAAAGAAGTAATGTTAAAAAAAACTTAAATGGTTCATGCACCCAAAAATCCTTTCTACTGTATGCATTTCTGTCTTCTGTTTTAATCCAATTTAGTGGGATCCAAAACATTTTTATAATAAAACATTTTTTATTGTTAGGTTAACATTTCTTTAATGTCTATTTCCAAATTTTATATTCATTTCAATTAAGATGAACGATCATATGTGCATCATTTAACATTTTAATGCTTCAGAACACCTGGTTAACTTTTGATTTATTACTATTTGACTTCAATCCATGTGCCCTTGGTAATAAAGTAATGAAATGTACAATGAGAACTGATAAAAATGCAGAACTCCCCATTTATCACTCTTCAGTTCAGCCTGGATCTACATTGATTTACATTACAGATTACTATCTAATGTTCACCACTGCAGAGTATTGTTATTTACAGTATCCACAAATTATTTTATTAGCATATCTCGTTAATGAAATTTTTGGATACTGTACCAAAGTTCATTTAAAGAAAATCTAAGAAACGTATATGGGGGAAGATACAGATTTCCATAAAATCACTGTCTAATATCGCAGCAAAAAAACATGTTTCCTTCAACTATTAAACATTAATTCAAGTTAATTATTTCAATTCTGTTTCTGAAGCTCAGACTGTACTAAACAAAACCTTTTCAAACAAAAACAAAATAAGATAGTAGCAGCTGTACAAGCTGCTCTATCCAACTTGTCAGGCTTTGATGCACAGTTGCAATCTCTGGAGCCGGTACCGGCACACAGCGGTGAAAATGTGAAGGGACAGCGCCAGCTTGGGTGGTCTGATGTCGAATGAGTGGTCTGACAACGTAAGAACCCACTGCTTATCACAGCCGTGTGGGCACTGCCGAACATATAAGGATATTACGAACTCATTGCCGACTGCAACTTGCGTCGAATGCAGCATGTATGTGCCTGGAGCTGTGGCCGGGCCACAGGGGTTTATGTGTCAGGCACGACCAGTCAAACCTACCACAGCACACCACTTGGGATGGCTGGATGTGGGATACAAACGTGAAAAGGGTGAACGCAGGAGTGTGTCACCATAGTGCGGGGACATTGTGAACTCTTAAAATTATCTGCACAGTGCGCAACGGAGACATGCATGATCCGCTGTTGGGCACAGGATATGTACCGTAGAGACACAGAGCTGTAGAAAAATGGAGCCAGGGCTCATAAATGTTTTGTGCAAAGCAGGGAGAGGGAAGCAGAAAGGAGAGATTGTAAGGGAGGTAAGACACACTACATCCTCACCCAGTCAGGTCTCAAACATCAGAGGATTATAAAATTAATATTTAGTTCACTAGCTCTAGGATAATACATAAACAGTTAGCAATAACTATGGCTGAGGTTATTTTATCATTGTAAAATGTAAAATGCAAATGTGCAAGAAAATATTTAATGCCTCCAAACATGGTAATGATATTAAGTTAAATACATGTTTATCTTTTCCAGTACTTGTTGCAGGGTAGGAATAGTGGGTTAAGCAAAGGAAATTGTATAGAAGTGTTGCACACAGCGGGCTTTATGTCTAACAACACCCCTGGGTGGAAGCCATGCCTCTATATATCGTCATGGCAGGCATCGGCCAGTACACTGGCATTGTTTTATAAAAAAAGCTTCAGAAAATTGAAAGAGGGGAGGCCCTCCCATAGTGTCAGTTTCTGAAGCAATGTCGAGAGATTGTTCTCAAAAGGGTACCATGCATTTGTGATTGTTGAAGCAAACAAGCAGCACTGCTCTACAGAAAATCAATAACCATGGGCGGACTGCGGGTTTAAAGCCTAAGATTATTTTGACTCATTCTGTACACGCTGATAAGGCTTACTTGGGTTCATGTCTGTCTGAAGACTGCTAAAGGTTTGTACTTATAGCGCACTTTGCTGGTTAAGTTCCGGTCACATGGATTTAAAATAATGCTGCTGCGGATAACGGGTCGGGTGTTCTTTCTGCAGGTACATGTTTATCAAGCAAGACCCGTGCAGGTCTGTGAGTGACTGTTAACTGCAGGGTGCAGCTAGCTAGAGAGAGGGATTGTTTATATGCAGTGGTAAAATAAAGCCTAAATATAGTTGTCTACTCTGTATGATGACAGAATATTAGATAATTTTATTTATTTTGTATGAGATGTTTTAATTGCAGGATCACAGAAATGTGATATTGTGTTTATTTTGCCCTGTGTTCTGCGATCACAGAACTTTGAAAAACTGGAGAGACTTACTAGTGGTCGACTGATTATTGATCTAGCCTATTATCGATGTTGATATTAAGCATTTAGCCGGTCATCATTCGGGCCTCTAGATGGACAGTTGGCAGACAGCGAATAAGACCTAGGCTGAGGCTGGCGCCAGTCAGAGCCTACATGGATGACCTTACAACTCTCACCACAACCAAGGTTTGCACTCTACGGCTATTAAGTAAGCTCCAGGAAAACATTGAGCGGGCTCGCATGAAGATCAAGCTGAGCAAGTCTAGAAGTATCTCCATCATCAAGGGGAAGCTGTCAGACCACTTCCACATTGGCAAGGAATCCATCCCAACTATTTCAGAGAAGCCAGTGACAGGTCGTTGGTATGATGCCTCCCTTAAAGACAAAGAGCAGGTAGAACAGCTTAGGAAGAAGGTAGCCAATGGCCTGGAGAACATCGACAGAACCCTGCTTCTGGGCAAGCTGAAGCTCGGGTGCATGCTAAATAACCCTCTTACCCTCTATATGAAATCCCGCTCTCAAAGGTGGAAAAGCTGGAGAGATTTGTCAGATCATATGTAAGGAAGTAGCTTGGCTTTCCTAGGTGCCTCAGCAGTATTGGACTTCATGGCAAAGAGATGCTACATCTGCCCATTGCCAGTCTGGTAGAGGAGTACAAGTGTGCCAAAGTCAGAATGGAGGTGATGCTACTGGATTCGAGCAATCCATCTGTAGCCTAAGCTGCCACCATCTTGGCCACCAGAAGGAAGTGGACCCCGTTGGCTGCAACTGAGCAGGCAAAGGCAGCACTCAGACACATGACATTGTGGGCCGAGTGCAGGAGGGGAGGAGTGGTCTTGTATTTGGGGCCATTACACCAGTGTGGACCAAGGCCTCTCTATCTCAGAGAGGCAAGATGGTGGTCTAGGAGGTACGTTGGGAGGAGGAAGCAAGAAGCTCATCATCCCAGTGGCAGCCAACACTTGTTCGGGAGGGTGAGGGTCAAGCCAACTTCACCACCATAAGATCAGACTCTGGTCAGCTGGGCAGAGCACGGGACTGAAAGCTGTTCTTGTTCAGACTTGAACAAGAAATCTGCTTCCCAGCTGAAATTGCAGCCACCAACCTGCAAACAGGCCTTGTACTGTGGCCAGCCTCACTCAAGCTTGTCAACATCCCCGACCTATGGAATATGAAGGTACGCCCAGTGGAAGTAGATTGCAGAGGGTTCTTAGCCACCTCAACATCCAGGCTACACAGGGAGATGGGAGTGCAAGGAAAGGCCCACCGGCAGGCAGTCAAAGACCTCTCCACGGCTGCAAAAAATGGGAAGCCAGTGGCTGTGGGTGAAGAGAAAAGACTCCGCCTGGGAGTGAGTTGATGGGAACTAGGGAGTGAACCTGGGATGCTGTTATTCAATGCTAAACCCTCTGGAGGTGTCGTGGGCCTATTAGCAAAACACCCAGGAAGGAGGGCGCACACTTGACAACCCAGAGGGTGCCATCACTCAATTGACCATCCCACAGAGTCTCAACGATGCCTCAGGTAAGTATTAAGGGATATCAACATTAAGTCATATACAATAGATAAGTGTTGTTGGGTAATTGCGGTAGATAGTTTGCTATCGTTTGCCACGGAACCTGCATTAACATCAACAGTGGGGCCTCTGGACTTAGTCAAACAGGTTGGCACCCATGGTTGGGTTGCAGTGAGATTTTTGCGTTTTCTTGTGGTCTTGTGTTTTGCGGCAAATAGTATGCCATACAGAACCGTTTGCCACAGAACCAGCATTACCGATGACAATAGGGCTTCTGGCCTTAGTCAAACGGGTTGGAGTGTTTGGCGGATTGTGATGAGATTGGGGTTGAGGTTAGGTCATGTCAATGGTTTATTCACTGAGTTATGAGAAAGGATCAAATACAGGAGATGGAAGGGCTGAGGAGTAGTGTTGCAGAGGGTCAGAGGGTCACTCAATTGATCATCCCAGTTGCCTAGAGCAATGCCCACCCACCGCCCAACTGATTTGTTGGGAGTCACGAGTCCAGCCAGTCAGCACTGGAGGCTCAAGACACCGCTGAAAGCACTTGCTAACTGGAGCTCCTTTGCAATGATTGTTCTGCAAGTGAGTTTGACACTGAAATACAAGAGTTTGGCACATCAAACAACAAAACAAAGAGTTTCTTTTTTTGGCCCACCACCACCCCACCAACCTCTTCGGAGGACAATTTTTTTTATTAAAGTTTAGCACATGTTTCAGGCAATTGACTGAGTTAGCATTTGCACGTCATTGTAAGTCATGTCATTTAAAAAATACAAGCCATTTTAAAGCATAAAGAACTTGAGCACTTTGGTCTTTGGCCAGTGCACTCTTAAGCTGCTCGCAACAAGCGACAGATTGAGTTATTTTGTGCGACTTAATTATTACATATAAATGTTCAGATACACACACGGGTATGCTTAAATGCCTGTCTTGGTGACATATATACTTTAGGAATAGGCTATTGAATTGTGCCTAATATGGTATTAATGTTATAGTTTTATGAAAACATTTGCGTTTTTTTCAACAACATACACAATGAAGCCATGAAGGCAATTCAATTATTTACACTGATTATATTAATTTAAATTGGTTAATTAATTGTTATATGCATAAAACAGTTCATACTTCCAGACCATATCGCTTGAAAATATCGCTTATTGGTCTACTCGATCTGTAATAATCAGTATCGATATCGGTCCTGAAAACACGCACATGCACACACACACACACACACACACACACACACACACACACACACACACACACACACACACACACACACACACACACACACACAGACATCGGTCGACCTCTACGACTTACTACGTATACTTGAACACCAAAACACATGTAAAATCTAATAAACATGTAATAAATATAAGTAGGCAGGATGGATCAAGATCAAGGTTAATACATAACTATAAAACCTGAAATGATCTTTTACTGCTTGTCTCATTATGTAATTTATTAGAAGGCTAGCACTCTTGGTGTCAGAATCCTGCCGGATCCTGTTGGTATTTAGATCTAGTTTAGCATGGCAGGGTTCTGACAGTACATATGTTCTATGTGGGAAATGTGTGGTTGTAGTATTGGTTTATTCTGACCACGCATTTCCCGGGTCTCGTCACTTTTTCCCCGATCCCTTACTTGTAATTATTTCCAGCTGTATGTAATTTACTTTCTTCCTATTTAAGAGTCCTTGTGTTTGTTGTCCAGTGCACGTTCGTCTTGTCCCATGACTTGTCTCATGCCCTGTCGTTTCCTGTAAGTTTTTTGATGTTCTTAGTAGTGATCTGTTTAAATCTGTTGAAGAGTTTATTGTTAGTGTTGTTAAAGTTTAGTGTTATTTTAGTGTCGTGTTTTCCCAGTCTTGTTTTGCCCCCTCGTGGGTTTTGTTTTTCTGTTTTCCCGGTTTTGTTCAATAAATCCCTTTTTGTATACGTCCGCACTTGGGTTCGTGTTTTGTGTACCTCATATCCTGACAGAACGAACGTGCCAGAAAAGAACCCAGCGGACATGTACACCGGTACTCGCCTGGCGAGACGGGGAAAGGGTTGCCGCCCCGCATACGAGTTGGGTTACGAGTCTTATGACCCGCTCGTATGCGGACCCGTAGCCACCGTCAGGTGGAACCCGACCCGAACCGCCGAACCCCATCGACTCCCGCCCATCCGGGAGGGAAGGACCGTTGGGATGTGGGGGTTCGGCGACCCTGAACTCTCTCCTCCGGCTCCAGAGAGCCGCTCCCCACCTCTGTCCCTTCGAGGGAAGCGTGAGAGGAGGATCTCCTGGGAGTCGTCGTCCGGGGGGTCTTCCTCCGACTTAAGAGCTCCATCACACCCTCTATCTGCTCCGCGACCCCGAAGGAAGAACAGGAGGAAGGGGGAGATTGTTCAGCCCCCAGACCGCCCAGAGCCGCCAGAGCGCGCAGAGCCGCCGACGCAGCCGCCAGAGCGCGCAGAGCCGCCGACGCAGCCGCCAGAGCGCGCAGAGCCGCCGGCGCAGCCGCCAGAGCGCGCAGAGCCGCCGACGCGACCGCCAGAGCGCGCAGAGCCGCCGACGCGACCGCCAGAGCGCCCAGAGCCGTCGACGCGACCGCCAGAGCGCCCAGAGCCGTCGACGCGACCGCCAGAGCGCCCAGAGCCGTCGTCGCGACCGCCAGAACGCCCAGAGCCGTCGACCAAGCCGCCAGAGCGCACTGAGGCGTATACTCAGACGTCAGCGCAACTCCAGCCATGTGCGCAGTCAGCGCAACCCCAGCCGTGTGCGCAGTCAGCGCCACTCCAGCCTTGTGCGCAGCCAGCGCAACCCCAGCCGTGTGCGCAGCCAGCGCAACCCCAGCCGTGTGCGCAGCCAGCGCAACCCCAGCCGTGTGCGCAGCCAGCGCAACCCCAGCCGTGTGCGCAGCCAGCGCAACCCCAGCCGTGTGCGCAGCCAGCGCAACCCCAGCCGTGTGCGCAGCCAGCGCAACCCCAGCCGTGTGCGCAGCCAGCGCCACCCCAGCCGTGGGCGCAGCCAGCGCCACCCCAGCCAGGTTTTGCCGATCTCGGCCAGAACTTTCCCTGGACTCTCTCGAAGTCCACCCAGACTCTTTGCCCACCCTCCCACCCTGGACCACCCCCTATGAACTCTGTTGTTCCCCCACCCCCCCTCCCTTGTTTATTAATTTTGTTATCCCACCCTAACCCATTTGTAATTTTGTCATGTCTGCCTTTAATGTTATTTGTTATGTTTTCATGGTTTCTGTCTTGTATCCAGTCTGTCATGTCCCATGTTTAGTGTTCCCCCTAGAGGGCGTCTAGTAGCCGCCTTTTGGAGGGGGGCGTACTGTCAGAATCCTGCCGGATCCTGTTGGTATTTAGATCTAGTTTAGCATGGCAGGGTTCTGACAGTACATATGTTCTATGTGGGAAATGTGTGGTTGTAGTATTGGGTTATTCTGACCACGCATTTCCCGGGTCTCGTCACTTTTTCCCCGATCCCTTACTTGTAATTATTTCCAGCTGTATGTAATTTACTTTCTCCCTATTTAAGAGTCCTTGTGTTTGTTGTCCAGTGCACGTTCGTCTTGTCTCATGCCCTGTCGGTTCCTGTAAGTTTTTTGATGTTTTTAGTCTTGATCTGTTTAAATCTGTTGAAGAGTTTATTGTTAGTGTTGTTAAAGTTTAGTGTTAGTTTAGTGTCGTGTTTTCCCAGTCTTGTTTTGCCCCCTCGTGGGTTTTGTTTTCCTGTTTTTCCCCTGTTTTATAATAAATCCCTTTTTGTATACGTCGGCATTTGGGTTCGTGTTTTGTGTTCCCCATATCCTGACACTTGGTTAGTGTGACCCAAAATATAACAAATAAACAAAAAGACTGAAATTGCCTGTTTTGACAATATCATCAATAAAATAGTCGATCAATCTTTTGTTTCCATTAAAAACATCAACATTAATATATTAACCTATACTATTATCACTACTCCTTTTAACACGTAGCAAAGGGGGAGCAAGAAAAATGTAAGACTTTCACAAATTGTTTTTTTTGAAAGGGCCAATCCACTGCCCTTTAATTCAGGACACACAGTTCAATTTTTTTTATTTTAATCTCATGAGTCACAATGTTTGTGTTCAGTTGGTTACGTATACAACTGGGGGGTTGAAACCTGACCTGAACTGTATATATGAACACATCCAAGCTTTATCACGATAGAATAAGCATGTACTATATTGATGTTTATGTTTCTTTATGTATTTGCCTTAACCATGTAACCATGTAATTTCTAAAATGATTTTGATTAAATTTTGGGTGATACAGTAATTGTCTACCTGTTAACTATTACAAAGAAAGTCCTGTCAGATTTTAGGGCAGACGCAATGTCTTTCAATGAGACCGAGAATATTCTCCTGTGCTATCCTTTACATCCAGACTCTTGTCCTAGAGCTCATCGTCTCACCGGGGCTAAAGTGACAATGTACATTTTCATTTCACTCATGATCCTCATGACAGTTTTTGGGAATCTGCTGATCATCATCTCCATCTCTCACTTCAAACAGCTTCAGTCTCCAACTCATCTGATCGTTCAGTCATTGGCTGTGTGTGACTGTCTGCTGGGTTTACTGGTGCTGCCCTACAATATGGTGCGATCTGTCGAGGGCTGCTGGTTTTTTGGAGATGTTATTTGTAAAGTGCATTTTAGTTTGGACATGACCTTCTGTTTCTCTTCTTTAATACATCTTAGTTTAATATCTATTGATAGATACTGGGCCATCTGTGACCCTCTAAAGTACAGAATGAGGATCACAAACAACACTGTGAGTGTATTAATCACCCTTACATGGATCTTTTCATTGGTGTACAGCTTTTCTGTTGTTTTTTCAGGAGTGACTGCTGTTGGTCTGGAAGCTCTTATATTACAGGTGTCATGTTTTGGTGGCTGTGGTGTGTTTTTTAACAAAGAATGGGGACTGATTTCTATCATCTTGTTATTTATTATTCCAGGAACTATAATGAGCTCTTTGTATATCATCATTTTTAATGTTGTGAAAAAACATGCAAAGGTTTTGTCAGAGAAAGTGTCTGTGACCACCACAGGTGTTAACAGTCAAAGCTCTGCACACAGAGAAAGAAAAGCAGCTAAAACTCTGGCTCTTGTTATGGGCGTTTTCTTTCTCTGCTGGCTGCCTTTTTCTATTGCTGCTGCTGTTGATCCTTTCCTTAATTTTGTGATCCCAGCTGTTGTTTATGAGGCTTTAATTTGGTTTGCATATTTTAACTCAGCTTGTAATCCTTTGATCTATGGATTTTTTTATCCTTGCTTTCAGAAGGCCTTTAAGACTCTCATATTCACTTATATCTGTGGATTCAATCCCTCAAATACTCCGACACTTGAATGAATACAGTTTCTATAGATTAAAAATAACCAGTGACTGAATAAAAAATGAAACATTATAAATAACATTAAATAACACATTGAACAAAAAGTGCCAGACAGTGTTAGATCTGAGATGTATATTTACATATGTTTTAACCTGTTAACCCAAATCTCTGCTTTTGAACCCTCCCAAAAGTGTCATAGCCAAACTAAAATACATATTTTATGAAGCCTTTGAACCATACGTTTGTTCTCATTTGAAAGCAGTCTAAATGTTTATTATTTTATTATTATAATTCATTATTTACAAATTCTATTCAGTGTTTTAATCCTTCCTTTCATTGATCAAAAGTCTTAATATACTTTCGTTGTATTAAATACCTTTCTTACAAAAAGAAACTTACCTAAAAAGAAGCTTTAGCAGTCGAAATTATTCCTAAAAACATATATCTCATATCTCCAGACAGTACACCCTAAAACCTGATAAGTTAACTTCAACCATTTGAGGAAACCGATTGCCTTAAACCATTTTAGTTTTAAAACTCATACATATGAGTACTGTGAACTGTAAATTAGAAGTGCATGAGACAAAAAAATTGTTGAGTTACCTTTACTCAAATATATTAAGTTTGCTTAAGTTCATACCACTCAAATAGTTTTAGTTCACTGAATACATTTTATTTAGTTCACACAATATAAAGCTACACTGTTAACCCTTGCTGTAGATTTCTGGGTAAATAACTGTAAAATTGGCAGTATTTAGCTTTAACATCAGTGAAAGGTATTTTACTGTGATATGAGGTGCAGTTATGCTGCACTAATAATAAACTACAATAAATGACTCTTTGCACCAATTAAGGAAAATAACTGTAATATTATCTGGTAAATTACTGGCACACACACATCCACAGGTGCAGGTGTCACCAATTTGCCTTGATAAACTTGTTTGTTTGTTTGTTTACTCATGCTGTGTTGAACAATAGAATAGTGGATTTGTATGTTTTAAAGCTGAAAATGAGTAAGTAAACTGTTAAAATATTTGTGAGTGTCTTTAAAACACATAAAGTTAAGGTCCCAAATAGCTTCCTGATTAGCAAGTTTTTAGCATCTCCTATCAACGTTAACCCTTGTGCATTGTTCAAATTCACTGCCCTTTCCTGTTGTTCGTGGCCAAAAAATGCCACTAAATGAAACAGTTGTAAAAATGTATCAGATTAATATAAAAAAATATTAATCTGTTAATCAACCCCAATACTGATCAAAATTACCAAATATTTACAAAAATTCCACGATTGTAACTCTTTAATTGCCTCTTTAAAAGTTTATAAGTGAACTTCCCAAATAAGTATTTGGGAAAAAACACAAAATGACTTATTTTCAATATAAAACGTGATTTTGGACTGGATTTTTTTGTAAAAACCCTTTTCACAGTCTTGGGCATTTCAACGATTAGAAAAAACATTGGCTTTGATGAATTTTTAGGTTTTGTGCAGCATCAGATTTAATTTTTTTTCTTCCTCATTTATTGTTTGTGGTCATTTTTGCCCCATTGACTTCCATTATAGCAACATTTTTTGACTGCAAAGCCATGACACCTTATTATCATGCATTTTTGATTGATGGTGGTTTTTTCTTTAGCAAAAAGGTAAAATTTGTCATTTTTACTGTTGATCACCATGTGGCATCATTAACCCTTTAGTGGGCCTGTGCATAAAACAGAGCTTAATTTCTGGTTTATACTTCGTGTTATATGAAACATTTTTGTTAATGCTTGAATTGTAAGAATATAAGAAGATCATTTAAATTATGTTGAATAACTGCAGGTTTGGAATAAATACCAATAAATAACCTGATTGTTATTTGATTGCATTGTTTTGGAGTATGATTTTGTTAGCTTTGGTTTAACTGTCATGCTGTGGCAGTGTTCTTTGTTTATATTATTGCTTTTTGTTATCTTATTTTGCCAATTCTACAGAAAACTTCTTCTGTTTAGTTTAATTTTGTGATTCCTTGTTTTATGTATTTATCTATTGTCAGGATCCTGCCAAGGAGTCTTGTTTTGTATTTATATCTAGTTATGATGGCAGTTTTGAGTTCTGGCAGTCCCATGCTCTATGTCAGGGATGGGCAACTTCGGTCCTGAAGGGCCGTGGTCATGCAAAGTTTAGCTTCAACCATAATTAAACACACCTGAAGCAGCCAATTATGGTCTTACTAGGCATACTGGAATCTTTTAGGCAGGTGTGCTGAGGCAAGTTGGAGCAAAACTCTGCTGGACACCGGTCCTCCAGGACCGAAGTTACCCATCCTTGCTCTATGTGGAGGTTCATGGCCTTGTTTAATGGGTCATGTGCCTTTCGGTGTCTTGTCTCTTGTCCCCGCCCCCTCGTTCTCCTGCTTATTAGTAATCATTGGTTTTCTCCCATCACCTGTTCCCCCTCATTATCTTGTTTATTTTTTTCTATATAATGTCATTGTGTCCTTAGTTCTGTGCTGGTTCGTGTTTTGTTTTGTTCTTGTGTTCATGTGGTTATCTAGCCGAGTTATCTTGTCAAGTTTAGTATTATCTATCTGCTTAGGGTGTTTCATGTCGTGTACACCCTCGTGGGTTTTGTTATATGTTAGTAAATAAAGTGTTTTCTGTTTTCCTGGACTTTGACTGCGATTGGGTTCATCCGTCCTCTGATCCTGACATCTATTGCCACAGTTATAAAGTCTATTTGTCTAAATATTTTGGGTTTCTTTCTCCCTTTTTAATAAAGTAACATAAAAAAAGAATCTTTCAAAAGTTTTAGAGTACCACAATGAGTACAGTATTTTATATACTATACAGTACTATACCTGAAGCATGTGGTACTGTACAGTAATTAACTGAAATCACTGCTGCCAGTTATTAACTGTAATTCCTAACCTACAGTATAAAACTGGCAACACTGTTGCCGGTAAGACACCGTAATGGTACAGAGACAGTAAATTACTGGCAACACTGTTGCCAGTTATTCACTGTAGTGTCATAGACACAGTACTATACTGGCAACACTGTTGCCAGTAAGTCACCATTACAGATGCTGTACAGTAACTAGCTGGCAACAGTGTTGCCAGTAATTTACTCCTAAAAAGCCTGGTAAGGTTTAACAGTGTACTCAAATGGTTTGAGGAAAACGATTGCCTTAAATGGTTTAAGTTGATTTAACTCAAATGAATTAAGTTACATAAGATCAGAAAAACATTAGTATAAAAATTATGACAGAAAAGGGTAAAATTAATACAGTTTATTGAACCATCATTTATTTTACAAACATTGTTTTAGACAAAACAGAAGTGTGCTGTTCAGTCCAAATTCGCATTAAAACTAATATTAGATTTACACATTCCTTATGAAATATATCAAGTATTCCTTTATGACTTTAGTAGACTCAGTGTTTTGTACACTTTTAGTAAATTAGTGTACTGTTCCTTATATCAAACAACATTTAAACATTTTTAAGATGTACACTTTTCCCATGAAATTTCCAAATTACACATGGTCACATTTGTCAACGCCAAACAGTGAGAAAACACAAATATTACCGTTTCACTGACAAAACTGTGGTGTACTCACAGCCTAATGAGTAAACGAATAGGTCCACTTGTAGTAACATTTCTTTAGTTTTTGTGTGTTAATGACGGTTGGTAGATGATTGTCAGTCACCCTCATCAATGGTAAAGATCGAAAACTGCTCTAGACACGTTCATACTTACATGTGAGAAAACACAAAAATATTAATAAATGTTCCACAAACAGAACTGTGGTATACTAACAACATTATAAATTAATGTGGTACCTTTAAAGTTTTTGCAGGTGAGTGATGGTTGGTTGAGAACACTCAGTCAGTCTCCTCAATGGTAAAGATCCAACATTATTATGCTGGATGCATTCGTGCTAACCTGGGAGAAAACACACAAATATGAATTACTTATCCAATTACAGAACTGTAGTATACTCAGAACATAATAAACGTGGTAACGTTACCTTTAAAGGTTTTCTAAATAATGGCCATCCGTCAGTCCTTACTGAGACCCAGCCAACATTTGTATATAGGGCCCATATGGGTATGAACTGGGCTGAAAAATGGGCCCTATATAGGATTGTCCGCGGGTTCCATAATGGCCTCATGCCAGTTGCCCACATGGATTTCATGCAGGATTGCACTTGCTACTAGGTGGGCCCCACCTGGGCAACATGCACGACACCCATATTGGGCCCAGATTTGAGTTTTATATGGGTACTACATAGGGACAACATGGTCATGAAGTATGGGTTGTAAGTGGGATTGTCCACGGGTTCCATATTTGCCCCTTGTCAATTACCCATGTAGGTTATCTGTAGGATTCCACTGGGTGTTTGGTGGGCCCCAATTGGGCAATATGCAGAATGCCCATGTTGGGCCCAGATTTGAGTTTTATATGGGTACTACATAGGGACAACATGGTCATGAAATATGGGTTGTAAGTGGGATTGTCCGCGGGTTCCATGTTTGCCCCTTGTCAATTACCCATGTAGGTTATCTGTAGGATTCCACTGGGTGTTTGGTGGGCCCCAATTGGGCAATATGCATAATGCCCATGTTGGGCCCAGATTTGAGTTTTATGTGGGTACTACATGGGGACAACATGGTCATGAAATATGGGTTGTAAGTGGGATTGTCCACGGGTTCCATATTTGCCCCTTGTCAATTACCCATGTAGGTTATCTGTAGGATTCCACTGGGTGTTTGGTGGGACCCAATTGGGCAATATGCATAATGCCCATGTTGGGCCCAGATTTGAGTTTTATGTGGGTACTACATAGGGACAACATGGTCATGAAATATGGGTTGTAAGTGGGATTGTCCGCGGGTTCCATGTTTGCCCCTTGTCAATTACCCATGTAGGTTATCTGTAGGATTCCACTGGGTGTTTGGTGGGCCCCAATTGGGCAATATGCATGATGCCCATGTTGGGCCCAGATTTGAGTTTTATGTGGGTACTACATGGGGACAACATGGTCATGAAATATGGGTTGTAAGTGGGATTGTCCGCGGGTTCCATGTTTGCCCCTTGTCAATTACCCATGTAGGTTATCTGCAGGATTTCACTGGGTGTTTGGTGGGCCCCAATTGGGCAATATGCATAATGCCCATGTTGGGCCCAGATTTGAGTTTTATGTGGGTACTACATAGGGACAACATGGTCATGAAATATGGGTTGTAAGTGAGATTGTCCGTGGGTTCCATGTTTGCCCCTTGTCAATTACCCATGTAGGTTATCTGCAGGATTTCACTGGGTGTTTGGTGGGCCCCAATTGGGCAATATGCATAATGCCCATGTTGGGCCCAGATTTGAGTTTTATGTGGGTACTACATAGGGACAACATGGTCATGAAATATGGGTTGTAAGTGAGATTGTCCGTGGGTTCCATGTTTGCCCCTTGTCAATTGCCCATGTAGGTTATATGCAGGATTTTACTCGGTTTTAAGGTAGTTCCCAAATGTACAACATAAGCAAAACCCATCTGGGACCCATCTTACAGCTCTAAATGGGTGCTACACGAAGACTACCTGATCTAAAATCTGGCTTGCTGGTGGGATTGTATGCGTTTCTGCTACATCTACATGAGTTTCAGCTTTGAAAAGCTGTGGCAGAGGTTAAACCAAAAAAATTAAAATGTTAGTCTGAACTTGCATTAAACTACACAAGAAAAACTTTTTGAGTCTGTTACCATAAATACATTTGTTGCAGAATTGATCAAACTTTCAGAATAGGAAGTTGTGAACCAAAAAATCATACAACCCCCTTGACTATATTTAGGCAAAAAATACCCCAAAAGACACAATTCACAACAAAAGGTACAGCAAAATATAGATTTCTTTAAAATTATAACTATAAATCCTAGGTCAGCAGCTAGTAAATACAATAACTATAGTTAGGCTGTAATTAATTTGTTGCAGGTAAATACATTATTTTAGTAAACTGCATATTCAATAAGACATATCCAGTGTTATCCAGTTAGCGTATTGTAATGAGAGGAGTGTGATGACGCCCTGTATTAACAGGGCAGAAAGAAGTAAAGCACACAGTGACACTGAAATCCTTTCAAATTCCATTTTTATTTAACTAACCATCATGCCACATTTGTTACAATGGCACAAAACTATTTTAGAACCTTTTAGAGTCTTGAGTGTTTTGAAAAGAAGTATGTCCCTCAAGAAATACAGTAACAAGATAAAGTATATTAACCTTTTGGAATTTCATAGCTTTCTAAATAAATTTGTCATAAAATGTGATCTGGTCTTCATCAAGTCAAGGGTATAGACAAACATAATGGTTCTAAAAAAACAAAACAATAAAGACATGAAAGAACAGAATTATTTAAGAACAACCTAAAAACTCATAGTGCTTGTGAAAAAAGTATGTGAACTTTTAAGCGAACGAGACCTCGAAAAAGCAAAATGGAGTCAGGTTTTATCACACCTGGAGTCTCTTTAAGATAATGTATTTGGAGGTGTGGACTACAGCTACTTTAAAGTTTACTTTTGGAGTTCATTTTTTTATATGGGCCATGCCTCACCAAAAAGAGCTATCAAAAGAGCTTTAATCAAGAATTGTTGCTTTACATGGAGCTCGAAAGGGTTAAAAGTTATGTCAAAGACTGTAGAAATTCACCAGTCTACAGACATACAATCTACAAATGGAGATGCTTTGGGACTGTTGCTACTCTACCAAGAGATGGACACCCAGTCAAAATGACACTAAGAGCACCACGGAGACTCATTAAAGGAATAGTCTACTCATTTTCAATATTAAAATATGTTATTACCTTAACTAAGAATTGTTGATACATCCCTCTATCATCTGTGTGCGTGCACGTAAGCGCTGGAGCGCGCTGCGACGCTTCGATAGCATTTAGCTTAGCCCCATTCATTCAATGGTACCATTTAGAGATAAAGTTAGAAGTGACCAAACACATTAACTTTTTCCTATTTAAGACGAGTAGTTATACGAGCAAGTTTGGTGGTACAAAATAAATGAAGCGCCTTTCCAAGCGGATTCAAAAGAGGAACCATACCCCATGGCGCAATAGCACCTTTGGGAGTACTTCGACTCGGCGCAGTAACACCCTCCCTCTCCCATTATGAAAGTGAGAAGGGGAGCGGACTTTTCAGGCGAGTCGAAGTACTCCCAAAAGTGCTATTACGCCATAAAATATAGTTCCTCTTTTAAATCCGCTTAGAAAAGCGCTACGTTTTATTTTGTACCACCAAACTTGCTCGTTTAACTACTCGTCTTAAATAGGAAAAACGTTGATGTGTTTGGTCACTTCTAACTTTATCTCTAAATGGTACCATTGAATGAATGGGGCTAAGCTAAATGCTATCGAAGTGTCGCAGCGCGCTCCAGCGCTTACGTGCACGCACACAGAGTATAGAGGGATGTATCAACAATTCTTAGTTAAGGTAATAACATATTTTAATATTGAAAATGAGTAGACTATTCCTTTAATGAGGTATAGAAACAACCCAGAATGACAGGCAAAGATTTGAAGGCATTATTGGAACTCTCTGTATTTGAGTCTACAACACGTAAAACACTGAACAAGCAGTGTATTCACGGCAGGACACCAAAGGAAGTCACTAATTACAGTATTAAAAAGAACATTGCTGCACGCCTGAAATTTGCAAAAGAACAAATTGACATTCCAACAGTGGTATTTGGCAAAATGTTTTGTGGACTAATGAAACGAAGATTGAACTATTTGGAAAAACACACAGCACTACATCTGGCATAGAAAGGGCACGCAATATCATTATGAAAACATCATCCCAACTGTAAAGTATTATGGAGAAGACCTGTTGATTTGGGCCTGCTTTGCTGCATCAGGGTATGGTCAGCTTGCAATCATTGAGGGGAAGATAAATTCCCAAGTTTATCAGACAATTCTTCAGGATAATGTGTGAATGTCTGTAGGAGGACATTGCGCCTGCAACTTCCATAAACACGTTTGATGTGGTTGGCCACTAAGTGTGTTCAATAAAGACATAAAAGATCAGAAGTTGTGTTATTTTTTTAGACACATTATGTTAGATGGAGATCAGATCACATTTTATGAAAAAATTATAAAAAAAAGTATGAAAATCTAAAAGATTCACATACTTTTTCTTGCCACCATATATAGTATAAGGAGGTATGTACTTTGATAAGTATATTGCGAATACAATTAGAAAAAAAATTATATTTAAAGGGCCCATAGCATGAAAACCTGGTAAAATGTTCGCTGCAAGCATGTCAAAAATAGGTAATATAAATGTGGCTCCCCTTGTGATATCAGAAGGGGATCTTATTATAATAATAACACTCCTTAATCTGCACTATCCAAACATGGCACTGCCATTTAATGCAGAGAGTGAGAAAAAATAATTGACAGAACAACTGAGTTTCAATTTCAACAAACCACCATCATTGTGATCTGTGTTTGCATTTTAAAGGACACGTTTAAAGGACGCAGTTTTGCTTGGACCTACAAAGTGGCAATTTCAACTTGCTATAACAAATTATCTATATATACGATATTTTGAGCTAGAGTTTCATGTATGTACTCTGGAGACACCAAAGATTTATTTTACATCTTAAAGGGGCCATTTCACAAGACCTTTTTAAGATGTCAAATAAATCTTTGGTGTCCCCAGAGCACAAACGTGAAGCTCCAGCTCAAAATACCATATAAATAATTTATTATAGCATGTTAAAACAGCGACTTTGTAGGTGTGTGCAAAAATGTGCTGTTTTGGGTGTGTCCTTTAAAATAGGGGTGCACCGAAATTTCGGTCGCCGAAATTTTCGGTCGAAAATGGCATTATCTGTTTCGGGCCGAAATAAAAAATCCAGCCGAAAAAGTCAACCGAAAATGAATGTTAACTGCGCCCCTCCCATCCGTGCACTAGCGCTTGGGTTTCACTCACGGTGATCAGTCGTCTCCCACCCCTCCCCTTCGTGCTCAAGCAGGTTTCACTCACGGTCGAGCTGTTTGCACGCGTCTGCAAAGATTAAGCATGTCTTGATGTGTAAACTTTAGAGAGAGTCGCGCTAATATGTCTCATACTGTAATCCATTAACATACATTCGGCGAATAAAGCAACGAAACACAACGTAACGTTTTTATGTGGAGCGACTGTTGCGCTGTTTGGGATCCACCCTCGTTCTCTATGTGTGCGCGCGTTTAATAGTGCACATACGAGAGAAACGCGTTTAAAAAAAAAAAACAAGCAAACATAAAATCTCTCTGTTATTGACAGGGCACATATAAACAAAATTATCTCCACAGTATTTTTTTTCTAATAAAAACATTTGTTTATGTCTTAAGTGTATGTATAGATTACAGTCAGATTAACCTACTTAAGTCTGTGTCATTAATGTTGATCAAACAACCCATGACAAAGAGACAAATAGCTCTAAAAATAATAATACATTTAATTTATTGTGTTATGATTCATTTAATTTGATTTCTGTACCTAATGCTAATTTCAGACCTTATTAATGTACAACTTTGTTCTTTTTTGTAAATGTTTGCAATTTCTTTATTGTTTATTAGATTTTTTCCCACCTGCTTTTTGCTGATCCGAAAAATAATCTGATCTGTGCCTCAAAAACTGTAATGTGATCCGAACTGTGAGGTTTTTTTATCCATCACACAGCCCTAGTAAAGTTAGTACACAGTGATAGCCATAAATGCAATTGTACTTATAATTGGCATAATAATTTCTTTCGGTGTTTCGGTTTTTCGGCCTTGGTTTCCTTTTTTCGGTTTTGGCCAAGAATTTTCATTTCGGTGCATCCCTACTTTAAAATGCAAATGAGCTGATGAAATTCAAACACTGATAACAATGATGGTGGTTTGTTGAAATTGAAACTTAATTGTGCTGTGAATTTTTTTCTCTGTCTCTCCCTCTCTGCACTAAATGGCAGTGCTGTGGTTGGATTGTGCAGATTAAGGTGTGGTATTATTATAATAAGAGCTCCTTCTGACATCATAAGGAGAGCCAAATTTCAACTACCTATTTTTCACATGCTTGCAGAGAATGGAAGTTACTGGGTTGATCTTTTTCACATTT
Organism: Misgurnus anguillicaudatus; assembly: GCF_027580225.2. Classification (NCBI taxonomy): domain Eukaryota; kingdom Metazoa; phylum Chordata; class Actinopteri; order Cypriniformes; family Cobitidae; genus Misgurnus; species Misgurnus anguillicaudatus. The sequence goes on along the minus strand of NC_073354.2, from coordinate 35,397,062 downwards.
TCTAGGTTGATAGAAGCACTGGGGACCCAATTGTAGTACTTAAACATGGAAAAAGTCAGATTTTCATGCCATGGCCCCTTTAAAAAATTATTGAAATGGGGCCCTTAAAAGTAAATGAAAGTAAGATAATTACACACACAGTTTTTCAATATTTTACTATGTTCTTCCATCAACTTAGCCGAATAAATACATATCTCTCTTTTCTCAATGCGTACACTTAAACTTAACTTGATATTTCGCAGAGTCTGCTCAATGTACTAACATTAGTACAGGCATGTTGGTTATGTTGACTGTAGTTTAAGCAAGAGGGGGAGTAGTCAGGAGTGATGATGTTACTGTGCCCAAGGTCGAGTGCTACAAACTAAGTGCTCTTCCGCCATACAATATAGTTATATTTTTTACCATACTTCCTCGTGTAACTACTCATGTAACAGTCTTTGAATAGGGAAAACATGGAAGTGTTTGGTGGCTATTAAATTCATCCCTGTTTGGATCCTAATGAATGAATGGTGCTTGGCTAAATGCTAACACATTCACGCCACACTTTACAACAAATAAAGGCAGGGTGCCTGAAAGCCAATGTTGATATTTGAAATCATCTAAACAAACACACCCTTACCCTAATAGAATCTGGACCTTCTTTTGATAGACCCGCCCCACACATACGCAACCCAGGCAACGATGTCATTTAGTAGACATGCTGCTAATTGGCTACAAGTGTGTTTTGATAGTCTTCCTGTCTCCCTTTTCCAAAACGTTTTTTTTTTTAGAAATTGTGCACCCCACCTTTAAGTGCACACCTTGAGAAAAGAGAGGTTTGTATTAATTCATCTAAGTTGAGGGAAGAACATGGTAAATATTGAAAAATGATTGTGTTTTCCTTTAAGAAAAATTAAAGAACTACAACAGTTCAAATCAACAACTGTAGTTTTAACCTTTCTCAAACAGACATCCTTTTCTGCATTCTTGATGCTCTCTGTCCTCCTCTGTCCCTTGCCCCAGTAAACCATTTTGGCAGTGCCTTCTCAGCTTCTTGCTGGTTGACCTTGGACATCAGGGCGTTGTTCTTAAGAGCATCTGCAAAACCAAATACATTTTTAAGATAAAGAAATATTAAAAATGGCACATTTGTACTTTTTACAATGACAGTCTTTGGCATACAGTAGGTATTAAAGGATGGATACTCGAACCGAGCCAGCGGGACCCGACGGTACCCGACGGGCCGGGTTCGGATAGATATTTAGAAATTATGTTCGGGTTGTGCTCGGTGCAATAAGGCATTGAACATTTGAAATTTAAAACAGCTTATTATAATATGTAGGCAGCCAATGGGCCTGTTTATAGCGATAGTTCATCTTAAAATGAAACACGCGCATTCACACATCACCTTCTTATTCATCTAATGTTTAATAGCGGGTTGCAAAACAACTTCATAGGTGCAAACTGCCACCTACTGTATCGGGTGCACAGAATGAGGGCGTAGGGGCTGCCGTTTCTCTGGGGATAATGTTGTATTAGAGGTAAAAAATGATATAAATACTGTTCGGTTTCTCGCACAAACCGAAGGTTTTGTGTCTTAAGTAGGACACGGATGTGTCGTCACGAGCTGCAGGGTTTTATTTGGATTTGTCTGTGCATGTTTTTTTTCTCTTTCGGTTTTTGTTACCATCCACTTATACAACTGACAGACTGAAACTGTTGGAGTTAAAAATCTACATTTGCGTTCTACTGAAGAAACAAAGTCACCTACCTCTTGGATGGCCTGGGGGTAAGCTGATAAACATAAGTTTCATTTTAAGATGAACTATCGTCATCCATCTTCATGTGTGCGGAAATGTGTTTATGTTGAATAACAGCTACTCAGGATCTGAAAAAAATCCATAAAAATGACAAAATTATATGAGTTAACAGCTACTGTTAAAGTTCACTAACCAAGTCTATACTATACAGTATGTACGCTAAAAAAAAATTCATGTAAAGGTAGGCATAGAAGTCAACAGTCTTGTTATAACGCTGCACCTAATTGCTTCCCTACATCCAAAATGACATTAAAACTTGTAATAGATATCAGTGATCAAACTGAGCAAACAAAATAGTGCTCTTACTAGATGCAGCCAAACGAAAACGTGATTTCCATAGGAGGGGACAGCAGTCAATATTTTACTTGAGTAAAAATACAGTAATTCGTGTTATCTAATATTATCAAACTAATGTGTCACAAAAAGCACTCACATCTGAACAAACATTACTTTTTAGAGCGAATCAGACGCCAATCGTCGATGGATTTTCTTCCTGCTGTGATTTAAGTGAACATTTCTGAAAGCGCGTTAACTTACTTTGTCAGCTCGCGTGCGTTTATCCGGGTCTGACGCACAGGTCGCGCGAGCATTTTCGTCTTCGAATACATTTCCCGCTTCTGTTTCAGTAGATTGATAGTTCACTTGCATCCACTCCTTGGCGTGTTTTTAAGTTTCACGTTACGAGCGAGAAGTGCTGCAGCCTGCAGATGTACAGATGATTCAGATCTTGCAGCAAACGGAACAAATCATTCAAACTGATTCAAACCGTTCAATCAATAGCTAGTTTAGAATCGACCCGGTACAAAACAGTAATTCATTTGCAATATTTTGTGAAGAACCGACTCGTTCAAAAGAGTCATTCATTCACAAATCAAATGCTTCGGCAAATTATGAAATAATAATAATAATCTGAAGTTCGCATTTCGTACTGCATTAAAATAAAGTGCGTCGTGCAAAACTGAGGGCATGTCAATAGAAATATCATCGAGTTACGAGTAAAAGTAAAAATACCCACTATAACTGTTATCCTAAAGCGCTTCTTAAGTAAATGTTACGTTAACAGAGTAAATGTAATGTTTTAAAACTCTAACAATTTAAACACAAGGTTGATTTTCGCAACCTCGACCGTACGCATTCACCAAACGTTATCCCGGCGAGCTTCGCCACTGATTTAGAATAACATCCAATAATATTTTAATGTTTGACTACTTGAATATACTTTTTATCAACAGTTTAATGTCATATATTGTAATAAAACAGATCTACTCACCACACTTCGAGCTTGCAGCACTCCAGTGAAGACAGCAATGTACCAGCCCTACGTTAACTGGCTCAGGAGAACAATGCGCATGTCCTTTCTTTCTTGGCGCCGTTTTTTTAAACGAATACAACATAGTGATGATGCAGGACAAATCACTTTTTAGCATTAATACTGCATTTTCTGTAGGATACACATATAATTCGAGTTTATTGCAATACACGTACACACACACAAACACACACACACACACACACACACACACAATGTCTACGGTTTAGAATTTGTATGGGCCTGTATCTGCATAAATATACCCCAAAACACAATGTGCATATAGCCCTTACGAAAATTTACCATGGTTTTATTGTGGTAAAAGTGTAAACATGTTTTTTTTTGGTGTATTGGTTACTAGCAAAACCATGGTTCTACTATGTTTTTTGTTTTTGTTTTAACTATAGTAAAACCATGGTTAATTTTCTACATGAAAGTATAATAGCCCATTGAAAAAAGAGACAGCCTAGCTAACGAAAATTAAGTATGTTTTTTTGTGGTACAGTAAAATGTTTTTTGGTATTGATTAGGCCTACTATTGGCAAAACCATGGTTTTACTAGAGTATGTTTTTTTTTTTTTAAACTGTAGTAAACCATTTAATTTAATTTAATTATTTAATTTTCATAAGAGTATATTTTGGAAAACTGTAGCCCATAGACCCCAAATAAATAAAATCCAGTAGCCATTCACGCAGTGACGGCCGCGTGGTGACTTCTTTATCGAGGGCACATGATGCAAATCTCATCACAACATGTAGCCTGTCATGTGTGTGGCATGAATTTAGTGTAGTGTCTTGCAAGTATTTTGTAAGCGCCTCTTTAATTACAAATCCTTTCGATGTGTGTCCAGCAGGCACGATGCATGATGCACATGGTTCACATGACGCAACAAACACATATTTTGACATGATGAGCAACACACATGACACCCCAAACACAAATTTTTGAATCCTTCACAAGAGAAGTCACCAGCCACCCCTGCACCACACCATAGTTGGTGAAACAAACTGTAAACTTATTTCTGAAATCTGATTGATTGATTGAAATGTTATCCCCGGGTCAACATAAAGTTGCCCTGAGGACATCAACCACTTGGCAAAATCAGGAGAGCCTAGTTGCTCAATGCTCTTCTCATGGACCTAAACTCATGGACTCAGCATGACTCAGCTTGTCTCAATGTTGGCTAAACATTCTAAACACTTTCAGTATTGAAGGTCTGGCCAGAGCATGATAGAGGCCTTTGGTGTATGGTGATAATTCACTTAGTATCTATCAAAACATAAAATCAGTTCTACATATGAACAAATCCTCTCAGTATAGCAAACATTGGAGACAATGTAAATAAAAGATTTTTGTGCAGTTTTGACTGTTTAATTTATTAAAATTACACTCAGACATCCCACCCTACAAAAACTGATTGGGAAGGAAGCTCACCAACAAGCCCCCGCAAAAAAAACATACATTTAAAATAATTAAATCATCAATATAAATTATATATTATTTTGTGTTATGTTGTTTATTAGCCTACTTTAATATGGTTGCTCTTTTAACAGCTATAAAATATATGTACAATTATGAAGGACACCTTAAACTCCTTTGACCCTATATTTATAAAAAACTACACATATTTAAAATAAGATAAAAAGGAACAAATAAAGATAGGATCAAATGTTTTTGTTTTGTTTAAAAGCAGAGGGTTTACACACAGATACACTTTTATGTACTTGAAAAATAAAGTAAATATTGTATTATTTTCCAGTGTTTTTTTGGACACTCTGTCATTTACTGTACATTGTAAATAAACTACTGTACAGTGGTTTACTGAGCTGAAGAGAGAGGTTGATTGTAAGCCTGCCCACAGTGAAAACTGATTGGTCTAGATATCAGAATACGGTGAATATGGTCTGTCACTTTCTCACTTTTGCTAATTATGTTAGATCGCTTTAGACTTGCAGGAAAATTTTAACCTGAGCCTGAACCTAACTAATTTTTGCAATGTTTTGTCATCATATTACAAATAACATTTTAAATGCACTAATACCCATGCAAGCTTTGGGTAAAAAATGCAAGGCTTCTGTTACATTGATGCAGCCGTCTTTACTTAGAAGTTATCCTGCAGTCCTTTGGGACTTCATAAACTATTAGGCTACATGTCTTGCTTTTAGCGTCACCATGGTTTGTGAAGTAAGACAGTCTGAAAACATAGGCATAAACCTTTCAGGATCCCTGTTTAAAACAGGGCATGAAATGACAATTACATACATAGCTCCATGTCGGGAGCTTGTATGGGACTGATTGTGTTTGCCCATTTTGGTCTAATATGGTTTGGCCGAAAGGGTCCCAAATGTGTATCCTCATTCAAAACCCATAAACTCATGACCTATGTGGGTCCCACTTCAGACCCATATAAGAAGCCTACATGGGAATAATTGTGTTTGCCCATGTTTTACCCATATGGCTTGGCCCAAAGGGTCCCATATGTGTTTCCTTATTCAAAACACATATACAGGTGACCTATGTGGGTCCCACTTCTAAACCATATAAGAAGCCTATATGGGAATAATTGTGTTTGCCCATGTTGTACCCATATGGTTTGGCCAAAAGGGCCCCATATGTATTTCCTTATTCAAAACACATATGCAGGTGACCTATGTTGGTCCCACTTTGGGCCCATATAAGGAGCCTATATGGGGATAATTGTGTTTGCCCATGTTGTACCCATATGGTTTGGCCAAAAGGGTCCCATATGTGTTTCCTTATTCAAAACACATATACAGGTGACCTATGCTGGTCCCACTTTGGGCCCATATAAGGAGCCTATTTGGGAATAATTGTGTTTGCCCATGTTGTACCCATATGGTTCGGCCAAAAGGGTCCCATATGTGTTTCTTATTCAAATACATATACAGGTGACCTATGTGGGTCCCACTTCGGGCCCATATAAGGAGCCTATATGGGAATAATTGTGTTTGCCCATGTTGTACCCATATGGTTTGGCCAAAAGGGCCCCATATGAGTTTCCTTATTCAAAACACAGACATGTGACCTACGTGGGTCCCACTTTCGGCCCATATAAGGAGCCTATATGGGAATAATTGTGTTTGCCCATGTTTTACCCATATGGTTTGGCCAAAAGGGTCCCATATGTGTTTCCTTATTCAAAACACATATACAGGTGACCTATGTGGGTCCCACTTTGGACCCATATAAGGAACCTATATGGGAATAATTGTGTTTGCCCATGTTGGACCCATATGGTTTGGCCAAAAGGGCCCCATATGTGTTTCCTTATTCAAAACACATATATAGGTGACCTATGTGGGTCCCACTTTGGACCCATATAAGGAACCTATATGGGAATAATTGTGTTTGCCCATGTTGGACCCATATGGTTTGGCCAAAAGGGTCCCATTTGTGTTTCCTTATTCAAATCACATATACTCATAACCTATGTGGGTCCCACTTTGGACCCATATAAGGAACCTATATGGGAATTATTGTGTTAGCCCATTTAAGACCCATATTGGTTGCCCAAGAGGGCCCCATATGTGTTTCCTATTATGAGCCCAGGCCCATTTCCCATTAACATCCCAACTAGGACCCATATAGGGAGCCTATGTTTTTTAACCCATGTGGGGCCTACTACACTAACCCAAGTGAGTCCCATATAAGATGCCCATAATAGGACCATGCCCACTTGGTACCCATGTAGCCCAAGTAAAACCCATGTGGGGCCCACATATACATGTTGGCTGGGGAGAAATTCAAATTTGCGCGGGAAACGCTTGTGCTAAACAGTAAGAAAGCACACATGAATAAATTTATCATTGAAAGAACTGGTGTACTCACAACGTAGTAAATAAATGTGGTATCGTTACCTTTAGAAGGTTTTATGAGTGAAGGGCTGTCCATCAGTACTCACTGAGAGAGATTCAAACTTGCGCGGGAAATGTTTGTGCTAAACAGTGAGAAAACACATAAATATGAAATTATTTTTCCATTTGAAGAACTGTAGTGTACTCACAACATAATAAATGAATAAAACAATCTGGCAACATTACCTATAAAAGATTTTATGAGTGAATGACCGTTTAATTGAGAACAGACAGCCAGTCAGTCCTTTCTGAGAGAGATTCAAACTTGTGCAGGAAACGTTTGTGCTAAACAGTAAGAAAACACAATTATTTTTTCACTTACAAAACTGTGGTGTACTCAACATAATAAATGAACAAATAAATGTGGTGACGTTACCTTTAAAATGTTTTATGAGGGAATGGCCATATGTCAGTACTTACTGAGAGAGATTCAAACTTGCTTGGGAAACACTTGTGCTAAACAGTAAGAAAACACGATCCGCGCCGTTATTTTCCCCCTATAGTAAGGTGACCAAATACAAACCTGTAACTCTCTCGATAAATGCACAATCTGTCAGGATCCGTCAGAATCATGTTTAATTATATCTAGTCTTTGTGTTCGATGTCCTGGCAGTACCATGTTCTATGTGGGAAATGCGTGGTTTTAGTATTGTATTATTCTGACCACGCATTTCCCGGGTCTCGTCACTTTTTACCCGCTCCCTTACTTGTCATTGATTTCAGCTGTGTCTCTCATTAGTTCTTCCTATTTTTTGTCCTTGTGTTTGCTGTTCTGTGCTCGTGCGTCTTGTTTCATTCCTTGTTACAATCCTTGTCGTGTTCCTGAGTTTGGTATCTGTGAGTATTGAAGTTATTTAGTCTAGTCTGTTATATGTAGTTTGATGTTGGTTCATGTTTAGTCTTATGTTAGTTTAGTGTAGCGTTAACCCTGTCTTGTTTTGCCCCCTCGTGGGTTTTGTTTTCCCTTGTTTGTTAATAAATTTATTATTTTAGTTCTGTCTGCGTTTGGGTTCATTTCCTTGTTTAAATCCTCACATTACGCACGAGCCAAATCTGAACCCAGCGGACAATGGACAATATTATTGCTTGCCGTCACGTTTTGTTTGGCATGCGCCAGAAGGGAGATCCTGTTAAGGATTTCGCTATGGACTTTTTGAAAGCAGCGAAGGGCACCGGCTTTAATGAGTCTGAACTCAAGGTCATTTTTTTCAGCTGCTTGGATGAGCCTCTTACTGAGTCAGAGCAATGGGTCGTCGAACCAATGAGCTTCCCGGACTCAGTAGAACTTATCATGAACCGTGAGTTCAGAACTCCCTCCGGAGGTTCTCAACCCGCTCCTCTTCAAAGTACTCCCAAGGGTCTAGTCATGGGAAGCTTGACTCTCTGTGACCCTGAGTTGGTGTCACCTCATCCACTCTCTACCCCACCGCCTCGGAAGAAGAAGAGGAGGAGGAGGGGAACTCTTGACCAGCCACAGCCAGCATGCCCAGAGCCGTCGACGCAGCCGCCAGCGCAGCGCCCAGAGCCGTCGACGCAGCCGCCAGCGCAGCGCCCAGAGCCGTCGACGCAGCCGCCAGCGCAGCGCCCAGAGCCGTCGACGCAGCCGTCAGCGCAGCGCCCAGAGCCGTCGACGCAGCGCCCAGAGCCGTCGACGCAGCGCCCAGAGCCGTCGACGCAGCCGCCAGCGCAGCGCCCAGAGCCGTCGTCGCAGCCGCCAGCGCAGCGCCCACAGCCGTCGACGCAGCGCTCAGAGCCGTCGACGCAGCCCCAGCCGCGTGCGCAGCCAGCGCAGCCCCAGCCAGGTTTTGCCCATTCCTCTCATGCCCCTCCCAGGACTCACCCAAAGCCTCCCAGACCCCCACGGACTCCTTCTGCTTCTCCAAGGACTCCTTCCCCACCCTCTCACCCTGGACCACCACCTTTGAACTCTTTTGTTTCTCCACCCCCCCTCCCTTGTTTATTATTTTTGTTATCCCACCCTAACCCGTTTGTAATCTTGTCATGTCTGCCTTTAATGTTATTTGTTATGTTTTCTTGGTTGTTCTCTGTGTGTCAGTTGGTTTTGTCTAGAGTTTAGTGTTCCCCCTGAGGAGCGTCTGGTAGCCGCTCCTTAAGGGGGGGGGGGGTACTGTCAGGATCCGTCAGAATCATGTTTAATTATATCTAGTCTTTGTGTTCGATGTCCTGGCAGTACCATGTTCTATGTGGGAAATGCGTGGTTTTAGTATTGTATTATTCTGACCACGCATTTCCCGGGTCTCGTCACTTTTTACCCGCTCCCTTACTTGTCATTGATTTCAGCTGTGTCCCTCATTAGTTCTTCCTATTTATTGTCCTTGTGTTTGCTGTTCTGTGCTCGTGTGTCTTGTTTCATTCCTTGTTACAATCCTTGTTGTGTTCCTGAGTTTGGTATCTGTGAGTATTGAAGTTATTTAGTCTAGTCTGTTATATGTAGTTTGATGTTGGTTCATGTTTAGTCTTATGTTAGTTTAGTGTAGTGTTAACCTTGTCTTGTTTTGCCCCCTCGTGGGTTTTGTTTTCCCTTGTTTGTTAATAAATTTATTATTTTTAGTTCTGTCTGCGTTTGGGTTCATTTCCTTGTTTAAATCCTCACACAATCAACATCAGCCATCTTGCAAACAGACAACCGCATAGCACTTGCCCCTCTCACAAGAAGCGGATTTTGCCTCTGACGAGCTTCAAATGCTTGCTTTTTCCACGCGTCCACTTCGCTCTAGACACGCGAATGCAATCAAACTGTTCAAGTTGGTGTAAACACAGCATTAGAAGGCTAGCACTCTTGGTTAGTGTGACCCAAAATATAACGAATAAACAAAAAGACTAAAATTGCCTGGAAATTGGGCTGCTGATTTTGACAATATCATCAATAAAATAGTTGATCAATCTTTTGTTTCCATTAAAAACATCAACATTAATATATTAACCTATATTATTAACATTAAACCTTTTAACACAGAGCAAGGGGGAGCAAGAAAAATGTCAGACTTTCACATTTTTTTAATAGATAGTAAATAGCCACTATATTATCTTCAACCACTCCACTGACCTTTAATTCACAACACACAGTTCAGTTTTTTATTGTAATCTCATGAGTCACAATGTTTGTGAATCAGTTAGTTACGTATATAGCTGGGGGGTTGAAACCTGACCTGATCTGTATATATGAACACATCCAAGCTATATCACGATTGAATAAGCATGTACTGTATTCATGTTTATGTTTCTTTATGTATTTGCTTTAACCATGTAATTTCTAAAATGATTTTGTTTCAATTTTGGGTGATAATTGTCTACCTGTTGACTATTACAAAGGAAGTCCTGTCAGATTTTAGGGCAGATGTGTTGTCTTTCAATGAGACTGAGAAAATTCTCCTGTGTCATCCTTCACATCCAGACTCTTGTCCTAGAGCTCATCGTCTCACTGTTGTTAAAGTGGCAATGTACACTTTCATGTTACTCATGATCCTCACAACAGTTTTTGGGAATCTGCTGATCATCATCTCCATCTCTTACTTCAAACAGCTTCAGTCTCCAACTCATCTGATCGTTCAGTCATTGGCTGTGTGTGACTGTCTGCTGGGTTTACTGGTGATGCCCTACAGTATGGTGCGATCTGTCGAGGGCTGCTGGTTTTTGGGAGATGTTATTTGTAAAGTTCATTCTAGCTTGGACATAACCTTCTGTTTTTCTTCTTTAATACATCTTAGTTTAATATCTATTGATAGATACTGGGCCATCTGTGACCCTCTGAAGTACAAAATGAGGATCACAAACAACACTTTGACTGTATTAATCACCATTACATGGATCTGTTCATTTGTGTACAGCTTTTCTGTTGTGTTTTCAGGGGTGACTGCTGTTGGTCTGGAAGCTTATATATTACAAGTGTCTTGTTTTGGTGGCTGTGGTGTGTTTTTCAACAAAGAATGGGGACTGATTTCTATAATCTTGGTATTTATTATTCCAGGAACTATAATGAGCGCTCTGTATATCATCATATTCAATGTTGTGAAAAAACATGCAAAGGTTTTGTCAGAGAAAGTGTCTGTGACCACCACAGGTGTTAACAGACAAAGCTCTGCACACAGAGAAAGAAAAGCAGCTAAAACTCTGGCTCTTGTTATGGGCGTTTTCTTTATCTGCTGGCTGCCTTTTTCTATTGCTGCTGCTGTTGATCCTTTCCTAAATTTTGTGACCCCAGCTGTTGTTTATGATGCTTTAGTTTGGTTTGCATATTTTAACTCAACTTGTAATCCTTTGATCTATGGATTTTTTTATCCTTGCTTTCAGAAGGCCTTTAAGACTCTCATATCCACTTATATGTGTGGATTTAATCATTCAAATACTCTGACACTTGAATGAATACAGTTTCTGTAGATAAAAAAAAAACAGTGACTGAATGAAAAATAGCAATGAACAAAAAGTGACAGACAGTGTTAGATCTGGATTTATATTTACATATGTTTTAACCTGTTAACCCAAATCCCTGCACACAGTGTCATAGCCAAATTAAAATACATAGTTTATGAAGCCTCTGCACTTAAAAACTGGCCTTGGAGCTACAGTTTCTAAAAACGCACCCCAGATAAAGCCACACACTTAAAACGAATGTGTTAAAAACACATATTTTGTCTAGTTAAGGACAACGCATTACGTGTTGTTTTAACACATCTTGTGTTGTCCCTTTTATTTATTTGAACTCAAAATCAACACGAAATACAATGAAATACAAAACAATGTGTTAAAATGAACACATCCTTTCTTAGAGTGCACCAGTCTGACCATGTTCTGTTTCAAATTTGAATATGATACCTCTAAAACTGTATTTTATGAAATGTTTTATTTTAACCATGTCATGGTAATTTATTTACAAAAAACATCAAAATGCTAAGCGAATGTTTGTTTATTCATATCTTACAAGCATCGAGCTTTACGTTTATTGTCATGTTGTTCCATTTTATAAACAGACCCATTAAATATAAGCATCTGGATGACTTACAGTATTAACAACTCTTATGGTTGTCTAAATGTTTATTCTTTTATTATTATGATTACTCATGAATTTCTATTCAGTGTTTTAATCCATCCTTTCTTTGATCAAGTCTCAATTTACTTTCTTTGTATTAAATACCTTTCTTACAAAAGGAAACTTACCTAAAAATAAGCTTTACCAGTTGAAATTATTCCTAAAAACATATATCTCATATATCTCCAGACAGTACGTGTTTACATGACTTAGCACACCATCAAAACACGACAAATAAAGAGATTTATAATAAAACTCACTTTATAACATCAAAAGTTGAGAAATTAAACAACCATGCATGATCTGATGTGGCTTGGGATCACAAAATGAGACAGAAAATAAACTTTTTATGCTATTAAGCTCCCTGCTGTAAAAACACCATCAAACCAGCATGGACCAGCATGGGAATTATGCTGGTCTATGCTGGTTTAGCTGGTGGTCCCAGGATACCAGCACCAAAACACAACATATGCTGGTATGACTAGCTTGGGATGCTATTATGCTCGATTAGCTTAGCATTATACATATACAGTATTGTTATGAAAATACCCGACATAGCGTGAAGAACACAAATAAATCATATATAATCTCAGTCGTGTTTGTCTCCTTCCTAAAAATATCTTTATTTGCCTGTTTTTAAAACAGCGATCTCCACATGCAGAAATATTGTTGTATATTGTAAGTAAACATAAAATGTAATCAATATTTCTCCAAATATTCACACTTTGAATTAAAAGCACCGATGGATGTTGTTTTATCGAATGCTTTCATGACTATCATGCAGGAATATTTTTCTCAATGGCTGCGACTGTCAGGATACTGCCAAGGGCATTTTGGAAAGTGGTTTGGTAAGTGGAAAATGCATAGATGAAATTCTAAAGTTTAAACTCTGTACTTTATACTATGTAAATGAGTTCCTCACAGCGAAAAAAAGTGGGCCACATTCTGTGGGCTCCTTCTGACATCAACAGCCAATCACGGTTCTGCATCAGGAAAGCGCCAAGATGCAAACTCCTCCTTATCTGAAAGTTATAAAAGTACCTTTTTTTCCAGACATTTCTCGTTCTGAGTCTCGGACCCTGCGCTAAGAGACTGAAACAGAGAATACAAGTTTTGACTCTCACAGATTGTAACAGGACAACCAAAAAACCTACGTTCTGAGTCTTCGACCTTGTACGAGAGAGACAATAATAGATCACCGAAAAGCCAACCAAGTTTCTGAATCTCTACTTAAGATTTAAGAGCTCCTCCTTTTGAGTTTGAGTACAGAGACTGAACCATATCGACCAAAAGTTCTAAGTTTCTGGCATGTGCATCCAGAGACTAAGTGGATCACCCCAACGTTCCGAGCTTTGCGTCCAGAAGGGCAATAATCCATGTCTGCAACAAGGTGAAGCTCAGAAGAGCAAATTTTCACTTCAAGGGACCTTCATCTGCGTGTTCCATATTGTTAAGGACCTTCTGCACTGGCTTCAGGACCGCATCTGTGAGTTCCAGATTTTCAGGATCCGCTCTGTGCTTCAGGAGATCAGCATTTCACAGCACTTTGTGTTCAAGGCTGTTGAACTGAACCTGACTCTTTCCCATTTGCACTGTGGAAAAGCCTTATCTGCTACTCCTGCGCATGTGTTTGTGTTAGCTCATCACTGCCCAATTAACTTTTCTCCACCATGACAGTGATAGGGTCACTGCCACAAACTACACATCTGGGGAGTCCTTTGACCTACAGTTAGTTTGGCTAGTATGATTGCTACATACTTGGATGTTATCGGCAGTCGTAGCCTAGTTTATGGGCAGATGTAGCCTAGTGATTAGATAGTCGACCTTGTAACCCGGCAATCTTTTGTGTGCGGAACATAGGTAAATTTTCGTGTTTCTACACAAACGTATTAAGTGGCGGAAGTCTCCGCGTTCAGCGCAAGTTTTCTGTCAAACATATAACATAATTCGGCCCCCAGAAAGATTTTTATTTATTTAGTTGTATATTCGTTTGATTCTAAACGCGCGTCTTAAACCCTTGTCAACGCGCTGTTTTGTTCTTTCAAAAGTGCGTGAGAGGTTGCACGTCTTTCGTTGCTACGCAATCATGAGTCGCGCTTTCTGTGACGGCGAGAAAGGAATGCGTGATCAGATTTTTCATCTGCACCTCACGTAAATCATATCAGTGTCACAATGCGATCAGCTGGTCGGGAAAGAGAAGAGCTGTAACCCGGGCTTACTCAGCTGTTACTCAGTAAGTCATAGCTTATATTGACAAGCAAAGATTATGAGGAACGTGCAAAAGATAAAAGATGGCTATGTATGCAGCTCACTCATCTTAATATGAGTGTATACTAAGTATATCATCATGTTGCTTGCTATGCAGTTACACATGGACCAGTAATATTATTTTTATACAGAAATGGTACATAACCAATTCAATACTGTGAATTAAAAAAAAATCCTAAATAAATCAAAACAGAAACATTTTTTGGTGGCAAACATGTAAGCTAATAGTTCATAAATGTATTCAGGAATTGAATTTGTTAGTTTAGTGCAAGGTTTTAGTAGAAAAAGTTTAAGAGAAGGTTAAGAAAAGATTTACCTACTGTTATAAAATAATGTAAAAAAAAGTATGTTATTTAGTGGAGAACTTTGCAGCAGTATTTTATTTATTATTCTTTTTTATTTTATATATATCTTATTTATTATATTTAAATAAAAAGTGTTTAAAAAAAGTGTAAACAAATTGTTAAAAAAAGTTTATAGAAATAAACAACCTGCAGTTTAATGTTCATGCATTTTCCCTTTACTGTACCTAAAAATGAACCGAACCGTGGCCTCAAAACCGAGGTACGCACCGAACCGTTATAAGTTATTTTTTGGCCATTTTGCCTTTATTTGACAATGTGTAAGGAGAGGACAGGAAAGTATTCTACAGGGAGGGGAGAGGGGTATGGGATTGGCAAATGACCACGAGCCGGGAATCGAACTCGGTTCGCCGAAAGTGCGAAAGCACCACATGTTGAAACGCTGCCCACTACACCATCAGCTCCGACATTATTGTTTATATTTAACCACACACATTACCCAGCCCATACCCATGGCACATAAGTCATATACTGGCACAAAAGTATATATTGGCACATTGTTTTCAGACAAGAACGCCCATGGGTGCACAAATGGGTGCAAATGCATTTGCACAAATAATCATGGAGGGTAAACCCAGCCCCCCCCCACCAGCAAATTGCACCATGGTAATCGTTATATGCAAAATCACAGATTATTATCTTGATATTTTTTGCCTGCACACCCCTATATGCCCTACATGTTTTTCATGCACTTTCTGATATGTTAATAGCCAGCATAATATCTTTAACCCCTTCATCATTCCTCCATTGACTTTTAATTCAGGAGACACTGTTCAGTTTTTTATTCCAATCTCATGAGTCACAATGTTTGTGTATCAGTTAGTTACGTATACAACTAGGGAGGTTGAGACCTGACCTGATGTGTATATATTAACACATCTGAGCTATATCACGTTAATTTAGGAAGTTAGACTGAATAAGCATGTACTGTATTTATGTTCATGTTTCTTTAGATATTTGCTGTAACCATGTAAAGATGTAATTCCTAAAATGATTCTGTTTAAACATTGGGTGATAATTGTCTACCTGTTAACAATTACAAAGAAAGTCCTGTCAGATTTTCAGGCAGAAGCAATGTCTTTCAATGAGACTGAGAATATTCTTCTGTGTTATCCTTCACATCCAGATTCTTGTCCTAGAGCTCATCGTCTCACTGTTGTTAAAGTGACAATGTACACTTTCATTTCACTCATGATCCTCGTGACAGTTTTTGGGAATCTGCTGATCATCATCTCCATCTCTTACTTCAAACAGCTTCAATCTCCAACTCATCTGCTCGTTCAGTCATTGGCTGTGTGTGACTGTCTGCTGGGTTTACTGGTGATGCCCTACAGTATGGTGCGATCTGTCGAGGGCTGCTGGTTTTTGGGAGATGTTATTTGTAAAGTTCATTCTAGCTTGGACTCAACTCTCTGTATTTGTTCTTTAATACATCTTAGTTTAATATCTATTGATAGATACTTGGCCATCTGTGACCCTCTGAGATACAGAATGAGGGTCACGAACAACACTGTGACTGTATTAATCACCTTAACATGGATCTTTTCATTTGTGTACAGCTTTAGCATTGTGTTTTCAGGGGTGAATGCTGTTGGTCTTGAAGCTTATATATTACAGATGTCTTGTTTTGGTGGTTGTGCTGTGTTTATTAACAAAGAATGGGGACTGACTTGTGTAATCTTGTTATTTATTATTCCAGGAACTATAATGAGCTCTCTGTATATCATCATATTCAATGTTGTGAGAAAACACGCAAAGGTTTTGTCAGAGAAAGTGTCTGTGACCACCACAGGTGTTAACAGTCAAAGCTCTGCACACAGAGAAAGAAAAGCAGCTAAAACTCTGGCTCTTGTTATGGGCGTTTTCTTTATCTGCTGGCTGCCTTTTTCTATTGATGCTGCTATCGATCCTTTCTTTAATTCTGTGACCCCACCGGATGTTTTTGAGGCTTTAGTTTGGTTCGCATATTTTAACTCAACTTGTAATCCTTTGATCTATGGATTTTTCTATCCTCGCTTTCAGAAGGCATTTAAGACTCTCATATTCACTTATATCTTTCAGATACTCTGACATTTGAATGAATACCGTTTCTGAAGATAAATAATATTTTCTGAATAAATAGCAAACATTAAACAACACAACAAACAAAAAGTGTCAGACAGTGTTAGATCTGCGATGTATATTACTATTGTTTTTAACTTGTCTTTTAACGTCCGACCTCTATAGTCTCTGTTTTGTGATACGAGACATTTAAACTCAAGATGATGTTTAATACAAAAGTATTGAGAGGAAACAACTGTTTAATCATACATGAATAAAGGCATGATTCAATATAGGGTAAGTGTACCCTTTAAGTCCAATTTCAACTTTGACAACAAATTATGAAGAGAGAAAATCATTTTTTTATTATGCTTATTATTTTAAACAATTCAGTAATTTGTTAGTTCCCTGACATTTCGGTTTCATGCCTGTTAAAGAAATTAACACATGTCAGTCATTTCTCTTATATATGCATCCATATTACATCAAATAAGAGATCATTTTTTTTGTATGAACATATAATACTTTGACACATGCAAAAATAAAGAAACTAAAAAAACTACAAACAATAAATATTTTACATTAATTTCCCAAAAATTTCTAAATAAATTATTTTGTAGGGCAGATTATTTTTTATAAATTAACTTCTTTTACAGAAGGACTGAAATGGTACAGTGCCACAAACGACATGCAAACTATAGCCAACACAAGCTAACCTTGAATGAAAAAAATGTCTTAATGTGTGCACAATGAAAATACTATGATGCTTAGTCCACAGTATATTACATGTCTTGTCTTGTCTTTGTAAATATATTTTATATTTATAAATGTAAATATTGCGTTTTTCCTCATTATTTACTGTTAAACCATTTAAAACCACCCTATGAGGTACCCTTGACCAAGGCACCTGTCCCACATTGCTCCCCTTGCGCTGCAGTGACAGTGTGTGTTCACAACTTGCACTGCATGTTCACTACTCAGTGGATGGGTTACCATACATTGGCACATAATCCTCTTCACTTTCACTGCGGTATGCTTAGGAGTTCTCTGGTACACTTTGCAGAGGTGATCGCTAACCGCGCAATGTCATAAACCAATCGGACTGTGAGCGTGCATGATTTTACAGTGCAGTAGCCATGAACTCTGAATTACAATGAGTTCCTTTGCATATATCTTCCAGATTTCTTTAAAACACCTGCATCTTTTAATGAGGTAAGTATACTCTGGACCAGATCATAAAGTGTAGTGTGAGTGCAAACCAGCTGTGGAGGGGGGACGGTGGACAATCATCACGTTAGGGTACTTCTTGTAAAAATGATTTTTTTTATATTATGTGAATCAATCATAAAGTGGGCTTACTAGTGTTGTTTTTGGCAGCCTGTTTTAATTTTAGTTTTAGTCTAGCTGTCATTTTAGTTTTTATTAGTTTTAGTCACGTTCATACTCTTTTAGTCTAGTCAAGTTTTAGTCGACTAAAAGTCTGGGCATTTTAGTCCTACTTTAGTCAGACTTATCCATGACTATTTTTGTCTAGTTTTAGTCGACGAAAACTGATGACATTTTAGTCTAGTTTTAGTCAGTGAAATTGTATTTTAGTCTCTTTTTAGTAATGCAATTCTATTTAACCCAATTAGTTTAATGACTAAGTAGTAGTATAGACAAAAAAAATATTTTAGCCAAACCCATTTCAAACAAAAGTTATATTAGTGTTACCTTATAGACTTAAGAATACATCCATTCCAGACATGGAAGATGCTCTGATTTGAATTTACAAGATATTTATTTTACTATCTCTGAGTGAGTGACTTGACTGTTTGTAAGAGTCTACATAAAAGTCTACATAATCAAAACAGAAGTAGTCCAAGCTAACACACACACACACCCCCGTTTCTCCGCACCTCTCGTACGGAAAAGGAACACTCACGTTGCTGCGTACACTGTTTGAAATGCCCATTAATGTGCAAACGGAGGCGTATGATATCAAAGCATCGCGAGAGCAGACTCCTCCGCATGCTTTCTACTCACTCTCGCGGTACAATCATGTTTTGATTGATCTACGCAGCGCCAACAACACACGTGATCACCTGCAGTCAGGTGGCGGGGGCGCGGAGATGCTGGGATGGGTAAAAGACGAAATAACGTTATAACATTTCGTCTCGTCTCGTTTTGGTCAATGAAAATGAAGAGACATTTTAGCTAGTTTTTATTTTGTAAACCACTTTTAGTCTCATTTTTATTTGTCAACAATATTGCATTATACATTTTATTATAGTCATCGTCACATGACCAGCATTTTCGTTGCGTCTCGTCTCGTTTTCTTCACGTGAAAAAACGTTTGTTGACGACTATATTTCGTCATACTTTTTGTTGACGAAAGCAACACTAGGGCTTACTTGGAACACACATGGGCTCAAATGGTGCCAAAATACAAATTAAGTCTCATGTTTATACCATACATGAGAGACAATGAGTACAATGTTTTAATAATCTTTAGCAGGTTAAACAAAGAAACATGGAACACAGTCATGGCAAACACAAATGTTACATAGACAAGAACCAACCAATGACACAGACAATGGAGTCCAGATAATTGTGAATGGTTGATGGCAATGATGAATTATGGATGACTGGCTGCAAAGTATTATAGAAAGTGGAGTCCATCAAGCGAAGGCAGATGATGGGGGAACGTGACAGTACTTTCCCCTCTCTGAAAGGCGTGACCTCACGCCGCAGAGGGAGATAAAGCACTGGAGGAGGCTCTGGGGGAGGACAGATGACTGGGAAGAGTCCAGGGTGGAGCCTTATGCAGAGAAAGGACCCAGACCACAGCCAGCCTGATGTCCCATAGCGTAATCGATGGTGGGAGGATCCATTCTGGGGAGGGAGAGGACGACAACAGGGAGATGAACGATGGAGACCAAGCCGATGGGAGAGGTGCCCAGGTTGGAGATGACCAGACGGAAAGCCAGGGTGAAGTTGAGTTTCTGGAAGGCCAAGGCGGAGCTGGAGGCTCAAGCAACTGAGGCAGAGACTAGGATCCAGAAGTCCATGATGGATCCAGAGCGACTAAGGACCAAGGTGATGTCAAAGGGAAGAAGGAGCCCAATAGAGCCGGTGGGACAGAGTGATAAGGTGTAGCCAGAGGAGTGGAGTCCTGAAGCAGAGGCGAAATGATGACTGACCAAGGCAGAGTTGGGAGGACATGGGAGCATGGCATAGCTAATGGAATGAAGGGCCATGGTTGAAACGAGAGAGCTAGGAGCCAAGGTGGAGCTGATGGGTCAAAGGGCTGAGGTGTGGTCCGGGTCTCAGAGGCTGGAGGCGGAGACATGGGGGACACCACCCCTGAGGTAGCTGACAGCTGGAGATCCCGAAGCTCATCTGACCCATCAATTTTGGTGTGCTGAGGGTGAGCTGAGGTGTTTTCAGATGTCAATGAACCCAGCGCAGCTGGACAGGCTGGCATAGACAGAGGAGGAGGGTGAAGGAGAGCTAGGGGCGACCAGCGGAGATGAAGAGCTTGGACATAAAGAAATTAGTCTTTTACTTCATTCTGCTCAAAAATGCTCAAGATGTGTTTAGTGCCAAGAGAGGTCACGCAAAACACAGACGATGCCCAAAGAAAACATTCAGTACTGAACATTTTTGTTAGTTTTCTCTGTATTTTCTAATTGTATCGTAATAAAATAGATTGAAAAATAAATATGGATGGACATTAAACTTCTAAAACAACAAGTCTGGTGGTGGTGGCTTAAGACTTTTCCATAGTACTGTACATCACCTAATTAATACATTTACAAATGAGTGATAAATCTTGCATTAAACAAACTTTATTATTAACAAACCATATTAATATCTATAGCACTATTCGGACGGGATTAGTTTTCCAAACAACGTTTGGGTTTCAACGTGTCCCCCAGGACGTCTGTGATTTTATGTACCGATTCGGACGGGATTAAAATGATGCAGGCTATTCCAGAGATGGGAGTGTCTGTTTCATGCATTTGGCCGTTGCAGAAGAGCACGTGCTCTGGATACGCGTGTTTGTAATGATACATATTTTGCTTTTAATGTAAAATTATGACAGAACATGTAATTTATTAATTTAATTTTAACAAATCAAAATAAAATATACAAATCCTACTAAAGTAACGTTAGCCTATGTGTTTTATATAACGGTCTGCTTATAATAAACAATAATAAATGAAGAAATAATGACTAATAACAATTTAGTATCTTTATTAATTAACATTACCATTCCGGAGTTGAACAACTTTGAATGGAGTTTCTTATAACGTTAATAATATTACAGTGGCCAGTCTTAACAGTGTTTGATATTCAGCTCGTCTTGATTTAATTATTTTATTTTGCGAAAAACATCCATATCTGAATGAATGTGAAATACAATATACGTGCATTAGTAAGACCTTACGGCACATCATGTTGGACAAAACACGAAATGAACCGCGTTTTCAAAAGATATTGCGTGCAAACACAGACATTTGCATTCGGACGGGATTAAAATTCTCAGAGGACCTCTGAGTTCGGCGAAAAACAGTAGGTAAATTGCTCTGGAATTCTTACGGAGGTCGTCAGAGAAAAACACAGACATGGCCGATTCGGACGGGATTAAAAACACAGAGGACCTCTGAGAAGCACGATTTTCTCAGAGGTCCTGTAAAACTAATCCCGTCCGAATATGGCTTTAGATAAAAACCTAAACTTAGATTTTAGTTTTAAGTTATAGAAACATTTCTATTCACAAATCTTTTATTTTCTTTAAAAACATCAGCATTAAAATATTTACCTACATTATTAACATCAATCTTATTAACACGTAGCAAGGAGGAGCAAGAAAAATATAAGACTTTTACAAACACATTTTTGAATGATACAAAATGTAGTCTATTGTTATTATCGGCAAATTCCAAAATATAATCTGCATCAAATTATTCAAATCTCATAATCACAATGTTTGTGTATCAGTTAGTTACATATACAGCTGGGGAGGGGTTTAGACCTGACCTGATGTGTATAAATGAACACATCTCAGCTATATCACGTTCATTTGGGGATTTAGATTGATTGGGCATGTACTGTATTTATGTTTATGTTTCTTTAGATATTTGCCTTAACCATATTGTAAATTCTAAAATGATTTTGTTTAAACTTTGTGTTATAATTGTCTACTTGTTAACAATTACAAAGGAAGTCCTGTCAGATTTTCATGCAGACATGATGTCTTGTAATGAGACTGAGATTATTCTCCTGTGTTATCCTTTACATCCAGACTCTTGTCTTATAGCTCATCGGCCCACTGTTGTTAAAGTGGCAATGTACGCTTTTATGTCACTTATGATCCTCATGACAGTTTTTGGTAATTTGCTGATCATCATCTCCATCTCTCACTTCAAACAGCTTCAGTCTCCAACTCATCTGATCGTTCAGTCGTTGGCTGTGTGTGACTGCCTGCTGGGTTTACTGGTGATGCCCTACAGTATGGTGCGATATTTTAAGATATGTCAGAGCAAGTTGTTTTCAGTTTGGACAGCTCTTACATTTATTTTAGTCTAGGACTAGTCTAATCCCTGTCTGGGAAATGGCCCCTTTATGTTTAACAGTCTGTGAAACTTTAAATTGGTTTATTTCACTGGATTGACTAGCTTAATAAAGGCTACATGAAGAAAGGTCACCAGATTTAATTATGTTTTTTCACGTGATTAAATTCATATTTTAGAATATATGTTTCTTTCCACATACATTTTTTGCATAGGTGATCGGTCGATTTCATGATTGATGTAATCAAATATTGTCTACCATTATTCATGTATCCAGTATTCTTTTGTAATATATATGTAGAAAGTTTGATACAGCCAACTTTCAAAGAATTTCAATAAAATCTTTAGGCCCCATTTTAAGCATCTTAGCGCATGGTCTAATGCGCATGGCGCAAGTGCACTTCTTTCTGTGTTTTTAAAGCTTTGATTGCATTTACAGGGCGCAATATAACACGTGTTCATGTTTCACGTGTAAAAAAACTCGGTATTTATCACAAAATTTACTTATCTCTATACCGCTGTTTTCACTGTCCTAAAAATTGGCTAATGTCTTCCTTGTGCTGTGAAGTCCCTCCTTTAGAAATATGTAACGAGTTCTGATTGTGTAGTTTGTTTAGTCTGTTGTGACAGCAGCTTAGCTTAGCAGTGCCGTTTGAGCTTAGCTGGCGACTGACATATTCCTGTGGGCAGAGTTTAGTAGGTGTTAAAAAGTGAAGAGATATGCTTCAAACAGATGTTTAATAGATGTGGCTGTTGATGAAGTGCACAACGTTGTTCTATGGTGATTAATGTTGTTTATTTAGATGCTATTCGGTTGGCAGGTTATTTCAATAACTGAATTTTTGCCAGCCGGCTCGTTATTGTGGGGAGTCCGAAACGTGACGCTAGATGAAACAAACTGTGATTGTTTGTTTGACATGTCAGTGGGCGGGCTTTGTCCAGAAAAAAACTGCAAAAAACACAGCAAGACTATTTATGCTCTAACACAGTCGTTCTCAAACTGGGGGTCGGGGCCCCCAGGGGGGCCGCGAGATGGTGCCAGGGGGGCCCCAGTTTTATGACATTTTATAAAATACATTAATTTATCATGAATTCTGTGTAATTAAACCTAAAAAAAAAATAAGGCTACTAACCAACAGCACTACATTGTATAATTTCATGTTTTGTTTAATGAAAATGTTACGTTTTTGAACTGTTTTTGTCATAAATTTTCTTTGGGGGGCCATGAAGGAATTCACCGTACACAAGGGGGGCCGCATGCTGAAAAAGTTTGAGAACCACTGCTCTAACAGCAACGTTACACACTAACTAAAGTTTAAAAATGGGATCTGGAAGAATGTGACCTTTAACGACTAAAAATGATCTGTGTCTCTGCCGCACAGTGAAGAATGGTTGTTTTTATTTAACACGGTCTCACACCCATGGCGTCAATATTTGACGACACTTGACCATGCGTCAATATGTTGACGCGGAGGGTGTACCTTTCGCGTCATTTTTTGACGAACTGGGGACTTCAATACTATTAGGTACGCGAAATTAAACAGTTGTCGCCTGGCATTGGGGTTAGGGAAAGGTTTGGGTAGGGATGTCATTCTGTAATTCTAACCCTAAACCGACGCGAAAAAAATGGTAGAAAATGGTAAGAAAATAGGAAAGAGAATGCAACGGACTTAGTGGTGTTGCAGTCCCCAGTTCGTCAAAAAATGACGCGAAAGGTATACCCTCCGCGTCAACATATTGACGCATGGTCAAGTGTCGTCAAATATTGACGCCATGGGGTGAGACTGGGTTGTTTTATTCTTGTAATGAGTAATGGGTGTGTTCTGGGTGTGATGTGCAATAAATCAATAAAAGTCTCATCTCCCATCCTCTAAAAACATCGAGTTGCGCTCGCACTATGGTGGATTCCCTATTAACATGACGGAATTTGTATGTGGAAAAACTGTTGATGGTAAAAAAAATTTATGTTTTTTTTATTTATTAAAATGTTTATTTTTTGTAATAAAAGATTTGGTTCTATTTAAAAGTATTTTTTTATCAGTCATGGAGTAATAAGTAAAATCAGCAAGGTTTTAATTGCGGACAAAGTATGGATACATGATCACTGTAATCTCAAAAATATTTTTACAATAATAATTTACAAATAGCAAAAAAGGTATACATTCTAAAATACTTTATTTGTAACAAACCGTAGATAAAGAATTTACAAACGTTGCGAGAGATTAAACGCTTCAGCACCCAGGACAACTCTGTTGTTACAATGGAGCCAGGGTGATGAATATGGAGGGAGGAGCCAGGGAGGAGCCTGGAGCAGGAGGAGCAAGGTGTTAGTCCAGAGTCCAGGATGAAGCTCCAGGGTGGAGTTGCTGGAGGGAGGTGCCAAGGTGGAGCCTTGGTGCTCGACACCCTGGGGACTAGAGGTGGTGGCGGAGAAGGAGGAGACCTGGGTGGAGCAAAGCAGACTGAGAACCTGGGGGAATCAGAGGCACCGGAGGACCAGGGTGGAGCCGAAGGCTCAGGCGACTGACGCAAAGGCGGGGATCCGAAAGCCTGCGGTGGAGCCAGTGCAATTGAGGACTGAGGTGGAGGGAGGGAAGAGCCTTACAGACCCGGTGGGACAGAGTGATGAAGAGAAGACAGAGGAATGGAGCCTTGAGGAGAAGGCGGGATGACGATTGACCAAGGTGGAGCCAGAGGGAGTGGCCACAGTGGAGATGAGGGAGCCAGGAGTCAAGGTGGAGCTGATGGGTCAAAGGGCCAAGGTGGAGTCAGGTTCTTGGAGGATGAAGGTGGAGACTTGGAAAACTCCCCCAAGATGGTTGCCTTGGGTAGCCTACCTGATGTCTAAGGGCTCAGTCACACCAAAAGCGTTTATGGCAGTTGCAGGCGCCTTTTTTTTTTTTTAAACATTCTCTTTATTGGTTTTTTTGCATTGGCACAAAGAAAAATTTCAACAATATTCACTTTGCAGATACAGTATACAATACTGTTCTTTCATATGTAAGTAAATTATATTTGAGTACAGGTGATAATATAGAGGAAAAAGAAAGAGAGAAGGGAAGAGAAAAAAAAAAAAAAAAAAAAAAGAAGGGGGGGATCATGGGATCAGGGTTCAATTATTGCTGTCTTATTAAAGTAATTAATAAATGGTTCCCATACTGCATAAAAGTTATCAGTCTTGTTTTTTTAAAGAAAATCTTTTCGAGCTGAAGGTGGTACATAATATCTTTAACCAGGACAGAGCAACGAGGTGGATTTTTCTGTTTCCAATTAAGCAAAATCAGTCTGCGTGCTAGGAGTGTAATAACACCAAGCACAATACACTGACTTTTAGAGAGCTCCATACTGTCACTACTAGTACCAAAGATAGCCAGAATCGGGTCTGGGTCTATCGGTCTTTCCAACACCTTTGATAGCAATTGAAAAACCGAAATCCAATAATTCTGAATACTAGGGCAATTCCAGAACATATGTCCTAGTGTGGCTGGTGTTTGACAGCATCTGTCGCATAATGGGTCCACCGAAGCGAACATCTTTGAGAGCTTTAGTTTAGATAGATGAAGTCTGTGTAAGATCTTGAACTGTATTAAACCATGCCTGATGCACAAAGAAGAAGAGTGAACCCGTTCTTGGGCTGCTTCCCATTGCCAGTCGGTGATATCTATTCTAAGATCTTCTTGCCAAGCTGCTCTTAAATTTTCTAATGAGACATCGCATTCCAACTGTGATAATTTATTATATATGGTGGATATTCCTCCTTTAATAAATGGATCAGACAAAAACATTGAATTCATCTGAGAATTTAACGGTTCATTAGGGAATGATGGGAAATTCTTTTGAGCAAAACTGCGAGCTTGCAAATATTTAAAAAAGTGTGAATTAGGTAGTTGAAATATTTGTTGTAGCTGCTGAAATGTCGGAAATTTTTTGTTAATAAATAAATTTTGAAAGGAATGAATTCCTTTTTTGAACCAGGTCTGAAATATTGAATCCATTTGGGAAGGGGGAAATGTGTGATTGGCAGTTAAAGGACTTAAAATAGAGCCTGTATGCCATTTAAAATGTCTTCTTATCTGGTTCCAAATTTTGAGTGAGTTGGAAACCACCGGATTGCTTATTCGCGTTAAAGTGGGGGCAGGCAAAGCTGAATAAATTAAAGCTGGCCAAGAGGAAGGTGAGCATGCCTCATTTTCCATCTCACACCACTCTATTTGTCTTTCTCGTAGGCCAAACGAAAGTGCTCTTATATTACACGCCCAGTAGTACAACTGGAAATGAGGCAGACCCATCCCGCCCTTTGATTTAATCCTCTGTAAATATACCTTCTTGAGTCTGGGGGTCTTGTTATTCCAAATAAATTGGGTGATCATTTTATCCAGATTTTTAAAAAACGCTTTAGTAATGTAAACTGGGATACACTGAAAGACAAATAAATATTTGGGCAAGATACTCATTTTCACCATATTAATACGACCTGCTAAAGAAATGAAAAGTTTGGACCATTTCTTAAAAGTCTGTTGCAGGCGCCTTTTTTTTTGAATGATATTCTATGGGCAGGGCGCGTTTGCGCGCTGTTTATGCGCGCCGAGCGCCTTGCGGTTTTCTGCCGCCTGCCGTGCACGCGTTTTTGAAGGAGCGCTGAGAGCGGAGGAGCGCCTGACGTCATTCGCGTCTTCCATTGTCCAATCGAATGAGGGGAGAGGCAGGCCTTACGTTGTGGCGAGGGAAGTTTACAGTTGCTTTGAAGAACCGGACTCCACTCGCTCACTCTCTCCTGCGTGTTTGTGCTCCTCTTATCCTCAAACAAGGTCAGAGTAAGCGTCATCTTTTTAAAGTTTCTGCTAATATGACAGTTAACAGCAAAAGAGCGCTCACGCTTCAATATTTGATTGACAAGACAGCTGACTCGGTGGTTGCTTAGCAATATGAAAAGCCGCCCTGCACTGCTCTTTTTTAAAAAAGGCAGTGCGTCGCGCCGTGCGTTTGCAAGCGTTTAAAGCGCTTTTGGTGTGACTGAGCCCTAAGACCTTTATTCTTCTGCGCATTGTATCAAAAACAATTGACGCGTTGTGCAAATGAGTAAAAACCTGAACAGCAATACTCATGAGCATGAGGCTTACCTTCCATAGGAATGAAACACTCGCTTTGGGTCAGTAGAAAGTGGTCGCTTAAATATGGCCGAGTTTATTTTCATAAGAATTGAATTCGGGGTCTGCATCTCGTGGCGTCTGTTACTAGTCAACCACCAGCAAAAACACTTGTTAAAGTATCGTATGAAAAACACTTTCATTATTCTCTTACATATCTGTGCATACATTTAGAGGAATATTACATTTAAATATTAAGTAGATTGTTGCCCCTTCCTCTCTAGCAATGTGTGTTTATATTAAAACTAAAACAAACGTTTGTCTTTATAAAAGTTCTGTTTATTTTTATTGAACAAGATTAAAAAAGGATCATGACATAACCAAGACGTCCTGTCACCTATTGTCACAGGAGTGAAAGTGCAGACAGTAATACTTCATTTCAGATTTTTCGGTTGTTTGCACTATTTATTTATTTTTGTTGCAGCGTTTTTAAATTATCTTTATTTTAGGCCGTTTATATGGCCATTTGTTGACCAATAATCATGGGGGGAATATCCCCGCCATCCCCCTCACCAATCGCACCCTGGTTATCGTTATCTGCAAAATCACAGAATATTATCTTAATTTTTTTGCACGCACACCCCTATGCCCTGCATGTTTTTATCATAAACCCTAACATTATAACTCCTTTGATCTTTAATTCAGGACACACAGTTTTTTTTTTGTAATCTCATGAGTCACAATGTTTGTGAATCAGTTAGTTACGTATACAGCTGGGGAGGTTCAGACCTGACCTGAACTGTATATATAAACACATCTGAGCTATAACATGTTCATTTAGGAAGTTAGATAAATGTTTTCATTTCTAAAATGATTTTGTTTAAACTTTGTGTTATAATTGTCTACCTGTTAATAATTACAAAGGAAGTCCTCGGGTAGACGCAATGGCTTTCAATGAGACTGAGAATATTCTCCTGTGTTTTCCTTTACATCCAGACTCTTGTCCTAGAGCTCATCATCTCACTGTTGTTAAAGTGGCAATATACGCTTTCATTTCAATCATAATCCTCATGACAGTTTTTGGGAATCTGCTGATCATCATCTCCATCTCTTACTTCAAACAGCTTCAGTCTCCAACTCATCTGATCGTTCAGTCATTGGCTGTGTGTGACTGTCTGCTGGGTTTACTGGTGATGCCCTACAGTATGGTGCGATCTGTCGAGGGCTGCTGGTTTTTGGGAGATGTTATTTGTAAAGTTCATTCTAGCTAGGACATGATCTTCTGTACTTCTTCTTTGTTACATCTTAGTTTAATATCTATTGATAGATACTTGGCCATCTGTGAACCTCTGAAGTACAAAATGAGGATCACAAACAACACTGTGACTGTATTTATTGCCTTTACATGGATCTGTTCATTTGTGTACGGCTTTAGCATTGTGTTTTCAGGGGTGAATGCTGTTGCTTTTATATTACAGGTGTCTTGTTTTGGTGCCTGTGCTGTGTTTATTAACAAAGAATTGGGACTAACTTGTTTCATCGTGGTATTTATTATTCCAGGAACTATAATGAGCTCTCTGTATATCATCATATTCAATGTTGTGAGAAAACACGCAAAGGTTTTGTCAGAGAAAGTGTCTGTGACCACCACATGTGTTAACAGTCAAAGCTCTGCACACAGAGAAAGAAAAGCAGCTAAAACTCTGGCTCTTGTTATGGGCGTTTTCTTTCTTTGCTGGCTGCCTTTTTCTATTGCTGCTACTGTTGATCCTTTCTTAAATTTTGTGACCCCAGCTGATGTTTTTGAGGCTTTAGGTTGGTTTGCATATTTTAACTCGGCCTGTAATCCTTTGATCTATGGATTTTTCTATCCTTGCTTTCAGAAGGCCTTTAAGACTCTCATATTCACTTATATCTGTGGATTCAATCATTCACATACTCTGACATTGGAATGAATACAGTTTTTCTGTAGATAAATAATAACCAGTGACTAAATAAATAAACAGCAGACGTTAAACAACACAATGAACAAAAAGTATCAGGCCGTTTTAGATCTGAGATGCAAATGTTGGTCTTTTAATATCCTGACCTCAATAATCTGCATGTTTCATGATATGAGACATTTAAACCCAAGTTAATTTTTAACACAAAAGTATTTAGAGGAAATAACAACTGTTTAATCATACATGAATAAAGTCATGGTTCAGTAATAGGGTAAGTGTACCCTTTAATTCCACTTTCAACTTTGACAACAAATTATAAAAAGAGAAAATCATATTTTATTCTGCTGATTATTTTAAGAAATATAGTGATGTTTTTAGTTTCCTGACATTTTGTTTCATGCCTGTTGATATTTGGCAATGTTGAGTTAGACCCATTCATGTAGATGCTGTCTCAGTCCTCACACAAAAACAGACCTTTTTGTGTTTGTTTTTCAGGACCCTTCAGAAATAAACACATTTTTTTCATATATGCATAGATTTTACTTATATGTATATGTATTTTGTTGTGTATGAACATTGCGATTTTAATTTATTTATTATCTTGTGCATACAGCTAATCTGATAATCTAACCATAGCCTTACTAATAGAGAGATTGCAAGCATGTAAACTACAAACAATAAATATTTTGTTATTTATTTTAGAATCATTTACAAAAAAATACATCATACATTTTTTGTAAAGCAGATTATTTTCATAAATTAACTCCTGAAACTGTGCCACAAAAGACATGTAAACTATAGCCAACACAAGCTAACCTTGAATGAAAACACTTAACACAATGTGGTCACAATGAAAATTATTATGATGGTTAGTCCACAGTATTTTGCATGTCTTTGTAAGCATATTTTATATGTATTGTCTTTTTTTCACCATTATTGACCGTGTAACCATTTAAGATCACCTTATGTTTTTCAATGACAAATCCCTCGACTTACAAACATTTTAATAATTCCCTGAATGAAAGTGTTTAATGGTAACAGACATTTATCGGCTTTCACCTTACCAACCTTTTATCTTACCTTATTATTACTTTAATTTACAACTATATTTAGATAGACCTACAAACGAGAGTTACGTATGTAACTATGGTTCTATGAATCCTGGATGACCGCCAGAGGCGGTGCTTCAGCTCTGAATGATCCAACTCGCGCATGCGCAGGTCGAGTGTTTATACCAACAAAGTCACCCGTGACCCCTGATGCCTGAGTCTATAACTTCCGGTGACATCAGAGGATCTGTTCCTACAGAATCTTCTCAAGAGTACACAGGGATTCTGAGTGACAGAACGCTCTGGCAGTCATCCGGGATTCATAGAACCGTAGTTACATACGTAACTCTCCTTCCATTCATCCCTACTGACCGCCAGAGGCGGTGCTTAAGCACTGGATGACACATACCAAAAAAGTCACGAGGAATTTAGCACGTACCTTATTGAGAGGAGAGCGCAGAGTTCGGCAACAGGGCCACCTCCAGTGGATGGGGGGTGGCGACATTCACCCTGTAGAACCTGGAGAAGGTACTTGGGGATGCCCATGATGCCGCCTCACAGATGCGCTCCAGGGGCATGCCGCGCAGGGCCGCCCATGAAGTTGAGAACGCCCTGGTAGAGTGGCACCTCACTCCGGATGGCAGGGGGTGACCACCTCGTTTATATGCCTGGGTGATTACATCCACCACCCAATGAGACAACCGCTGTTTGGAGAGAGCACAGCCCCTCCTAGGTCCACCATAGCAGAGGAAGAGCTGGTCTAACTGCCTTATACTCGCAGTCGTGACCACGTAGGTTCTGAGAGCCCGTACGGGACACAGCAGCTGTAATCTGTCCTCCCCTTCTGGGGGAGTAAATTGCGCCAAGTGGATAGGTTGGTTAAGTTTTGATGATGACAAAACCTTCAGGAGAAAAGCTGAATTCGGCCACAGGGTAACCCCCGAGCCATCGGAGTTCCACCTCAAACATGAGTCACTCACAGAGAGCGCATTGAGTTCCCCAACACGCTTTGCTGACATGATAGCAAGGAGAAATACAGTCTTAATAGAGACCCAATTCAGCTCTGCCTGAGCCAGGGGTTCAAAGGGAGGTGAACATAGAGAATCGAGCACCTGGTGTAGATCCCAAGATGGGGTGCATTGTGCTCATGGGGGCGTAACCGCCATGCACCCTTCAGAAAAAGGGACACCAATCTGTGACACCCCACTGTGTCATTATCCACCCGAGCATGTCGAGAGGAAATGGCTGCCACATATACCCTTAAGGTAGCCGGGGACCGGCCGCCATCCAGGAGTGACTGGAGGAACTCTAAAATTTTTGGAACTGAACAGTGCACAGGGTCCACATTCCTGTCTGAACACCATGTAGTCAACAGCTGCCACCTGTTCCCGTACTGCGCCCGGGTAGAAGGCGCCCTTGCATTTGACTGCAACTAAAACCCACTCTCCTTTGGCAATTGTACACAGTACCTCTGCAGTGGTCAGCATGTGGAACCTCAAAACCTTCAGGAACCTGTTGAGACCCCTCAGGTCTACGGCAGTTCCAGGCGCCCGAAAGGTCGGTGCCTGCAGCTGAGCAGGCTGTGGACGTGGGCGCAGAGACCTTAGGTAGCCCCTGGGGTGAGCCTGTGGATGAGTGTGGGACAGCTGGAGGACCTCTAGACCTGCTAGGAGGCGGAACGCTCCTTTGAAGCCCGGACATCTGCTGTCGAGTCCGTCCGGCTTGGACCATGCATTCAAGCGCTTCCAGGGCTGCGGAACCAAACAGCTCCCCTGGTTCCACCGGAACACTGCGGAGGGGTCTCCTGCAGGCCTCAGTGAGAGGAGATTGTGCCAACCATACCTGGCGGCGAGCCTGCACAAGAGTAGACGACAACCGCCCCAATTCCCTAGACATCAATGCAAATGCAAATTGTGGACAGAGGCATCTAACTCAGTCTCCTGCAGGGAAGCTGACAAAGCGAGCATCAGGTGGGACATGGAGTTACCGATGCGTCCCATGCGAGCCCCTGCATCATAGGCTTACAGAGCAGGTCATCTGTAACCCGGCACTGGGGACGAGGGCACCTAGCATCCGGCCTCAAAGCCTCATCAGGTGAGATGATAAGAGCCGCTATAGTCGGCTCAACTGCTGGCATGCGGTCCAATCCAAACTTTTGTGCATCCTGCATGGCTGCCAGAGTCCGGCCGTCGGACGTTGCATGAGAGAGGGCCTTAGAATCACTCCAACATGCCTACAATTCTCTCAGATACTTCTCCGATGGGGGCGCAATAAAGCTCACAGAGGCTGGGACACGCCTGAAAAAAGCACTGGCCGGAGCCGGCTGAGTTTGCGGCATGTCTAACTGGAGACAGGCTAGAGCCATACGAATGAATGAGCAGTCCTCAACACCACCAGTAGAGCTATGGGTTGAAGAACAGGAGCCGGCCCCAGAAGGTTGGGAGGCTCCCATCTGTGGAAGTACCTCTGGCTCATATTCATTAAACTGGCCAGCTGACGCTGCCACGGAAAGCACATCGTCCTCCTGACTCCAAGGAGGCTGCCGAAGGAAAAAAATCATCTGCCAGCTCTGCTCCAGTCCTGGACTGGAAAGCCAGGAAAAGGGACTTCATAGTATTGAGCTCCGCTGTTAGTTGGTCCACTTTGGAGGCAAGCCGGGGTCCTTTAGCCTTTTTTGCAGGAGTGGGGCCTGCGGTCTCAGCAGCCTGATGTTTAGACTGCCCAGTCTGATCTGGAGCCAGTCTCTGGGCTGGGGTCAAATGTCCAAGTGACGAAGTAGAGCCC
Organism: Misgurnus anguillicaudatus; assembly: GCF_027580225.2. Taxonomy (NCBI): domain Eukaryota; kingdom Metazoa; phylum Chordata; class Actinopteri; order Cypriniformes; family Cobitidae; genus Misgurnus; species Misgurnus anguillicaudatus. The sequence continues at coordinate 35,363,940 of NC_073354.2, read as the reverse complement.
AACAGTTCAGCCAGTCTAGCTGCCCTCACTGCCTGAGGCATGATACCACAGTTCATGCAGGGGTCGTCAGAAAGACCCTCTTTTAAATGTTCGAAGACACAGAATGCAGTACAGATGCTGGGAGAGGGAGCGAAAGCACAACCTTCACCAACAAATGTAGCAAAAAAGAAAAAAGAATTAGCTTCAGGGGGAATGATGCCACCAATCTAGTCACTGAGGCACAAATATACTGGGAACGGGAACGAAAGCACTGCCTTCACCAGCTTAGGGTAACGAAAATAAGACACTAAACGCAGTACAGGTGCCGGGAGCGGAAGCGAAAGCACAGCCGTCACCGCAAATGTTGTGCAACCGAGTTGTTTCAAAATACACAAAGCGCAGTTAAGCGCCGAAACGGTTAACAAAAAACCGGCACAACCGTGTTGGCACGAATACACAAGCGCAGTTAAGCGCCGAACGTTAAACCAAAAAATTGGCACAACTGAGTTGGTACGAAATACACAAAGCGCAGTTAAAGCGCAAAAAGACATTGAACAAAATAAACCAGCACAACCGAGTTGGCACGAAGTAACTACACGAGCACAGTTGAACAATCAACCAAAAACGCGTCCATGTTACAACAAATATACAATAAATTGAGGCAGCACCCGCAGATGAATCCAATAATATAAACCGTATCGTTAGGTTACAAATGCCAGGAGAGGGAGCGAAAACACAGCCGTCACCAACAAATGCACCAAACAATAGTCAAGCAACAAGCAGTTATATATAAAGTTTGTAACTCACCTCTCGGTGGATTCTGTTGCGGCCTTTGGAGGGCAAGCAACTCGCTGCTCCGACAAAAAAATGTCACAAGGCCACCAGCAACGAATGAAACACAGTTAGCGATATCCTAGTCTTTTGCTAGCTCAGAAAAACAACCTGCGAATCGAGAAGATGAAAAGGAACAGATCCTCTGATGTCACCGGAAGTTATAGACTCTCCGTAGGCATCAGTGGTCATGGGTGACTTTGTTGGTATAAACACTCGACCTGCGCATGCGCGAGATGGATCATTCAGTGCTTAAGCACCCCCTTTGGCCGTCAGTAGGGATGAAATATAATAAAAAATGCTGTAGCACCAATACATAATAGATATTTGCTCATGTGTATCTGTCACAGTTTCTGGTGTTTCCCTGTTCAGATAGTTTATTATGTTTATTAGTTGATTATTTTTTTCATTAGCGCCTTTTCTGTTTTCTTGGTTACTCATTGTTTCACAACACTGTCCTGTTTAGTTCACTCAATAGTTGTGTGTATTTATACCCCTGTCTCACATTTTGCATAGTGTCTCAGAATACACTTGACCCCAAAGTACGTTTCGTTTGGCTTGTGATCTCTCTGACTGGGTTATTATGGACAGTCATAGCCTAGTTTATGGGCAGTTGTAGCCTAGTGGTTAGAGTTAGGCTTGTAACCCAAATGTTGTCAGATCCAGTCTCAATGTCGGCAGGTTGCAACTGAGGTGCTCTTGACCACTTCTTACTGGATGGGTTACCATACATTGGCAAATAAGTCACTTTACTTCACTGCGGTATGCTAACACTCTGGAACACTTTGCAGAGGTGGTCTCAGATGTGCACGCTAACCATGTTGGATTGCGAAACACTGATTCTGATACGTGCAGCACAAATACATACTGCTGCCTGCCACGAGAGAGTTTTAAAAGCATATTATTTTGTGGTTATTTAATGTCATAAACCAATCAGACCATGCAGCGCGCATGATTTCAAACACAATGAACAATGTAGTAGTTTTAATAATATTTAGCATGTTAACCACGGGAACATGTAACACAGTCATGTCATATGCAAATGTTACATAGACAAGAACCGACCAATGACAAAGACAGTGGAGTATACAGTGTCCAGATAATTGCAAACAGGTGATGACAATAATGAATGATGGGGTGCAAAGTATTATGGAAAGTGGAGTGTGGAAAGTGAGGGTAGATGGGGCCTTGAGCAGAGAGAGGACCAGAACTACAGCCAGCCTGATGTTTATGGCTGAGTCGACTGTGGCAGGATCTATGGTGGGGTTGGAAAGAACGATGACAGGTAGATGAACGAATTAGACAGAGCAGATGGGAGAGGGGCCCAGGATGGAGACAAGAAGACGAAGAGCCAGGGGGAAGCTGAGGTTCCAGAGGGCCAAGGTGGAGCTGAGGCAGAGATGGGGATCTGAAAGACTGTGACGGAGCCTGAGTGACTGAGGACCAATGTGATATTGGAAGAAAGGAGGAGCCCAACAGAGCCAGAAGGACAAATCGATGAGGTGTAGCCAGAGAAGTGGAGTCCCAACCAAGGCAGAGCTGGAGGGACAAGAGAGTTTGGTGGAGATGACAGTCTATTGTGGAGACAAGGGAGCTAAGAGCCAAGGTGGAGTTGATTGGTTGAAGGGCTGAGGTGTTGTCGTGTCTCAAAGACTGGAGGCTGAGACATGGGGAACACCACCCCTGTTGATTTTGGCTTGCTGAGGTTAAGCTGACGTGTCTTCAAATGTCAGCAGACAGAGTGTAGCCGGACAGGCTGGCATAGACAGAGAAGGAGGGCGTGGGAGGCAGGGTGGGATCATTTCGGAGACTGGAGATGCCTCAGTTGATGAAGGTGAGCTGAGTGGAACCAGCGAAGATGAAGGAGAGCTGTGCGGGACCAATAGAGATGAAGGAGAGTTGGGTGGGACCAGTGGAGACTAAGGAGAGTTGGGTAGGACATACAAAGATGAAGGAGAGCTGAACCAAATCCGCGAAGGTAGCAGACATCTTCATTTATACAGTTTATATATCCAGATACCCAATTATGCTCACCCTCAGCGGCGGGAGTATAGATGGAGTCCATATCCCCCTTGATATTCATGAGGACCCCCAGGGCGAAGCACTGCGTCAACAGCTCATATACCTGGTCAGACTTTCTGTATGGCTCTTACTCTGGGATAATGACACTGTCACGGTAAACACTGGCTCCAGTGTCGCTGTAGGCTAAGGCTCTCTGTCTTTTAATGAGCTCAGCCAGGAAAGAATTGTTCTCTCTTTACTTCAATACAGATTATACACTGACCTAAACAGGGCTCGAGAGTGCGACCAATTTGGTCACACATGCAACCTAATTTCCCAATGGTGCGACTTAAAAAAATATCAGGTCGACCAGGAGTTCGAGGGAAAAAGCCATGGTCCAGATCTACGTGTGTACGTTTAAAAATGCGTGTGCGCTCCACTCAGACAGAGAGAAAAGTAGCCTTGGTCCATCAGATAAAGAGAGTGGATGTAGCCGCGGATGATAAGAGAAGAGGAAAAGAACGATTGACAACTTTTTTGTTAAGAATGTTAAGTTAATGCCTGATCCGTCCAAAGATCATAACCAATCCTCTGACATCAACCTCCCGTCACATCAGCCCTGGTCCAAACCCGAAGACGGAATTGGGTAATGAGCCTCTTACAATCAAATCAGAGCCAGAGCATAATTCTTTTGAAGAAAATTATTTGAACGTAACCCTGAACAGCAATGTCGTGTGCGCCCAATTTAAAGAAAAAAGCCAGGAGTCAGGACCGCTGTTTTCTTCATAATCTTACTTCCAAATCTAATCCTATAAACTTTTCAGTGTTTGCTGTATCACTATTACTGCCCTGCCAGACTGTCTAAAATAGAGAAATAAGTCAATTCCTTGATTTGTGTTGTTGATTTATTTATAAATAATTCCCCCAATGGTTAAGTTTATGCGCAAAAAGCATTAAAATGAATAAAACATGATGATTATGTCTTTATTTGGTGAAAATAAAATAAAATAAATAAGCCTACATGAAATGTGTTTTACTTAAATAATTAGCAAATTAACAAAACGAATTCAAAACGAAAACCTATAAGTTTACTTTTTGTGTGACGCGCTCCAAAACCTATGCAGCACAAACAACTTTTTTACCCATTTAAAAAAGCATTTAAACAACCATTACAGTTTTGAATGTTGTTTTACTTTTATTTGTATGACCATAATTTAAGGTAATGCAAGATGCAAGCTCATCACGCGTATCATGCCATCACCGGCGCGAGATTACGCAGGGCAGCGAGAAAGAGAGATTAAACTTTATACATTTAACATTCTACTTAAGTTTTTTTGGACATTCCTTTGTAATCACTGCAATCATATCATCAATTTATACGGTATAAATATAAGCGCAGCGCTTATGAGTGTTCAAACACTGCTGACCGCTCAGCTGTCAATCTGCCGACCCTCATAAAGTTTTACATTAAATGATAATATATTTGTCCAATCATGGTCCTGTGCTTATTTTTGTCAATGTTCTGCATGAAGATCTTTAAAGGTTTCTACTTACTTTACAATTTGCGGTGCGGTCGGTCGCAGTCTTTATGTCAAACGGGCGGGTATGAAATAAATGAAATAAATTGATGCTGATGTCGGATAACGGGTCAAGTGTTATTTTAATCGCGCAGATGCGGGTTATCAAACAGGACTGTGAATGACTCGTATAAGGAGAATGGAATGACAACATAAAAATTATAAAATAGCCTACATGTTTATATTCTGTATTAAACCAAAAGGGTTTAAACTTGCAGTGTTAAACGGACAGTTCACCCAAAAATGAAAATTCTGTCATCATAACTCTCCCTCATTTTGTTACAAACCTGTATACATTTCTTTGTTCTGATAAACAAGAAGCAAGATATTTTGAGGAATGTAAATAACCAAACCAAGCATGATTCACGGAAAAAATAATACTATGGAAGTGAGTGGGGCTCATGAATGGTTTGGTTAAAAATATTTTCATTCATGTTTACCAGAACAAAGACTTTTATACAGGTTTGTAACAACATGAGAGTGAGTAAATTATGACAGAATTTTCATTTTTGGGTGAACTATAAATCCAATGCAGTCAAAAATTAGGGTGCAATCAACATTTGTGCTGGTGCACCTAAGAAAAAATGTTAGGCACACCAGTGCAACCAGTGCAGCCCTGCTAAAGAATTATTAGGAACACCTGTTCAATTTCTCATTAATGCAATTATCTAATCAATCAATCACATGGCAGTTGCTTCAAAGCATTTAGCATTTAGACATTCAGATGGTAGAGTCAGAATTTGGCGTAAACAGAATGAGAACATGCATACATCATTATTACCACTGTGCAGGCTGGTGGTGATTGTGTAATGGTGTGGGGGATGTTTTCTTGGCACACTTTAGGCCCCTTAGTGCCAATTGGGCATCGTTTAAATGCCACGGCCTACCTGAGCATTGTTTCTGACCATGTCCATCCCTTTATCACCACCATGCTCTAATGGCTACTTCCAGCAGGATAATGCACCATGTCAAAAAGCTTGAATCATTTCAAATTGGTTTCTTGAACATGACAATGTTGGCAACTCTCTTCCAACCGACAAGGCATGAGATCTAGACAGTGGCGAACCTTTGAAAAGACTCCACAACAGGTAATATTATCCACACAGCTAGTTCCTCCTACAGCAGCCAAAACTCCTCAATATGAATACTTTCCACTTTATACACACAGTTCTTACTTGATTCGTTAGTTCACCACCGCCTCTGTAGGAAAGGAAATTTAGGATGTAAATTCAGGATGTTGCGAATGGCATATGAATATGGATGTTCGCTTCACCAGCCTCAACATCCACTTCCTTCACCAGGGCTCGCCCAGCCTAGAGGTGGTCACTGACGACACAGACACAGCACGACCCTGCAATTTTTCAAGTGTATACACTCACGGCAAGGACAAAGACTCACCCACTGCACTCCACACACTCTAGGTGAATTAGGGTCATAACCACGACTGACTGGGGCTTCCTCCTGGGACTCGTTGGACACTGATGCAGCGAAGGGTCAGAGATGCAACCGTCGCAACACCCCTGCGTTTTCCTCTACTCGCGACCGTGGGGCCGCTCACATGTTATGCTGGGACTCACAGAACTCACTGCATGATTTACTTTCCGATGTTATGTTGACTAAATGCTTTAATGGTACTCACACACGGCAGTAACACTAGCCCTTTGTCTCCTCTTTTTCCAGCTGCCGGGTAATCTCCCCACTATCAAGTATCACTCGCCGGATGGCCTCACTCGGTGACACTTCCGGTGAATACTCCTGTTTGCAATCTCTCAGAATTTTTTGTACGTTTGCATGGTGTATTACACAGGTAATCATTCAACGTTTTTATACTCAGCTCAATCGCTGTGTTCCTAAATCCTTCTTCGCCCAGTCAATAATGGCTTCCGCCGCCTTACCCCTATACTCGCCCAAACACTCGAACTCTCTCACCGGATCGGCTAGTATAAACTGCGCCATCTGAAACTTCTGAGGCTCTCTTTATACTCCTCCTTCTCTTCTCACTGTCCAATCCACAATCGCCACGCTCATCTATGCACCTGTATTCAATGAAGCCCTGATTTCTTCCCCCGGAAGTAACTGGTGTTCGGAGATTTCGGTCCGGGCGGAACCAATCTCCATCACTTTAGTTCCGCACCCTAAAAAGTCACTCCGTGACAAACGCGTTGTGGAAACGCATTGGTAGGCTAGTGCTTTTTTGTCCCTCTGTGCTATTATAAATTATCAGTATGGCGGAATGACATGGAAGCCTTCTTGGACTTACCCGTTCAATGTAAGTAAAGAGAAGAAATTCTAAGCTTACAAAGAAAAGTCAGATCACTGGCAGAGGTCATTTGACACCCATGAGGACATATTTATGAATAAAGACATTGATTTTGATTTACAAAACACTTGAAACCCTACTTACTGTCCCTTTTAGGTCAGAGGTTACTTTCAAACATATAGATTAGCACCACCTAGTGGCTCAACAATTAAACTAGCCTAAACTACACTGGGAACAATACAATGAAAAACACCTAAAGTTAGATTTTAGTTTTAAATAATATACATTTCCCTTAAATCTTTTGTTTCTATTAAAAACAATATAATAACCTACATTTTTAACATTAATCTTATTAACACTTATCAAGGGGGAGCCAGAAAAATATAAGACTTTCAGAAACCCCATTTTGATTATGCTATCAGATCGCTATCAGATCAAGTCACAGATAATATAAGATAACATAAATTCTAATCTCATGAGTCACAATGTTTGTGTATCAGTTAGTTACGTATACCGGTGGGGAGGGGTTTAGAACTGACCTTATGTGTATAAATTAACACATCTGAGCTATATCAAGTTTATTTGGGGAGTTAGATTGAATAGACATGTACTGTATTTATGTTCAGGTTTCTTTATATATTTCCCTCAACCATATTGTAATTTCTAGAATTATTTTGTATAAACTTTGTGTTCTAATTGGCTGTCTGTTTATTATTACTGTACAAAGAAAGTCCCCTCAGATGCAATGTCTTTCAATGAGACTGAGAATATTCTCCTGTGTTATCCTTTACATTCAGACTCTTGTCCTAGAGCTCATCGTCTCACTGGAGTTAAAGTGGCAATGTATGCTATAATGTTACTCATAATCCTCATGACAGTTTTTGGGAATCTGCTGATCATCATCTCCATTTCTCACTTCAAACAGCTTCAGTCTCCAACTCATCTGATCGTTCAGTCATTGGCTGTGTGTGACTGTCTGCTGGGTTCACTGGTGATGCCCTACAGTATGGTGCGATCTGTCGAGGGCTGCTGGTTTTTGGGAGATGTTGTTTGTAAAGTTCATTCTAGCTTGGACTTGACCTTCTGTATGTCTTCTTTAATACATCTTAGTTTAATATCTATTGATAGATACTGGGCCATCTGTGACCCTCTGAAGTACAAAATGAGGATCACTAACGACACTGTGACTGTATTTATCACGTTTACATGGATCTTTTCATTTGTGTACAGCTTTTCGGTTGTATTTACAGGGGTGACTGCTGTTGGTATGGAAACTCTTATATTACAGATGATTTGTTTTGGTGCTTGTGCTGTGTTTATTAACAAAGAATGGGGACTTATTAGTTTTATCTTGTCATTTATTATTCCAGGAGCTATAATGAGCTCTCTGTATATCATCATATTCAATGTTGTGAAAAAACATGCAAAGGTTTTGTCAGAGAAAGTGTCTGTGACCACCACAGGTGTTAACAGTCAAAGCTCTGCACACAGAGAAAGAAAAGCAGCTAAAACTCTGGCTCTTGTTATGGCCGTTTTCTTTCTCTGCTGGCTGCCTTTTTCTATTGCTGCTGCTGTCGACCCTTTCCTTAAATTTGTGACCCCAGGCGTTGTTTTTGAGGCTTTAGTTTGGTTTGCATATTTTAACTCTACTTGTAATCCTTTGATCTATGGATTTTTTTATCCTCGCTTTCAGAAGGCCTTTAAGACTCTCATATTCACTTATATCTTTAAATTCAATCATTCACATACTCTTACATTTGAATGAACACAGTTTCTGTAGATAAATAATAACCAGTGACTGAATAAATAAACAAGAGAATTTAAACAACACATTGAGCAAAAAGTGCCCGGCAGTTTTAGATCTGAGATGTATATTACAAATGTTTTAACTTGTCTTTTAATGTCCGACCTCTGTAGTCTGTATGTTTTGTGATGTAAACCCAAGTTGATTTTTAATTCAAAAGTATTCAGAGGAACTGACAACTGTTTAATTATACATGAATAAAGTAATAATTCAATAATAGGGTAAGTGTACCCTTTAAGGCCTCTGTTAACTTTGACGTCAAATTATAAAAAGAGAAAATCATATTTTATGCTGTTTGTAAGGAATAATTTATGACGGGCCATTGAATTTTAAGAAAATAATGCACACCCAAGGTGCAATGCGGCACGGCGTGATGCGGACTGCCGTTACACCGTGGGTGTGCATTATTTTCAAAGGACCGGAGGCAATTATTCCGCTTATACCACGGTTACCACAAACATTTATTTTAATTATGCATTCATTTCACGTCAAATAAGAAATAAATGTATTGTTTTTTGTGTGTATGAACACAAAGTACTTCTTATATAATTTTATATAATTTTGCTTTAAATGAAAAGTTGAGTTTTAAAAGCGAGCGCACACAACTGATCTGAGGGTTAAACCATAGCCTTACTAAAAGAGAGAGTGACAAAATGAAGCATGTGAACTACAAACAATAAATATTTTGTTATTTATTTTACATTAATTTACAAATAAGTACATCGTAAATTTTTTTGTAAAGGAGATTATTTCATAAATTAATTTCTTTTACACATAGCCTGAAATGGTACAGTGCCACAAAACATATTTAAACTATAGCCAAAACAAGCTAACCTTGAATGAAAAAAATTAACATTTCTTAATGTGGGCACAAATAAAATTACTATGATGGTTAGTCCACAGTATATTGCATCTCTTTGTAAACATATTTTTATATGTATTGTCTTTTTTCACCATTATTGACTGTGTGACCACTTAAGACCACCTTATGTTTTTGAATAAGGACTGTGAGATGGGTCCATTCAGACCGCAAAGACTTTTAACACAATAAACTACATGAATAGCAAACGCTATTTAACGTTATTATAAAATTAGGGCTGTCAAAAGATTAATTGTGATTAATCGCATCATAAATAAAAATTTGTGTTTACATAACATATGTGTGTGTAGTGTGTATAATGATTATTTATATATAAAAACACACACAGTCATGTATATATTTAAGAAAAATTGGTTATATTTATATATAAAATATTTATGTTTCTATATAACATAAATTATATACATTTATATACAGTATATAAATGCAAATATTTCTTAAATATATACATGAATGTGTGTGTATTTATATATACATAATATTTACACACAGTAAACACACACACATGTTATGTAAACACAGACTTTTGTTTTGGATGCGATTGATCGCGATTAATTTTTTGACAGCCCTATATAAAATCTTTGGCTACGGCAGTTCATTGGACCGAATGCGTCAAACAGAGCCGCCATCTTGAAACAGGGGATTCCCGCATTAGCCTCATTGTAGGCAATGGTGTAACGGAAATAAAATCACCATAAATCGTCATGAATGCGATTTTCTTCGTTTTCTTTTGGTTTGTTTCAACAGTCAGACATGTATTTTCTGAGGAAGCTTAAAAAGGCTGGCCTGGGAACTGCAGTTCTTTCATCTTTTTATAAGTGTGTGGTGGAGAGCACCTTAACATCTTGCATTACAGTGTGGTATGGAAACTGCTCTGTAACAGATAAGAAGGCCCTACAGCGTGTGGTTAAGATGGCAGAGAAAGTCATCGGTTGCGGTCTGCCTGAAATTGAAGATATACAGTATACACCAATGCTTGTAAGATCAGGGCTGTAAACATTATGAAAGACTTTTCCCACCCTGCTAATGGACTATTTGACCCTCTTCCTTCGGGACAGAGGTTGCGTAGCATCAGAACTAGAACATCAAGGTTAAAAAACAGCTTTTATCCAGACGCTGTGAGACTTTTTAACACTGCCAATGCTAGAATCTGACAAACTGAACTTGCTGTCCTAATTATATTGTATTTATATTTATTGTATTTATTAATGTGTAGTAGCCTAGTTATTTGGTGGTTTTTAACCGGACCTCAGAAACTAATTTCGTTCCAGTTCATGTAAATGTTTTGGAATGACAATAAAGAATCCTAATCCTAATTCTAATTTAGCATTGGGTCAAGAAAAAAATTAAAGTTTTAAAATTTTGAAAATCTACTTTTTCTAACCACAATGCATAGTGCTAGTAGAACTAATATCCATACGCAGCACAAAAGTCCGGCATCGTCCATGAATTCAAAGTACAGGCGGAGATAGCAGATCGCGAGTCTGTTGCGGTTGTCAAAAGTGGAGACATTAAACATCATTACGAAACTAAACAGACACTTTGAAGAAACTTACTCTCAGGTCCGAGGTGAGGGTGCAAAAAAATAAATGAAATAAAAGCCCTGTATGAGCGACCCACACGGGTCCTCTCCCCCTCACTGCCCAACAACGAGTTATGACGAGTCATCTATGAGTGTCCACTGAAAATACAGTGGATTTTAGGAAAGCATAACAAGCCCTTTACAGATGGGAAAATAGTAAAGGAGTGCGTGATGCTGCATTTTTAAAAGTAAATACATGTCAAGAATGATCAATGAACATTGTTTTTAACTAGGACTTTTTATGCTTTCGTCTTTAAGGGACAAGTTCGGTGTTTTGCACTTGAAGCCCTGTTTTCAGGTTGTTTGTGATGAAGTGGAGCGGTTTTGACTGGGGTTTTGACATTTGCGGCTGCCCCGAGACTTTTTGGGTGTTTGTGTTTCGGTTCCTACCTCTGCAGTGGGTTTGGTGGTGCACTGGAGCAATCCTTTTTAGAATGCATTGGACTTTCGTTTACAAAGACATGAAACTTATCGAGTGGTTAGGGGTGTTCAATGATATGCTCACACAAAAATCGCGTTAAAAGATGCTTTCCAACAGCTGTTTTAGCATTCGTTGTTAACTTGTGGACCTATTTTTCCAAACGCCCCACACCCGTACATTCTTACGCTTAGATCTTGAATAATAGACACTCCAGCCCAGTTGGTGGCACTACTCCGCCATTGCCAATTGCAAGAATAGAAACAAAGTTCCCGGCGCGGAGTAATACCGTACCTCACAGCACAACTAAGTCAATGGAGTTGGCAAAAACTACAATAAAACCTGTTGGAATGCGTATTTTGCAGCGATTTTTGTGTGAGCATACCAGTGAACACCCCTGACCACTCGGTGAGTTTCACGTCTTTGTAAACGAAAGTTTAATCCATTTTAGGAAGGATTGTTCCAGTGCACCATTAAACCCATTGTAAAGGTAGGAGCTGAAACACAAACACCCAAAAATTCTCTGGGCAGCCGAATATGTCGAAATTTCAGTCAAAACCGTTCTATTTCATCATAAACAATCTGAAAACAGGGCTTTAAGTGTAAAATACCGAACTTGTCCTTTAAGTTCAACTTAGTTCAGCCTACTTTATTTATTTTTCATTTGAGCTTATTTAAATTTCTATAGACTTGAAGGAACGGTACAAATTAAGAGAGAAATGTTTTCCTGCACTTTTTCATTTTTCCAACACTGGCAGTTTAGTTTGGCCTGTTTGTGTTTCTGACTGATATTGATGAGGATATTTTACCAGTGCAACTCGAAGCACAGAAGAGAGTGTTCAACATTACATTTAGTTAAGTACAGAGAATAAATGAGAATAAATGTAACGTGATAGGATTTGTTTAAGCCAGAGAGGTTTGTATTCATTGATTAAGATCTCAGTTTAGCAGAAAAGAGCACTTTAGTTTTCCTTTTAAGTTGTTATGTAGAAATTAATGTGTGTTTTGCAGATTTAGAGATGACTGCATTTTGAACTGTTCCCTTCATATTTTTCAGACATTGTTACTGGATAAATTTAGATATTTTGTACCAAGCAACTGAAAGGACAGACAGTAACAGAACAGCATTAACATGTAATCCATTTTGTGAAGGATTTTTTATGCTTATACATATGAAGAAACATTATTTAGTATACTTGATAACACTATATTTTGTTTAATAAAACAAATATTTACACTAATTTCTTTAGTCTGGTGAAAGCTGTCAATTTATGTTTTTACGTGCAGTAAAAACATTAATATATTGCCCTACATTATTAACATTAATCTTATTAACACATAGCAAGGGGAGCCAGAAAATTATAAGACTTTCACAAACCCCATTTTGAACGATACAAAATATTGTCTATCATCACTACCAGATTAAGTCAGAGCTAATATCAGATAACATCAAATTATTCTAATCTCATGAGTCACACTGTTTGTGTATCAGTAAGTTACGTATACAGCTGGGGAGGGGTTTAGACCTGACCTGATGTGTATAAATGAACACATCTCAGCTATATCACGTTCATTTGGGGAGTTAGATTGAATGGGCATGTACTGTATTTATGTTCATGTTTCTTTGTCATTTTAAAATGATTCTGTTTAAACTTTGGGTTATAATTGTTTGCCTGTTAACAATTACAAATGAAGTCCTGTCAGATTTTCGGGCAGAAGCAATGTCTTTCAATGAGACTGAGAATATTCTCCTGTGTTATCCTTTACATCCAAACTCTTGTCCTAGAGCTCATCGTCTCACTGTTGTTAAAGTGACAATATATGCCTTCATTTCACTCATGATCCTCATGACAGTTTTGGGGAATCTGCTGATCATCATCTCCATCTCTCACTTCAAACAGCTTCAGTCTCCAACTCATCTGATCGTTCAGTCATTGGCTGTGTGTGACTGTCTGCTGGGTTTACTGGTGATGCCCTACAGTATGGTGCGATCTGTCGAGGGCTGCTGGTTTTTGGGAGATGTTATTTGTAAAATTCATTCTAGCTTGAACATAACCCTCTGTTTCTCTTCTTTAATACATCTTAGTTTGATATCTATTGATAGATACTGGGCCATCTGTGACCCTCTGATGTACAAAATGAGGATCACAAACAACACTGTGACTGTATGTATCACCTTTACATGGATTTGTTCATTTGTGTACAGCTTTTCTGTTGTGTTTTCAGGGGTGATTGCTGTTGGTCTTGAAGCTTTTATATTACAGATGTCTTGTTTTGGTGGCTGTGTTCTCCTTTCAAACAAAGAATGGGGACTAACTTGTTTTATCTTGGCATTTATTATTCCAGGAACTATAATGAGCTCTTTGTATATCAGCATATTCAATGTTGTAAGAAAACACGCAAAGGTTTTGTCAGTGAAAGTGTCTGTGACCACCACAGGTGTGAACAGTCAAAGCTCTGCACACAGAGAAAGAAAAGCAGCTAAAACTCTGGCTCTTGTTATGGGCGTTTTCTTTATTTGCTGGCTGCCTTTTTCTATTACCATTGCTGTTAATCCTTTCCTTAATTTTGTGACCCCAGCTGATGTTTTTGAGGCTTTAGTTTGGTTTGCATATTTTAACTCAACTTGTAATCCTTTGATCTATGGATTTTTCTATCCTCGCTTCCAGAAGGCCTTTAAGACTCTCATATTCACTTATATCTGTGGATTCAATCATTCAGATACTCTGACATTTGAATAAATACAGTTTCTGAAGATAAATAATAACCGGTTACTGAATAAATAAACAAGAGGATTTGGGCAAAAAGTGCCAGACAGTTTTAGATCTGAGATGTATATTACAAATGTTTTTAACTTGTCTTTTAATGTCCGACCTCTGTAGTCTGTATGTTTTGTGATTTGAGACATTTAATCCCAAGTTGATGTTTAATACAAAAGTATTTAGAGGAACTGACAACTGTTAAATAATACACAAATAAAGTCATGATTCAATAATAGGGTAAGTGTACCTTTTAAGACCACTGTTAACTTTGAGGTCAAATTATAAAATTTGGCAATGTTCAGTTGGACTCATTTATGTGGATGCTGTCTTAGTCTTCACACAAAGACACCCAAAATTTATATTTTTCAGGACCCTTCAGAAATAAACACATTTCCGCAAGTGTCAGTCATTTATTTCATATATGCATTAATATTACATCAAATAAAAAAATGAATATTGTTTTTTTTAAGAACAGACAGTACTTCATTTTATATAATTTGTTTAAATTAAAAGATGAGTTTTAAAAGCTAGCACACACAGCTGATCTAAGGGTTAAACCATAGCCTTACTAAAAGAGAGAGACAAAAATAAAGCATGGGAAATACAAACAATAAATTTTTTGTTATTTATTTTGTTAAGTATTTTTATTTTCGATTCGTTTTGCTACTGTGATCTCTCCATACTGGGATGTTATGGACAGTTGTAGCCTAGTGGTTAGAGAGTCGGGCAACCCAAGAGTTGTCGGTTCAAGTCTCAGTGCCGGCAGGTTGCAACTGAGGTGTTCTTGACCAAGGCACCTGTGCCACATTGCTCTCTGGCACTGCAGTCATAAGGGCTGTTTACACTTGGTATTAAAGCCGCTCTATGCATTTTCTGTGTTTTTGTTCCCATTCTTTGTTTGAAAGGAGAACACAAATACTTGCAACTGTCGTAATTTCCCACTCTAGTATTCCTTCTTCGTTGTGAACGTCATGTCAGCTGTAAATGTCACTGTAGTGCCAATCCTCCCTTTTGACCTTCTCTGGTGTGACATATGCCTTTGTAAGTAGATCCCTGGGACCATGGAGTTCAGTAAAGAAGTGCTCCACCATCCAAGTTATACTGACTGCCATTGACCACATTTTCTGCTAAAACATCTGTCCCAACAAGTTTTCAGATGGCATCAGCAAGGGAATGCTTCTTTACTTCGTGAAATAAGCAACACAGTACATCACAGTCTTGTACATCATAATTCTGTGCCACAATCACCGGTCTCTGGAAGAGAAGCTGTGGATCAACTTGAATTTCTTTTCCATTATTCCTCACAGAAGTCCTAACGCCAAGAGTAACAGCTTGATCCTTCCTCTTGAAAGTATAGTCGCCAGGTGTTTGTCCATCCACTGACTTCAGGATGACAGTGCCAACAGACCATGCATTATCAACGTTGACGTTGGAAAGAGCATGCTCCCCCATGGCAATGTTCCTCAGACCTTGGTAACTGCTGAACGCATTTCGCTCCTGTAGATAACTAAGAACTATTAGTGTATCCTTCCAGTCAGGGGCTTGCCTTGCCCAGGGACCCTAATCAAACACACCTGAAGCAGCTAATTAAGGTTTGATTAGGGTTGGAGCTAAACTCCGCAGAGACACCGGCCCTGCAGGACCAGGATTGGTGACCACTGCTTTATGGTGATCTGCTGCTCATTGTTTTCTTCTATATACGTTGCCACCTCCAAGAATTTGCTGTCCTCTCATTGTGAGAGACTTTTGAGAACATGTGACGAATGAGGTGATCAGTGGCGACTCGTGACTGCTCTTCCTAATTCAAAATAAGTGTTCGGATTGTCATGTGTGTGGTTCTCTTTTCCAAAATATGTGTCATGCGTGTGGAGAGATCCTGTGTGCATCACATGTTTTGTCAAAATAAGTGCCTGCTGAAGACACGTCAAAACGGTTTATGATAAAAGAGACACTCAAGTTCCCTAAATACACACAACACACTCCCTTAACAGTACACTCTGATTACGCATGAGATCGTGCGAGTATCTGGCACACGCAGGCACTTATTTTGGCATGACACGTGGTGCACACACAATCTCTCAAAGCGCAGAACACATATTTTGAAATGACGAACCACACACATGACAAGCTATATACATGTTGTGACGAACTTCGCATCGTGCACTTCAAAAAAAGAAGTCACCAGTCGCCACTGGAGGCAGACACGAACAAGAGTCAACGAGGATGAAGACAGGCCCCCCTCATGATGAGAGGACAGCAACATTGAGGTGGCAAAATACTCTGGTGGACTTTGCAGAGGTGGTCTCGGGTCTGCTTGCGAACCGTGCCTGAGTGTGAAACTTCAACTGTCACTGATTCTGATACGTGCAGCACAAATACATACAGCTGTGTGTGACTGCATCCCAAACGATCCATCATCATTCGCGCTGTGCAGTCCGATTAGTTTATGACATTAACCATGAGAGATTCGAAAGCATATTATCTTGTGGTTATTTAATGTCATAAACCAATCAGACCATGCAGCGTGCCTGATTTCAAACACAATGTACAATGTAGAAGTTTTAATAATCTTTAGCAGGTTAAACACAGGAAAATGTAACACAGTCATGCCATACACAAATGTTACATAGACGAGAACCAACCATTAACAAAGACAATAGAGTGTATATATACAGAGTCCAGATATTTGTGAACATCTGATGACATTAATAAATGATGGATGATGGGGTGCAAAGGACGATAGGAAGTGAAGTCTGAAAAGTGAGGGCAGATGACAGGGGGATCGTTACATTAAGCCCATGCCAGACTTTTGACTTCATACATAAAAAATCTTAATTATATATTATATAATATACATTAATATATTTTTAAATAAGAGATAAATCTTGCATTTTATCACACTTTATTATTAATAAACTATATCAATATTTATGATAAACACCTAAACTTAGATTTTAGTATTAAATAATAGACATTTCCCTTAAATCTTTTTTTTCTATTAAAAATTAATATATTGCCCTACATTATTAACATTAATCTTATTAACACATAGCAAGGGGGAGCCAGAAAATTATAAGACTTTCACAAACCCCATTTTGAAGGATACAAAATATTGTCTGATTTGACTATTAGATCAAGTCACAGATAATATCAGATAACATCAAATTATTCTAATCTTATGAGTCACAATGTTTGTGTATCAGTTAGTTACGTATACAGCTGGGGAGGGGTTGAGACCTGACATGATGTGTATAAATGAACACATCTGAGCTATATCAAGTTTATTTTGGAGGAGTTAGATTGAATGGGCATGTACTGTATTTATGTTCATGTTTCTTTAGAGTTGTAATTTATAAAATGATTTTGTTTAAACTTTAGGTAATAATTGTCTACCTGTTAACAACTACAAAGAAAGTCCTGTCAGATGTTCAGGCATACGCAATGTCTTTCAATGAGACTGAGAATATTCTTCAGTGTTATCCTTCACATTCAGACTCTTGTCCTCGAGCTCATCGTCTTACTGTTGTTAAAGTTGCAATGTACGCTTTCATTTCACTCATGATCCTCATGACAGTTTTTGGGAATCTGTTGATCATCATCTCCATCTCTCACTTCAAACAGCTTCAGTCTCCAACTCATCTGATCGTTCAGTCATTGGCTGTGTGTGACTGTCTGCTGGGTTTACTGGTGATGCCCTACAGTATGATGCGATCTGTCGAGGGCTGCTGGTTTTTGGGAGATGTTGTTTGTAAAATTCACTCTAGCTTGAACATAACCCTCTGTTTCTCTTCTTTAATACATCTTAGTTTAATATCTATTGATAGATACTTGGCCATCTGTGACCCTCTGAGGTACAAAATGAGGATCACAAACAACACTGTGACTGTATGCATCACCTTTACATGGATCTTTTCATTTGTGTACAACTTTAGCATTGTGTTTTCAGGGGTGAATGCTGTTGGTCTTGAAGCTTATATATTACAAATGTCTTGTTTTGGTGCCTGTGCTGTGTCTATTAACAAAGAATGGGGACTAATTAGTTTTATTTTGGTATTTATTATTCCAGGAACTATAATGAGCTCTCTGTATATCATCATATTCAATGTTGTGAAAAAACATGCAAAGGTTTTGTCAGAGAAAGTGTCTGTGACCACCACAGGTGTTAACAGTCAAAGCTCTGCACACAGAGAAAGAAAAGCAGCTAAAACTCTGGCTCTTGTTATGGGCGTTTTCTTTATCTGCTGGCTGCCTTTTTCTATTGCTGCTTCTGTTAATCCTTTCTTTAATTTTGTGACCCCAGCTGATGTTTTTGAGGCTTTAGTTTGGTTTGCATATTTTAACTCAACTTGTAATCCTTTGATCTATGGATTTTTTTATCCTTGCTTCCAGAAGGCCTTTAAGACTCTCATATTCACTTATATCTGTGGATTCAGTCATTCAGATACTCTGACATTTGAATGAATATAATTGATAAATACCAACCAGTGACTGTATAAATAAACAAGAGGATTTAAACAACACATTAAGCAAAAAGTTCCTGACAGTTTTAGATCTGAAATGTTTATGTTTTTAACTTGTCTTTTAACGTCAGACCTCTGTAGTCTGTATGTTTTGTGATTTGAGACATTTAAACCCAAGTTGATGTTTAATTCAAAAGTATTCAGAGGAGATAACTGTTTAATCATACTTAAATAAAGTAATAATTCAATAATAGGGTAAGTGTACCCTTTAAGCCCACTGTTAACTTTGACGTCAAATTATAAAAAGAGAAAATCATATTTTATGCTGCTCATTATTTAAGCAATCCAATGATTTGTTAGTTTCCTGAAATGTTTGTTACATGCCTGTTGTCACATTTGTCAATGTTGAGTTAGACTCATTCATGTCTCAGTCCTCACACAAAAACACCAAAAATTTATGTTTTTTCAGGACCCTTCAGAAATAAACACATTTACGAGTTCGCCCCACTGACAATGCTGATATGCGTGTTTGACGTGCTTTCCTGGGGCGAGGGTTCAGAGCTCAGGAAATACCCCCCAAGTTCGAAACGTTCGTCCCTTGAACGGGGAAGGAGCCCCGGGACTGGGCTTAGATGTGTGCAGTGGAGTCAGTATTTGTATCTGTAACAATCTGAAAATTTTGGTTTTGGTATCTGTATTTGTATTCGGATGGAACTGGAAGTGGGTGGGTCTTAAACCGGAAGTTTGTCAAATTACATGAAAATGCGACGAGACCTTTCAAATGACACCACCCCCAAGTCTTTACAACATTTTTTTGGCCGAAATGGGTTTTTTTGTTATAAAAAGGCTCTTTTAGACTTTTGCCTCAATATCTTTTGTGTGTGAAAATTCTAGAGACATGAGGGTATGGGCGTTTTGAAGGGGGAAGAGAGAGTTTTCCGACAACACCACTCACAAGTCTCTACGATATTTTTCCTTTTTGAAAATTTATGAAAAGGCATGTATTCAGAGCTCGTTTTCTCGGCCGAGGAAAGTTGGAGAGATTTGTGGGTTAGTTGAAAAGCCCTGGATGAGACCTTTCCAATGAGCCCAAGTTCGAGGGGGTGGCCCTTTCGGGTGCGGAGCTACAAGCATTTGAATATGGGTGAAAAAGTTTTGGAGTGTTTTTTTGTGTTTGAAAATTGGTGAAAAAAAGATTGTTTTCAGAGCTCTGTTTCTTGGCCAGGGAAGGTAGGAGAGACTTGTATGTAGGTTTTTGGAAAGTATGGCAACAGTACTGTCCAACAAATGCAACAAACAAAAGTTTGAGGGCGTGGCACTTCTGGGGGCGGAGCTACGGGCATTCAAATTCAGTGAAAAAGGCTTAAATTCAGTGCTTGAATATGAAACATTCCCGGATTATCTCAAACTGCTCATGCGAGAAGAGGGGGTTGGGCCATGCACGGGAACGCGCGTCTCGGGGCGATGATGTGTCGCGGGGCGGAGATACGGCCGTACACTTGCCCATTATTCCCATTCAAAAACAAAACATGGTTTGTGCACGTGTCGCATGTGCGCGAAAGTGACCTAATCGCGTTCCGGGCATCAACCATGTTGCGATAATGCCGTCGAAATTGCTGAGGGTCTAAAGGAAAAAAAATTACACAAACCCATTATTTGTCCAATGGCAAAAGTTTTGCATGCAGGTGTCAATCCTCTATCTTGGCACAGGAAAGAGCAAGGCGGCTGGGACCTGCGCAACCCGCCTTAATCTTGACGCGATCTACGCGCGGTTCGATTTGGTGAAAATCAGGTGAGGTCAAAAAAAGACAAGAGCATAACGTCTATTTTTAAGGCAAAATTTAAAATGTTCCCAGATTAACTTCAGACTGCTCACGCGTGAAGAGGGGGTCGGGCCATGTGTGGGAACGCACGTCTCGGGGCGGTGACGTTGCGGGGCGGAGATACCGCCGTACACTTGCCCATTATTCACATTAAAAATAAACTGTGGGTTTGTGTATGTGTCGCACGTGTGCGCAAATGACCATGTCGCAATCCGGGCAATGACCGTGTTGCGGTAATGCGGTCGAAATCGCTGACGGTTTAAAGGAAAAAATGTACACAAACCCATTATTCATCCAATGGCAAACATTTTGCATGCTTGTGTCAATCCTTTATCTAGGCACAGGAATGAGCTAGGCAGCCGGGACCTGCGCACCCGTCTTAATCTTGGGGCACTCTATGCGCGGTTCGAATTTGGTGAAGATCGGGCGAGGTTGAAAATTTGGTCAAAAAAACACGGCACATGCCCATTATTCCCATTCAAAAACAAAACGCGGGTTTGTGTACGTGTTGCACATGCGCGAAAGTGACCTTGCCGTGATCTGGGCATCGCCCGTGTTGCTGTAAAATGGTAGAAATCACTGAGGTTAAAGGAAAACATTTACACAAACCCATTATTTGTCCAATGGAAAACATTTGGATGCACGTGTCAGTCCTCTATCTCGGCACAGGAACGAGATAGGCTGACGGGACCTGCACACCCGTCTTAATCTTGGTGCGCTCTAGTCACAGCTCAAATATGCGGAAGATCGGGTGCGATCTAAAATTTGGTCTCTCGTGTTTACAACAATAATAAGCAATTGGACAAGTCATGGGTCAGCGGACATGGGGGTGGTGCCTCTCATACAAAAAATTGGTAAATGGACAAATAACTGGTATGCGTACCTCGGTGGGGGGTCAGGGATGAGTTCCATACAACTAATGGGCTAATGGACACATAATGGGTCCGTGTACATTGGGGGGGTCCCGGGGGTGTTTTCATACAACTAATGGGTAATGGACAAATAATGGATCCGTGTACATTGGGGGGGTCCCGAGGGTGTTTCTATACAACTAATAAGTAATGGACAAATAATGGGTCTGTGTACATTGGGGGGTCCTGAGGGTGTTTCCATACAACTAATGGACTAATGGATAAATAACAGGTCCATGGATGGGGGGTACAGTCGCCCCCTTGAGTCAAAGTGGTGTATCACACCAAAAACCCAAAATCTTTGACGCCCCTTTGCTTGGCTCATGGGGGGCCAGGTGGGCGGATCAACCATTCACTGTCTCCGGTTAGGGCGGGGACATACCTCGCAACTCCCATCGTGTTGCAAAAAATGTGGGGGGGGGCGCCCAATGTACACGAACCCACGTCCACAGTCAATATCCATAACTGGCAAGTGTACGGTTCCCTTGTGTCAAAAACTCACATAATTTAACATTGTCATGAAAGTGGGGGCGAGTGATTGTATGCTTTTCGTATCCGCCGTGGCTCTGTTAATCCTATGAGCCAACGTCACTTCTCTATTACCATGCCCCCCTCCGTGACCATATCCATAGTGGCCATACATACGCCCCTGGGGGCGCCCTTGAGTCATGGGGGTGCCCCCACGATCCCCCATGACCCCCACCCCCCGTACACTGACCCAATGGCTGAATCCGAAATTGCATATTTACTGTGTAGGTACTGAATTTCACTCAGTACCCACTTAACGTGCGCTAAGACAGCATTTGACGTTATCATGCGACCTATGATGTAGTAGACTTGTTCGAGTTCATGCGGAACCACAAGAAGACAGGAGATTGACATCACAATACCGCGAGACTTCTCCATATGATTTCGGGAATCGCTCTCACGGTAATTTGATGTCATCCACCTACAGAGGTGCATGAACTCGAACGAACCTAATAACAGACATGATAACGTATGCTTGTGTATGAGGGACAGGTGCACTAACACACCTGATTGCATCAGTAATTGACAACTCTACGACGGTCTCTGTCAGTGTAACAGATATTACACATTAGTTTGTAGTGGACAAAAATAAGTAAAACAAGCAGATTGTAATTTAATATCTATTATCAGTTGACAGCTGCGCTTGAATACAAACTAGACAATGCAGGCAATGTGATTATATACATTTTAGTGAAGCAATCTCTTGTATTTACTTAAAACAACAGGAAACATGAATAAAAAAATGAATGAATAAAACCATCACAATAAATGAAAACATATAGAAGTGAATTCCATATCAAACAAAACTTTATTCAGATGTATTTTTCTAACAAACCATCACATATTTACTGTCATCTCAACACAGCTGTGACAATTCTACAGCTTTATTTTCATGAATCAGCTGAGCACTTTGTTGTAAATCCTGGGTCTGTGCGTGAAGTCAGGGTGCTGAGGAACAGCCCTGTGTAATGTATCGAAATCACCCGATTGGTTGGTCTCCGGTCGATTGCTTTGCTTACCCGTGGCATCATGGGAAAGCTGGGATAGAAGTGTCCATCCGATGCACGCTTCAGAATCTGGACCGACTCAGTAGGGCATCCGGGGATTTCTCGCCTACTGATTTAAATGATACTGAGGATTCGGACATACTACTCTGTTCACGTACTGTTTCCCCTACTACATTTTCAGTAAGTAGGTGGTTTCGGACGATACTTAAGTACACGTGCCTCTGAATCTCCCGAGAAATAGTCCAAAATCCCGGTAATTCTCGCCTACCCATTTACGTATACTGAGGTTTCGGACATACTATTCGTTCGACTCCCCTGACCCCTTAACCCTCGATTACACGGACCCCTATTTTTACATTTGCCCATTATTTGTGCGGATTGACCCCTCCGACCCCCCTGACCGCCCATGACACAGACCCACTTTTTGTACATTTGCCCATTATTTGTGTGGAATGTCTCCCCCGACCCCTCCCCCATGACACAGACACATTATTTCTACATTTGCCCACTATGTGTACGGAACGTCCCCTACGACCCCCCCCAATGACACGGACCCATTATTTGTACATTTGCCCATTATGTGCACGGAACGTCCCCCCAACCCCCATGACACAGTGCCATTATTTGTACACGGGACGTCACGGGACCTGCTTTCGTCCGTTCACGTGCTCTGTAGTGCAGAGTTTGTTATGAAAACACCATCCCTGTCCATTTTTGCTCATTTTGTACCCTGCCTTTACCAACCCCCCCCCTACCCCCTCCTCGCCCACCGGCTGTACGTTTGCCAGTTATTCGTTTTGAGATCCGGCACTTCTCAGGGTCGCCGGGACGAGTGTACATGAACCTGGTACGAATAATAACATTGGTTTAATTGAGGAGTGTCAGTGCGTCGCGCGGCCCCCTAGGTGTTTTGCGATCGCACTGCGAGGCGCTGAACATGCGGATTTCGGAGATGTTGTCCGGGGGCCCTGCGCCAGACTGCCCATTGAGTTTGGGGCGCTTAGCCCCTGACAGTTTCCCGCTAAACCCGCGGGTTCGCTGACGGGGTCATATCGGGTCAAAATTCGGTGTAAACGATGTTCAAAACTTTTTGAGCTTGTCCAATTTCGACCACATTCAGAGGTAGTTGAAAACACTTTCGATCGGATTGCTTTCGTAGTGTAAACGTGCATGTGGTTGAATCTGTTCAAACAGCCACAAGAGACCACCTACTTTCCGCCCACTTATCTAATGTGATGGACTGAACACAATGTTTTACCTCTTTTCTGACTTCTAACGTGAACACACAGTGTGCAGTGCTCATGTCAGACATTTGACTTTATGTTTTTGACTTTTCTTTTAATAAGAGATAAATCTAGCATTTTATCAAACTTTATTATTAATAAACCATGTCAATATCTAGGATAAACACCTAAACTTAGATTTTAGTATTAAATAATATACATTTCCCTTAAATCTTTTGTTTCTTTTGTTTGATTAAAAACATTAATATATTGCCCTACATTATTAACATTAGTCTTATTAGCAAGGGGGAGCCAGAAAATAATAAGACTTTCACAAACCCCATTTTGAAGAATACAAAATATTGTGTGTTATTGCTCTCAGATCAAGTCACAGATAATATTAGATAACATCAAATTATTCTAATCTCATGAGTCAAGATGTTTGTGTATCAGTTAGTTACGTATACAGTTGGGGAGGGGTTGAGACCTGACCTGATGTGTATAAATGAACACATCTGAGCTATATCAAGTTTATTTGGGGAGTTAGATCGAATGGGCATGTACAGTATTTATGTTTATGTTTCTTTAGAGTTGTAATTTCTAAAATTATTCAGTTTAAACTTTGGGTGATAATTGTCTACCTGTTAACAATTACAAAGGAAGTCCTTTCAGATGTTCGGGCAGACGCGATGTCTTTCAATGAGACTGAGAATATTCTCCTGTGTTATCCTTTACATCCAGACTCTTGTCCTAGAGCTCATCGTCTCACTGTTGTTAAAGTGGCAATGTACGCTTTTATTTCACTTATGATCCTCATGACAGTTTTTGGGAATCTGCTGATCATCATCTCCATCTCTTACTTCAAACAGCTTCAGTCTCCAACTCATCTGATCGTTCAGTCGTTGGCTGTGTGTGACTGTCTGCTGGGTTTACTGGTGATGCCCTACAGTATGGT
Organism: Misgurnus anguillicaudatus; assembly: GCF_027580225.2. Lineage (NCBI taxonomy): Eukaryota > Metazoa > Chordata > Actinopteri > Cypriniformes > Cobitidae > Misgurnus > Misgurnus anguillicaudatus. The sequence goes on along the minus strand of NC_073354.2, from coordinate 35,338,939 downwards.
GCGATCTGTCGAGGGCTGCTGGTTTTTGGGAGATGTTATTTGTAAAATTCACTCTAGCTTGATCGTAACCCTCTGTTTCTCTTCTTTAATACATCTTAGTTTAATATCTATTGATAGATACTGGGCCATCTGTGACCCTCTGAGGTACAAAATGAGGATCACAAACAACACTGTGACTGTATGTATCACCCTTACATGGATCTTTTCATTTGTGTACTGCTTTTCTGTTGTGTTTACAGGGGTGAATGCTGTTGGTTTGGAAGCTTTTTTATTACAGATGTCTTGTTTTGGTGGCTGTGTTCTGTTTTTTAACAAAGAATGGGGACTAACTTGTATAATATTGGCATTTATTATTCCAGGAACTATAATGACCTCTCTGTATATCATCATATTCAATGTTGTGAAAAAACATGCAAAGGTTTTGTCAGAGAAAGTGTCTGTGATCACCACAGGTGTTAACAGTCAAAGTTCTGCACACAGAGAAAGAAAAGCAGCTAAAACTCTGGCTCTTGTTATGGGAGTTTTCTTTATCTGCTGGCTGCCTTTTTCTATTGCTGCAGCTGTTAATCCTTTTTTTAATTATGTGATCCAAGCTGATGTTTTTGATGTTTTAGTTTGGTTTGCATATTTTAACTCAGCTTGTAATCCTTTGATCTATGGATTTTTTTATCCTCGCTTTCAGAAGGCCTTTAAGACTCTCATATTCACTTATATCTGTGGATTCAGTCATTCAGGTACTCTTACATTTGAATGAATACAGTTTCTGTAGATAAATAATAACCAGTGACTGAATAAATAAACAAGAGAATTTAAACAACACATTGAGCAAAACGTGCCAGACAGATTTAGATCTGAGATGTATATTACAAATGTTTTTAACTTGTCTTTTAATGTCCTGTCTTCAATAGTATGTAGGTTTTGTGATTTAAACCCAAGTTGATGTTTAATACAAAACTATTCAGAGGAACTGAAAACTGTTTAATCATATATGATTAAAGTCATGATTCAATAATAGGGTAAGTGTACCCTTTAAGTCCACTCTTCACTTTGATGTCAAATTATAAAAAGAGAAAATCATATTTTATGCTGCTCATTATTTTAAGCAATCCAGTGATTTGTTAGTTTCCTGATATTTTTGTTTCATGCCAATCACATTTGTCAATGTTGAGTTGGACTCATTCATGTGGATGCTGTCTCAGTCCTCACACAAAGACACCCAAAATGTATGTTTTTTAGTTCACTTCAGCAATAAACACATTTCCGCAAGTGTCAGTCATTTATTTCATATTTGCATTAATATTACGTCAAATAAGAAATGAATGTATTGTTTTTTTGTGTGTATGAACATACAGTTCTTATATAATTTTATACCAATTTGTATATAACTTACAAATAAATAAATCATAAATTATTTTGAAAAGCAAATTATTTTCATAAATTAACACAAAACATATTCAAACTATAGCCAACACAAGCTAACCTTGAATGAAAAAAAAGGCAAGGTGAGGCGCCGTTGTCCGGTATATATGAGCGCTGAGCGCCCGCTGATTATCTGGAGCTCCCATCGCCAAAAACTCGAAGGAAATGTTTAAATAGGGGATATCTTTATGAACCTTGTTAAAAAAACATACATTCTCGAATGAAATGCTTTCAAAACTTTGAATTTTGGCACAATAACAGAAATATTTCCTAAATCAGTCTCCTCAGCGCTCACGACCTGCATATAAACCTGAAATGGTTTTTCATTTAAAACAGCTCATTTGTATTACGTTGGATTTATTCAGTATTCGCTACATTCGCAGATACACAATAAGAATAGCTAAATCCTTCACAAAAACACTAAGTTGTTTTTATTCCAGTCATTTTAAAGTAATTTTAACACAAAAATTACCAAACTACATGAAATTAATTTTATTAAATAAAGTTTACATATTCAATTTCATAAAATCTACAAGCCTACAGAATGACTTTTTACAGTGTACTCCAGTAATAAATTATCTAAAGTGATCATTATTTGTACGTTTTCCGAGAGGTGCATCATCCTAAATGATTAACCTAATACTATAAAGATGCGTGTGCGTCTGACATTTTGGTTTTGGTTTAAAAACATGCAGTAATTTGAAAATAAAATGCAGGACTTGCTTGATGTTTATTGAGTTATTGAGAAAGATAAAGTTCGGGAACTGATTTATTAAAAAAAGTTATTAAGATCGACAAGAGGCGCACCGATACACACATGTAGAATAGATCAAAAACATTTGTTTTGACAAGAATTCATGACGCAGTGCTTTCGCTCCCGCTCCCAGCATAGGTGTGCCCCTGTGACTAATTGGTAACAGCGTTTCCGCTTGACAGAGTTTGCATGAACATAACAAAATGTTTAAAATAAACTCTCATTAATCTTTATCTTAATAAATAAATAATCAGATATTTGTTTAAAATTTTCAAATAACAATATGCTCTATTATTTAAAAATCATTTTGACCATTATTTCAAAACAAGTAACATGATTTTTAACAATGAGGTATTTAGAAACAGATTTAATTCAAATGTTTTATTTTTATGCAATATGTGCAATTACAATTCATGTCATAGTAATCTTCTGTTTAAATTTTGCTTTTAAAATGTTACATTTTCATATTTTATTTATTTACTTATTTATTTGATATTCACCATTGACAATAAAGCTTGCTTCAACTTGAAGTAATGAAAAGATCATCTGTTACCGGAGTCTGTATATTAACGAATATTTTATTATCAGAGTGCAGCATTTTATCAAACTTTTCTGGTCTTGTGTAATTTAATAAAGCGAAAAAAAACTTCGGTTAACTTTTTTACAGCTGGGTTAAAGGAATTTTGATGTTAGCAGTGTTTTTAAGATTTTTAAGTTAATTCCAAAAAGCTTGGATTTCTAAATAAGAGACGCACAGAAAATGTCATACATGTCATTTCATAGATTACACTCATTCACTTCACACACATATTTTTCTTGCTTTAAGGGGTTTATAAATTCAGGTTGTTCCAGAAAAACGTGATTGTGTCTGGCTGAATATTTTTTCTGTTATTCGGATGAATTCGTTATGAAGCCATTATCTGTGCCTTTACAAATAACGTATTCGGCTTCAGGCACATCCCTTACCTTATTATTACCTTAATTTACAACTATATTTAAATAGGCCTACAAATCACAAACGCTGTAGTACCAATATATATTAGATGTTTGCTCATGTGTATCTGTCACAGTTTCGCTTTAGTTTCTGGTGTTTCCCTGTTCATTTAGTTTATCACGTTTATTAGTTAATTATCTTCTTAATTAGCGGCTTCTCTGTTTCTTTGGTTACTTGTTGTTTCACACCTGTGTCCTGTAAAGTTCACTCAATAGTTCCCTTTCAGTCGGTCACTACGACGTCACGTCGTGACCGACGAATTGGGAACTCGCTTAGAGAGACCAATCTGCTTCGAATACTACTAAAACGCCAATGAACTTGGCATTGAGATATTTGCATAATGCTGGCGCCGCCCCGCCAGGTGCGTATATAAGCCACAGGTGCAAATATAGAAATCAGCTTCTTTTTTTATCGCTTCGAAAGCCGGCATTATCTGCTACTGAGAAGCTACTCTCTGCTCTGCTGGGAACGGTTGCTGAAGTTGATTGACAAGCAGTACTGACACAGCGGACGCTCGCAGTATTCCACTGCTCTGCATATTTTGTTGTTTTGAGTTTAGTGTGTGCGTTGCCTCTCCCTGTGCGCATCATCAGCTGAGCACCTAAAGAGTGATTTCCCTAAAGAGTGATACGTGAGAGCTCTGTGTCTTTTTAAAGACAGCCACTCTCTCGTATATTCGGAGATCAGCGTCCTTTTCAGGATAGTTTTTCGTCTGTGTGATCTTGGATGTGAGAAGTACAGGGATTCCAGTGACGGTCACGAGCGCTGTCTTCGTGCTTGGGCATCGAGCACTCCGAGGCTGCGTTCGTGGAGAGCTTTTGTTCTCTCTGTGAGAGCATAACCCTCTTGGATTGCGGAGACGACTGTCGTTTCTACGGGAACGACGTCCGCGCCTTTGCAGTGCTGAACGCCGTCATGGTGCGGCTGTCAAGCGCTCGCAGGACGCTCTTCGCATCACTATGCTGAGTAGGACGGAGGATGCGTCCTACACCTACCGGCCTTCTCATCCTCAGCCGGTTGAGGCTCCGGTGGAGACTGCAGAGTCGTGTTCTGCGATTTCTGCCGAATCCATTGGACCTCCTTCTGGTCCCGTCACTTCTGCAGCATCAGAGGGGTGTCCGTTTTTTCCCTCCGAGGCGGAGTCATCCCGGAGATGGCGGCCGTGCCCGGTCGAGCGACGGAAACGGTAGAGTTGGAGGGGTTAACTCCTCTCCGCCCGAACCGTTCCGCCCACATGATTGGTACTTCGGAGCTGCCCGGGCCTCTACGGTCCTCACCTCCTGTGCCTGCCTTTCCCGACGGCACGAAGAGCTGAAGTGATTTGCGGCCGTCTCGGCCGTTCAGCTTTCACCCCTCACCTCCCTCACCAACGGAGCCGCTAAGGGGGGGATCCCTTCAGTGGAGCGGGGGGTTGCGATGCAGCTGCGTTCCTGGAGGGACCACCCAACCCTTCCCTCCCGTGTTTGTATAGACAGTCGTCCGGTTATGGGCGCTGCCCATCAGGCATGCGGAGACGCGGCTTCAGCCCTGCACGCAATAACGTTACTGCAGGTTCACCAAGCAAAGGCTTTAGAGATTTACGAGGGAAGCCGCGACCTTCAGTCGTGCGATGTCCACCACAGTGTTCAAGATCACCACCTTTGGCTATGTCTGGCTTACATGACGGACGCAGACGAGAACAACTTCTTGAATGCTCCTGTCTCACAGACCGGCCTCTTCGGCGAGCCCGTGGAGTCGTACAGCTCCGCTGCGCAGACTGAGGCGATCTCCTAGGTCATGCCCCGGCGAAAGAGAGCTGCCCTTGGTCCACCACGCCGGCTCCTCAGTCTGCCTCTCGCCGTCGGCATCCTGCGGCGGCCACCTCTGTTCCCCTCCTCGGACCCCATCTCGGCAGCGCATGGGAACCGGTCGTCAGCAGCTCGCCCCGCCCGCTTAGCCGCTTTCCGTGAAAATCGGGAGTTTAAGTGGCCAGTACGGGCGACCCGGATTGGCAGAGGATCACTCTTCAGGAGTCGGTGATTCGCTCCTTCCCCCGGTAGAGGGTCGGGTGAAAAATTCTTGGTTTGCATCTGTTCCACCGGCTGTCCAGCCGGTACCCACTTAACCACACATAAGAGTGCATTCCTCTTCCCTCTCCAGGTCTCCAGAGGATCGAGAGAGCCGTGAGCGGGCACACCAGCTCACCCTACCTCTCCTCTATCGCCAGCGGGTGTTTTTCCGGAGTCTGCGCTCTCCGAACAGGAGACCAGACGACCGTCACCCTCAGCGGGCTCAGGTCAGTGTCACACACACACATACTGTAGATGTTTATGCTGTCACAGCAGACACACCGGCAGTTTCACCTGTCTCGCTTCGCTGCCCCACCGCGGGTAATTCGTCGTTAATTCTCCTCGTACGGTCCCTGGATGCTTCGCTTCAGTTCCCAGCCCGTCTCGTTGAGTTTTACGCACTGTCCGCCTCGGTTACGAAATACAATTACCGGCACTCCCCCAAATTCTACGGGCATTCGTTTCACTATACTGCCCTCCAAAGGCTAAGTGCAGTATCTACGCAAACACTGAAACTGAGAAAAATGGCTTTAAAGTTTTTTACACCAGCCAGTCAAACATGTTACTGCAATTTTGGCACACACATTTCTCTGAAATGGGACAAAATTTAACCAGGAGACTTTGTCACAAGACACAACAGATCTCACAAAGCCCATTTTAACCCTTAACTTAATTTTGACCAAATGCGTAGTTACTGCGCTTTCGCTTTGTAGGGCAGTATAGTGAAAGCGTTCGATGCACATGTACTGCGTGCAAAAGTCGATGTCCTGCTGGCGAAGGACATTTCGAGCCGGTCCCTCTTACCGAGAATGATGATAAGGTTTTTTCCAGCCTTATCTCATATTACCCAAAATACGCGGTGGGTTACGACCGATTTATTTACGCATCGGCTCTACAAATGTGATCCTTTAGGATGATACGCCGAGGCTCGTATTTCATTTTGTATTTATACTTCTGTCTGTAACAAAGGGACTGTCTACACAAAGCGAGAGAGAGAGAGACGAATACATGTGCAGAGTGTTTATTAGAAGAATCCCAAAAGGGCAGGGAAACAAATCCAAAATGGTAATCCACAAACGTAATCCAAAAATCCAGGCAAGGGTCAAAACCATGAACATGAAAACAGAACCATGAAACAAGACAACAATGACAATGAATCGCTTAGTAAGGCAGGTGTTACTCTGGCAATACTTCGCAGTGTGACTATGACAATGAATCGGATATATAGCGATCAAACTGGGAAGTGAAATGGGAAGTGTGACATGACAAGTAGGGATGCACCGAAATGAGAATCCTTGGCCAAAACCGAAAACCGAAAAAAGGAAACCAAGGCCGAAAACCGAAACCGAAACACCGAAAGAAATTAGTATGCCATTTATTAGTACAAATGCATTTATGGCTATCACTTTGTACTAACTTTACTAGGGGTGTGTGACGGATCACAAATCTCACAGTCCGGAAAACATTACAGTTTTTAGGGCACAGATCAAATTATTTTTCGGATCAGCAAAAAGTGGGTGGGAAAAATCTAATAACAAATAAAGAAATTGCAAACATTTAAAAAAAGAACAAAGTTGTAAATTAATAAGGTCTGAAATTATCATAAGGTACAGAAATTATATTAAACGAATCATAACACTGTCTTTATTGTATAAATTAACTCATTCACCGCCAGCCTTTTTGAGAAAAGTTGCCCACCTGCATTTTTGTGATTTTAACAAAAGTTTCACAAAATTCCTTGCAGGAAAAATTATCTTCTATAAATATATAAACATACAAATTATATCAAATTAAAGAACACACCCTCTGCTTCAAACAAACAACAAACAAACAAACACACAAACAAAATGGGGAAAAAACTTTCATTATATATTTACTTTTTCCACTTAATTTGACCACTGAAATATGGATATTTCTCTTCAAAAATACAACATTTTGAGCAAAAAGCTTAAAAAATGCGTTTTTGTAAAGGAATTTATGTTAGAGATCAGACTCAGAATGACTATCAAGCATAAAGGCAGTTCAAATAATTCATCAAATCATTTTAACTTCCGTTTTTGATAAATTGGCGGTTTGGCTCCATCTAGTGGATAAAATTACACATTCACTTTGAAATTCGTCCAGAAAGGCACATTTGTTAGTTAAATATTAACTCATAATTGACGAGATAACTCGTCAATGGCGGTGAATGAGTTAAATATATTATTATTTTTAGAGCTATTTGTCTCTTTGTCATGGGCTGTTTGATTAACATTAATGACACAGACTTAAGTAGGTTAATCTTTAAGCACAGCCAGGTTTCTGACTGTAATCTAAACATACATCGTAATGACCAGGGTCATAAGGTCCTGATGGACCTGGGTCATGGGGCCATGGTTGACCAGAGTCATGGGGCAAGGACAGACCATGATCATGAGGCAGGCGTGGACCAGGGTCATGAGGCAGGCGTGGACCATGGTCATGAGGCAGAAGTGGAAGATTGGACACCTCGGCTTCATCCACGGTGTCCTCTGCCTCCTCCATGCGTCCGGGTACTACCCCCCCAAAAAATACTTGGGGGAGCTCCTGCCGACCAGGGTACTGGTAATATTGGACACCAAGGCGGTGCAGGAGGCGCTCTAGACCTGAAAACATAGTTAGCAGAGAGAGAGAGAGAGAGAGAGGCTGGCAGAACAAAGTAATCAGACAACATGAACATAAACACAGTAAATTCCAGGGGCCTCATTTATCAACATTGCGTAGAAAATGTTCTATATTTGTACTTACGAATGAAATTTAGAATGTGCCTAAGTACAAAAAAATCGGGATTTATCAAACGTGCGCACGTGGTTCGTACGCACATCAGTAAGTAATCCTTGATGATAAATCCCACTTGTTCTTAAGCACCATGCTCGTGCACGTTCATAGTCATTTGCATTCCGAAACGCCTCCAATGAACCATGTATGGTGACAACACCTCCCGTTATATGTCACGTGGTTGTGCTTTTTCCCTTATCGCATTAATGACAAAGAGAGCGTAAAAGAGGAATTTTACAGACACAGAAATTGAGTTACTGGTGGATGAGGATAAATCCTAATAACACATCCTGATTGGTTTACTTAGTGCGGGAGGAATAACTAACAAAAGAAAACAAATCTACATGGGAACATGTTACCAGTGAGTTTCCATTGAATATAAGGGGGAGAGAACACTTTCAGAAATAAAAAAAGTTGTTTGACATTAAATTATCAGGGGAAAAAAACGCGTCACAGCACACCGACGTGAAACGAGTGCAACTGGAGGAGGACAACTTTCCACCTTAAACAGCAGCATATATAATCAGCATCATTGGCGCGATCTTTGAAAACGCGCTACCGGCGGAATGGATTATTTGCCAAGTCTTCCAATATCGCAAGATAAGCCATTGCACTGTTCAAGCATTTACCGGAGACTTAATTTATACAAATCACATGTAGAGCTTTCACAGATAAAGATACATATCACAAATAAATCATTATAATTATTTGCTGTTACCATACTGACATTAATCGTTTTTAACACCTGCTTGTGGATAATAAATAGACACTTCTTTACTCACTGGAACAGGGTCCTGTGTAGTATCGCTATTCTACCACTAGATGCTCTGCGTACGCATACTCAGAGGTGTGCGTATATTTACACACATTTCTACGTATAAGTGCAATTTGATAAATTCCACACTTTGCGTAAAACTGTTCCTACGCACACTTTACGCACACTTCTGTGCGTACGCACGTTTGATAAATGAGGCCCCTGGAGTTCATAAATGTCCATCTTGAGCAAGACAGAGAGTTTATAGTGTTCATGATTGACCATCTTGGAATCAGGTGAACCCGGCGACTCAGGTGAACCATGTGAAACAGGCGACTCAGGTGAACCAGGTGAAACAGGCGACTCAGGTGAACCAGGTGAAACAGGCGACTCAGGTGAAACAGGCGGCTCAGGTGAAACAGGTGACTCAGGTGAACCAGGTGAAACAGATGAACCAGGTGAAACAGGCGAATCAGGTGAAACAGGCGATTCAGGTAAGCCAGGCGATTCAGACGATTCACTTTTGACGGAATGTGCAGGAGGCTCAGGTTCTAGCAATGACAGGAGGTGCATCAGATGATTCAGATTCATGGGCTGGAGAATCCTCACATGAAACAGAAGACCAAAAAAAAAAAACACGCACACCACAGGGCCATGGCAAATATAGGAAGCACAGAGTTCAAAGGACATACCTCTGTTGCCGTAGGAACCACAGAACAGGATAAAACTTGATGTGGGGTCCTAGATGTCTGTACTGACACCATTTGGGTATCCAGCAGACTTGACATCAATAGTCGGGTCTTGGGGTGAACTGGAGAGGTTGGTGAGGCAGCCATTTTGTGAAGTGGCTCAGGTGCAGGTACAGCGGCCATCTTGATAACAGGTGCAGGGGTAACAACAGCCCTCTTGAAGACAGGTGTGGCGATGGCTTTTTGGGTAACAGGTGCCGGTAAGGCAGTGCCATCTTAAAAACAGGTGCAGGTAAAGGTACAGCCATCTTGGGTGCAGAGACTGGTTTGGTGGAGGCCATCTTAGAGAAAGAGACAGGCATGATGGCGGCCATCTTAGAAACAGGCATGGTTTGTTCAGGCTTTGGTAAAACAGGCATGACCTGAGCTGGTCCTTGTGAGGTAGCTGTGGCTGAACTGCAGTGTCCCTCATCTGCAGCTCCCACGGTAAAGGGGGAAACCACTCATTAACAAAGCAAAGTCAATTAAACTTTCTAAGGTCTAATGTGAGGCATCACGCGGCATACACAGTCGTAAATCCCAATCAATTGCATTATAAAACATGTCCTTCAGCATGTCATCATTATGGTGTACCTGATAGCTTAAATCCAGGAAGTCCTTGACGTAATCCTCAATCGGTCGGTTGCACTGGCGTAATTCAAGCAAAGCAAACACTGGATTTATTGTTGCCGGTTGGAAATAAACAATCCTCCGCTGGGTTCTGGTATGGCAAAGTATTCTGTAACAAAGGGGCTGCCTACACAAAGCGAGAGAGAGATGAATCCATATGCAGAGTTTTTATTAGAAGACTCCCAAAAGGAAAGGCAAACAAATCCAAAAGGGTAATCCAGAAACGTAATCCAAAAATCCAGGCAAGGGTCAAAACCAAGGACACAAAAAAGAGCCATGAAACAGCCACACGAGACCGCCTACTTTCCGCCCACTTATTTAAAAGTTGATGTACTGAGCACAATGTTTTACATCTTTTCTGACTTCTAACGTCAACACACAGTATGCAGCGCTATCTTAAGGCTTTCATTGATAAAACTAAAGAGGCTGATCTCTGCGTCTTTCAGTAGTTTCATTTTGCTAGCGTGTGGAAGTTAAAATATCTAAAAATATCAGAGAAAGCTCTTACATTTACATGTACAAAACAATTTGCAGCATGTTTACTTACAACACAAGCAGCAGACTCTGACATAATATTAGTTCGGGTAAATTTAAACCCATCATTACTCCCGCTTGCATTTAAATTACAGCAGAGAGACTCGCCCACAGTCACCACAGACCACCTCGTCAGTAATCAGGACAGAAGTGGTCGAAAGTAACAGATTTAAATACCAGGTTTAAACAGAATAAGTCTCCCTCATCCACTTGTGATCTAATCAACGAAAACAGATCTTAATCCCAAGTGTAAACAGCCTCATAGTGTGTGTGTTTAAGACTTGCAGTGCATGTATTACCATACATTGGCAAATAAGTCACTTCACTTTCACTGTGGTATGCTGGTACTCTGGTAAACTTTGCAGAGGTGGTCTCGGGTGTGCACGCTACCTTGACGGAGTGCAAAACATCAACTGTCAGCTGCGTTTACATGGACATTTGTAATCCGTTTAAATGATCAATCTGAATAAAAATGCTCCATGTAAACACCTCAATCGGACTAAAAAGTGCCAATCTGATTAAAAATCTAATCCGCTTGTTAGGGGTGGTTTATACCGTTTGTAATCCGCTCAAAATGACATGTATACACTTGATCGGATGGATAACTGAAAATGGGATGCTCTGCGCATGTGCCATCTTTTCTTTTTTTAATGGCGGTTGGCAAACCCACGGAAAGGTGCATTTCCGCCACCTACAGGACGGGAGTGTGGAGCATATGCACAAGTGCAATGACGTAGAATTGCCGTAATGACATGTGACGCAAATAACTCGAGTTTGTTTTGTTGAAGGAAGTCACAAGAAGTGACTGTCTTGTTAATCTTGTTCCTATTATCCGTCCAATTCCCCATAAAGTGATACATGACAGCGTTGTCCGGTCAGTCCATGATTTATTCTCTGATCCACAAACGAATGTGTTTGGACTCGCTCTCGCGAACGGTCCCTGCAGCACAGCGTGAAGTAAAATACGCTTTTTGGGCACACGTGAATGGGTGTTTTTGCTGCTGGTTTATAATCAGTGAGGCACAAAGCAAATCTTGAAACACCGTAAAACTGTATTTGTGCAATGTGCGCATGTCAAATGATCAAATCTGATGTAAATCTTGTGTCATATAAACACGCACATCAATCCGATCACATTATTAAGTGTTCATGTAAACGCTATGATAGGATTTAATAATCGGAAGGATTTTAATCCGATGGAGGCAAAATGTGTCCATGTAAACGTAGCTACTGATTCGGATATGTGCAGCACAAATACAGTTGCGTGTCACAGCATCCCAAACAATCCATCATCATGCACACTGTGCAGTCTGATTAGTTTATGACATTAACCACAAGTGAGATTTAAAAGCATATTATCTTGTGGGTTAAACCAATCGGATGGTGCAGCGTGCATGATTTCAAACACAATGTACAATATAGTAGTTTTAATAATATTTATCAGGTTAAACACAGGAACATGTAACACAGTCACGCTACACACAAACGTTACATAAAAAGAACTGATCAATGAAAAAGACAAAAGAGTGTTTATATACAGAGTCCAGATATTTGTGAACATGTGATGACATTAATAAATGATGGATGATGGGGTGCAAAGGATTATGGGAAGTGAAGTCTGAAAAGTGAGGGCAGATGAAAGGGGGATCGTAACATTAAGCCCATGTCAGAGTTTTGACTTCATACATAAAACACTTAATTATATATTATTTTATATACATTCATTAATTAATGCATTTTTAAATAAGAGATAAATATTGCATTTTATCAAACTTAATTATTAATAAACCATGTCAATATTAGATTGTAGTATTAAATAATAGACTTTTTCCTTAAATCTTTTGTTTCTATTAAAAATATTAATATATAACCCTACATTATTATTGATCTTATTAACACACAGCAAGGGGGAGCCAGAAAAATATAAGACTTTTACACAAACACCATTTTGAAGAATACAAAATATTGTCTTTTATCTCTATCAGATCAATTCGCAGATAATATCAGATAACATCAAATTATTCTAATCTCATGAGTCACAATGTTTGTGTATCAGTTAGTTACGTATACAGCTGGGGAGGGGTTTAGACCTGACCTGATGTGTATAAATGAACACATCTGAGCTATATCACGTTCATTTGGGGAGTTAGATTGAATGGGCATGTACTGCCCTTATGTTTATGTTTCTTTACCGTGGTAATTTCTAAAATGATTCTGTTTAAACTTTGGGTGATAATTGTCTACATGTTAACAATTACAACAGAAGTCCTCTCAGACGCGATGTCTTTCAATGAGACTGAGAATATTCTCCTGTGTTATCCTTCACATCCAGACTCTTGTCCTAGAGCTCAACGTCTTACTGGAGTTAAAGTGGCAATGTACGCTTTCATTTCACTCATGATCCTCATGACAGTTTTTGGAAATCTGCTGATCATCATCTCCATCTCTCACTTCAAACAGCTTCAGTCTCCAACTCATCTGATCATTCAGTCATTGGCTGTGTGTGACTGTCTGCTGGGTTTACTGGTGATGCCCTACAGTATGGTGCGATCTGTCGAGGGCTGCTGGTTTTTGGGAGATGTTATTTGTAAAATTCACTCTAGCTTGATCGTAACCCTCTGTTTCTCTTCTTTAATACATCTTAGTTTAATATCTGTTGATAGATACTGGGCCATCTGTGACCCTCTGAGATACAAAATGAGGATCACAAACAACACTGTGACTGTATGTATCACCTTCACATGGATCTTTTCATTTGTGTACCACTTTAGCATTGTGTTTTCAGGGGTGAATGCTGTTGGTCTGGAAGCTCTTATATTACAAGCGTCTTGTTTTGGTGGCTGTGTTCTGATTTTTAACAAAGAATGGGCACTAACTTGTATAATATTGGCATTTATTATTCCAGGAACTATAATGAGCTCTCTGTATATCATCATATTCAATGTTGTGAAAAAACATGCAAAGGTTTTGTCAGAGAAAGTGTCTGTGACCACCACAGGTGTTAATAGTAAAGGCTCTGCACACAGAGAAAGAAAAGCAGCTAAAACTCTGGCTCTTGTTATGGGCGTTTTCTTTCTCTGCTGGCTGCCTTTTTCTATTGCTGCTACTGTTAATCCTTTCTTTAATTTTGTGATCCCAGCTGATGTTTTTGAGGCTTTAGTTTGGTTTGCATATTTTAACTCAACTTGTAATCCCTTGATTTATGGATTTTTTTATCCTCGCTTTCAGAAGGCCTTTAAGACTCTCATATTCACTTATATCTGTGGATTCAATCATTCAAATACTCTGAATAAAGTTTTTGAAGATAAATAATAACCAGTAACTGTATAAATAAACAAGAGAATTTAAACAACACATTCAGCAAAAAGTGCCAGACAGTTTTAGATCTGAGATGTATATTACAAATGTTTTTAACTTGTCTTTTAATATCCTGACCTCTGTCGTCTGTATGTTTTGTGATTTGAGACATTTAAACTCAAGTTGAAGTTTAATAAAAAAGTATTAAGAGTAACTGACAAATGTTTAATAATACATGAATAAAGTCATGATAAAATAATAGTACACTTTAAGCCCACTGATAACTTCAACATCAAAGAAAATAATATTTTATGCTGCTTATTATTTAAGCAATCCAGTGATTTTTTAGTTTCCTGATATTTTTGTTATTCTAATCACATTTGGCAATGTTGAGTTAGACCTACTCATGTGGATGCTGCCTCACACACAGACACCCCAAAATTTATGTTTTTCAGAACCCTTTAGAAATTATTTTATATATGCATTGATATTACGTCAAATAAGAAATAAATGTATTGTTTTTTGGTGTATGAACATACAGTACTTCTTATATCATTTTAAATCATTTTCCTTTAAATGAAAAGATACGTTTTATTAGCTAGAGCACACAGCTGATCTCAGAGTTAAACCATAGCCTTACTAAAAGAGAGATGAAGCTTGTGAACGACAAAAAATAAATATTTTGTCATTCTTTTTACATTAATTTACAAATAAATGCATAACAAACTATTTTGTAGAGCAGATTATTTTCATAAATTAACTTATTTTACAGATGTCCTGAAATGGTACAGTGCAAACTGACATGCAAACTATAGCCAACACAAGCTAACCTTGAATGAAAAAACTTTCTTAATGTGGGCACAATGAAAATTACTATGATGCTTAGTCTTTGTAAACATATTTTATATGTATTGTCTTTTTAAAAGTTATTCACTTTGTAACCATTTAAGCCCATCTTGTTTTTTGAAGAATCATTCAAATTACAAACTTTGATGTTTTTCTGAGTAAAAATGTTTAATGATAACAAGACATCTGTGTGCTTCCACATTACCAACCTTTTACCCTACCTTAACTTTATTTAGAAAAAAATATAGCCTACAAATCACAAACACTGTAGCACCAATATATAATAGATGTTTGCTTATGTGTATCTGTCACAGTTTAGCTTTAGTGTTTAGCCATCGTTTTATGCATTGTGGTAGTCTATGATCAGAACAGCAGTATAGCCTAAAACAACTGCACTCACTCCTGTTTCCACACACATCCAAAGCTGTGACCTGACATCACAAAAACATGTGTGACAGGTTTTTCAGGCAAATAAGCCGATCAAGAGGTCGTCACTAAAAGGACCTGTCATATTTGTCATGATGTCCGGTTGCCGGAGTGTGTGTGTGTGCGAATCATAGCCAGCTATAGAACTTTCGTTCAGATTTGAGGTAGCAGTGCCACATTTGGTCAACTTCAAGTGCTTTGCCAGATCATCTCGTTCACCCGCACCAACACTACGAATTTAAACCGACGGCTCCCGAACTTTTTTGACATGTTTAAAAATTATCGGGAGGTCGTGAGGTGCTCGTAACCTGCTCGGCTCGGCTTGTAATTCCTCTCACACGGTGCGAGCTGCGACCATACGGGCATGAACGATTGAACGCATGCGAGCCCCTACGACAGCAAAAATCGCACTGTGTACGCCCGCCTTTAGGGAGAATGCACATCATGTTTATTTTCTTATTTTTGCAAAAAGCACAACATTCTGTTTTAATTGGGAGTGGACACAAAAAGCTATGGTTCAAAACACCCATCATTGTGATTGTGTTCGTGCTACAGAAGCTACTAAAGCCTACTAGCTTTATTACAGCAAAATCTATTGCTTCTATGCAATTGTGGTGACCAACAAGCGATAATGAACAACACCATACGTTGGTTATGCGCATGCTCAAAGTCTTCTTCTCCGTGTATAGTGTATATCTGTGGCAGAATTACAGCGCCCCATACTGGTCCGGCATGTATACTACACCGCTTTCAGTCGGTTTCAGTAGTTTCGTGTTTACGGATAATTTTTTTAGAGCAAGGAAAAAAAAATGATCGGATAGGGAATGCACCGGCTTCGTGTGGACATAGCCTAAAACACACACACAAACACATGGATTTCCTACCGTGACAGACACTCCTTCCATATTTGGAAGATTAGCTTACAATGCAATACTGACAGGAGTTAAAATCGTCTTTACTACCTTATCAATATGAGCCAAATCTAATCCAGAAAATGCAGATGACTGAGCTGATCCATCAACTTTGCCAGCTAGAGCAAAACATAACAGATTGGTAAGGTAAGGATACTTAAACATTAAAACCATGTCTGCATTTGTGATCGTAGAAACGACCAACAACAAGCGCTACTCTGTACATTGCACCAAACTTGTATTGAATTGTCAGTAGGAAATTCTTTAAATATGAAAACATAGACTACTTACAGGCTGTGAGTCAGAAGCGGGCAGAATTATGATAATGACCGACGTGTCTACCTCAACAGGCCAAGGAAGTAAAAAGTGCAAGAAAAGAGATTTTTGTTTGAGATGATAACTCTCGTCGTCGTTAACTTTGGGATTTGTGCCTTTGCATGTCATTAACATACTAATACACACTCCAAAGGAATAGGATGGGGAGGAGGGACAATCACACTTGGGTGGAGTTCGTTCCAGTTAAGTACAATATGAGCATTCCCGTAGATCAGTTCCTTTGTCAGTCCTTGATGCATTCAGTGTTGTGCATGTACCCGTGTTTAGTATAATGCTGGGTACACACCAAAAGATTTTTTACATCTTATAAGATTTTTTAAAATGTGACAGACCACAAACACGAGGATAAAATATCCTAGATTTAACCGTTTTAAACCTATTGTGTGTGGTGTGCTATGATGTGTCAAAGGCAGCACACCACCAGTGATGGGAGTAACACACTGTAATTACACTACTTTTAGCAGTAACGAGCATTTAACAAAGTATTTTTTAAACTGAGAGAATGAAAGGGACATGTTTTTATATTGACCAAATTAAATGTGTTAATGTATCTTTTGCGCTCTGTGGGAGGCAGGGTGGACAGATAATTACTCAACATGTTTAATCTGAGTGATTTCTTAAGTTATTTATGCCTGCTGGGTGTGTACGAACGTTGCTTTGTTCCACTATTTTGTATGGAAGTCAATGGGAAGTCTAGTTGGTTTTCCTCCAAAAGGGGGTGTGAACCTGTTCAGAGACATTCTGTGACGTTGCACCAATCTAACAAAAGAGTTAGAACTATCATTTTATCGTTCCACCACCAGCAAATGAGCTTGCTGCAATATTTTCGTCATACATTACATGTAGCCAGTGGTCAGTTGATTCCATTGATATGCGGGTGCTTATAGGCTTGCATGAAGTGATGAGTAGTTCATTCACAACTTGTTGCTGTCTGCGTTGTTTGGCGCGCTGTTATCCAGCACACCTGTTTTTCTCCTAGGGTTTTTTCCACCCCCTGGGAGTCAGCCAACTTTAGCTTAACCTAACACCCCCTTCTATACGTTACATATTACTACACTTTTTTGCTGAATTGACAACCTGCACAGGAGCCACAAAGTCTATTTTGGTAAGGTAGGTTAGAGCTGTAATCGGGCCTTAAAAGTTAAGCCCGAAATGTCCGGACCCGACAGAATGAAGCCCGAACCCGAACGTACATTTAGATTGACAGCTTTTTAAAAGCCTGAACCCTTTTACAGCCCGACATTATTTAAATGTGCGCACACACACAGCTTTTGTCAAGAATGAGAAATTTACACAGGTTTTAACATTATTTATTCATGACTAATAATCTACACGCCACTTGGAAGTTGAAACAAAGAAATAAAATAAGTCATCTGTAACATTGTAACATCTCATTCTAAATAGGCTTAACTTATGCCATACACTATAAATATGCCAATAAAATTATTATTTCTTAACAAATTAAATTAAGATAATACATTCTGAATTAAGATGGGAATTTGGCAATAACGAAATTAAGAGAAAGGCTCCGCAGGATTTGCGTCGGCACTTCTCTCCATTACTGCCAAGATTAGTCTATATCCTCTGTCTAAATTATGTATTTAAGGCTCGATTCATATTTAGTTATACATTGAAAAACCTACTCACCAAGATTAGGCTACATGTTTTTGATGAGAAAAATCATTAAATCCACTGTAAATGAATTTAGCGCGGTCCTGCGCTACTGATAGTGCATCCAGCAGCATTGAACTTGACCGCTCATTTACCTCACAAAGCCGGAGCGCAAGCCCGAGCCCGGCCCGAGCCCGTGTAAAATGTTAGAAATGAAGCCCGAACCCGCCCGAGCCCGTCGGGTCCCGACGGGTCCCGTCGGGTTCGGGCAAAGATCTTCAGCTCTAAGGTAGGTACGCGATATGTTTGTATTGAGATGGATTCAGATATTCTACTTCGATGAAACATTGTGTTGTTTATGAAATTTGTGTTTGTTTACGGATTAGCGTAACAATATAGTTACTACGTCTACACAACCGAAAGTGTGCTTTAACTAATTCTGATGTAAACCAATTGTTTATGTTGGTTATTTTGTACTGCAAATTTTTCTCACTGGTGAATGAGACATGAGATGTGACCATCTGATCTGTGCGTGTTCATAAGAGTGTTTAGAAAGAGGTATGACTTTGGATGGCGATTTGAATGGAGGGTGGGATCGTGATTTCATTGCTATTCGGCTACCGTTAGCATTTTCAAAATGTGATACCCTACCTTTAACACTGGTTGGAAATGACAATGACAGGGAGAAGAACGACTGAGACAGACCAGATAGGAGAGGGGCCCAGGCTGAAGACGAGCAGACAGAGAGCCAGATGGAAGCCGAGGTTCCAGAGGGCCAAGGTGGAGCTGGAGGCTCAAAGGACTAAGGCAGAGACAGTGATCTGGAAGACAGTGGTGAAGCCAGGGTGACTGAGGACCAAGGTGACATTGGAGGGAAGGAGGAGCCCAACAGAGCGACGAGGTGTGGCCAGAGAAGTGGAGTCCTGACCAAGGTGGAGCAGGAGGGACAAGAAAGTGTGGTGGAGATAATGAGGTGACAGGCCACTGTGGAGCCAAGGTGGAGCTGATTGGTTGAATGGCTGAGGTGGAGTCTGGGTCTCTGAGACTGGAGGCGGGGGCATGGGGAACACCATTCATGAGGTAGCTGACAGCTGGAGATCCCGAAGCTTATCCGACCCACTGATTTTGGCTTGTTTGAGGATAAGCTGATGTGTCTTCAGATAGCAGACCCAGTATAGCAAGACAGGCTGGCATAGAAAGAAGAGGAGTGTGTGGGAGGCGGTGTGGGATCATTTCAGAGACTGGAGATGCCTCAGTTGATGAAGGTGAGCTGAGTGAAACCAGCGGTGATGAAGGAGAGCTGGACAGGACCAGCAGAGATGAAGGAAAGCTGGGCAGGACCAGTGGAGATGAAGGAGAGTTGGGTGGGAGCAGCAGAGACGAGGGAGTGCGGAGGTAGCAGACAACTCCATTTATATAACTTAAATATACAAATACCCAATTAAGATCAGTTTCAGGGGCGGGAGTATAGGCAAAGTCCATACCCCCCTCGATCTTTAGGAGGATGCCCACGGCAAAGCACTGCTTTAACAGCTCATACACCTGGTCAGACTTTCAGTACGGGTCTGACTCTGGGGCGAAGACATGCTCAGTCATGCTAAACACTGGCTCCAGTGTTGCTGTAGGCTAAGGCTCTTCATCTACGTTGTGCAGCAGATCACGCTCCGTGCTGGGGGTGATGGCTGACTGGGTTCTGGGTTGGGAGTGGGGCTTGGAACGTACTCAATGGTGAAGGCAGATCTGCATAAAACCAGCACCCACTCAACAAATGCGGCAAAGCTCCATCGAGGACCCTCCCCGGACAACTGTTCTTGTGTGGTGGTGTTGAGGCAAAAATGCATAAAGGTGCAGAGGCAGTTTCTCGGGAAGGTGGTGAGTGGTGATGATTTAACATTCACATAAGTGTTCCTTAAATGAATGTTCTCAAGGCACATTAAGCGAACAGCGGGGAGGTCCGTGGTGTGCAGGGGACAGGGAAAAACAAACATGAAGACTTACAAAAAACACTATCAACGGACACTGCTTACTGTTTTATGGTTCTTCTGTCAAGTTTGTACCATACATGAGAGATGAGGAGTACAATGGTGTAGTTTTAATCATCTTTAGCAGGTTAAACACAAGAACATGTAACAGAGTCATGGCATACACAAACCTTATACAGAGGCAATCCAACCAATGACAAAGACAATGGAGTGTATAGGTGTGTTCGACTTCATGCGGGGCTGCGCAGACCGATCGGCGGCTGACTTGAAGCAGTGCATTCCGGTTAGTAATTTTGTCCGACTTTAGCTGGCGCTGAAGGCACGTGACTTTGTCAAATGGCTTTAACATACCGCTAGAGCGATTCGAGATCGGCCGCCTGAGTCAGCCAGCGCAGTTCCTGAAGAGGAGCTGCACAGGTTGTAATGACGACACAGCTGTTTCACGATTGGTCGGATTCACCACATCAGTGTGTTTCGTGTTTTTTTCACGCCCTCAGTTCCACGAATGCTCACAAATCTGTATTTTCATAACAGTTAAAGCTCTTTTCATGTGGTCGCGATGTTATATTGTGTCATCTTCATCAAAATAAAATGGATAAAAAACTTAGACCCCACTACATTGGTATTTAAATAATATATGCTTATGCTGAACTTTATTTTTGTATAAACATGATGTATGCCTCTTCTGTTCCACTCATGCTCATACTGTCACGTTCGTTTAACAGAACCCAAATGCAAGACACGGGGATATCAAAAATAGGGATTTATTATAACAGAAAACACACAAAAAAAACACGCCACACTGGGTAACGATGAAACAATAACTAGATAAAACACAAAAACACTGGAAAACTAGACTAAAAAGACTTGTTTGTTGTGTTATGGAATCACACATAACACAACAATGAACAGGCACAGACTAACAAACACAAGGATCTAAAATAGGGGAGAACTAATGAAGACAACAGATGACATGGATTAAACAATGAGGGTGACAAGGGAACGAGGTAAAAGTGACAAGACACCGGGAACATGTGGTCTAGTAAAACCAATACTCAGACCACGTGATCCCACACAGAACATGGGCATGTCATGATTCTGCCACAAGACTAGATTAAACACAGGATAAGCTGGCAGAACCATGACACATACACGGACATTCAAAACAGTATAATTCACTTTTTATGTTGTTTACGTCTAACAAATCATGTTTACTGCGATAAAGCAAGCAAACGCCACGTGACCAGCCATGCCTTATGTAAATGCAGCAAACTACTGGAACCACAGCGTGTCTGACTTCACGTCTCCGTTTTCAGCTCCTCCCCGCCTGCACGGCTAATCTCGCAGATCAGTTACATCCAGCCACAGCCGATGTCGAACACACCTAATATTTACAAAGTCCGGATAATTGTGAACAGGTGATGGGGTGCAGAGGATTAAATAATGAATACATTTTCAAATAAGAGATAAATCTTGCATTTTAACTTAATCTTTAATAAACCATGTCAATATCTATGATAAACACCTAAACTTTTTATTAAAGATTTTAGTAAATAAATAATAGACATTTCCCTTAAATCTTTTGTTTCTATTAAAACATTAATATATTAACCTACATTATTAACATTATTCTTATTAAACTTTTGGGACAGTTCACCCAAAAATGAAAATTCTGCCATAATTTACTCACCCTTGTTACAAACATGTATACATTTTTTTGTTCTGATGAACACAAAAGAAGATATTTAGAGAAATGTTTGTAACCAAGCCATTCGTGGACCCTATTCACTTCCATAGTAATACAAATGAATACTATGGAAGTAAATGGGGTCCGCAAACTGTTTGGTTACAAACATTTCTAAAAATATCTTCTTTTGTGTTCATCAGAACAAAGAAATGTATACAGGTTTGTAACAATATAAGGGTGAGTAAATGATGACAGAATTTTCATTTTAAAGTGATCTTTCCCTTTAACACATAGCAAGGAGGAGCCAGGATAATATAAGACTTTCAGAAACCTCATTTTGAAGGATACAAAATATCGTCTGTTATTGCTATCAGATCAAGTCACAGATAATATCAGATAACATCAAATTATTCTAATCTCATGGGTCACAATGTTTGTGTATCAGTTAGTTACGTATACAGCTGGGGAGGGGTTTAGACCTGACCTGATGTGTATAAATGAACACATCTCAGCTACAGTATATCAAATTTATTTGATGAGTTAGATTGAGTGGGCATGTACTGTATTTATGTTTCTTTAGAGTTGTAATTTCTAAAATGATTCTGTTTAAACTTTGGGTAATAATTGTCTACCTGTTAACAATTACAAAGGAAGTCCTGTCAGATTTTCGTGCAGACGCAATGTCTTTCAATGAGACTGAGAATATTCTCCTGTGTTATCCTTCACATCCAGACTCTTGTCCTAGAACTCATCGTCTCACCGGGGTTAAAGTGACAATGTACGCTTTCATTTCACTCATGATCCTCATGACTGTTTTTGGGAATCTGCTGATCATCATCTCCATCTCTCACTTCAAACAGCTTCAGTCTCCAACTCATCTGCTCGTTCAGTCATTGGCTGTATGTGACTGTCTGTTGGGTTTACTGGTGATGCCCTACAGTATGATGCGATCTGTCGAGGGCTGCTGGTTTTTGGGAGATGTTATTTGTAAAATTCATTCTAGCTTGAACATGACCTTCTGTTTGTCTTCTTTAATACATCTTAGTTTAATATCTATTGATAGATACTGGGCCATTTGTGACCCTCTGAGGTACAAAATGAGGATCACAAACAACACTGTGACTGTATTAATCACCCTTACATGGATCTTTTCATTTGTGTACAACTTTAGCATTGTGTTTTCAGGGGTGACTGCTGTTGGTATGGAAACTCTTATATTACAGATGTCTTGTTTTGGTGCCTGTGCTGTGTTTATTAACAAAGAATGGGGACTAATTAGCTTTATTTTGTCATTTATTATTCCAGGAACTATAATGAGCTCTCTGTATATCATCATATTCAGTGTTGTGCAAAAACATGCAAAGGTTTTGTCAGAGAAAGTGTCTGTGACCACCACAGGTGTTAATAGTAAAGGCTCTACACACAGAGAAAGAAAAGCAGCTAAAACTCTGGCTCTTGTTATGGGCGTTTTCTTTCTCTGCTGGCTGCCTTTTTCTATTGCTGCTACTTTTAATCCTTTCTTTAATTTTGTGACCCCAGCTGATGTTTTTGAGGCTCTAGGTTGGTTTGCATATTTTAAATCAACTTGTAATACCTTTGATCTATGGATTTTTCTATCCTTGCTTCCAGAAGGCATTTAAGAGTCTCATATTCACTTATATCTGTGGATTCAATCATTCAAATACTCTGACATTTGAATGAATACAGTTTTTAAAGATAAATAATAACCAGTGACTGAATAAATAATCAAAATAATTTAAACAACACATTGAGCAAAAAGTGCCAAACAGTTTTAAATCTGAGATATATATTACAAATGTTTTTAACTTGTCTTTTAATGTTCTGTCCTCAATAGTCTGTATGTTTTGTGATTTGAGACATTTAAACCCAAGTTGAAGTTTAATACAAAAGTATTCAGAGGAACTGAAAACTGTTTAATCATATATGAATAAAGTCATAATTCAATAACAGGGTAAGTGTACTTTTAAGCCCACTGTAACTTTGACATCAAATTATAAAAAGAAAATCATATTTGATGCTGCTCATTATTTTAAGCAATCCAGTGATTTGTTAGTTTCCTGATGACATTTTGTTTCATGACAATCACATTTGACAATGTTAAGTTAAACCCATTCATATGGATGCTGTCGTAGGACCCTTTTTCAGGACCCTTCAGAAATAAACACATTTTTGCAACTGTCAGTCATTTCTTTTATGTATGCATTGATATTACGTCAAATAAGAAATAAATGTATCATTTTTTCTTTTGTGTGTGTGTGTGTATGAACATATAGTACTTATATTATTTTATATAATTTTGCTTTAAATGAAAAGATAAGTTTTATTAGCTAGTGCACACAGCTAATCTCAGGGTCAAATAGGGGTGTCACGATTCTCCAAATCCTCGATTCGATTACATTTTCGATTCTAAAGTCACGATTCGATTCGATTCTCGTTTTTTTTTTTTGATAGACAAAAAATAACACAGTCTCACCCCATGTCGTCAATATTTGACGACACTTGACCATTCGACCATTTTTTGACGAACTGGGGACTTCAATACTATTACGTCCGTTGCATTCTCTTCTCCTATTTTCTTACCATTTTCGCGTCGGTTTAGGGTTAGATTATGCAAAATTAAACAGTGTATGCGAAATTAAACAGTGTACGCGAAATTAAACAGTTGTCACCTGGCGTTGGGGTTAGAAACAGTTGTCACCTGGCGTTGGGGTTAGAGTTAGGTTTGGGTAGGGATGTCATTATGTAAATCTAACCCTAAACCGACGCGAAAATGGTAAGAAAAAAGGGGAAGAGAATGCAACGGACGTAATAGTATTGAAGTCCCCAGTTCGTCAAAAAATGACGCGAAAGGTATACCCTATGCGTCACAAATTGACGAATGGTCAAGTGTCGTCAAATATTTTATTTCGAAGTTTGAGGTTGTGACGAAATCGTGACACCCTTAGGGTCAAACCATAGCCTTACTAAAAGAGAGATTGAGAAAAATGAAGCATGCGAACTACAAACAATAAATATTTTGTTATTCTTTTTACATTCATTTACAAATAAATACATCTATATAACATATACCGGACAGGGGTTATCTTAAGACAGCACTAGGCCTTAGTTTAATTAGGAAATATAAATAGTTTTTACAAACATGCCTTTCCAAAAACTTTACTGGCATGCATTTTGAGGCAAAACAAAGGGCACTGATGTATTTTAAGATATGTCAGTGCAGGTTGTTTTCAGTTTGGACAGCTCTTACATTTATTTTATTATATTACATAAATTATTTTGTAGATTATTTTGTTAATTTTATCAAGTAACTTTTA
This sequence comes from Misgurnus anguillicaudatus, assembly GCF_027580225.2. Lineage (NCBI taxonomy): Eukaryota > Metazoa > Chordata > Actinopteri > Cypriniformes > Cobitidae > Misgurnus > Misgurnus anguillicaudatus. The sequence goes on along the minus strand of NC_073354.2, from coordinate 35,313,851 downwards.
ACTTTTACAGATGGCCTTTAATTTGTACAGTGCCACAAAAGACATGCAAACTATTCAATTCAATTTATTTATATAGCACTTTTCACAATTGTTAATTGTTTCAAAGCAGCTTTACATGAATAGGTGGAGGGGAAAACACATAATAATCGATAGATAATATAAGAAGTAGAATACAGCGGCTAAGAATAAACCGTACAGGCGATCGTAGTAATAATTTAACGTATAGACCGTTTCAGCAGTAATAACATAAACAAGCTGCACGTAGCTTCCGGTAAACTCCGCTAAGATGTGGGAGACTCGGGTTCGAATCCAGTGTGACACAGCATTGTGTCACTGAGCAAGACACTTAAAAAATTACTATCAGAATACAATCCATCACGTACAATGCGATCACAAAATTCTGGCCAACTAATTATCCCTGAATATCAAAAGTGTCTAGCTATCTTTTCTGGTGTGGTTGGAGACTTTTGTAGACTGACATGAATATACGCATCGTTTTCTCTTCTCAACGAGCAGCGGTGCTGCTGCTGTGCCCCATCTCAAAGCACTGGCGACAGGGCGATGGCAAGTACAACAAGCTCAAAGGTAGCGGTCGCAAACACAAAGTATAAAGCACTACTTTTCCATTGTTGAGGTGAAAGGCAAGAATGTTTGTGTAATGTGCAACTTATGTCCATGAAGAAAAAGTCTCTCCATGTCTGTGGCAAGTAATTCTGATCTAATAAAGCACCTCACATCACGCCACATGCTGCCACAAAATTAGTAATTTCTCTTTAGTATCCATTTTAGTCATTTAACATATTTAATTTTGTAAGGGGCATTCAAGTTATTTGAAATATTAGAATTTTTTTAAGTAACGCAGTAATAACTTTTCCTGGTAATTAATTACTTTTATAATAATGTAACGCAGTTACTAACTCAGTTACTATTTGTGAGAAGTAATTACTTCTTTAAAGTAACGTTCTCAACACTGATAATCACTTGGTAGTTCAAATGTGTTTTTTAGAAACTATTAAGTTTAGTTTTCTGTTAAAAAAACAAGGGTAAATGTACAAAAATTGGCATATAAAGGGTTAAAATTTCCACAAATGTAATTAATATTTAATGTGTATGTTTCAGGCAGAAGTAGTTCTAAAAGGTTGAATCGTTTAAAATGAAAAAAAAGATGTATGATATTTTTGGAGCAGTTTTTGGGAAGGTGACATTTTTTGTCCTTAGGAACACTTACGTAAGTTTTTTTAAGGATCTCTTGAGGGTTGAGATACATGGGGGCTAGGCCATTTAAGGCTTTGTAGATGATTAGTAATATTTTAAATTGTATGCGATATTTAACTTGTAGCCAGTGTAAAGATGCCAAAATTGGTCATACTTTTAAATCGAGTAAGCACTCTTGCAGCAGCGTTTTGAACTATCTGAAGCTTGTTTCCTGATAATGTCTCCTAGAGGTAACGTATATAACAAGAATAGGATAGGACCTAAAACTGAACCCTGTGGTATGCCGTATTTAACCAGGGAGTGATATGACATTTTTCTCATTTACATAAACAAAGTGGTAGCGATTGGACATTTGTGTGCTTTCACCTCACAAAATTTTTACCCTACCCGCCTTACTACCATAATTTACAACTATATTTAGATAGGCCTACAAATCACAAACGCTGTAGCGCCAATATATAATACAGGGGTCTCCAACACGTCGCTCGCAAGCTACTGGTAGCTTGTGTCTTAATTGCAGGTAGCTCGCTCGTGGATTTATTTATTTATTTTCTGTGGTTATGGCGCATTTGGATGTCTGGTTAGTGTTACTAGCGCCTGTGGTAGTAAAAACTGGGTGTGTGTTTGCCGTCGCATTGAGCTGTGTAGACCGGCGTATGACATCAGTAATTTAACATATGATTTGACAAACAGATAAGTCCGCAAACCTGTGCCGTGGCAAACGGACGATCCACACAACACTGTGAAGCCGCACCACGGCAACAGGCCAATCTGCGCAACGCTATGAAGCCGAACACACCTCGAGTCGAGGCACTATTGTTAAAAAGGATACCATGATTTTCGGATTCACTTTTTGTAAAACGAAAATACAGTTGTCGTCACAAGTTCAATGGGTTATCATACAGGTGAGAGGACTACATGACACAGCTAATGTTAATCGCTAAAATGAAAGCAAAAGACTTAAAGTTGCTTAATGTTATGAAGCTTGTGCTTTGACTGGACATGTTATATAAATAAATAAATAAATAAATAAATAAATATATATATATATATATATATATATATATATATATATATATATATATATATATCACAAAGTGTTATATATTTTGATCAGCTGATTACTTACAATATCTCTAATGTTTTCAATTACTTGTAAATTGTGAGAAAATGTGATTCTAAACAGTGACACGGGGCAGTGCAGTCGCCTTTCAATTATGTTAATATCCATATTACCCATTGTTACCTTTTACTGACATGTAATATGTATGACTAACAATTTAGTTTTGAACATTACATGAAACCTTACATAATTAAATAAAACGCAACATTTATAAAAGTTTATTATTTTTTATTCCGTTAACATGATTTCTCATTCCCATCTGATTGATGGCCAAATCTAGTTTTAAAGACAACAAATCTAGTTTCTTGTGTCTTTTTTGAAAACACCCATTAAACATTCTGAAAAGGGATACAAAACAATCTCAACATGTTTAGGCATCCATCAGTCTACAGTTAGACAAATTGTCTATAAATGAAAACAGTTTAATACTGTAGTTACTCTTCCTATAAGTGGGCGCAAAGCCAAGATGACTCCTAAGGAACAATGCAGAATGCTCAATGAAGTAAAGAAAAACCCACGAGTAACAGCTGAAGGCTTGAAGACATCACTGGAACTGGCACACATCTCTGTTCACGAGTCTACCATACGTAAGTCTTTAAACAGGCACGGTGTCTATGGCGGAACATCACGGAGGAAGCCGCTGCTCCTCAAAAAACATTGCTGTAAGCCTGAAGTTTGCAAAAGAGCATCTTGGCAAACCCAATGCTATAATATTTTATGGACTGATGAAACAAAAATTTAATTGTTTGGAAGGAATACTACGGCACAAAAAGGGCACAGCTTACCAACACCAAAACATCATCCCAACAGCAAATTATGGTCAAGGGAACATCATTATTTGAGCATGCTTTGCTGCATCAGGGCCTGGACTACTTGCCATCACCTAGGGGAAAATTAATTCCCAAGTTTAACAAAATATCCTACTGGATAATTTCAGGATGACGTGCGCCAGTTGAGGCTCAGTAGAAGTTGGTAGATGCAGCAGGACAATGACCTTAAGCATAGAAGTAAATCCACCACAGGCTGGCTTAAGAAAAAGGATTTTTTGGAGTGGCCTAGTCAAACCCCAGACCATAACCTCAGAGAAATGACCCCAAGAGAGCGGTTCACACAAGACATGCTACACATGTGTCTGAGTTGAAGCGGTTTTGTAAAGGGGAATGGACAAAAATTCCTTCTGAACGATGCTTGGGCCTAATTCACAACTACTGAAAGCACTTGCTTGAAGTAATTGCTGCCAAAGGAGGTTCAACAAGCCAAATACATCCAAGGGTTTGCTTACATTTTTGTCCAGCACTGTGAATGTTTAATGTGTGTTTTAAACAAAGACACAAGAAACTCGAATCATGCACATTGTATTTGTCTATTGTTGTGACCTAGATGAGGATCACATCACATTTATGGCAAATCACAGCAGAAAACCAGTTTATTCCTAGGGGTTCACATACTTTTGCTTGCTAGTGTATTAACCTACATTATAAACATTAATCCTGTTAACATGAATTAATGGGGGAGCAAGAATAATGTCAGACTTTCACAAACACATTTTTGAATAATACAAAATATCATCTGTTATCACTATTAGCAAAAACACAAATATGATCTACATCAAATTATTCTAATCTCATGAGTCACAATGTTTGTGTATCAGTTAGTTACGTAGCTGGGGAGGGCTTGAGACCTGACCTGGACTGTATATATGAACACATCTGAGCTATATCACATTCATTTTGTGGAAGTTGGATTGAATGGGCATGTACTGCATTTATGTTCATGTTTCTTTAGATATTTGCTTTTTCCATGTTGTAATTTCTAAAATGATTTTATTTAAACTTTGGGTTATAATTGTCTACCTTTTAACAATAACAAAGGAAGTTCTTTCAGATTTTCAGGCAGGCGTGATGTCTTTCAATGAGACTGAAGATATTCTCCTGTGTTATCCTTTACATCCAGACTCTTGTCCTAGAGCTCATCGTCTTACTGTTGTTAAAGTGGCGATGTATGCTTGTATTTCACTCATGATCCTCATGACAGTTTTTGGGAATCCGCTGATCATCATCTCCATCTCTCACTTCAAACAGCTTCAGTCTCCAACTCATCTGCTCGTTCAGTCATTGGCTGTGTGTGACTTTCTGCTGGGTTTTTTGGTGATGCCCTACAGTATGATGCGATCTGTCGAGGGCTGCTGGTTTTTGGGAGACGTTATTTGTAAAGTTCATTCTAGCATGGACATGATGCTCTGTACTTCTTCTTTGTTACATCTTAGTTTAATATCTATTGATAGATACTGGGCCATCTGTGACCCTCTGAGGTACAAAATGAGGATCACAAACAACACTGTGGCTGTATTTATCACCCTTACATGGATCTTTTCATTTGTGTACAACTTTTCTGTTGTATTTTCAGGAGTGACTGCTGTTGGTTTGGAAGCCTATATATTACAAATGTCTTGTTTTGGTGGCTGTGTTGTGTTTATTAACAAAGAATGGGGACTAATTAGCTTTATTTTGGCATTTATTATTCCAGGAGCTATAATGAGCTCTTTGTATATCATCATATTTGCTGTTGTGAGAAAACATGCAAAGGTTTTGTCAAAGAAAGTGTCTGTGACCACCACAGGTGTTAACAGTCAAAGCTCTGCACACAGAGAAAGAAAAGCAGCTAAAACTCTGGCTCTTGTTATGGGCGTTTTCTTTCTCTGTTGGCTGCCTTTTTCTATTGCCACTGCTGTTTACCCTTACTTTAATTTTGTGACCACAGCTGATGTTTTTGAGGCTTTAGTTTGGCTTGCATATTTTAACTCAACTTTTAATCCTTTGATCTATGGATTTTTCTATCCTCGCTTTCAGAAGGCCTTTAAGACTCTCATATTCACTTTTATCTGCGGAATCAATCATTCAGATACTCTGACATTTGAATGAACACATTCTGAAGATAAATAATAACCAGTGACTGAAAAAATAAACGAGGATTTAAACAACTAATGAACAAAAAGCGTCTTACATTTTTAGATCTGAGATGTTAATGGCAAATGTTTTTAATTTGTCTTTTAAAATATTGACCTGTCTGTATATTTTGCGATATGAGAGGAAGTATTGAGAGGAAATAACAACTGTTTAATCATACATTAATCAATCCAGTAATTTGTTAATTCCCTGACATTTCTGTTTCATGCCTGTTTTCACATTTGTCAATGTGGAGTTAACCCCATTCATGTGGACGCTGTCTCATTCCTCACACAAAGACAGTCTTCAGAAATAAACACATTTCTGCAATCATCAGTCATTTCTTCCATATATGCATTGATATTACATTAAATAAGAAATAAATGTATCCTTTTTTTGTGTATATGAACATAGTACTTCTTATATCATTTTATATAATTTTCCTTTAATTGTCCTCAAAATATGAGTTTTATTAGTTCATTTATTATCTTTTATTACATCGTTAATCTCAGGGTCAAACCATAACCTTACTAAAAGAGAGATTGACAAAAATGAAGCTTGTGAACTACAAACAATATTTTTTATTCTTATTAAATTTATTTACAAATAATTACATAATAAATTATTTTGTAGAGCAGATTATTTTTATAAATTAACTTATTTTACACATGACCTGAAATGGTACAGTGCCACAAAAGACATGCAACCTATAGCCAACACAAGCTAACCTTGAATGAAAAAAAAAAATTTCTTAATGTAGGCACCATGAAAATTACTATGATGGTTTTTCCACAGTATATTGCATGTCTTTGTAAGGATTTTATATGTATTGTCTTTTTCACCATTATTAACGGTGTTTAATCATTTAAGACCACCTTATGTTTTTCGATGAAGAATCTCTCGAATTACAAACTTTGATAATTCCTTTAATTAAAGTGTTTAATGGTAACAGACATTTGTGTGCTTTCACTTTACCAACATTTTACCTTACCTTATTATTACTTTAATTTACAACTATATTTAGATAGGCCTACAAATCACAAATGCTGTAGCATCATAATAGATGTTTATTCATGTTTATCTGTCACAGTTTAGCTCTAGTTTCCCTTTTCATTTAGTTTATGATGTTTATTAGTTGATTATTTTGCTAATTAATGCCTCTTCTGTTTTCTTTTGTAACTCATTGTAATAGCTAATGCAGACATTCAGGTGCGGGTCAGACATTCAGTACGGGTCTGACTCTGGCACGATAACATGCTCAGTCACATGTCGCTGTAGGCTAAGGCTCTCCATCTGCGGTGGGCTTTGGCTCATGCTCTGTGGTGTGAGGTGATGGCTGACTGGGTTCTGGGTCGGGAGTGGGGCTGGCAACGTACTCAATGGTGAACGCAAAATTAACCTACATTATTAACATCAATCTTATTAAAACCAGCAGCCATGTCATCCTGTAGCCCAAGACAGCTTGCCCACTGAAGCTAAGCAGGGCTGAGCCTGGTCAGTACTTGGATGGGAGACCACCTGGGAAAACAAGGTTGCTGCTGGTAGAGGTGTTAGTGAGACCAGCAGGAGGTGTTTACCCTGTGGTCTGTGTAGGTCCTAACACCCCAGTATAGTGACGGGGACACTATACTGTCAAAAAGCATCGTCCTTCGGATGAGACGTTAAACCGAGGTCCTGACTCTCTGTGGTCATTAAAAATCCCAGGATGTCTTTCGAAAAGAGTAGGGGTGTACCCTGGCATCCTGGCCAAACTTGCCTGTTGGCCTACTAATCATCCCCCCATACTAATTGGCTATATCACTCTGTCTCCTCTCCACTAATAAGCTGGTGTGTGGTGGGTGTTCTGGTGCAATATGGCTGCCGTCGCATCATCCAGGTGGATGCTGCACATTGGTGGTGGTTGAGGAGATTCCCCCATTCATATGTGAAGCGCTTTGAGGTCTGCAGAAAAAGTGCTATATAACATTATTATTATTATTATTATTATTATTATTATTATTATTATAGCACATAGCAAGGGGGAGCCAGAAAAATATAAGACTTTCACAAAACCCATTTTGAAGGATACAAAATATTGTCTGTTATCGGTATCAGATCAAGTCACAGATAATATCAGATAACATCAAATTATTCTAATCTCATGAGTCACAATGTTTGTGTATCAGTTAGTTACGTATACAGCTGGGGAGGGGTTTAGACCTGACCTGATGTGTATAAATGAACACATCTCAGCTATTTGAAGTTTATTTGGGGAGTTGGATTGAATGGGCATGTACTGTATTTATGTTCATGTTTCTTTAGATATTTGCCTTAACCATGTTGTAATTTCTAAAATGATTCTGTTTAAACTTTGGGTAATAATTATCTACCTGTTAACAATAACAAAGGAAGTCCTGTCAGATTTTCGGCCAGACGCAATCTCTTTCAATGAGACTGAGAATATTCTCCTGTGTTATCCTTTACATCCAGACTCTTGTCCTAGAGCTCATCGTCTCACTGGAGTTAAAGTGGCAATGTACACTGTAATGTTACTCATGATCCTCATGACAGTTTTGGGGAATCTGTTGATCATCATCTCCATCTCTCACTTCAAACAGCTTCAGTCTCCAACTCATCTGATCGTTCAGTCATTGGCTGTGTGTGACTGTCTGCAGGGTTCACTGGTGATGCCCTACAGTATGGTGCGATCAGTCGAGGGCTGCTGGTTTTTGGGAGATGTTGTTTGTAAAGTTCATTCTAGCTTGGACACAACCTTCAGTATCTCTTCTTTAATACATCTTAGTTTAATATCTATTGATAGATACTGGGCCATCTGTGACCCTCTGAGGTACAAAATGAGGATCACAAACAACACTGTGACTGTATTAATAACCCTTACATGGATCTTTTCATTTGTGTACAGCTTTTCTGTTGTATTTTCAGGGGTGAATGCTGTTGGTCTGGAAGCTTTTATTTTACAGATGTCTTGTTTTGGTGGCTGTGTTCTGTTTTTTAACAAAGAATGGGGACTAACTTGTGTCATTTTAGTATTTATTATTCCAGGAACTATAATGAGCTCTCTGTATATGATCATATTCAATGTTGTGAAAAAACACGCAAAGGTTTTGTCAGTGAAAGTGTCTGTGACCAGCACAGGTGTTAACAGTCAAAGCTCTGCACACAGAGAAAGAAAAGCAGCTAAAACTCTGGCTCTTGTTATGGGTGTTTTCTTTATCTGCTGGCTTCCTTATTCTATTGCCACTGCTGTTGATCCTTTCCTTAATTTTGTGACCCCAGCTGATGTTTTTGAGGCTTTAGGTTGGTTTGCATATTTTAACTCTGCTTGTAATCCTTTGATCTATGGATTTTTTTATCCTTGCTTTCAGAAGGCCTTTAAGACTCTTATATTCACTTATTTCTGTGGATGCAACCGTTCACATACTCTGACATTTGAATGAATAAAGTTTCTGTAGATGAATAATAACTAATGACTGAATAAATAAACAGCAGACGTTAAACAGCACAACAAACAAAAAGTGCCAGACAGTTTTAGATCTGAGATGCATATGACACGTGTTGGTCTTTTAATATCCTGACCTCAATAATCTGTGTGTTTTGTGATACGAGACATTTAAGCCCAAGTTGACGTTTAATAAAGTATTCAGAGGAACTGAAAACTGTGTAATCATTCCATGAATAAAGTAATGATTCAATAATTGGGTAACTGTGCCCTTTAAGCCCACTTTCAACTGTGATGTAAAATTATAAAAAGAGAAAATCATATTTTATTCTGCTCATTATTTTAAGCAATCCAGTGATTTGTTCCTTTCCTGACATTTTGTTTCATGCATGTTGTCATTTGTCAATGTTGAGTTAGACCCATTCATGTAGATGCTGTCTCAGTTCCCTTTCAGTGGGTCACTACGACGTCACGTCGTGACCGACGAATTGGGAACTCGCTTAGAGGGACCAATCTGCTTTGATAACTACTAAAACGCGAATGAACTTGGCATTGAGATATTTGCATAATGCTGGCGCCGCCCTGCCAGGTGCGTATATAAGCAGCAGGTGCAAATATGGAAATTAGCTTTTTCGCTTCGAAAGCCGGCATTATCTGCTACTGAGAAGCTACTTGCTCTTCTGGGAACGGTTGCTGAAGTTGGTTGACAAGCAGTACTAACACAGCGGACACTCGCAGTATTCCACTGCTCTGCATCTTTTTTGTTTTGAGTTTAGTGTGTGCGTTGCCTCTCCCTGTGCGCATCATCAGCTGAGCACCTAAAGAGTGATTATAGTAGTCTTTCACACATTAAATAAATACAAGCATTTGAGAAAAAAATGTGTGTGTAACAATGTATTGGATCCATGCATTTAAAGTGACAGTAGCTACACCCATTTTTAGAGTATAAACCTGAGGCTGTTTTTACTGTTAATCAAATCACAGACAAAGAAAATCATAATTCCCTTGTTTTGACTAAATAACTTTTGAAACTTTTATTAAGAATTAATCCAATATACACAGTAAAGACTATGCAATATTATCTGATTACTTTATTTAGTTTCTGTACTATACCTGAAAATTACAGACCAGCCTGAAATCATAAACATCACTGTTTATTTTAATTATATGTTCGTTCTTTTGTATTTATTTGTGCTATTGCTTATAATCAGATTTTTTTATTTCTGACCATTTACTTGTCTTTAACAATATTAAAAACTTATATGAGTTAGCAAACATTTATAAAGGTTACATGTGTCAAAACAATAACCAGGTATATTTTATTTTATATATGTCACAAGCCAGGGGCTGGCTGCTAGTGGTTAAAGCCACGCCCCTTCTAAACTTCCACCTCGAGGAGGTCCCCAAAACCAACCCAATGACCAGACAACAACGAGGACAGGTAAGTATAAAAAAAATATTCTTTATTTATTTAAATAGTTAAAATATACGGGGACTTGGGGAAAGGGGGAATTAAAACTAAAATCAGGCTCTGCCCTCCAGGGGGCCACGGCCGAATGAGTGACAGAGGGTGGGGGAATTGCGTCGGGGAACTGGCTCCCGCCTCTGGTTCCCTCTGCCCGTGGCGCGCTCCTCTTCCTTCCTGGAGGCAGAATAAATCACAATGAGTGTTGGTATGGACTTTTCCTGTCAGTGTACCTTTATACAGCGCACGGCGGTTCGCCGCCTATTTCCCACAGCTCCTTGCTCGTTGACTCACTCTCCTTCCTTATTCTCTCTCTCTCCACAGACTCCAGCTGGGACACGAGGACACAGTGAATCGATTTCAAGGTTTTCTCTCACCTCTGCGCTGGTTACAGCTTCTGGGTAGGTATGGCTCTCTTCACAGCTCAGTATCTCGGCACTCACGCTGACTCTCTCTCCACAGACGACTGCTGGGATACAGGGACACAGTGAATCGATTTCAAGGTTTTCTCTCACCTCCGCGCTGGTTACAGCTTCTGGGTAGGTATGGCTCTCTTCACAGCTCAATATCTCGGCACTCACGCTGGCTCTCTTTCTCTCCACAGACGACTGCTGGGATACAGGGACACAGTGAATCGATTTCAAGGTTTTCTCTCACCTCTGCGCTGCTTACCGCTTCTGAGTAGGTATGGCTCTCTTCACAGCTCAGTATCTCAACGTTCACGCTGGCTCTCTTTCTCTCCACACATTACTGCTGGGACACAGGGACACAGTGAATCGGTTCCAAGGTTTTCTCTCACCTCTGCGCTGTTTACAGCTTCTGAGTAGGTATGGCTCTCTTCACAGCTCAGTATCTCAACGTTCACGCTGGCTCTCTTTCTCTCCACAGACTACTGCTGGAACACAGGGACACAGTGAATCGGTTCCAAGGTTTTCTCTCACCTCTACGCTGGTTACAGCTTCTGAGTAGGTATGGCTCTCTTCACAGCTCAATATCTCAGTTTTCACGCTGGCTCTGCAATGTGTCGATTGGACAGTGGTTTGCAATGGGACGCCGGGGACCAAGACCCTCTCGGCGAACTCGTTGGTTGACAGAGGGGCGAGAACGTCACGCCGGCACACCGGGTCGAGCGCTGCCCTTTCCTCGAGACCCGTTGGTCGATCGAAAACTGGACCGGGGCGCCCTTTCGTCGAGACCTCGGGCCGGCGGATCTCTTTCGCCTCTACTCTGTGGTGATGAAAAAGACACAGGTAAGGTAACGATAGTAGATGTGATACTCACGCACACGGCCAAGCGCACAGTTCTTCACCGCCACTCTGTCTTACTGTTAGACTGAAACACACTACAGCATAATCGTACAGGTGTTCTCTAGCGCCGTTTTTCCTCTTCGTCGTCCCGGGACGAGTGACTGGATGCGGGGTTACGTCAGACAAGACACAGCACTCTCACTGCAATACACAGCATTACACAGCACCACTTCAAGTGAAAATTTCTACATCCAAAGACTCACCCACCACGTTCAGTGCACACAATAGACACCCGTCTTCTTCCACTTCGCTCTGGGCGAGAATAGGGAGATGGTAGACGGCCTAGTATTTGTTTGTTGTCGTCACTGTAGCTGCTTCCACACAAGAACCCTTCGGCTCACCCAACACGCTGGTACAGGGGTAGGGCCACTTACTCTCTCTTGAAAACACTCAAAACGATGTATAGGTCAAGTGCATACAAACGCCTACTTCAAGGGATTTGATTACTCACAATTTCTGTCTTCCTTCGTCCTAGGGTGACTTCACGCTGTAATAACTCCAAATGCATAAACAGGCGTTTTCCAGCCACCAACACCACTTTTCCACAGGTGTATACTCACAACAGTAAGTTTTCCTCTTCCTTCGTTTCTCTCATCCAACGTCAGTATCCGTCTAGTATTCCACCTATAAGGTCGTCGATATCCTTGTTAGTATAGATCTACGATCCAAATGAGAGAGAGAGAGCAATACAGCGATCCAAATAGCATATCCGGCGAGCCCAACTCGGCGCTACGATACACATCAACACACAGCGGATAACATCAGCGATTTCGGGGTGCTCCTTTTTAAAGATCCACGGCTTGCCTTCCTTTCGCCTCCTGTGGCTCTGTCCTCTTTCCGCTCGCTTCAGCGATCCCCGGATCAACAGAGCCTTCGGGCTCTTCAAAAGGTGCGTGTCTTTGTTTTGCCTTTGGCAAAGGAGCTCCCCCGTGTCAATTGCTTCTCGTGTACATCGCTCTCTTACTTGTGTTTCTGTAGAGCTTTTTATTTCATACGGCCTCCAATCACACTTCGCTGGCTTCATTCCTCTCACCTGCGGCTCGTCAAGCCCTGATTCTGTTGTCCTGGAAACCAGGAAGTGAGAAGGTCCGTCCTCGTATGTGGCCCGGTGGGGAAACCTTCCGGGCGGAACCAAAACTTCCCTAACTTTGGTTCCGCCCTTAAAAAGATCGTCACCTTGTGACATCAATATCTATGATAAACACCTAAACTTAGATTGTAGTATTAAATAATAGACATGTCCCTTAAATCTTTTGTATCTATTAAAAACATTAATATATTACCCTACATTATTAACATTAATCTTATTAACACATAGCAAGAGGGAGCCATAAAATTATAAGACTTTTTGAAGGATACAAAATATTGTCTGTTATCACTATCAGATCAAGTCACAGATAATATCAGATAACATCAAATTATTCTAATCTCATAAGTCACAATGTTTGTGTATCAGTTAGTTACGTATACAGCTGGGGAGGGGTTAAGACCTGACCTGATGTGTATAAATGAACACATCTCAGCTATATGACGTTCATTTTGGAGGATTTAGATTGAATGGGCATGTACTGTATTTATGTTCATGTTTCCTTAAAGTTGTAATTTCTAAAATGATTATTTTTAAACTTTGGGTTATAATTGTCTACCTGTTAACAATTACAAAGGAAGTCCTGTCAGATTTTCGTGCAGACGTGATGTCTTTCAATGAGACTGAGAATATTCTCCTGTGTTATCCTTTACATCCAGACTCTTGTCCTAGAGCTCATCGTGTCACTGGAGTTAAAGTGGCAATATATGCTATAATGTTACTCATAATCCTCATGACAGTTTTTGGGAATCTGTTGATCATCATCTCAATCTCTCACTTCAAACAGCTTCAGTCTCCAACTCATCTGATCGTTCAGTCATTGGCTGTATGTGACTGTCTGCTGGGTTTACTGGTGATGCCCTACAGTATGGTGCGATCTGTCGAGGGCTGCTGGTTTTTGGGAGATGTTTTTTGTAAAGTTCATTCTAGTTTGGACATGACCCTCTGTATCTCTTCTTTAATACATCTTAGTTTAATATCTATTGATAGATACTGGGCCATCTGTGACCCTCTGAGGTACAAAATGAGGGTCACAAACAACACTGTGACTGTGTTTATCACCTTTACATGGATCTTTTCATTTGTGTACAGTTTTTCTGTTGTGTTTTTAGGGGTATTTGCTGTTGGTCTGGAAACTTTTATATTACAGGTGTCTTGTTTTGGTGGCTGTGCTGTTTATTTTAACAAAGAATGGGGATTAACTTGTGTAATCTTGGTATTTATTATTCCAGGAAGTATTATGAGCTCTCTGTATATCATCATATTCAATGTTGTGAAAAAACATGCAAAGGTTTTGTCAGAGAAAGTGTCTGTGACCAGCACAGGTGTTAACAGTCAAAGCTCTGCACACAGAGAAAGAAAAGCAGCTAAAACTCTGGCTCTTGTTATGGGCGTTTACTTTATCTGCTGGCTGCCTTTTTCTATTGCTGTTACTGTCGATCCTTTCCTTAATTTTGTGACCCCAGTTGATGTTTTTGAGGCTTTAGTTTGGTTTGCATATTTTAACTCAACTTGTAATCCTTTGATCTATGGATTTTTCTATCCTCGCTTTCAGAAGGCCTTTAAGACTCTCATATTCACTTATATCTGTGGATTCAATCATTCTGATACTTTGACATTTGAATGAATACAATTTCTGAAGATAAATAATAACCAATGACTGAATAAATAAACAAGAGGATTTAAACAACACATCAAGCAAAATATGCCAGACAGTTTTAGATCTAAGATATATAGCAAATGTTTTTAACTTGTATTTTAATGTCTGACATCTATAATCTGTGTGTTTTGTGATTTGAGATATTTAACCCACATTTGTGTTTTTCAGTTACTTTAGAACATAATAATGGCAAAAGACTCATAACACGATATTCAGCACAAACTGGGCTACAATATTTTATGAGCAACATGTATGTACAATGTTTATGGGTAGGTTTTGAAAAAGCACAATTTTTAAGTCACTGATATAAGTCCACAAAACTCAATACCTAAACATAACCGCTAAAACAACTACATTACTAGCTATTGATTTTCAGTAAATTGGGAGTTTACTGAGGCAAAAGTCATAGTTAATAATGAATAAATGTTCCCCAAGCTAAAGTGTTACCATATTCTGTTCTATTGAAATATTTTGTTATAATTTCACAAGTATAGCTTATGAAAACCATGATTTTACTAAAGAAAAAGTGTATCCATGATTTTGGTTACAAATACTATAGTAATCATGGTACATTTAGTAAGAGATGTAGTGTATTGGGTTGTTATTGAACTCTGGTATAAGTACTGTTTGGCCATCGTAAAAATGAACACAGGGTTAGTGTTTGGTTGGCCAGCGAGAGTTTTTACTTTTGTGCAGTAAAATGCACAAAAGAAGAACTCCCCATTAATGTCTGGAATCTTATTTAGTTTTTTAATCATTATAGTACAAACACAACAAGAGATGAGTGTGGTCAACTTATTAAGAATCCAATTCCTGATGGAGTAATGGTGTCTGTAAATAAACATTATAGTCCTGGACCTGGCCTGTAGGCCCGTTCAGAACTGGTGTTGGGGAATTTCTTATCTGAACTGAGTTAGTGGGTCCCTGGACATGAAAAATCACAGAGGTGCTCGTCTGCCATGGTGCCACAAATTACGTAATGGTCAAGTCAAATATGGCCGCCGAAGGATGATGATGATAAAACTTCTTTGTTTCTGAATTTATATACACATATAATACCTGCATTTAGACTTCTTATTATATGTGGAATTCATTTTTGATATTGTTGTCACCATATTGGGTGATTTTTGAGATTAAAAGGTCATGGTCAAGGTAATTTTTCTAAGACATTGGACATAACTTGGCCATTACAAGGAGTAAAATACAGATGCAGTCTAATTCTACTAAAGCTGACATTTAACATTCATTGCTAATACTGTTTTTAACGTTAAGGATCATCTTGTCATTCAAATGTCAATATCAACATCATCTTTCAATAACTTGATTACGACTTTTATTGTGTTTTTTTCCACAATGATTTGTTTTAATTATAACAAGAGAAGAGAAGAAATGTTACAATTATAAACATCCCCTCTAAACTTTTATTTTAATTGGGTGTTAGTACAATGATATAAAATAAAACAATATGGTGCAAATAAAACTATGTAGCTATAAAAGTGATACAAATGACATTATACCAAATTAACTAAAATTGCACCATACAGTCTGATTTCTCTCAAAGTGTACTGTATGTGTGCATGCATCTTAGTGAGATGGGTTTTTATAAAAGGATGATTTTTTTCCATGGCAGAATATGGTGCATGAAACTCCATCAGCACGTCAGCCACATCGGCGATTGTCACACTTGTCTGCACACTTACATAATGTGAGCAGACTTGGTGGTAAGGGCTTCAGACATTTTGATGGCAGGAGTGTGCCAAAGTGCTCCTTCCATCCATGTTCCATTGGCTCTAGTCTTGCTTTGGGATCCTTGGCTGTTGCAAGCAAATGGCATGCCATATGATCAATAAAAGCCCCTTGTTGGATGTGGCTTCAGATCCCACTACTTGTGGGAGGGAGAGCATCAATTCCAGCACTTCTTCTGGTGCTGTTGTAGTTGACCTGGCCCCAGCCCAGACACGTACCAAGTACTTCTAAGCCAATGCTGCATCTTGATCTGTCAAGGTGTCTGCCTCTCCACAGATGTATTGGACTGGGCCACAAGTATTGGACTGGGTCAGAAGCCATAGCAGCATGTTTAGTCCCCAACTTGACAGTGACCCTCCAAGACAAGAGACTGCATGATAGAGTGAAAGCATTCGCCACCTCTCACCAGTGCCATACTGCTGCCATATCTCCAACATCCTGAGCTCTTGGAAGTATGGGCTGTGGTGGAGAAGCAATGCAAAGGTGTCTGTGTCATTAGAGACTATGACAACTCTCTTGCACTGCTTCACACAAACAGCCCACTCAACATGCACCAGCAACCTGGCATCAGCCCCCTCAATCCAGCACAGATCCAGCCAGGGCGATCCTGGACAACCCAATGGCCTGTAGAGAAGCGCAGATAGAGCGCCGGCTCTTCAGAATAGGAAAACAACCTTTGGCCATACCCTTTTAAGGTCAAAATCACCAAATATGATCACATCAATGGCAGAAATGAATTCTACATACTATAATTAGTCAAAGTAGAGGTATTACATGCGTATAAACATTCAGAAACAAAGAAGTTGGATTTTCATTTTCATCCGATGGTGGCCATATTTGACTTGACCATTATGTAATTCGTGGCACTATGGTGGATGAGCACTTCTGTGATTTTTCATGTCTAGGGACCCACTAACTCCGTTCAAGTGAAAAAGTCCCCCAACACCAAATTGCAAACGGGTCTACAGGCCAGGTCCAGGACTATAATGTTTGTTTACAGACACCATTACTCCATCCGTGTTTATTGTGAAAACAGCACAAAGGAATGCCCGGACAAGCCTGTGGATGAATAAACTTGCTGTGCAGAGATAGATGCAAGTAAATAAGAATTTAGATGTGCTGTTTGCAATCGCGTCTTTTATGAGAATACCAAAAGGTCAAATTTCATGCCTCGTTTGTATGTGTTTGTGTGTGCCCGTTGTGTGTACTGTTTGACGGAAGGACTAGGACATTACACACATCTGGAGATAACTTTTAGTGACACACATATGCAAGTAAATAAGGATTTAGATGTCATGTTTGGGGCACTCGGATAAAACAACTCACTGGATCAGAGATTGTGTGTCCATTGACTGCAGAAGGCGAGAGCAATGCAAATGGACCGTCTCTGCTCGTTCACTTCCAGGGGCACGGGGCCCTGTATTCAGAGGAACTGACAACTGTTTAATCATACATGAATAAAGTCATGATTCAATAATAGGGTAAGTGTACCCTTTAAACCCACTGTTAACTTTAATTAAACTTGAATTAACTTCTAATTAGATGGTGAACAGGTGATGACAATGATGAATGATGGGGTGCAAAGGATTATAGAAAGTGGAGTTTGGAAAGTGAGGGCAGATGACAGGGAAATCATGACAGTTCTTCCCCCCTTCCTAGAAAGCCGTGTCCTCACGCCGCAGAGGGAGATGAAGCACTGGGGGAGGATGTACGACTGGGAGGAGGAAGACCAGAGGAGTCAAGGGTGGGGCCTCGAGAAGAGAGAGTGGCCCAGATTACAGCCAGCATGATGTACCATGGCAAAGTTGACGGTGGGAGGATCCATGGTGGAGATGAAAAGGACGACGACAGGGAGACGAACGACTGAGACAGAGCAGATTGGAGAGGGGCCCAATATGGAGACGAGCAGACGGAGAGCCGAGGTTCCAGATGGCCAAGGTGGAGCTGGGGGCTCAGTCCACTGAGGCAGAGACAGGGATTGCAGTGGAGCCGGAGTGACCAGGGCTCCAGACTGCGAGTAAATAGCTCGCATTTTGCAAGTATTTTTCCTGCCTATGCGACTATTTTTATTGCTGGTGTGACAGCGAAATTTAAATATAGTGGGGGAAATAAGTATTTGTGTAAGGAACACAAACACAGGATCCCAGAGAAGAGAAGTTTATTAACAATATGCAAGGATAAAGCCTCTCAGCCACCAAAAGTTTCTCAGCACGGTAGACCGGTCCCCTGAGCACCGCGTCACGGGAGCCACAGGGATAGGGGGGAAATTAAACTGCCGTGGAGATTTAACCAACGAACTGGACCACGGCCACCAACCCAAAAGGGATTCGCTAGACAGCTCAATAGCAGCAAACAGTCCGGAGCTGTGACAGAGTTAGTGAAAGTATCAGCAGGACAATCGCTGGACAGCGCGGAGATGGTTTCCAAAGCAGCAATGTCAAATCTGGCTGACATCGTATATCAATAACAAAGTTCAGTTCAGCGGTGACAGTAATCCAATGTAACAAAGTCAAACTCAGCTGTGTCACAGCAGTAGAGCAGGTGGACTGAGACTTGAGATATTCCAATAGCCAAACAGCGATGTAGATTCCTTAATACATAGGCAGGCAGATTGCTGAGCTGGGAAGACTGAAGGGGCAAGGACAGCTGGAAGTCTGCAAAAGCGAGACAGCAGATAACACAGACTAATATATATAATATATAACTGGAAATAGACAAGACGGGACAAGATCTGGCGATATCCATCAGAAGCACCACTAGTACATTCAATGACATACAATGACAAACAATGAGTACAAGTATGTATATAGAATATAGTATAGTAAAGTAACGGACCCGCCAACACTGAGGGGAAAGGAGAGAACTTATACAGGTACCGATTAGGAACAAACAAACTTTAGGTGATGATGACGTAGTGAGGAAATCACAGAGAGCAGGAACACCTGTGAGAGAGGCGCACGTGAATCTGAGAACCAACACCAAAACAACAAGGAAAAACAAAGCACTGACAAGACAAGATAAATCCATAAATATATATAAATACAAACACATATATATATTCATATATATTTATAAATACAGATCTGAGAACAATATCAGAAACAAGATCACAAAAGACACAAACACTAAAACAAAGACAAGAGGATCCATAAATATATATATATATATATATATATATAAACACATATATAAATCTATACATAAATACATATAAACATGAACAACAACAGAAGCAAAACCACAAAAGATACAAACACTAAAACAAAGACAAGAGGCTGCTAGGGAGCGTGGGGAAATGACGACTACACAATGACAAGAGAATACAAGGGAGCGGGGAAAAAGTCACAAGACACGCCAAAAACGTGGTCCAATCTTAAGACCATGCTTTCCCACACAAAACATAGTACTGTCAGAATCCTGCCACAATGAACTAGATATTAATATTAAACAAGATTCCGGCAGAATCCTGACAATTTGACACATCAGCATTTTTATCAGTAAGGGGATTTCTAAGTGGGCTATTGACCCAAAATTTCCACCAGATGTAGCCATCAAGCCAAATATTGAATTCATACAAAGAAATCAGAACATTTAAATATACAAGTTGAGTCATAATAAATAAAGTGAAATTACACAGGGAATAAGTCTCGAACACATGAAGAGAACAAGGTGCAAAATGGCATAGAAAGCCAGGAGATCACCTGAAATCTGTCAGTATTGAGGGAGAAACCCTGCCCCCTATCAATACTAATTGATATCAGCTGCTTTAGTCTTAATTGATGGCCTATAAAGGCTTCTCATTACCCATGAGGCACACAGGAAAGACTTCATTATGGGTAAAAGCAAAGAATTCTCTCAAGATCTTCGTAATCTTATTGTTGAAAAGTGGGAATTTTGATGGGAATGTTTCTGTGAGCACTGTGGTGGCCATAATCCGGAAATGGAAAGAGCAGCAAATTACCATAAACCGGCCACAATCAGGTGCTCCACGTAAGATCCCTGTCCGAGGAGTCCAAAGAATAATCAGGAGAGTTCTCCAAGAGCCAAGAACCACTCGGGCAGAACTTTAGGAAGACCTTACATCAGCAGGAACTGTTGTTTCTAAGAAAAATATATGCAATGCACTGAACTGCTATGGCATCCATGCACGCTCACCATGCGATACTCCATTGCTAAACAAAAAGCATGTTGAGGCTTGGTTAACACTCTGGGGTCGACTGCGGCGTGGGCGCCTCAATCTCTTTATTTTTCAATCACTCCGCAAAGAGACATAAATTACTCTGCTGATTTTTGACAAACAGATATGATTTATACATAATTTAAAACGTTAAAGTGTCTAGTTTTTTTCTGTCCACTCCCAATAAAAACAGAATGTTGTGCTTTTCGCAAACGTAAGAAAATAAACATGATGCGCATTTTGTTCTCTCTCCCTCAGTGAAGTCCTTTCAGAAACGCGTCAGAAAAATTAACTGTGACTTAACGAATACTTGTCATAGAAACAAAAGATAAATGTCTACATAATGCTTGGAATGTCTACTTTTAAATGATGTAAGTGAGATCAAAAACAGATATTGTCATTTGGTGTAAACTGTATGAGAAGGAGGAGAGGTACCGCCTTTCTCCTGTTACTTGTTTATCTGTAATGAGATGAGATCGCCCCCGTGTCAGTGAAGTTAATGAGCAAAGACATCCATATGCATAACTCGTGTCTCCTGCAGTCAATGGATACGCAATTCACAATCCAGTCTCTCCACTCCTTGTTGTTTTATCCGAGTGCACCAAACAGAGGAGCCCAACAGAGCCGGTGGGACAGAGCAACAAGGTGTAGTCAGAGAAGTGGAGTCCCAATCAAGGTGGAGCTGGAGGGATAAGGGCGTGTGGAGGACATAGTGGGATGAAAGGCCACTGTGGAGACAAGGGAGCTAGGAGCCAAGGTGGAGCTGATTGGTCCAGGAAGGTGGTGAGTGGTGATAATTAAAAAAATTCACATAAGTCTTGCTTGAAGGAATGTTCTCCCTGCTCAAGGCACATTAAGCGAACAACAGAGAGGTCAGAGTGTGTAGGGGACTTGGAAAAACAAACATGAAGACTTACACAGAAAAACAAAAACACTAACAACAGACACAACTTACTGTTTTATGGTCGGTTCTTCTGTAACATAGGTACCATCACACCCGTCGCTATGGGCGGGCCTTAGGGGGCCGGGCCCGCCCTCAAGGACGCTTGTGCCCCCCCCAAAAAATACTGTCATTTTAAATTATTAATGTTGGTAATTTTGTGTTGCATTAATGTTGTATTCTTTATAATTAAAACATTAAAAATATAAAAAACAATGGTGTGATTTTGTTTGATTGATGGGAATCTAGCTACACTGCAACAGCCTATCACGAGGCTACGTACGACACGTACGTGACGTAGCCTACGTCAGTGTAGCCGCTCAACAGTTACCGCACTTTTTTTTAAACTGGATGAGTTTTCGCTTAGCTATACTGCTTTAAGATGGATATTATCCGCAAATGGTTAAAAGCCCAACAACAAGTCTCCAAAAGACGCGCAGCAGTCAGACAGAAAGATACTCCGGTGGCCTTGGCTTGCAACCAATTTGGCGAGCTGCTCCATTGGTTTTACTTTGTTATCTGACGACGACACCAACGTAACCGCTAAAATGTACATTTATAATTGACTGACATGTTTGTCTCAACGAAAATTAACCTTCTGACAACCACACAATGTCGCAAGCGCTCTTGGCAAACAGATGAGAGGTTTGAAAAGGAGATTGACGCACACAGGCGAGAGAGTTCGGGTCTTCTCGGGTCCGTTCAGAAAAAACACATTCATTTTTAAATTACCCGAGACCCGATGCCGCTATTGTTGTACCCGTCCCGTGTCCGAGGCACATGTGAAACTTTTAGACCCGAACCCGATCGGGTCTCGGGTCGGACCTCGGGTTTTCGGATCTAAGTGGACCCGTGAAGACCTCTACCGTGGAGCCCAACCCCGGGCCTAACAGACTACTACATTCAGAAGATATGGACTTGTTCACTGCGGTGATTCAGCTTGCTTCTGAAAAGGACCTCACTCACAAGTTTAATTCCGAGTGGACACTTTATTAATGAGGAGCTTCTGCTCGGAGAAACGCCGCCTGCCGCTGTACTGACGGGCGAGGAAGGGAGAGACGACAGCGCTGCCTCCACAGTACCGTAGGTTCAAAGTCTGTGTGCGTGTGTGTGAATGTGTGTGTGTGTTTGTGTGCACGTGTCTCATGGCAATGCATATCCCTCTGTTGACTGCTTTAAAATGCAATGTTTGAGAGATGTCTCTGGTGTTACATGTAATATGTTGTATAGATTTATTGGTATTCATAAAATTGTTTCTATATGTAATGTGGTGTGTAGGCTATAGGCTATCTGGTCATATTGCTGATGGTTGTTTAACGTGATGATTACGTGCTGCGCGAATAGAGTATATATTATTATAAGTTTACGTACTGTAGGCTAATAATAAGTGTGCCCTCCCATGCATTTCATATGCCCCCCTTAAGACTGAGGTCTGGCGACGGGTCTGGGTACCATACATGGGAGACGAAGAGTATAGTGGTAGTTTTAATAATCTTTAGCATGTTAAACACAGGAACATGGAACACAGCCATGGTATACACAAACGTTACATAGATGAGAACCGACCTATGACAAAGACAATGGAGTGTATGTATACAAAGTCAGGATAATTGTGAGCAAAGGATTCTGGAAAGTGGAGTCTGAAAAGCAATGGCAGATGATGGGGGATTGTAAAATTAAGCCCGTGCCAGACTTTTGACTTACATAAAACACTTAATTATATATTATAAAATATATAAATCTTGAATTTTAACAAACTTTATTATTAATAAACCATGTCAATATCTATGATAAACACCTAAACTTAGATTTTAGTATTAAATAATAGACATTACCTTAAATCTTTTGTTTCTATTAAAAACATTCATACATTAACATACATTATTAACATTAATCTTATTAACACATAGCAAGGGGGAGCCAGGATAATATAAGACTTTCACAAACCCCATTTTGAAGGATACAAAATATTGTCTGTTATCGCTATCAGATGAAGTCACAGAAAATATCAGATAACATCAAATCTCATGAGTCACAATGTTTGTGTAGTTACGTATACAGCTGGGGAGGGGTTTAGACCTGACCTGATGTGTATAAATGAACACATCTGAGCTATATCAAGTTTATTTGGGGAGTTCGATTGAATTGGGCATGTACTGTATTTATGTTTATGTTTCTTTAGATATTTGCCTTTACCATGTTGTAATTTCTAAAATGATTCTGTTTAAACTTTGGATAATAATTGTTAACCTGTTAACAATTACAAAGGAAGTCCTGTCAGATGTTCAGACCAACGCGATGTCTTTAAATAATACTGAGAATATTCTTCTGTGTTATCCTTTACATCCAGACTCTTGTCCTAGAGCTCATCGTCTCACTGTTGTTAAAGTGACAATGTATGCTTTCATTTCACTCATGATCCTCATGACAGTTTTTGGGAATCTGCTGATCATCATCTCCATCTCTCACTTCAAACAGCTTCAGTCTCCAACTCATCTGATCGTTCAGTCGTTGGCTGTGTGTGACTGTCTGCTGGGTTCACTGGTGATGCCCTACAGTATGGTGCGAGCTGTCGAGGGCTGCTGGTTTTTGGGAGATGTTGTTTGTAAAATTCATTCTAGCTTGGACACAACTTTCAGTATCTCTTCTTTAATACATCTTAGTTTAATATCTATTGATAGATACTGGGCCATCTGTGACCCTCTGAAGTACAAAATGAGGGTCACAAACAACACTGTGACTGTATTTATCAGCCTTACATGGATCTTTTCATTTGTGTACAGCTTCTCTGTTGTTTTTTCAGGGATGAATGCTATTGGTCTGGAAGCTTTTATATTACAGATGTCTTGTTATGGTGGCTGTGTTCTGTTTTTTAACAAAGCATGGGGGCTAACTTGTGTCATTTTAGCATTTATTATTCCAGGAACTATAATGAGCTCTCTGTATATCATCATATTTAATGTTGTGAGAAAACATGCAAAGGTTTTGTCAGTGAAAGTGTCTGTGACCACCACAGGTGTTAACAGTCTTAGCTTGGCAGAGAGAGAAAGAAAAGCAGCTAAAACTCTGGCTCTTGTTATGGGTGTTTTCTTTCTCTGCTGGCTACCTTATGCTATTGTGATTGCTGTCGACCCTTTCCTTAATTTTGTAACCCCAGTTGATGTTTATGAGGTTTTAGTTTGGTTTGCATATTTTAATTCAACTTGTAATCCTTTGATCTATGGATTTTTCTATCCTCGCTTTCAGAAGGCCTTTAAGACTCTCATATTCACTTATATTTGTGGATTCAATCATTCACATACTCTGACATTTGAATGAATACAGTTTCTGTAGATAAATAATATCCAGGGACTGAATAAATCTTGTGAAGCTGGTAGTGTTGATTTCAATTGTTTTATGTATTATTAAATATTTGACGTTATTGAAAACATACACAAAAAAAATGTGTGTTGTAAAAACTCTGGGCCTGTAATGATCTCAATGTTAACATTTTACATATTCAATCAATTATAATAAACAGAGATCAAACAAAACATTGAGCAAAAAGTGCCAGACAGTTTAAGATCTGAGATGTATATGGCAAATGTTTTTAACTGGTCTTTTAACGTCCTGACATTAATAGTCTGTATGTTTTGTGATGTGAGACATTTAAACCCAAGATGATGTTTAATAAAAGTCTTGAGAGAAAATGACAACTGTTTAATGATACAAGATAACAAGAAGCAGGTGTGGCAACAATCCGAGCAGAGCAAGGGATTATGGGAAGTGATGTAGTGGTGCCTGGAGAAGTGGGTATACTCTTAATTTTGCCCCCATTTTTTTTAAAGCGTCCCAGCAATAGATAATCGCCCTTTATTAAACAGCATGAAAATAGTCTTGCAAGTAGATCATCACAAAATGGGCTAGTAGTATTTTAACGTTTTCACTTAATTTCTGATTCTTGACTTCTTAGAGTAAGGATCATTATGAAATTAAAGCAGATTTTTCAGAAAATAGGCCTACTGGCTCACAGACTATAGGAATAAACAACTAATTATGAATCGTGAGTGCACTTTTTTAGTCTGTTCACACATTAAAATTAGACAACTATTCCTTCACCTTGCACATAGTCTGGTCTAGTAGCTTCTCTTGTAAACTATATTTTGGAACAGCTGATTTGCAACAGATAGTGTAGGCCAGAGTGTGCCAACATTATATATTTAGGGGGACAGTTTGCAAATATTGCAGGTAGGCCTAATACATTAATAAAATATACATTAATACTATATTCTTAAACATAAAAGATGAGGGAAACATGGTGTTTTAAGAGATTAGTTCATAGTTACTGTATTAGTTATAGTTTATTTGTTTTTTTAACAAACTTTAATATACTGTATACTTTGTAATGCACCGTAAGTCGCTTTGGATAAAAGCCTCAGTATTTTCATAAAAATATAAAAATAACTGTATTTAATCTGTATTTAAATACATTTTAAAACATATGACACTCTTAACCCAATGCAGGGTTTCTAAATTGATGCTTATATATTTTAGCCAAGGAACCTAATGTCAAGTACTGTAGTTGGGTAGTGCAACACTTAACTAAATATGACACAACAACAGTGTTGTTTTTGGCAGGCTTTTTAGTTTTAGTCTTAGTCTTTTGGATCAAAATGCTTTTTAGTTTTAATCACATTTTAGTCACATATGAACTTGAAAGTTTTAGTCAAGTTTTAGTCGACAAAAACACAAAAAGGTTTTAGTCAAGTTTTAGTCTTTGAAAACGCAAAAAGGTTTTAGTCAAGTTTAAGGCAATTTTAGTAAAAAGTAGTCTTTAACAAATTAATTTAGGTTAAAAAGTATTGGAAATGGGCTTAGCTTTGACAAGTAGATACATGTAAAACCTTAAGCTTACCATGAAATGTGTCACAAGCTGATTGTCGAGTAAAACTGAATGTATATGATATGTTAACAGCGTGACTTGTTAGTTACCTTTAAAAAAATATCAGCGTGATGAGCCTTCAGGTGCCGCTTGAGGTTGGTGGTACATTTACCGTCGTCTCCCAATAGAAGGTATGCACTGACGTCACTTTTCCACGTGACCACGCCAGAACTTGCATTGTTGAGTGGCAAACGTTCGACAAAATGCCTGGTTTTCATAGTGGCTGCATTATCAGCTTAAAATGAATTTAGTTGGTCTTAATAGCAGAGGTGGACAATGCTTCGTTACATTAGTTACATTTTTCAAGCATTTGTGCTTTATTAGGGTGTTTGTATTGGGAAAAAAATTTACTTAACTACATTCTAAAGCATAGAATCATACAGAGTATTCTTTAATATTGCATATTAAAATTTATTTAATATCTAATACCATTAAAATTGTGTACTTTTACTTGAGTAAAAGTATGTTAATGTACTTAAATATTTATATATATATATATATATATATATATATATATATATATATATATATATATATATATATATATATATATATATATTAATATATACAGGGTTCTAAATTAACTTTTTTGACCACCAGCCAATGTGGCTGGTAACTTTCTAAAGTTACCAGCCAATCAGCATTTCCACTAGCCATTTTTCTTCCTGTGAAAATAAGAAATTATGAGTGCCACTGAATGCAACAATGATTTGTTTTTTCTTTCACGTACATGCGACAATCCTGACAAAACATGACAAAATTTTTGTGATCAAACATAAGCTTTCTTTGTTTCTCTGTCGATAGACATAAAGCTTTACTGGGGCACAGGCCCCCCATTTTTGCTGACTTTTTTGAAAGCCTGCTGTGTGCAAGAAGTGTGCAACACTTCTATACAATGTCCTTTGCTTAACCCACTATTCTACAGTGCAACAGTTACTGCAAAAGATACATATATACAAGTGTAATCTTCATCATACCTAACATAATTAACGTGTTTGGAGGCATGAATGGCATGAAATGTTTTGAAATAATGACAGCAGAAAAACATTTTCTAGATTACACAACGATAGCAATGATTAATTACTTATTTTTACAAGAATATTTTAAGAAACCAGTCATTTTATGATTGCTATAAATAATCTAAATTAAACTATAAATTAAAATAATCTAAATCTAAACTAAATAATCTCAGTCACAGTTACTGCTAACTGTTTATGTAGTGTCCTAGAGTTAAATATTAGTAAACTAAATATTAATTTTATATTTGAAAATACAGAACTGTATAACATACATCTGTTGATTTTCTCAGCAACAATGCAATTCTATAGAGTTGACAAGAGGTTTGCCTGAGACCTGACAGGGTGAGGATGTAGTTTGTCTTACCTCCCTTAAACTCATCATCTCTCCTTTCTGGTTCCCTTTCCCTGCTTTGCACAAAACATTTCTGATGTCCATCTACAGAAGCCAATGATCGAGTCAAATTAAGATTAGCATTATTATTTAGAAACTTACTTCTCGTCATGTTTTCATAATTACTCACTCGCGTGGCGTCCCCTTTTGAATGCAGTTGCGCGCGCGGATGAACGCAAAGACGGGCGTGGACATGAATACATGTGTGCACGCATCAGTGTGACTGCTTCGTCGCTTTTACATGCGTAAATTGGGTAACTGCATTGCATAAAGATCTGTTTTTGCCGCTATTATCTTTGGAAAGGAATACACTAGTTAACTGCTAAAATTTAAATTTGAGATTTACACATGCGCACTGCTCTGCCCGTTCGTTCTCATTCTTCCTTGTGTTTTCTAGTGGACGCCCTCCGTTCGTTTCCATGGTTTCTCGCGTTGGTTTCGCTACAAACTGCGCGCAGCCAATTGGCGTATGAAACATCATCACGTAGCATTAAGGCACAGTGTTCATGGGAATTGTAGGAAGTACTGCCAGAGGGATAAATGACAGAGAACAGAGCTCTATGTATCATTCATGCAATGCCTTATGCATCACCGGCCAAACTGGCTAGTAAGTTTTTATTAACACCTGCCAAAATGAATTTTAACTCGCATTTGGCGGGTGTTAATTTAGAACCCTGCTGGCGTATACCCTTGACTACACCACTGATTATGGGCAATGGAGTCCTGAGGCTGAGGTGTAGTGAAGCCTCAGGTGGCCAGCAGGGACAACCATGGTGATGATCGTGACACGTACCTTACACAAAAACATTAATGGTGTGCATCTTGAGACAAAACAATGATACTGATGTATTTTAAGATATGTCAGTGCCAGCTGTTTTCAGTTAAGACAGCTCAAACAAGCATTTCAACTTGAACTACACTTAAGTCTGAGATACCGCCCCAAATGTTTAGCAGTTTGTGTAACATCATCATTAATATATGAACCTTCATTATTAACATCAATCCTATTAACACATAGCAAAAAGGAACAAGAAAATTGTAAGACTTCAAACAACACATTTTTAAATGACGAAAGCTTTGGTTTGTACTCTTTTTTAGATTTCTTCCAGCTGTTTGGGGTTAAGAAAAAACAATAAATATAATAACCCAATATTTTTCTTTGAACACAAAGCACACTGTAATTTTGAATAACACTGTAAATGTAAATGGCCGGACAGCTTACATTGGTCAACTTCTCTGCCACTGTACACCCAATAGAGTGAATGGATTTTTTTCATTCTATTTTCTCTTCATATTGTTAGGATTTTACTGTAAAACCATAACCAGCATCTAAACGAGGTTACTAATAATGAACAATCTTTGAAATCGTGGACCATAGCTTTAACATAAATGAAAACATAAACTGGCCATTTTAAATAAATATACCTATACTTAAGTATGTTAAACCTAATAGTACTGCAGTACAGTAGCTTTCATTTACAATGTAAAGGGTAACATCACTTTATGCTGTGTAAGGGGCGGTTTACATTTCTTGGCTAAATCCGCGTGGAAAACGTGAACATCTGTTGGTTTTTGTCACATGACCTGTGTTGCGTTTGCCGCATTCTAGAAAGTTAAAATGTTTTTAACTCGATGCGGTGCAGAGCATTATGACTTCTATTATTTGAAATAACGAACTTGAGCGTGCAAAAGATGCAAAATGTGAATATTTGTCTATTCATGTCTTTGCATTGACTTTGTATGTAATTTACTTGTGCAAATAATTAACCCACACTACAGGTTTAATTGACGTTGGTGCTGCCTTGCATTGGTGTCTCGCTTCTCAGCTCGTCATGCAGAGTGTGTAAAATCTGACATCAGCATTGCAAGCATAATTGTTACGCCCCCTGGTGGTTAGGAGGTAGGAAACGGGCGTACATAGTAATTTTAAACACAACTTAAGTTAGGCCTCTGGGAAATAATGTGGTGAATAAGACAAGGACATCAAAATACTCATAAAGTGGTTCGTTTATTTACAGTGGTGCATACATGAGAAAATAGTAGAAATTGTAAGAGCCACAGAAATGAGCGGTGCCAAAAGAATGAAAGTAACAAAACAAAACAAGTACTTACCTAAATCCCCCCCCAGCTAAACTAACTAAAAACAAAAAGAACAAAAACAACATCTTCAGCGTTCACACGCCATAACTAAATCTTCACTAGCTGAAAAACAAAACATACAAAGGGGCACTCGCTCCTTCCCTACTGGGTTAGACAACACTCAAGACTGCGTGTTTGCAAGATGTAAATCACGTGATATACTTCCCTTCTTTTAACTCCGGGCTGGTAACATTCACTCCATGTTACATGGACTAAAGCATCAAAACTGACCACCACTAACAGCAGCCGAAACAGTAGCAGAGCGCCCACACACACAATCAACCAAACTGGCCAAGCCAGCAGCTAGCTAAGCTCCTCCCCCTGATGTATCCCTTCTCCACAACCTCTTTTATTAGCAACTGCTAATAACTGGGAGTGTCCAATTATTGGGCACACGATGTTACCAATCACGGTACCTAGAAACAGAGACAGCGGAGACAGAAACAATAGAAAACAAAACAGAAAACCTCACAGCAAACAATAACATGAGAAAAAACATTACAAACACGTAACAAAGCCTTGTTTTTACTTGATGCGAATGAATGAGCACAGTGGTGGTTTCGCGCGGCAAAAATGACATGAAGTGTCATAATAAATAAATTACAAATTACAAGTGGGCGGTAGTGCACATTGGGTGTGCGAGACCTCATTTTGCATGGAGTTGTGCACAGCAATTTTTGTAGCCTTGCGTGTGGCTCAGCATCCGAAAATGACCAACCTCACAGCAGTTTTGTGATAGTGGAGGTTGTACAGAATGGTTCAATATTAGAGAATTAGGCATCTCTTGTTATCGTTATCTAAATTGTTTTGCTCCTATGCCCTACATGTTTTTTCATGCACTTTCTGATACGTTAATAGCCACCATATTATCTTTAACCCCTCTATTATAGCTCCATTGACAGTTCAGTTTTTTGTAATCTCATGAGTCACAATGTTTGTGTATCAGTTAGTTACGTATACAGCTGGGGGGTTGAGATCTGACCTGAACTGTATATATGAACACATCTGAGCTATATCACGTTCATTTAGGAAGTTAGATTGAATAGACATGTACTCTATTTATGTTCATGTTTCTTTAGATATTTGCCTTAACCATGTTGTAATTTCTAAAATTATTTTGTTTAAACTTTGGGTTATAATTGTCTACCTGTTAACTAAGTCCTCTAAGACGCGATGTCTTTCAATGAGACTGAGAATATTCTCCTGTGTTATCCTTTACATCCAGACTCTTGTCCTAGAACTCAGCGTCTCACTGGTGTTAAAGTGGCAATATATGCTTTCATTTCACTCATGATCTTCATGACAGTTTTTGGGAATCTGCTGATCATCATCTCCATCTCTCACTTCAAACAGCTTCAGTCTCCAACTCATCTGATCGTTCAGTCATTGGCTGTGTGTGACTGTCTGCTGGGTTCACTGGTGATGCCCTACAGTATGGTGCGATCTGTCGAGGGCTGCTGGTTTTTGGGAGATGTTATTTGTAAAGTGCATTTTAGTTTGGACATGACCTTCTGTTTCTCTTCTTTAATACATCTTAGTTTAATATCTATTGATAGATACTGGGCCATCTGTGACCCTCTGAGGTACAAAATGAGGATCAAAAACAACACTGTGACTGTATTAATAACCTTTACATGGATCTTTTCATTTGTGTACTGCTTTTCTGTTGTGTTTTCAGGGGTGTTTTTTGTTGGTCTGGAAGCTGTTATTCTACAGATGTCTTGTTTTGGTGGATGTGGTGTGTTTTTTAACAAAGAATGGGGACTTATTTCTATCATTTTGTTTTTTATTATTCCAGGAACTATAATGAGCTCTCTGTATATCATCATATTTAATGTTGTTAAAAAACACGCAAAGGTTTTGTCAGAGAAAGTGTCTGTGACCACCACAGGTGTTAACAGTCAAAGCTCTGCACACAGAGAAAGAAAAGCAGCTAAAACTCTGGCTCTTGTTATGGGCGTTTTCTTTCTCTGCTGGCTGCCCTCTTCTATTGCTGCTACTGTTAATCCTTTCCTTAATTTTGTAACCCCCGCTGATGTTTTTGAGGCTTTGTTTTGGTTTGCATATTTTAACTCAACTTGTAATCCTTTGATCTATGGATTTTTCTATCCTTGCTTTCAGAAGGCCTTTAAGACTCTCATATTCACTTATATCTGTGGATTCAATCATTCAGATACGCTGACATTTGAATGAATACAGTTTCTAAAGATAAATAATAACCAGTGACTGAATAAATGATGTTATTGAAAACATATACAAAAAAAAATGCGTTGTAAAACTCTGGACCTGTAATGATCTCGATGGTAACATTTTACATAGTCAATCAATTATAATAAACAGTAGGGGTCAAACAACACATTAAGCAAAAAGTGCCAGACAGTTTTAGATCTGAGATGTATATAACAAATGTTTTTAACTAGTCTTTATTCTGTAGTCTATTGGGTGGTTTCCTGGACAGGGATTAGTTTAAGCCATGACTAGGCCTTAGTTTAATTAGGAAATATAACTGGTTTTAACAAACATGCCTTACTAAAAACATTACTTGTATGCATTTTCAGGCAAAACAAAGGGCACTGATGTATTTTAAGATATGTCAGTGCAATTTCAGTTTGGACAGCTTTTACATTTATTTTAATCTAGGACTAGTCTAATCACTGTCCCTATATGTTTTGTGATATGAGACATTTAAACCCAAGATGATGTTTAATAAAAGTCTTGAGAGGAAATGACAACTGTTTAATCATACATAAATAAAGTCATGATTCAAATATAATTTTTTTTTCTGACCATAGTGAAGGTTACTTACTGGAAGAAAAGTTTTCTAGAAAGTATTTCATATAGTAACAGTTAAAGGGTAAACAAACTAGAATAATACCAGATACAAGTTAAGCTATGATTTCAGTGTACATCAGGTCATAAATCCCGGCTATGATCCTAATGTCTGGTGAATGAACCACAGTAAAGGCACTGTAACACCAGTTTACAAGGAACAAACATTCAAATGTGCATTTCAAGTGATTAAACATATTTTAAAGAAATAAAGCCATTTCAGTGCAAAGTAAGACGATGAGTAATAAATAAGGATTGATCTGATATGAGACATGACAGCACATCTATGACACCTGCAAAAGTGTGTCAACTATGACAGGTGATGACCTTTGAGAGGTAAATGTTAAAAGTGAGAAAATATAATAAGACTCCTGGGTGCTGCTATGTGTTTGTGTGATAAACAGACATTACATCATAATGTGTGTGTGTGTGAGAGAGAGAGAGAGAGAGAGAGAGAGAGAGAGTGTGTGTGTGTGTGTGTGTGTGTGTGTGTGCGCGCGTGCGTGCGTGCGTGCGTGCGTGCGTGTGTGTGTGTGTGTGTGTGTGTGAAAAAGGGACATTTTATAGCACAGATTTTACCATGTGGTTAAGTACAAAATGTTCATTTATAACTAAATAAATACTGTAGGCCTATATGATTTTTACTACCCAGTCTCATGTAGATGCGTATAAATAGCATGAAGTGTGACCATTTTGCTATACATACGCCAAAATCCAATTTGGCTTGCATATGAAACGCCAGTCCTCCCCATTCACTTAAATAGTGTATCTTTTTTTTGTCGTTTTATTTATTGGTTTCTCTTTTTTTTTCTGTTTTTTAAACAATTTTCGCTTGGGTTTAGGGTTAGATTTGAGATTTGCTGGAGGTTATTTAATATACAGGTTTCTCCATGTTTTTGTCTATTTTTAAGCCATGGTTGCCTGAGTTGGGGTTAGAGTTTGGGTTTGGGTTAGGATGTCATTTTTGTGTAACAAAAAGTTGTTCTAACTCTAAACCCAAGCGAAAATGGTAAAATTAGCAAAACATTTAGAAACCAATAAATAAAACCACAACAAAGCTGTTTAAGTGAATGGGGAGGACTGGCGTATCATATGCATGCCAAATTGGAATTTGGCGTATGTATTGCACGATTTTCACACTTCATGCTATTAATACGCAAACATACTGTAACTTTAAGCTAAGGCAGGGGTTAGACCCAAGTGCAGTTTATTAGGGTAATCCACTGAACAGGTAGTGGGTCAATAACCAGGCAAACATCAACAGCAAAGCTAATCCAAAAACAGAGTAAATATCCAAGCAAAGCTCAGGGCAGGCAGCAAACAATCAATAAATGATATTCAGGCAGAGTCAAGTAACAAAGGAACACGGTACAAGGAAACACTTGGTAATCCAGACACAGCTAACTTGGTAATCCAGACACAGCTAACAATACAGTATAAAAATGCTGGGTTACTTTCAACCCGGCCTTGGGGCAAAAAGGGATGAGCCAAGCACACTGGGTTGTTATTTAACCCATGCTGGGTTGTTTCAACCCAAAACGCTGGGTTATTTTAACACATTGTTGGGTCAAATATAAAAAAATTGGGTTAACTGTAACCCATCTGCTGGGCTCATCCTTTTTTACCCAATGCTGGATTGAAAATAACCCAACATTTTTTTTAGTGTACTTCACAACGTGAGCAAGAGTGAGCATAGTTTAAAGGGATATTTCGCCCAAAAATGATATTAAACCCATGATTTACTCACCCCCAAGCTGTCTGAGTGACATATGTCCATTGTTTTTCAGACAAACACATTTACGGATATTTTAGAAAATGTTTTAGATCTTTCAGTTGATTAAATGTGATGTTACGGGGTCCACGACCTTCAAGTCCAAAAAAAGTGCGTCCATCCTTCACAAAATAAATCCAAACGGTTCCAGGATGATAAACAAAGGTCTTCTGAGGGTAATCCGCGTGGTGCTGTTGTAGTAATATCCATATTTAAAACTTCATAAACCAAAATAACTACCTTCCGGTAGCGCCGCCATCTTAGACTCCTATTCAGGAGAGAGTTTTAGCGTAGTGTACGCACTTTTCTTAGTGACGTATGACAAATTCGGAGGGTGGGGGCACAGAGCAGCAGCAGAGTAGCCTCCGTAGGCTGCGTAAGCTCTCATCCTGAATGCGGACGCGACTAAGATGGCAGCGCTACCGGAAGGTAGTTATTTACGTTAATAAAGTTTTAAATGTGGATATTTCTACAAAAACACTGGGCGGATTACCCTCAGAAAACCTTTGTTTATCATCCTGGAGCCATTTGGATTTATTTTTTGAAGGATGGACGCACTTTTTTTGGACTTGAAAGTTGTGGACCCCATAACTTTACATTTAATCAACTGAAAGATCTAAAACATTTTCTAAAATATCCGAAAATGTGTTTGTCTGAAAAACGATGGACATATGCAACTTGGACAGCTTGGGGTGAGTAAATCATGGGTTAAATATCATTTTTGGCCGAACTATCCCTTTAAATAGTCCAGATAACAGGAAGCAGGTGTGGCAACAATCCGAGCAGAGCAAGGAATTATGGTCCTGAGGCTGATGTGTAGTGAAGCCTCCGGTGGCCAGCAGGGACAACCATGGTGATGATCGTGACACATAACTTACAAAAAGCATGACTGGTGTGCATTTTGAGACAAAACAATGGTACTGATGTATTTTAAGATATGTGAGTACTAGCTGTTTTCAGTTAAGACATCTCAGACACACATTTCAGTCTTGGAATTACACTTAAGCCCAGTCTGTGTTACATCATCATTAAAATATGAACCTACATTATTAACATTAATCCTATTAACACATAGCAAGGGGGAGCAAGAATAGGTAAGACGTTCACAAACACATTTTTGAAGGATACGAAATATCGTCTGTTATCGTTAGGGATGCAACAATAAATTTAATCCACGGTTCAATACATACCTCGTTTTTTAAACCACGGTTAACAGGTTCTAGCCTGTTAAAGTGTTTTTACATGATTCTATGCTACAGGAACAGTAAGATGTTAAGAAGAAAAAATGGTTTTAATTACAGTTATCTTTAGTATACGTAAATGCAAAAATCTACTTTTGATAAAATTTTGAATTAACATACCGTATTTTCCAGCCTCTATGTCGCACTTTTTTCATAGTTTGGCAGGTCCTGAAATTTAAGTTCAGGTGCGACTTATACATCAAAAATATTTCATATATGAACCAAGAAAAACTATTACCGTCTACAGCCGCGAGAGTCCGCTATATGCTGCTCCTGTATTTATGTAATTCAATGGATTCAGTGATGCGGAATGACTTCTGGACCTTTTTGAACTTGATTTGGCTTATTAAGTTAATTTAGCCTATTCAGCCTCCCAGGTATGTTCAATATGCTATTGTGTATCATGTAAATAACTGTTTATGTTACTTTAACATGTATGGACACCTATTCAGCCTCCTGTTCTTTGCTATTATTTAGAGAAATAACCTTTCCAGATTAAATGTCTGTTCTTCAGCTTGGATTTTGTGTAATAATTTTCTAAATAAACGTGCCATATAGACAAGTGCGACTTATATAGTTTTCTCCTCTTCAAAACACATTTTTTTCACTGATGTGACTTATACTCCAGAGCAACTTATAGTCCGGAAAATGTTAAATAGCAAATGAAAACATAAACTGGCCATTTAAATATATATACATATACTTAAGTAAATTAAACTGAATAGTACTGCATTACAGTAGCTTTCATTTACAATGTAAAGTGTAACATCACTTTATGCTGTGTTAAACAGTACACCATATATTCATATCTCATTTCTCGCTTTAGATAACTCGCAGGATTTAACTTTGCCTCATAGGAATTTCCGCTTGAATTGAGATTTTTCAACTTGTGTGGATGACACTTTGAGATGAAGATTGTTGTTTTATTCATGTTCTCATATTTATATATCAAGCTCTGATGTTACAAGTACCAGGGTTTTTCTAGGAAACAACAACTTCTATCTTCTTCTTTGTGTTGGTTTTAGACTCGATTGCTCGGGTGAGTGCAACAGTAAGTGTGTCAATAAATTCCTTGTCGATCAGCAGAGGCTTGTGGTGTGGAGCAAAGCGCGAGTATAAACAAAGCTTAATGCACCTTTAGCGCATGATTTAATATTTACTCACGGGAAGGCATGTGGATTTGCAGACAAACAAACAGATGGACAGGAAATAATAAAATGGAAACCGGAAAACCGCAATTCACATGCGTGTATTTGACAGTGGAGGTCGTACCAAACGGTTCAATATTATATTGAGAATTGTGGCATCCCTTATCGGCAAAATCACAAATATTATCTAAAATTATTTGCTCCTATGCCCTACATGTTTTTCATGCACTTCCTGATACGTAAATAGCCACCATATTATCTTTAACACCTCAATTACACCTCCATTGACCTTTAATTCAGGACACACAGTTCAGTTTTTTTTTTATTGTAATCTCATGAGTCACAATGTTTGTGTATCAGTTAGTTACGTATACAGCTGGGGGGGGTGAGACCTGACCTGATTGGTATATATGAACACATCTGAGCTATATTACGTTCATTTAGGAAGTTAGATTGAATAGACATGTACTGTATTTATGTTTATGTTTCTTTAGGTATTTGCCTGAATCATGTTGTAATTTCTAAAATTATTTTGTTTCAGCTTTGGGTTATAATTGTCTACCTGTTAACTAAGTCCTCTAAGACGCAATGTCTTTCAATGAGACTGAGAACATTCTCCTGTGTTATCCTTCACATCCAGACTCTTGTCCTAGAGCTCATCGTCTCACTGTTGTTAAAGTGGCAATATACGCTTTCATTTCACTCATGATCCTCATGACAGTTTTTGGGAATCTGTTGATCATCATCTCCATCTCTCACTTCAAACAGCTTCAGTCTCCAACTCATCTGATCGTTCAGTCATTGGCTGTGTGTGACTTTCTGCAGGGTTCACTGGTGATGCCCTACAGTATGGTGCGATCTGTAGAGGGCTGCTGGTTTTTTGGAGATGTTATTTGTAAAGTTCATTCTAGCTTGGACATGACCTTCTGTTTCTCTTCTTTAATACATCTTAGTTTAATATCTATTGATAGATACTTGGCCATCTGTGACCCTCTAAGGTACAAAATGAGGATCACAAACAACACTGTGATTGTATTAATCACCTTTACATGGATCTTTTCATTTGTGTACTGCTTTTCTGTTGTGTTTTCAGGGGTGTTTGCTGTTGGTCTGGAAGCTCTTATTTTACAGGTGTCTTGTTTTGGTGGCTGTGCTGTGTTTCTAAACAAAGAATGGGGACTTATTTCTATCATCTTGTTTTTTATTATTCCAGGAACTATAATGAGCTCTCTGTATATCATCATATTCAATGTTGTGAAAAAACACGCAAAGGTTTTGTCAGAGAAAGTGTCTGTGATCACCACAGGTGTTAACAGTCAAAGCTCTGCACACAGAGAAAGAAAAGCAGCTAAAACTCTGGCTCTTGTTATGGGCGTTTTCTTTATCTGCTGGCTGCCCTCTTCTATTGCTGCTACCGTTAATCCTTTCCTTAATTTTGTGACCCCAGCTGATGTTTTTGAAGCTTTATTTTGGTTT
Source organism: Misgurnus anguillicaudatus (assembly GCF_027580225.2). NCBI lineage: Eukaryota > Metazoa > Chordata > Actinopteri > Cypriniformes > Cobitidae > Misgurnus > Misgurnus anguillicaudatus. Next base: position 35,275,812 of record NC_073354.2, on the reverse strand, counting down.
GCATATTTTAACTCAACTTGTAATCCTTTGATCTATGGATTTTTTTATCCTCGCTTTCAGAAGGCCTTTAAGACTCTCATATTCACTTATATCTGTGGATTCAACCATTCACATACTCTGACATTTGAATGAAAATAGTTTCTGTAGATTAATAATAACCGGCGACTGAATACATGTTGTGAAGCTAATAGTGTTTATTTCAGAGATGTTTAATTAATTTATCTTGATTTAGTAGTTTTACATGCTAAAGTTTGTGTATGATTAAATATTTTGCTTATTTGACATTATTGCAAACATATAGTAAATCTTTGAGTCTATAAAAACTTACAGTCTGTAATTATCTCAATGGGAACATCATTCATTTTAAATGACAAACAGCTGAGGTTAATCAACACGTTGAACAAAAAGTGCCAGATAGTTTTTTATGTATGATGTATATAACAAATGTTTTTAACTTGTCTTTTAATATCCTGACCTCACTAGTTTTGTGATATGAGACATTTAAACCCAAAATGATGTTTAATACAAAAGTTTTCAGAGTAAATGACAACTGTTTAATCATACATGAATAAAGTAAATTAATATGTTTTTCTAAATTATAACCGTAGTATAACCTTACCGGAAATAAATGTTAAAGGGTTAACAACCTAGAATAAAACCAGATGAAAGTTGAACTATGTTTATAGTCAATGGATATTCAGGTCATAAATCCCGGCTATGATCCTACTGTATGGCCTGGTGACTGAACCATAGTAAAGGAACAAACAATCAAATGTGCATTTCAAGTGATTAAAGATACATAGAGTAGTAAATAAGTATTGAACGGTAACACTGTATTTCGATAGTCCACTTTAGACATTTTACTAATTATAAGTAACTTTGCAACTACTTATTAACTACCAATCTTTACAGTATTTGTAGACTGTCTGTTTAATATCTATTAACACTCTATTGCGGTGATATCTCAACAGACATTCAACTGACTATAAGTATCTTTGCAGGTGCATGCAACTTATTACCCTAACCTCTTCCATAACTATTAAAAATCACAACTCCGTATGTCAATGTCATCAATTCCAGCCAGGATATAGTCTTTGTGTTCATCAAAACAAGTGTAATTGCATTGAATGTGTGTCACGGTAAAACTAAGTAAGAACCCAAACGCAGATGATGTACAAAAATAAACTATAGATTTATTAAACAGAACATAAAAACCTACGTGGGGGTAAAACAGATGATGAATATGTCACGATGTGCACACAGGAGAGATGAGGATGGATCCAAATGCAGTTAAAGAATTTATTTCAACAGGTAAACAAACAAAACACGAGAACACTGGGCAAAAACACCGTAACATTAACACAATGGACCGTGACAAAGGGGTGAACAGGAAGTGGATATATACACAACACTGACCAATGAATAAACCAGAACAATGAAACACTATGACAACAAACAAGGGGAGGAGCATGAAGACAATGAGTAACCAGGGTAACAAAGGACTAGGCGGAGACAATAAATCAACACGAGGAGAAACAGGCAAGACTCAAATACAAACATAATCACTAGAAATAATACTTTAACCACAGGGACAAAACTACTCAAATACAAAGACAGGGTAAGAAACAAAACAAGATATAATGCAAATCAAAAACCATAATCAAAGACCCCAATCAAAAACAGTACATAATACAGTAAACAAGAAACACAGGAATTAATAAACCAAAACATGACAAGGAAATAATAAATCTCAAAAACACAAACCGAATCCCAACAGTAGCCCCCCCAACAAAAAACGGATACCAGACGTTTACAAGACAAAAGGCAACAAATCAGGTGGGAGGTGGAGCGGAGGCGGAATGGGGGAGGGATGGAGGGCCAACAAAAGTCCAAAAAACAAAACCCAAGGCGGCGCCGGCAGAGCAGGGGGCCAAGGCGGCGCCGCGGGCAGCGACAGAGTCCAAGGCGGCGCCGCGGGCAGCGACAGAGTCCAAGGCGGCGCCGCGGGCAGCGACAGAGTCCAAGGCGGCGCCGCGGGCAGCGACAGAGTCCAAGGCGGCGCCGCGGGCAGCGACAGAGTCCAAGGCGGCGCCGGCAAGGCAGGACGCCAGGGCGGCGCCGGCAGGGCAGGACGCCAGGGCGGCGCCGGCAGGGCAGGACGCCAGGGCGGCGCCGGCAGGGCAGGACGCCAGGGCGGCGCCGGCAGGGCAGGACGCCAGGGCGGCGCCGGCAGGGCAGGACGCCAGGGCGGCGCCGGCAGGGCAGGACGCCAGGGCGGCGCAGGCAGGGCAGGACGCCAGGGCGGCGCAGGCAGGGCAGGACGCCAGGGCGGCGCAGGCAGGGCAGGACGCCAGGGCGGCGCAGGCAGGGCAGGACGCCAGGGCGGCGCAGGCAGGGCAGGACGCCAGGGCGGCGCAGGCAGGGCAGGACGCCAGGGCGGCGCCCGTGACACACTGGACCTGAACAAAAGGACAGGCAGAAGAGAGGCTGGCAAAGCCAGGAAAACAGGATACAACACAGGCAAAGAGACACTTAACAGCTTAGACTCTTTGGACCTAAACATGGTAACGAGTTCATGGAGAGATATCTGTGACAGCGCACAGGGCAGTTCACTGGGCAGCGCACAGGGCAGTTCACTGGGCAGCGCACAGGGCAGTTCACTGGGCAGCGCACAGGGCAGTTCACTGGGCAGCGCACAGGGCAGTACACTGGGCAGAGCACAGGGCAGTTCACTGGGCAGCGCACAGGGCAGTTCACTGGGCAGCGCACAGGGCAGTTCACTGGGCAGCGCACAGGGCAGGACATTAGACAGAGCACAGAGTTCAAAAATAGTCATTTTAAGTGGGGCAAACAGTTCAGAGTCAAATGAGACCGTGTAGATGGGTGCAAAAAGTCTATGTGATTCAAAAGCCATTTTGGCTAGGGCTGAAAGCTTATGAAACTTAGGTGAACACATGAAAACTGGCCTACATGACCCAGAGAGTACAGGATTAACCATCTTATCCTTGACAGGAAGCACAGGGGGCTCGGTGACAGGCTTTATGGTAAAATCAATACACTTGGAAACAATAGACTCAGCAAACTTAGTCGAAGCACTTAACTCAAAAAACTCAACTTCAGACCTTACATTAACCATAGAAATTGTCTCAGACTCACATGACTTAAGTGACTCAGGTGGATTAATGGTGACAAAAGACTCAGTGATGTGCTGGGTATGAGGTTCAGGTTCGGACCCTCTAGTCGTTGAAAAAGGTGAAGACACAGGTCCAGAACCTCCAACCGTGACAGGTAGCACATCAGTATCCTCCAACGAATCAGTCTCAGGGGCTTGGGAGACATCACAGGAGAAAGACGAACAGAAGACAGACCACACACACCCCAGGGCTACGGCAAATGTAGACAGAGCAGAGTTCAAAGGACATACCTCTGTTGCCTCCTTGAGAACAGGAGGAGGCTTGACAACAGCTCTTCTGAGAGGTATAGTCCTAGCAACGGCACGCTGGAGAATGGGTGCTGGAAAGGGTACAGCTGTCTGGAACACTGGTGCAGGAATGGCAACTGCCATACTGAGGACTGGTGTAGATCTGACAAGTGCCCTTCTAAAAACAGGTGCAGAAGAAACCATAGCTCTCTGAAGAGTGGGTGTAGTGGGTGCAGGTATATCGGTGGCCATTTCAACCACTGGTGCAGATCTAACAATAATGCTGGGAACAACTGAAGATTTAACGGCGGCCATCTTGACAATAGGTGTAGATTTAACCGGCTCTGTAATAAAAGGTGTTCTTCTGATAACCAGTCTAGAGCCTCCTCCAGGCCTAGCTGGTGTGATGGATTCAGATAAGGCTGATCTAGGAGCAAACGTGACAACAGCCTCCCGTACGGAGATCAATGGAGTATCAGCTAGACTTGAGATCAACCGCTGCGTCTGGGCACCAGCTGAAAGAACTGGAGAGGCGGCCCTCTTGTGACACGGCCCGGGTGTGGTGGCTGCCCTCTTGTGGAGAGACTCGGACCTCTTCGCCGAACAGATGGGGAGAGAGAGATCAAAGTCAACGCTGTCAACGGACTGCTCGTGTGTGGATATCCTCCTTCTCCGTCGACTGCGCGAACAACGCGAGGAAGACGCGCTCACCGGCTCAGCAGTCTTTGACGAGGAGTTTGAAGACTTCGCCTCGGGCAGCTCCGGCGTGAATGAAACACGCCCTCTACGACGCCAATCTGCGTGACGAGCAAAGGCGAAAAAATCCAGTACATCAAGCTCATAAATCTCACTCATAGGAATCGGCTCACCCAAACAGTGGTTAAACCACACTTTCATCTCTGTGTGGTTGAGACGAAGATCACGGGAATCCGCCCAGAATCTACGAGCGAATTCCTCCACAGATTCATCCCGCGGACGAAGTGAAGCTAGTTTGGTGCGTCTCTTCCTGAACTCCTTATCCGACATGGCAGGAGACAAACAGGCATCGGAACAAACAACTCCTCTTGCGGAGTTCACAAAAACTGCTGGATCCTGTGTTTGACGGTCCATTCTGTCACGATGTGCACACAGATGAGAAGAGGATGGATCCAAATGCAGTTAAACAAATTTATTTCTACAGGTAAGCAAACAAAACACGAGAACACTGGGCAAAAACACCGTAACATAACACAATGGACCGTGACAAAGGGGTGAACAGGAAGTGGATATATACACAACACTGACCAATGAATAAACCAGAACAATGAAACACTATGACAACAAACAAGGGGAGGAGCATGAAGACAATGAGTAACCAGGGTAACAAAGGACTAGGCGGAGACAATAAATCAACACGAGGAGAAACAGGCAAGACTCAAATACAAACATAATCACTAGAAATAATACTTTAACCACAGGGACAAAACTACTCAAATACAAAGACAGGGTAAGAAACAAAACAAGATATAATGCAAATCAAAAACCATAATCAAAGACCCCAATCAAAAACAGTACATAATACAGTAAACAAGAAACACAGGAATTAATAAACCAAAACATGACAAGGAAATAATAAATCTCAAAAACACAAACCGAATCCCAACAGAATAAACACAGTGATGGAACACAAAACACGGGAACAAAAGAACACTAAATCAGGAACAGATCTCAGCAACACGGAAAACATGAACATATATAGACCACGAATGCGCACACGACAGAGAACGAGAGGGCATTATAAAGACACCACAACAATCTGGAACAGGTGAACATAATTAATTACGTAAGACACGAGTACATAAGGGAGTAAGGTAAAAGTGACAAAACACATGGGAACACATGACATACATACATGATGTGAAAAACACGTGTCCCCACACAAACCACAATGCTGCCATGACCTTGCCATCAGAAATCAGACCTGAACCTTACACTAAGGTCTGGCAAGATCATGACAGCGACAAGACACTGGGAACATGTGGAAGCCACACACACAATATGACTCCACATGTCCCCACACAGAACATAGTACTGTCATGGTCTTGCCAGATGTACTCAGACATGGATCTAGCACAAAAGATCTGGCAAGCCCATGACAATGTGAGTTCTACATTTAATATAGTCAAATATTCCAGTTAAACAAGTCATTTAAGCATTGCAATAGAGGTTTGTGCATTACTTTTAATGCTTTTTGGTATAGTGGTGTGCCGTATGATTTTTTTACTTATTAAAACTGTGCCGTGACAGAAAAAAGGGTGGGGAACACTGAGTTACACATAGTTGCAAATGAATGAAAGTTAGTTGACATGTAGTGACAAAGTTATTTATAGTTAGTAGTATGTCTAAAGTGGACTATCAAAATAAAGTGTAGCCTGATATGAGATCTGAATAATTGTGTCAACAATGAGAAAAAATCTGCCACTATTATCACTGTAAAACTCTTTTTTTTTGTGCCAGCAACCCCCATCCATTAAACAGGTCCCTTAATGTCCCCACTAAAAAATAAGCTAAATATCTTTCCTGAATATATGCTGATTCACATTCTATCTTAATAATAATAGTAATAAAATGCATGACGTTATCTTCTTTTTACTAATAATATTATTACATAATTAAAAAGTATGTCACTTAAAGGATAATTCCGGTATTTAACACTTTGAGTCTCATTTCTGGTTTGTTTTGGATGAACTACAGTGATGGGCTCAGAAATTTTGACAATGGGTCGTGTCTTGAGTTTTTGACTCTTTTAGAAGCGTCTCTTGACTGCTTTAGAATGGAAGTCAATTGCCATGCACAAACATGTCATTAAAACAACACTTAACGTTCATTTTCAAAACTGTGCTACTCACCGAGTGGTTTGTGGTGTTCGTTGATGATTAAAAACAAGTTGTGTAGCGAAATACAGTCTCTGTCGTGTTTTATTTGGCATTTTGTAAAATTCCATTGACTTCTCTTGGAAGACTCATTGCTCGCTGATATATCACTCCGCCGCCGGGAAACAGAAAAGGGACTGTTTACATGTGGATGTTGTTTTTTCACTCGGTTTCTCTCAGAAGAAATTTTTCCCATATTTGTAGGGCTGGACCAGAATATTCGAATATTCGTTCCGTGGGTTGACATTCGATTTTCAGTTTTGAGATTCGAATATATATATAAATATTTTACAGTGTTAGTGCAGTGCTTTTGCCAAGCAGGAAGTGCGCTTCACACTCCCGCTCTATAGGTGGCGCAGAGAGACCAACATCCATAGCCAACAGCCACCAAACGCACGCCAGTGGAAGATCGCCTCAAACGGAAAACGCGCTTCCTCCTTTGGCATTCACCCTAATAATGTTGTAAATAACGTTCAGTTGCTTGCAAAAATTGATTGATTTGCTTCACAAGACGTCAATATGTCACACGGAGTTATGAGGGATTACTGTTGTATTGGATATATATGCTTTAGCTCTTAAAGTGTGCGGATCTGTTGACTTGCATGACGGAGCACTGGGGTTTCTGCAAAATATCTTCTTTATTGTTCTGCTGATGAAAAAACATATTGGATGGTGTAACTGTTATAAATAAACTTGATTTTAAAAGTATTCTACCGTTTTATTACAGTTTGTTTGACTACGTTCATTCATGCTTCAGACTCAAATATAGAGCGGAAGTATATACGCGGTTGTGAGGTATCTGAAAAAATAGTTCCACTATAGCAAATAACAAGGATTGAAATCATACATTGCGCCAATATATTTGTTTTTAATCATCAACGAACACCACGAACCACTCGGTGAGCAGCACAGTCCCGAAAATGAACGTCAAGTGTTGTTTTAATGACATTTTGTGCATGTCATTGACTTCCATTCTGAAGCAGTCAAGAGACGCTTCTAAATGAGTCAAAAAGTCAAGACACGACCCATTGTCAAAATTTCTGTGTCCATCACTGTACTTCATCCAAAACAAACCAGAAATGAGACTCAAAGTGGTAAATACCGGAATTATCCTTTAAAGCCAAATTACAGATTTAATTTGACTGAACCTCACCTCGACACCTTGATTGATGCCATTCTCCAAGCTATCTCAAGCAGAACTCTGCAGTCATATTTCTCAGCATGGAAATGTTTTAAGTTATTTTACCTACCATTTCTCCATGCAGCCCAGTACAATTGACATACTATCTAGGTGCATTTCCACCCTTCGTCCCCTCCATACTGCCCACACGCTGGCCACAATTTTCATTTAGGCTTTTTCGGTTTCCTTTGCTGCTCAGAATTTGCATCATTTCAAATTTTAATCCATTCATCCACCCTACAATTTAAGATTTACAAGTTTTAAACAAAGACACAATCTGTGGTCAAATCTACTCTGGATCCTCTTTTCGTCGACCAGTGTAATCAACCGGCTACAAGATTTTGGTTCGAATAACTTTTAATATAAGTTTTAGTCCAGTCCGGGGGATGTTCTTTTCCCTGCTGTCCGTCATGTTTGTGGCATTTTTGGGGAGTACCCTGCAAAAAACCCGCATACCAGCAAGACCAGCATATGTTGTGTTTTGGTGCTGGTATGCTAGTGAACACCAGCTAAACCAGCATCAAACCAGCATCAGGACCAGCATTAGCACCAGCTAAATAGCAACAAACCAGCATTGGCACCAGCTAAACCAGCATTAGCACCAGCATCCCATGCTGGTCATACCAGCATATGTTGTGTTTTGGTGCTGGTATGCTGTGACCACCAGCTAAACCAGCATAGACCAGCATAATTCCCATGCTGGTTTGATGCTGGTTTTTTCATCGGGGTAGTCTAGGTTGGGCAAACATTTAGAGCTCGAAGCCCTCCCCTCGGACACCACACCAAACAGGCTTTATCACATTCCCTATTGATAACATGTCAATGTGAACTGAAATAAATGTAATCCAGCCAAAAAGCGTAAAGCGGTGCCTATATATAGCCATGCCTCACCTCTGTCCTGTGACAGATTTTGCAGCATCCCTCCTCCTCCCCATGATCTCTCTCTTAGCTAGTTCATCTATCTCAGTTAAAAAATGGGAGAGTGCTCTGGGTTCAGGATACATTTTTTAGCTCTGAGCCCTCCTCTTGGACAACACGCCAATAAAAGCTTTATCTCATTCCCTATCAATTACATGCAAACATATTAAACAATATTTAGGCAGAGGTCAAGAAACAAAGGAACACGGCACAAGAAAATGCTTGGTAATACAGACAAAGCTTACAATACTTCGCAACATGAATTAGAGTGAACATGGTTTAAATAGTCTAGATAACAGGAAGCAGGTGTGGCAACAATCAGAGCAGAGCAAGGGATTATGGCCAATGGAGTCCTGAGGCTGATGTGTACTAAAGCCTCCGGTGGCCAGCAGGGACAACCATGGTGACAATCATGACACATTCCTTACAAAAAACATTAATGGGGTGCATATTAAGACAAAACAATGGTGCTGATATAATTAAAAATATGTTAGTTCCAATTGCTTTCAGTTAAGATGGCCCAAATAAGCTTTTACTCTTGGACTACACTTACGCCCTGTCAGAGAATTCTTCCCTATATGTTTAGCGTTCTGTGTAAAATCATCATTAATATATTAACCTAGATAAATAACATTAATCCTATTACAGTTTTTCTCAAATGGTAAAACACAAAAGCCAATCCTCTAAACCAAATGACCAGTTGTCTAAACACATTTACTTAATCTAGCCATCATTTTCCAATATCATAAACACATTTCACATGAAGACACAATTCAGAAAACAGAATCCTCCGTTCTCATAAATCTTAACACATTTTTCTTTGCTAAAACACAAGTTGCAAAAGAACTCTGCTCATATCCTCAAATGAAAGCTCATGTGATGCAAAATGCTTGCCACAGTCAGCAATATTTGAACACAATGAACACACCTGGCGTCATTCATTACACACAACGACTCAAAATTGAAGACACTTGTTGCTAATGCTGTGACCACATGTATAAAAGCAAGTTCAGAGTGCACAGTTTGCTGAAGATTCCAAACAAACACAATGGATGAAGGCAGAGTCAGGGGAAGAGGAATTCGAGTTAGAGGAGGGAGAAGGGCTGGCCATGGAAGAAGAGGAGCAGGCCAACGAGGTAGAGTAGTTCACATCAGAGGAGGAAGAGGAGGAGGCCAACAAGGGAGAGGAGAAGGTCCAGGATGGAGAGCAAGACAACCTCACACCATCATTACGGACGAGATGTGAGCAAAAGACATTGACCATGTCATGGTCCATGGCATGATAATGGCTGAAGCAGGACTAAGAGTCCCTCCAAACCTGAGTAGGTTCACCGTGGCCACCATTATCAGGGCATTTTTTGAGTTGAAAGAATGCCACATAGAGGTGGGAGGGTTGCCATATTTACAGCGGCACAAGAAACCCTTATTGTGGATATAAATGTGGATAAACGCCAGCAGCCATATCACCCTGTAGCCCAAGACAGCTTGCCCACTGAAGCTAAGCAGGGCTGAGCCTGGTCAGTACTTGGATGGGAGATCACCTGTGAAAACCAGGTTGCTGCTGGTAGTGGTGTTAGTGAGACCAGCAGGGGGTGCTCACCCTGTGGTCTGTGTGGGTCCTAACACCCCAGAATAGTGATGGGGACACTATACTGTCAAAAAAGCACCGTCCTTCGGATGAGACGTTAAACCGAGGTCCTGACTCTCTGTGGTCATTAAAAATCCCAGGATGTCCTTCGAAATGATGTTTTATTAACAAAGTTCGGGAGGAGCACGTTCAGATAATTAATCACAGGTGGAAGCACTCAGCCATTATACACAGGTGGAATCACTCAGCAATTATACACAGGTGGAAACACTCAGCAATTAACCATGAGAGGGTAAATATAGACTCAGCAGTCTTACCTCGATCCATTGACAGTTTGTAGCAGCTATTGACAGTTTGTAGCATTAGTAGACTCTTTGGGTCAGCTACCATGTCTCAATCTAGCTCTTCATCAGACAAAGACGTAAACATCCCCAGGGATGCATTTTCGCATGTCGCCAGTCCCACTACCATTCCTGCTACGTCGAACGTCACACCTGAACCCAAGGCTTCTTCTCGTGGCCGCACACCGGCCCGATCATCCCAGCGTTCTCCAAGATGCAGAGGCCAGCCTTCGCCGCCCCCGACAAGACCTCCATTTTCTTCCAAGGCTTCCTCATTCCACTCGGCCACCCCGACTATCCCACCCATCGGGAAGTGGACCATAGCCGGCCTGAGACAAGCGCTGGGTAACTCGGATATACAGGCTTCTAGAAAAATGAATAAAGCTAAATTGTATGATCTTTATGTCTCTCTACAGGTGACTCCCAAGATGACCCACAGACAGAGCAAAGCCCACAGGGCCCAAGATTTACCTTTCCAGCCAACTTCGTTGTCTGCCCATTCAGAACACGGGTCACCTGACCAATCGAGTCACAGCAACAGGGCTCCAGCGAGTCTAGGCCATGCCCCAGTTTTCACCATGACAGGTCCTTTTCCACCTCTTGACAAGACCCAGCCCTCCGCCATTGCCTCTGCCGCCGCAGCGCCGCAAAGGGTCGGGCCCAGTGTCCTCCCTTTAGCAGCTCAGTTTCATAACCCTCATAACCCTTTTCTTTTTCAGTGGCCTTCAGCTCCTGTCACAGACACTAGCGCAAAGCTATTGCAGCTAGCAGCACAGGCTAATCCATGTCAACAGTCTCTCTACCCATTAGGTTACAACCCCGCCCAAATACAGTGGCATGCAGCTTTACCATCTCAAACAGGCGCGGGCCTGCCTCCGTTTGCAGCTCAAGCCCACACTTCATCCTTTTATCCTTCACACCTTCAAACTAACTTTCATTTTCAAACCACAACAGGTCACTCAAGCACGATGCTGCCGACGACATTCGTAGCCCCGAATTATACCCTTCCAAGCTCTTCTGCACAAACTAAATCACCATACTCTCTCTTCACAGCTACTCCGTTGCCCGTGGCGTACAACGCAGTTGCCATGGAACCCCCACCTGTATCTAAAAACATCCGTGCTCTGATCCTCTCAGAAATTCAGGATGCCGGCTCCAGAGGCGGACAAATCCACAACTTCAGTACCTCACTATTCGCGACCGATATTCCCATAACCCACCCGCTAAAACCCCTCCTCGATGCATCGCTCGACACCATCCTCGGAGCAGTGTCTCCCAGGACCCTCCAACCGCTTGGAGAAACTTTAGAGCATTCCACATCTCCTATAACATGCCGTTCCCCGATTTCTCTCTCCTTTCTATCACCTCATTTATTTCCCACCTTAATACCATTAAAGGCCTCCAAGTAGGATCCATTAAAGGTTACCTGAGCGGCATTCAGTTTTTCCATAAACTAATTTACGGCGCTCCCTCGCAGGAGATAAATAATTCTCAAACCTCCCTCCTGCTTAAAGGTATTCAAAGATACCGATAACACTAGACATCCTCAACAAATGCATTCGTACCCTCCGCACAGGTTACCAACCTCTCAATACCGCGCAAACACTCGACGCCATGTTCATCCTAGCCTTTTTTGGCTTTCTTAGATGCTCAGAACTTGCTATTACTTCTAAATTCAACCCAAGAAACAACCCCACTATCTCAGACTTATCAGTACTAGATGGAGAAACAATCTCCTTTTTGATTAAACAAAGTAAAACTGACCAAACCAAAAAAGGCCATTTTATCTATATTTTTAACCTTCCATCTCCAATCCATCCATACCAGTCAGTTCGGGCATATCTTCAATGGAGAAGCTCCCAAGCCAAATCTCCTGCAGAACACCTGTTCATAGACGAATCAAATAAACCTGTGACGCGCTTTTGGTTGCAGAAACACCTCAAATCTGTCCTCCAGCAGTCAGGTTTCCCAACAGAGCGCTTTTCAAGCTACTCATTCCGCCTATGGGCCGCAACTACAGCAGCCCAAAAAGGCCTTTCCCAACAGCAGATCCAAGCTCTCGGGAGATGGTCCTCAGACGCTTTCCAAAGCTACATCAGGACCAACCATTTTCATATCAAAAAAGCCCACCAAAGCCTCATCGACTAAAACCCTCTGGGCCACTCAGCAGGGTTAGCGAGCATTGGTCTCCCAGATGACACAGCGAGAAATCTCCTGGGCAAACACTAATTTTTTCTTTTCTGTTTTTCAGCACCCCAGGAAGGGGAAAGTTTACACTCAGTGAGCATGCTATAAGTGGAGAGTCTCCACGCAGTCGTGAAGGAGCGGAGAGTCTCTGCGCAGTCGTGAGGGGTGGAGAGTCTCCACGCAGTGTGAAAAAGTGGGCCGCGTCTCCACGCAGTCGTGAGGGGTGGAGAGTCTCCACGCAGTGTGAAAAAGTGGGCCGCGTCTCCACGCAGTTGTGAAAGAGTGGAAAGTTTCCACGCAGTTGTGAAATAGTGGAAAGTTTCCACGCAGTTGTGAAAGAGTGGAAAGTTTCCACGCAGTTGTGAAAGAGTGGAAAGTTTCCACGCAGTTGTGAAAGAGTTGTGAAAGAGTGGAAAGTTTCCACGCAGTTGTGAAAGAGTGGAAAGTTTCCACGCAGTTGTGAAAGAGTGGAAAGTTTCCACGCAGTTGTGAAAGAGTGGAAAGTTTCCACGCAGTTGTGAAAGAGTGGAGAGTCTCCACGCAGCTGTGAAAGAGTGGAGAGTCTCCACGCAGCTGTGAAAGAGTGGAAAGTCTCCACGCAGCTGTGAAAGAGTGGAAAGTTTCCACGCAGTTGTGAAAGAGTGGAAAGTTTCCACGCAGTTGTGAAAGAGTGGAAAGTTTCCACGCAGTTGTGAAAGAGTGGAGAGTCTTCACGCAGCCGTGAAAGAGTGGAGAGTTTCCACGCAGTCGTGAAAGAGTGGAAAGTTTCCACGCAGTCGTGAAAGAGTGGAAAGTTTCCACGCAGTCGTGAAAGAGTGGAAAGTTTCCACGCAGTCGTGAAAGAGTGGAAAGTTTCCACGCAGTCGTGAAAGAGTGGAAAGTTTCCACGCAGTCGTGAAAGAGTGGAAAGTTTCCACGCAGTCGTGAAAGAGTGGAGAGTCTCCATGCAGCATGAAAGAGTGGAGAGTCTCCACGCAGTCGTGAAAGAGTGGAGAGTCTCCACGCAGTTGTGAAAGAGTGGAGAGTCTCCACGCAGTCGTGAAAGAGTGGAGAGTCTCCACGCAGTCGTGAAAGAGTGGAAAGTTTCCACGCAGTCGTGAAGGAGTGGAGAGTCTCCACGCAGTCGTGAAGGAGTGGAAAGTTTCCACGCAGTTGTGAAAGAGTGGAGAGTTTCCACGCAGTTGTGAAAGAGTGGAGAGTCTCCACGCAGCTGTGAAAGAGTGGAGAGTCTCCACGCAGCTGTGAAAGAGTGGAAAGTCTCCACGCAGCTGTGAAAGAGTGGAAAGTTTCCACGCAGTTGTGAAAGAGTGGAAAGTTTCCACGCAGTTGTGAAAGAGTGGAAAGTTTCCATGCAGTTGTGAAAGAGTGGAAAGTTTCCACGCAGTTGTGAAAGAGTGGAGAGTCTTCACGCAGCCGTGAAAGAGTGGAGAGTCTTCACGCAGCCGTGAAAGAGTGGAGAGTTTCCACGCAGCCGTGAAAGAGTGGAAAGTTTCCACGCAGTCGTGAAAGAGTGGAAAGTTTCCACGCAGTCGTGAAAGAGTGGAAAGTTTCCACGCAGTCGTGAAAGAGTGGAAAGTTTCCACGCAGTCGTGAAAGAGTGGAAAGTTTCCACGCAGTCGTGAAAGAGTGGAAAGTTTCCACGCAGTCGTGAAAGAGTGGAAAGTTTCCACGCAGTCGTGAAAGAGTGGAAAGTTTCCACGCAGTCGTGAAAGAGTGGAAAGTTTCCACGCAGTCGTGAAAGAGTGGAAAGTTTCCACGCAGTCGTGAAAGAGTGGAAAGTTTCCACGCAGTCGTGAAAGAGTGGAGAGTCTCCACGCAGCATGAAAGAGTGGAGAGTCTCCACGCAGTCGTGAAAGAGTGGAGAGTCTCCACGCAGTCGTGAAAGAGTGGAGAGTCTCCACGCAGTCGTGAAAGAGTGGAAAGTTTCCATGCAGTCGTGAAAAAGTGGAAAGTTTCCATGCAGTCGTGAAAGAGTGGAGAGTCTCCATGCAGCATGAAAGAGTGGAGAGTCTCCATGCAGCATGAAAGAGTGGAGAGTCTCCATGCAGCATGAAAGAGTGGAGAGTCTCCACGCAGCATGAAAGAGTTGAGAGTCTCCACGCAGTCGTGAAAGAGTTGAGAGTCTCCACGCAGTCGTGAAAGAGTGGAGAGTCTCCACGCAGTCGTGAAAGAGTGGAGAGTCTCCACGCAGTCGTGAAAGAGTGGAGAGTCTCCACGCAGTCGTGAAAGAGTGGAGAGTCTCCACGCAGTTGTGAAAGGGTGGAGAGTTTCCACGCAGTATGTTCATTGTCATTGTCTCTCCCACGTTTCACCTTTCCTATTTTTTCTTTCAGGCGATCTCCCAGTATGATGGTTCCCAGACCGCTCTCAGGGGGCCTCCTGATCAAGTAACCAGGCCTCACCTCGAAGGCCAGCCCGCCAAGCTCTGCACTTCTTGGGGGGTATTTAGCCAGGCGGCTGTCCGATGCTCTCTAGCATTTTGGGGGGTACTCTGGGTTCGGGCCAAGTCCGAGCTCGAAGCCCTCCCCCGGACAGCATGCCAAACACGCATTCTAAATTACTCTATAAATTATATGTAAGTGTGAACTCGTGAAATGATGTTTTATTAACAAAGTTCGGGAGGAGCACGTTCAGATAATTAATCACAGGTGGAAGCACTCAGCCATTATACACAGGTGGAATCACTCAGCAATTATACACAGGTGGAAACACTCAGCAATTAACCATGAGAGGGTACATATAGACTCAGCAGTCTTACCTCGATCCATTGACAGTTTGTAGCATCCCCCCACCACCCCTTCTCCACACTTCTAGTTCTAAAAACCACTTACACGGGGGGGGGTACTCTGGGTTCGGGCCAAGTCCGAGCTCGAAGCCCTCCCCCGGACAGCACGCCAAACACGCATTCTAAATTACTCTATAAATTATATGTAAGTGTGAACTCGTGAAAAGAGTAGGGGTGTGCCCCGGCATCCTGGCCAAACTTGCCCATTGGCCTACTAATCATCCCTCATACTAATTGGCTATATCACTTGGTCTCCTCTCCACTAATAAGCTGGTGTGTGGTGAGCGGTCTGGCGCAATATGGCTGCCGTCGCATCATCCAGGTGGATGCTGCACATTGGTGGTGGTTGAGGAGATTCCCCCGTTCATATGTAAAGCGCTTTGAGTACTGAGAAAAGCGCTATATAAATGTAAGGTATTATTATTATTATTATTATATGATTCGTGAGAACAACCTCATCAGACTACTGGAGATCAGAGACAAAGTCATTGCTGATAATGTCAACTTTGAGAGCATTGATTATGTCAGCTTGGCCACAATAGACCTGATTCTCCGGCGCCAAAAGATGCGGATGAAACAGGTCTATAGGGTTCCCTTTGAGCGCAACTGAGGTTCCTAGCCAACGGGTGGGTGTAATATTACTCTTTGTGCGGCCATGGTTTTGGAGGAGCTTGTCCACCGGCATGCTGTCCTTGGATCTTACAACACCCAACATCTCCTCACCTTCCTAGAGGACCTAATAGACATCCTCCTGGACCGCCAACAAAAACACCCTGATCATGTTTTCAAGAGTACTGTTGGGTGCAATAGATTTTGTTTTTGCATTGAGTTGTGTTACAGTAGTGTACATGCAGAATTTACTATAGATTAATACTCTTCATATGAAACTCGCAAATCTAAATGCCTAATCCTCTGCAGAGATCTAAGAACATCCATTACTGTAATGTTTCTAAAAATATGCATAGCCTCTTATGAAATAAAAAACCTTCTCACAAATCGAGCATTGTATTTTTTATTGTTTTGCTGTAGTATGTAATGATGTGTATATTGTTTACATTTTTGAAAGCTTTGAGCCTCTCTTTTGGTGTGAAAGATTGAGTTTTGAAGTGTGAAAGTGTGGTTGTGTTTATGTAGCTTTAGAAAAGGGTGTTGTGTTTAGACATTGGGGAACATGGAGGAAACGTTTGTGAAATGTGTTTTAGCATTTGAGAAAAACTGTAACACATAGCAATAGGGAGCAAGAAAATGTAAGACTTTCCCAAACACATTTTTAAAGGATATAAATTATCGTCTGCTTTCGTTAGGGCTGCAACACTACATTTAATCCACTGTTCAATACAAACCATGGTTAACAGTTTCTAGCCCGTTAAAGTGTTTTTACATTATTCTATGCTTAAGAGACAGGAGCAGTGAGATGTTAAGAAGATAAAATGGTTCCTTCTGTCACTCAGTCAATGTTGTATAGATACTAGGGGTTCGACCTTGGGAGACCAATCACTCTGATACTATCTGAAAATGGCCAATGAAGGATCAATGAACATTAGCAAAGGAAATTTGCATACCATGACTCCACCTGGACATCCAGGTAAAAAGGGAGGCTGGTATGCTCATTCATTCAGATTTTAGCTTTGGAGCCTTCATATGGGTTTTCTCGCATCACTCTGATCTCTAACCTTGCTCTGTGGTTGTTGGTGTGGACAATGCGATCAGCGGTTTCTTCTCAGGGTTCCAGCACACAGATAAATGCAAGAAGTTTCCCCTGGGCGTTTCCAGCAACTAAAAGAGTGCAATTTCCTACATACACAATGCCTTTTTGTGTATGTGCTTCTGGTGTGATTGGTACCTCTCTCCCTCTGACGGGCATGATCACTGCTTAAGATGTTTGGGTCTTTCCCATTCTGAGGCAGCGTTCACGGATGAGTTATGTTCTCACTGCGAGAGCATGTCTCAGGCAATGTTGTGGTTGCATGTCTCCTTCTCTAAGAAGAGGATGACTAGCTCATAATCTACCTCATAGCTGTGCATAGGGACGTTGTAGTGAGTAATGAGGGTGATTTGGGATCTTCACTGGATGTGTCTTTGTCGGATAATATCCCACAAGCAGTCCATTGCTCAACACACTTGTTTCAGCCAGTTGAGCTCCCTGAGTATATTGAAGGTTTGCCAGCCCTCCCCAGAGCGCTCGCGGCTAGATGATTAGTATGTGGTGTCGAACTGTGACTCTAAGCCATGCTTCGCCCCTGTACCTTTCTTCCCGGAGGTGCATGACGAGATGACGAAATCATGGAAGTCCCCTTATACAGCGTGAACTTGTTTTGTCAAATCCCCCGTCCTCACCACCCTTGACGGCAGCACAGCCAAGGGTTATGAGCAAATTCCCCCCGTAGACCACACTGTTGCAGTGCATTTATGTCCAGAGACTGCTGCACTTGGGGGAATGAGCCCAAACTCCCGTCCAAGGCATGTAGGTTTTCCACCCCTCTGGTGTCGTGAGCCTACACTGCTGCTGAGCAGGCCGTGTCTGCCCTTCATGCCATAGCTATTTTGCATGGGGAATTAAGCCAAGGCACTTAAGGACATCAACGAGGGTGGTCATGGCCCAGCGTGCATGCAGGAACTGCACACTGCAACTGACCTTGCGCTTCGGGCGACAAAGGTTACAGTGCGTGTGTTGGGTCATGCGATGTCCACAATGGTGGTCCAGCAACAACACTTTTGGCTCAACCTTGCAGGGATGCGGGACACAGAGAAAGTGTGCTTTCTCAATGCCTCCATCGCTCAGGGTGCCTTCTTTGGCGCCACCCTTAAGGACTTTGCACAGCAGTTTTTGGCAGTGAAAAAACAGACGAAGGCCACAGCTATTGAAGCACCCTCCGTCTGCTCCCCACCAACCTGCTCCTCCTGTACCCGCTCTGCCGGCCCCCACCTCTGCCAACTTCACACTAGGGTACTAAGAACCCTACTAAGGCTTCGAATTTTCCTTTTTCTTTGGGTCGATTTCGTTTTAGTGCATGGAAACAATACGTTCTGTCCTGCACCACTCTGCCCTCACTTCCTTAGGCTCCTTCTGGACCAGATGGAGAGCTTGTTTTACACCCTCTACTTCATTGTGCCCAAGAAGGGTGGGAGTTTATGGCCAATCTTGGATCTCCGTGTTCTCAATTGAGCTCTTTACAGGCTTCTGTTCAGAATGCTCATGCAGAAGTACTTCCTCAGGTTTTTTTGCGGCCATAGACCTAAAGAACGCATACTTTTATGTCTCAATTGTTCACTGACAGACTTTTCCTGAAGTTTGCTTTTGAGGGGCGGGCATATCTGTACAGGGTCCTCACCTTTGGTCTGTCCCTGTCTCCTTGTGTGCTCACTAAGGTAGCTGAAGCCGCGCTCTTCCCGTTGAGGGAACTACCTCGACAACTAGCAAATTTTAGCTCACTCTCTGGAACAGTTGTGTGCCCACAGGTACCTTGTGCTCAAGCACATTTACCGACTGGTGTTTTAGGTCAACTGGGAAAAGAGCAAGCTCTCCCTGGTGCAAAGCATCTCTTTCCTAAGTATGAAACTGGACTCGGTCGCCATGACAGCACGTCTTACGGAGCAGTGTGCTCAGTCTGTCCTCAACTCCCTCAATGCTTACAGAGGCAGACTGTCAGTTCAGCTGAAGCTCTTTCAGAGGCTCCTAGAGCATATGGTGTCAAGTTACAATTCAATTCAATTTTATTTATATAGCGCTTTTCACAATACTTAATTGTTTCAAAGCAGCTTTACATTAATAGAAGCAGTAAAAGCACAGAAAAACGACAGATAGCACAACATAATACACGATAGCATAAGCAGTCAAATTTGCTGCGGCTATGACTCGACATTATAAGCGAGCGTATTACTAATGAAATGTCTAGAAGAGGAAGCTAAGTTAAGCCCAAGAAGGCTGCCTCCCTGGGGTAAAAAACCCCTAGGAGAAAAAAACCTCGGGCCGTTTAGCCGAGGAAATAAAAAAAAGTCCTAGGAGGGAAAAACCCTTGGGAGATATATATGTGTATACACACATATAAACGGATAAGGAGATTAAGCGGAGATTAAGCGGGTTCTGCCGGTGATCGTTGGTCAGGCATCAGCTAGGCATCAGCTGGGCATCACGTTGAAGGACGACCAGTAGATCAGATGTGTGCCGACTTTCACATCTACCGGAACTGGGTCTGTTTGTCCAATTGTCCTCGGGGTCGAGGACGAGACAGGGAGAGAAAAACAAAATCATATTAGCGTAGGGGCCGTTCACATGTAATGCAAGTGTCACACAGTGGTCTGGGGCGAGGTGTGCAACAGGCATGTTTCTGTAAAAAGCATGCCGAATGGCATACTCCACTCAGGCTGATGCATATGAGACCACTTCAGCGGTGGCTGCATGACCCAGTCCATTGGTGTGCATGGCGCCACAGCACGCATCAGATTACTTTGTCTTCTGTGTGTCACCATCTTTTCAGTCCGTGGTCAGACCCTCTTTTCCTGCGGGCTGGTGTGCCCCTAGGTTGGTTCTCCAGATGCATTGTCGTCGCAACGGATGCCTCGAAAGTGGGCTGGGGCGAGGTGTGCAACGGGCATGCTTCTGTAGGCTCTTGAACGGGACCCTGGCTAATTCAAGGCAAGCACGTGGTAGTCCGTCGGTGTGCAAACCAAGAGTCCAAGTCAATTTAAAGAGTTGGTCCAAAAGGTTTGAAAGTGAATTGGTAGTTTTCTGATTAGTGAAAATCCATTCTTGGTCCCAAACTCGTGGACTGGTGCTCCTCCCGTTGCAAAAAATTGTACAGACATCCTACCACTCCTTTTGGAGATCCAGTAGTGAACCTACAGGCCCTTTCTGATAGTAGTTACCCAATCTTATCTTTATTTTGTCCAGTACGCACTCTTTGCGCTTACTTGGACCATACACAGAGCTTTAGATCATCTGATCAGCTCTTTGTTTGTTTTTGAGGTCAGCAGAAGGGAAGGCTGTCTCCAAGCAGAGGCTTGCCCATTGAATCGTTGATGCCATTTCTTTGGCATATCAGTCGCAGAATTTGCCCTGCCCTCTGGGGGTACGGGCTCATTCTATGAGGGCATTGCCTCTTCATGGGCACTGGCTAACGGCGCCTCCCTGGTGGATTTCTGTCAGGCTGCGGGATAGGCTACTCCTAATACCTTTGCAAGGTTTTATAAACTTAGGATTCAGACAGTTTCATGCCGGGTAGTCTCAGCTCAGGGGACTCAACCTGGTTGATGGCTGTGGGCCTGGATTGTGCCCTTTCTTGGTTCAGAGCACATTTTTCCAAGTGGGTTCCCCCTTATTGTTTCTTTTATGTTTTTCAAGTTTGGCTTACAGAGAAGCCAATCTCAGGGTTTCATCATCTGGTTACCTTTTGTTAACCGGCTTTGAGCCCTTGTTTTAAGCTTGCCACCTTTGGGTTACATGCCTTTTTTATCCCCTACAGTTTCCCTTAGGTAAACCTTGGGTCCTCCCTGGATGGGCTTTCACCCTTCTCCTTGGGTCCAGTTGAGCTCCGTTTTGCACCCCGTTTTGGGTGTATTTGCCTCTGTTAATTCGAACTTTTCCACAATAACCGCCCTTCAGTAGGTTGAGGTCTCCGCATGCCTCTTAGAGGCTTCCCAGTGCTTGGCTAGTATTTTTAGCATGCTGTGTAGAAGTTTCCTTCTCGTCCCTATGGTACGATCGACTTCTCTTTTGAACTTGAAGGTTATTAACCCTCTTTGTATGCTCAGCTTAAGGGTTTCACCTCACAAAAGGTTGCTAACACAATCAGTTTCTGTGGTGATTTGCATAGGCAAACCTAGTGTCACGTCATCGACACAACGTCAAGTGAGTGAGAGAAGGGGAACGTCTTTAGTAAAAACAATAATGAAATGATAATAAAGGACATATTTAAGGGATTGTTGTTTTATTCATTTTCTCATATTTATATATTAAGCTCTGATGTTACAAGTACCAGGGTACCAGGGAACAAAGACTTCTATCCTCTTCTTTGTGTTGGTTTTAGACTATCAGCAGAGGCTCGTGGTGTGGAGCAAAGCGTGAGTATAAACAAGGCTTAATGCACCTTTAGCACACCATTAAATATTTACGGACGTGGATGTGTGGATTTGCAGACACACAAACAGATGGGCAGGGAATAATTAGATGAAAAACCGCAATTCACATGCGCATATTTGACATTGGAGGTCGTACCGAACGGTTTACTATTATATTTAGAATTGTGGCATCCCTTGTTATCATAGTGTTGTAGTCAAGACCACCTAAAGCGAGACCAAGTCAAGACCAATACCAAAACAGGCCAAGACCAAGACAAGACCAAGACTTTAAAGGGTCGAGACAGAGTCAAGACCAAGACCAAGACAGGCCGAGACCAAGGCCCAATCCCATTTCTCTGTCTTACCCCTTCCCCTTACCCCTTAGTTTTCCACGTTCACGAGAGTGAAAGGGCTATCCCGATTGGTCCTTACTCTCATGTGAACATGCAAAACTAAGGGGTAGGGGTAAGGGGAAGGGGTAAGACAGAAAAATGGGATTTGGCCCAAGTCAAGACCATGACCATTGCAAGTCACTGCATTAAAACACTTATCATAAAATGTGAAATATACATATGATTAGGCACTTCTTGTATGTGTGTGTGTGTGTGTGTGTGTGTGTGTGTGTGTGTGTGTGTGTGTGTGTGTGTGTCTCGACCGGTCTCGAGAACTACAACACTTAAAGCAAAATCACAGATATTATTAAAAAAAAATTGCCCACACCCGTTTGACCTAGATGTTCTTTCATGCACTTCCTAATTTGTAAATAGCCACCATATTATCTTTAACCCCACCATTATACCTCCATTGATCTTTTATTCAGGACACACAGTTCAGTATTGTAATCTCATGAGTCACAATGTTTGTGTATCAGTTAATTACGTATACAGCTGGGGGGGGTTGAGACCTGACCTGAACTGTATATATGAACAAATCCGAGCTATATCACGTTCATTTAGGAAGTTAGATTGAATAAGCATGTACTGTTTTTATGTTTCTTTATATATTTGCCTGAACCATGTTGTAATTTAAAAAAAAAATTGTTTAATCTTTGGGATATAATTGTCTACTTGTTAACTAAGTCCTCTCAGACACGATGTCTTTCAATGAGACTGAGAATATTCTCCTGTGTTATCCTTTACATCCAGACTCTTGTCCTAGACTTCCTCGACTCACTGTAGTTAAAGTGACAATGTACGCTTTCATTTCACTCATGATCCTCATGACAGTTTTTGGGAATCTGCTGATCATCATCTCCATCTCTCACTTCAAACAGCTTCAGTCTCCAACTCATCTGATCGTTCAGTCATTGGCTGTGTGTGACTGTCTGCTGGGTTCACTGGTGATGCCCTATGGTATGGTGCGATCTGTCGAGGGCTGCTGGTTTTTGGGGGATGTTATTTGTAAAGTTCATTCTAGCTTGGACACGACTCTCTGTATCTCTTCTTTAATGCATCTTAGTTTAATATCTATTGATAGATACTGGGCCATCTGTGACCCTCTGAAGTACAAAATGAGAATCACAAACAACACTGTGACTGTATCAATCACTTTTACATGGATCTTTTCATTTGTGTACAGCTTTTCTGTTGTGTTTTCAGGGGTGAATGCTGTTGGTCTGGAAGCTTTTATATTACAGATGTCTTGTTTTGGTGGCTGTGCTGCTCTTTTTAACAAAGAATGGGGACTTATTAGTTGTATCTTGTTTTTTATTATTCCAGGAACAATAATGAGCTCTCTGTATATCATTATATTCAATGTTGTGAAAAAGCATGCAAAGGTTTTGTCAGAGAAAGGGTCTGTGACCACCACAGGTGTTAACAGTCAAAACTCTGCACACAGAGAAAGAAAAGCAGCTAAAACTCTGGCTCTTGTTATGGGCGTTTTCTTTCTCTGCTGGCTGCCCTTATCTATTGTCAGTGCTCTTGATCCTTTCCTTAATTTTGTGACCCCAGCTGATGTTTATGAGGCTTTATTTTGGTTTGCATATTTTAACTCAACTTGTAATCCTTTGATCTATGGATTTTTCTATCCTTGCTTTCAGAAGGCCTTTAAGACTCTCATATTCACTTATATCTGTGGATTCAATCATTCACATATGCTGACATTTGAATGAAAACAGTTTCTAAAGATAAATAATAACCATGCTGTAAAAAAATGCAGCATGAAGTTGCAACTGTTTTTTATAAGTCAAATCGTATTATTTTAAGTTTTGACCTGTGAATAGTTTACACAAATTCTAATAAAAAGTTGAAATTGTTTTAATTAATTTTTTAAGTTAAAAAGTCGCATGAAAATATATGTTGATTTGACAAAAATGCTGCATATTTATTGTAACAGTGCAGTGGCTAAATGCTGGTAGTGTTTTTTCAGAGATATTGAATTCCTTTATCATTCTCTTATAGTAATTTGACATATTATAGGTTATGTAAAATCAAATGTGTTGCTTTTTGACAAAATTGAATTGACTTAATTATAACTTTAGTGAAGGTAACTTACTGGAAGAAAGTTTTTCAAGATATTTTCTTTAAGTATTTATAATAGTAACTGTTGGCGGGTAAGCAACCTTGAATAAAACCAAATGAAAGTGAAGCTATGATTGTATCCTATTCAGTCTTCATATCAGTTCAAGAATCCCAAGCTATGATCCTATGGTGTGGTGACTGCACCATAGTAAAGGCACTGTAACAGCAGTTTACAATAAACAAACAATTACATGTGACTAAATATATTTTAAAGAAATTTCAGAGCCTTTTTCAATGCAAATTAAGACGTGGAGTAATAAATAAGGATTGATCTGATATGAGAATGTGAATGAGTGACATTTTATAGCACAGATTGTACACTCTGGTTAAGTACAAAGCGTTAATTTATAATTGTTTTTTAACTTTATAAACAAAGGGTCTCTGTAAATCCATAAGTTTGGAGAGAGGTTGAACTAAAAGAAAGGCTTCATTATCTTAACAGCTAACTATAATTTATATGTACAGGCCAACGAGCAGATGACATATAAATAGACATTAAAGGATTAGTCCATTTTCTTAAAAGAAAAATCCAGATAATTTACTCACCACCATGTCATCCAAAATGTTGATGTCTTTCTTTGTTTAGTCGACAAGAAATTATGTTTTTCGAAGAAAACATAGCAACATTTTTCTAATTTTAATGGACTTTAATAGAACCCAACATTTAATACTTAATTCAACACTTAACAGTTTTTTTCAACGGAGTTTCAAAGGACTATAAACAATCCCAAACGAGGCATAAGGGTCTTATCTAGTGAAACGCTTGTCATTTTTGACAATAAAAATAACAAATATACACTTTTAAAGCACAACTTCTCGTCGTGTAGATCCGGTCGTGATGCGCCAGCTGACCCCACTACGTCACCGCAATACGTCATCACGTCAAGAGGTCACAGAGGACGAACGCGAAACTCCGCCCCAGTGTTTACACGTGTTGAGAAAGAGGAACGTTCCTACGTTGTTGTATGTCAACTGATACTAATTAATGTCTTTATGGCAGTTTATTGTTTAAAATGGTCCGCAAATGTGCGTTTTATATATGTAACACGTGACCTCCCTACGTCACCACGCATTTACGTTAGATACCGCTGGACCGGACCCAGACGAAAAGCTGTGGTTTAAAAGTATATATTTTCTATTTTTCCCGTCAAAAATGACAATCGCTTCGCCAGACAAGACCCTTATGCCTCGTTTGGGATTGTTTATAGTCCTTTGAAACTCCGTTGAAAAAAACTGTTACGTCTTGAGTTAAGTATTAAATGTTGGGTTCTATTAAAGTCCATTAAAATCAGAAAAATTCTGCAATGCCTTCCTCAAAAAACATAACTTCCTCTGGACTAAACAAAGAAAGACACCAACATTCTGGACGACATGGCGGTGAGCAAACCACCCGGATTCCTCTTTTAAGAAAATGGACCAATCCTTTAAGCACTTACAATGTCCTACAGCTTTTCTTCAAAGATTTTAATTTCTAAAATATTTAAATACATTTCATCTAAAAAGTTGATATAAAAAGATAAAAGTAAAAGAAAAGATATAGTTGCCCATGTTATTTGCCAGCCTTTGGTATGTTCACTATACATTTATGTTTGCCATCTTTTAACTATGAATGTTACTTTTTGTTGCAGTTTTATTTAAATAGGGCTTCGTTGTGTATAATCTTCATATATTATATGTACCACAATGGGGCGGAATCCCGGACAGAGTTTAGATAAAGCCAGGACTAGGCTTATAGTTATATTAGGATATTAACAATTTATGTAGCTTTTACAAACATACTGTAATGTTAGGCTGAGGCAAGGGCAGGGCCGGATTAACGTAAGGGCTAGGTGGGGCTGAAGCCCCAGGGCCCGTTAGGGGGGCTGTGATTGGCTGGAGGAAATGAGATTGTCAAGTCATAGATGGTTGATTTGTGTATAAAAAAATAACAAGAAGTTATTGGAAAATCTACCTGACTAATATAATTCACCGCCCAATCAAATTAACTCTACCATTTGCGCCATGGCGTTGGGAAACGCCTCTTTTCGTTATGCTTTAATTTTTTTCACAAAAAGGAAAAACAAACACGAAAGGCAGAAAAGGTATGCAAAATTCCTAAAATAACAAACAACTTTGGTTCACTTTCATCTGTGCCCATGGAAGACCCCAAGTACAGCCCATAGTTAGTTTTACTTCCCTACGTCGTCCCCGATCTGCGTGTTTTAAAAGGCGAAGAAGGTAGCAAGCAGCTGAAGTTAATGAGTTAGGCACTATTTATCAGGGCTCTGCCTTGAAGTCTTGTGTTATATTTGTATTTTGTCATGGTGGCAGAGTTCTGGCAGTCCCTGGCCTTGTGTGGAGGTTCATGCCTTGTTTTTGTGTTTGGCATGTGCCTCCGGTGTCTTGTCATTTGTCCCCGCCCCCTCGTCCTCCTGCTTATTGTTAATTATTACTTATTCCCATCACCTGTTCCCCGCTCGTTATCTTGTTTGGTTCATTCTATTTAATGTCAGTGTATCTTTAGTTCTGTGCAGGATCATTGTGCTGTGTTCTGTTACTCGTGTTCATGTCTAGTTATACAAGTCAGAGTGAAATTCAAGTTTAGTGTTATCTGTCAGTGTTTCATGTTTTGTACCCCATTGTGGGTTTTTGTTTTGTCAAAAATAAAATGTTTTCTGTTTTTTCCCCCGACATCATTGCGTTTGGGTTCATCTGTCCTGCTAATCCTCACAGAATGAACCTGCCAACATTGAACCCAGCGACGGTGTCGGGGTCCGTCACGTCGCCTCCAGTCAAGGTCCTGCAGCCCACTGCAGTTCGTCCAGCCTCTTGCTGGTTGACGGAGGGCGAACGTGCAGCACTCCTCAGTGCGCTTTGGAGAGCCATCGCCAGGCCAGAGCCCGCGCAGCCAGAGCCGGAGCCCGCGCAGTCCGCGCAGCAGCCCGCGCAGTCCGCGCAGCCAGAGCCGGAGCCCGCGCAGTCCGCGCAGCCAGAGCCGGAGCCCGCGCAGTCCGCGCAGCCAGAGCCGGAGCCCGCGCAGTCCGCGCAGCCAGAGCCGGAGCCCGCGCAGTCCGCGCAGCCGGAGCCCGCGCAGCCAGAGCCGGAGCCCGCGCAGTCCGCGCAGCCAGAGCCGGAGCCGGAGCCCGCGCAGTCCGCGCAGCCGGAGCCCGCGCAGCCCGCGCAGCCGGAGCCCGCGCAGCCGGAGCCCGCGGAGCCGGAGCCCGCGCATTCCGCGCAGCTGGTGCCGCCAACCCGTCCCGCGCATCCCGCGCAGTCCCAGCTGCGTCCTCGCCCCAAACCCCCCTGGACTGTCCTGTTTTAATTTCTTGTGGACTTATGTGTGTTTGATTTTAGTTTTGTTTTTTATCTTGTTTTTTGGCACCTCTTGTTAAGTTTTAGTCTGATGTGTTCTAGTCTTGTCATGTTAATTATGTCATGTTCTCTTGTCTTGTGTGTTTCCTTTTTGGACGCCAGGTGGCGTCCTTTGAGGGAGGGCTACTGTTAGGGCTCTGCCTTGAAGTCTTGTGTTATATTTGTATTTTGTCATGGTGGCAGAGTTCTGGCAGTCCCTGGCCTTGTGTGGAGGTTCATGCCTTGTTTTTGTGTTTGGCATGTGCCTCCGGTGTCTTGTCATTTGTCCCCACCCCCTCGTCCTCCTGCTTTTGTTAATTATTACTTATTCCCATCACCTGTTCCCCGCTCGTTATCTTGTTTGGTTTTCTTATTTAATGTCAGTGTATCTTCAGTTCTGTGCAGGATCTTTGTGCTGTGTTCTGTTACTCGTGGTCGTGTTTAGTTATACAAGTCAGAGTCAAAGTCAAGTTTGTTGTTATTTGTCAGTGTTTCATGTTTTGTACCCCATTGTGGGTTTTTGTTTTGTCAGAAATAAAGTGTTTTCTGTTTTTTCCCCCGACATCGTTGCGTTTGGGTTCATCTGTCCTGCCATTCCTCACACTATTTGGATGGCAATTGCAGTGTTTCCCATACATTGATTTATTTGTGGCGCACCGCCACAGAATCAACACTGGCTGCCACAAATAGATTTTTCATGATTACCATTTACATTTTATTTTAACATTTAAAACGGCTTTATTCACTGTTTCTAGTGCTCAGCGGTGCCTCTCTCGTGTGCACATGTTCTCCCTCGACAGTGGATCTCTCAGATGACACTGGGTGGCTGGTTGGCTGTGTATTCCATGTGCATTTCTCTGTGTACTTGTCTTTACACGTAAACGTCAACAGATGTTAATGACAGAGAAGACGGCAGATCGACCCTGACAGCAATAAGCTCCGGGGCGGATCCGCAGCGGATCCAGACCAAAGCTGCTGACTTCATTTCAGCATAGATGCCTTAGCGCACAATTGACCGCGAGGACTTATGAAATATGCCTTTCCCCCAGTGAGCCTTATCCCTCCGTTTCTGTCCAAGGTCAGAGAGGACGTGGAGCAAGGCTTGCTGATGCGCCTTATTGGTCCAACCACACTTGGTTTTTGGAAATGGTACTCCTCCTGCCCTCTCCTCCTTGGTAGATCCCCAGGGCACAATCTGGCTTCCTTGGCCAGACCTGTGGAATGAACACAGAAGACTT
This sequence comes from Misgurnus anguillicaudatus, assembly GCF_027580225.2. NCBI lineage: Eukaryota > Metazoa > Chordata > Actinopteri > Cypriniformes > Cobitidae > Misgurnus > Misgurnus anguillicaudatus. The sequence continues at coordinate 35,247,333 of NC_073354.2, read as the reverse complement.
AACCGGCCTTTCAATGGCTGTGGTGAATACCATCACCGTGTGGCGAATTTAGGGGTTTGGAATAGTGTTGTTTAAAACAACCAATCATCATTTTGATAATGATGAGTCATTCATTAATAATTAAAATTATTAAGTTGATATTTTCTAGACCACCCTGTTAAAGGAACTGATTATTTTATCACCATTCCAATCAGGGAATTGTTGATTTAGCCTAAAGGCAAATACATACAATTAATTGTCATTACATACATACATACATACATACATACATACATACATACATAAATATATATATATATATATATATTTGTATTTAGCAGAATTAATAATAACAATTAATTGATTAATTCGTCCAGCCAATATATTCATAATTGTACATCAACTCTGAGAAACGTTGAGCATGAGGTAGCAATAATCAGAATTAAAGTGACTGAGTGATTCCATTGATGAATATAAATGTAAAAGTGTATTTGACTACTCTACTTGGATTACATGAAACATAACTGACTATACACAAACAAACATTTAAGGGTGTGTAAGAGAGAGAGAGAGAATCTGCATGAAACCAACATTTCCCCTCGTTTTAAACACAGCTATGTTCTATGATATAGAAAATTTTGGGATGCTTGCGTGGTGTGGTGCAAAGCTAACACCACGAATGTGTGTAAAAGTCTTAGTGTTTTGATGGAAAACAGAGTCCAGTTCACAGCATTTGCATGCTGGAAGAACAGACGTTGGTCCAGGTTGTCGGTGTGCAAACCAAGAGTGCATTTGAAGAGTTATTCCAAAAGGTTCATAAGTGAATTGGTAGTTTTCTGATTGTTGAAAATCCGTGCTTGGTCCCAAAGTAAGGTGAGTTTGGCCTAAAATCACAGTACAAAGGAAAGGCCTTGCTTTGGCCTTTATCGCCCTGCTGGGGGGTTTGCTGGAGGAGAGCTTGTCATTAGTCTCTTTCACACATACAGTCTTTACTGGTAATTTAATGGTAAATTGCAGTTAACAGGTCATGTGTGAACAGAACCGTCAGTGTTTGCCACAGATGTGAAAACAACAAAATACTTACGGTGAATATGAAGTCATAACCCGGCATTATGGGGAAAACATAGAAACTATGCAAGCAGCCATCACTCTACCCAATAGTACATTTTCCACTAGATTACCAAACGAACATCTTGAGTCATTTAATCCTACTACAATAGAAGAGCTCTCTAAACTAGTAACGTCATCCAAATCATCGTCCTGTATACTAGACCCCGTTCCCACAAAATTACTAAAAGAGGTATTTCATGTAGTGGCAGACACTGTACTTAATATCTTTAACTCATCTCTAGAATTAGGATACGTTCCAACAGCTTTCAAACTAGCAGTTATTAGACCGCTCATTAAAAAGCAAAACCTTGACCAGGGAGATCTTAATAACTTTAGACCAATCTCAAATCTACCTTTTCTTTCTAAAATATTAGAAAAAGTAGTGGCAAGCCAGCTACGCACATTCGTAGAAAATAATAATACATATGAAAAGTTCCAATCAGGATTCAGGCCCCACCATAGCACAGAGACAGCGCTGCTTAGAGTTACAAATGACCTCCTATTAACATCCGATCGTGGTGAAATCTCAATCCTTATATTACTAGACCTTAGTGCAGCCTTTGACACAATAGATCACACAATCTTACTCAATAGACTAGAAAACTATGTTGGCATCAGTGGTCAGGCGTTAGCCTGGTTCAGATCGTATCTAACCAATCGATATCACTTTGTTTATGTAAATGAGGAAGAGTCATATCACTCCCCCGTTAAATACGGCATACCTCAGGGATCAGTTTTAGGTCCTATCCTGTTCTCGTTATATATGTTACCTCTAGGAGACATTATCAGGAAACATAACATAAGTTTTCACTGCTATGCGGATGATACCCAGCTTTACATCTCGTCGCATCCTAGCGAAACCCACCAGTTTTCTAAGCTAACAGACTGCATTAGTGATATTAGGGACTGGATGGCACAAAACTTTCTTATGCTAAACTCCAATAAAACAGAGATACTTATTATTGAACCGAATCGCTACAAACATAATATGTCAGATTACAAGTTGCCCATAGATGGCTGCACGGTGGTGCCATCTTCCACGGTTAAGAATTTAGGCGTAATGTTCGACAGCAATCTATCTTTTGATAGTCATATCGCCAACATCTGCCGCACAGCATTCTTCCATCTTAGAAATATCTCAAAAATACGCCATATGATGTCTGCATCAGACGCAGAAAAGCTTATACATGCTTTTATGACCTCTAGAATAGACTATTGTAACTCGTTACTCGGGGGATGCCATGCAAATCAGGTAAACAAGCTACAGCTGGTTCAAAACGCCGCCGCAAGAGTGCTTACTCGATCTAAAAAGTATGACCACATCAGTCCAATTCTGGCATCTTTACACTGGCTACCAGTTAAATATCGTATACAATTTAAAATATTACTAATCACCTACAAAGCCTTAAATGACCTAGCGCCTTCGTATATTAAAGAACTACTATCAGAATACAATCCATCACGTAAACTGCGCTCACAAAATTCTGGTCACTTAATTATCCCTAGAATATCAAAAGTGTCTAAAGGTGGTAGATCCTTTTCCTACTTAGCCCCTAAGCTCTGGAATGATTTACCAAACAATGTTCGAGTATCAGACACAGTCGATCAATTTAAATCTAAACTTAAGACATTCTTCTTTAACAAAGCATTCACATAAAATGTCCAGTAAATGTACATTTCCCGCAGTAGTTAGTTTGTCCAGAACAAAGCACTCACATACCTCATATGGGTAATATACTTATGCCGCAATAGTTAGCCTGTCTGGAACCGAGCCGACTTGAACCACTATAATGTTTGACACTTGCATTGCATGCGAACGGCCCCTACGCTAATAGAATTCTGTTTTTCTCTCCCTGTCTCGTCCTCAACCACGAGGACCATGAGACAAACAGACCCAGTTCCGGTTGCTGTGAAGATCATTGCATCACTGATCCACTGGCTGTCCTTCAACGTGATGACCAGCCGATGCCCGACCAACGACCACCGGCTAAACCAGTTTAATTCGCTTACCCGCCTCCTATCCCTACCGTTTCTATATATATATATAAATATATATTAATTCCTCCCAAGGGTTTTTGTCCTTTAGGACTTTTTCCCATTGGGTTTTTTTTCCTAGAGGGTTTTTAATCCCAGGGAGAGTCAGCCAACTTTGGCTTAATTTAGCACTTTACAGTATACGTTACTTTATTAATATGCTCGCTTGTACGGTTTAACCGCTTTCTCTACTTCTTATATTATCTATTGATTTTCTGTGTTCTCCTCTACATCTTCTCATGTAAAGCTGCTTTGCAACAATTAACACTTGTGAAAAGCGCTATATAAATAAAATTGAATTGAATTGAATTGAATTATTTACAAATACAACACAGAGCTCGCCGGCCACGTGCCACAGGTAACTTCCGCTTTCTCTCAGAGTTTACCAGTATTTCGATACTGATGTGTGAATGATGTCTTACTGATAAATAGACGGAACCTTACTGCATGTGTGAATAGCATATTTTTGTATTTACTGGTAAATTTATTCTGGTAAATTCATGGTAATTTTCCAGAATTACTGTGTGAAAGAGGCTATTGACTGGCAACAGATAGGAAGAGAAAGAGCGATAAGAGCCAAAGAGAAGAGAGTGCAGTTCGATCAGAGGAGGCTCACAGTGCAGAGCAAAGTGCAAATATAAACAATGCTTAACGTACCTTTAGCGCATGATTGAATATTTACTCACTGGGAGGCGTGTGGATTGGCAGAGACCCAAACAGATGGTCAGGGAATAATACAACAACAACAACTTTATTTATATAGCACAATTAATTTACGACTTACGTCGACCACTGTGCTTTCCAGGAGGTCATAAAACAAAACATAGGAAGATACATAAAATACATAAAAACAGACAGAGAAACAGAGTTTTAAGATAAAACAAATAACCTATCAGCCATATGCTTTAGAAAATAGAAATGTCTTTAGCCTGGACTTAAAAATATTAAGAGAGGTGGCTTGTCTATTGAACAGAGGCAAGGCATTCCAAAGCCTTGGGGCAGCAATAGAGAAAGCACGATCACCCCTACACTTCAGTCTCGACTTAGGAGTGACCAAAAGTTCCTGGTTGGAAGACCGAAGGGACCTAGTAGGTTGATACTCGATCAGTAACTCCCCAAGATAAGGGGGGGCCAAACCACTCAAAGATTTGTAAACAAGGAGCAAAACCTTAGAATCGACTCTAAAACAAACAGGTAACCAATGTAGTGAACATAACACAGGGGTAATATGCTCCCTTTTTTTGACCCCACACAAGAGTCTAGCCGCAGCATTTTGGACAAGCTGCAAGCGGGATAAAGCTGTCTGGCTAATCCCAATATAAAGTGAGTTGCAATAATAAAACAGATACCAGAAAACCACAATTTACATGCATGTATTGGAGAGAGGACGTCAAAGCGAACGGTTTAATATTATATTGAGAATCGTGGCATCCCTAGTTATCGTTATCTGCAAAATCACAGATATTATCTTAATTTTTTACCCACACACCCCTTTGCCCTAGATGTTTTTTCATGCACTTCCTAATTTGTAAATAGCCACCATATTATCTTTAACCCCACCATTATACCTCAGTTGACCTTTAATTCAGGACACACAGTTCAGTATTGTAATCTCATGAGTCACAATGTTTGTGTATCAGTTAGTTACGTATACAGCTGGGAGGGTTGAGACCTGACCTGAACTGTATATATGAACACATCCGAGCTATCACATTCATTTAGGAATTTACATTAAAATAAGCATGCACTGTATTTATGTTTATGTTTCTTTATATATTTGCCTGAACCATGTTATAATTTCTAAAATTATTTTGTTTAAACTTTGGGTTATAATTGTCTACCTGTTAACTAAGTCCTCTCAGACGCGATGTCTTTCAATGAGACTGAGGATATTCTCCTGTGTTATCCTTTATATCCAAACTCTTGTCCTAGAGCTCATCGTCTCAATGTAGTTAAAGGAGCAATATACGCTTTCATTTCACTCATGATCCTCATGACAGTTTTTGGGAATCTGTTGATCATCATCTCCATCTCTCACTTCAAACAGCTTCAGTCTCCAACTCATCTGATCGTTCAGTCATTGGCTGTGTGTGACTGTCTGCTGGGTTCACTGGTGATGCCCTACAGTATGGTGCGATCTGTTGAGGGCTGCTGGTTTTTGGGAGATGTTATTTGTAAAGTTCATTCTAGTTTGGACATGACCTTCTGTATCTCTTCTTTAATACATCTTAGTTTAATATCTATTGATAGATACTGGGCCATCTGTGACCCTCTGAAGTACAAAATGAGGATCACAAACAACACTGTGACTGTATTTATCACACTTACATGGATTTGTTCATTTGTGTACAGCTTTTCTGTTGTGTTTTCAGGGGTGAATGCTGTTGGTCTTGAAGTTTATATATTACAGATGTCTTGTTTTGGTGGCTGTGTTGTGCTTTTTAACAAAGAATGGGGACTAACTTGTGTAATCTTGTTTTATATTATTCCAGGAACTATAATGAGCTCTCTGTATATCATCATATTCAATGTTGTGAAAAAACACGCAAAGGTTTTGTCAGAGAAAGTGTCTGTGACCACCACAGGTGTTAACAATCAAAGCTTTGTACACAGAGAAAGAAAAGCAGCTAAAACTCTGGCTCTTGTTATGGGCGTTTTCTTTATCTGTTGGCTGCCCTTATCTATTGCCATCGCTGTTGATTCTTTCCTTAATTTTGTGACCCCAGCTGATGTTTTTGATGTTTTACTTTGGCTTTCATATTTTAACTCAACTTGTAATCCTTTGATCTATGGATTTTTTTATCCTCGCTTTCAGAAGGCCTTTAAGACTCTCATATTCATCTATATCTGTGGATTCAATCTGAATGAGTACAGTTTCTGATGTTACGTTTGCAAGTCAATTCATATTATCTCAAGTTTTGACCTGTGAATAGTTGACATAAATTATCAAAAAGTTGAAATTGTTTAACCTAATTATTTTGTTGATTTGACAAAAATGCTGCATATTTATTGTTACAGTGCAGTGGCTTAATAAATGCTGGTAGTGTTAATTGCTTTATCATTCTCTGTTATTGATAACATACAGTAAATATTTAAGTCTAAAAAAACCCTAAGGCCTTTCGTAATCTCAATGGGAACATCATACATATTAGAAAATAAACAGCAGGGGTCAAACAACACAATGAGCAAAAAGTGCCAGACAGTTTTAGATCTGAGATGTATATGGCAAATGTTTTTAACTTATCTTTTAATATCCTGACCTTGATAGTCTGTATGTTTTGTGATATGAGACATTTAAACCCAAGATAATGTTATATACAAATGTATTCAGAGGAAATGACAACCGTTTAATCATACATGAATTAAGTCATGATTCAAATAATAAATGTTTCTGAATTATAACCATAGTGAATTCACATTTTCAAGATATTCTCTTCAAGCATTTATAATAGTAACTGTTAAAGGGTAAACAACTTTGAATAAAACCAGATTAAAGTTTAGCTGTGATTATCCTCTATTCAGTCTACATATTAGTTTATAAATCCCAGCTTTGATCCTATGGTCTGGTGACTGAATCATAGTTAAGGCACTGTAACACCAGTTTACAAGAAACAAACAGTCAAATGTGCATTTCAAGTGACTAAAGATATATTAAAGAAATTTCAGAGCTTTTTCAAGGAAAAAAGTTTGCTCTGATATGTGAATGTGAATGAGTGACATTTTATAGCACAGTTTTTATAGACAATTTTATATACACTGTGGTTAGGGCTTTGTTGTGTATAATCTTCATATATTCTCTATGTACCACAATGGGGCGGAATCCCGGACAGAGTTTAGATAAAGCCAGGACTAGGCTTATAGTTATATTAGGTCATTAACGATTTACATAGGTTTACAAACATACTGTAATGTTAGGCTGAGGCAAGAGCTAGATCCAAATTCATTTTTTTACGAGTAATCCACAGAACGTCTCGGTTACGTATGTAACCCTCATTCTCTGAAGGAAGGAAAGGGAGACGTCACGCCGTGACAGACGAATTGGGAACGCACCTCACAGGACCAATCTACTTCGAGAACTACTAAAACGCCAATGAACCTGGCATGCAGGTATTTGCATCTGCGGGTGCTGCCCCACCAGTTTAGTATTTAACGAGAGGCAGGTGCAGTTACCAAATCACTATTTTCGCTGAGAAAGCCGAGCATCAGTGCCCGTCCAGTTATCAGCAGTGGAACAGCAAACCGTGGTGAAGGGACGTCTCCATTCCCTTCCTTCAGGGAACGAGGGTTACATACGTAACCGAGACGTTCCCTTTCAGTCAGTCACTATGATGTCATGTCGTGACCGACGAATTGGGAATCCCTACCAAAGTGCCACTTAAGCTGACCCTTCCAGTTTCTGTGAAAAACCCTCCGAATCCACTAAGGAGACGGAGAATTAGGTCTTAGCGCAGAAGGCAGGTCACTACTTGTTCCTTAACCCACGATAGTGAACCAGCAACTGGGAAGCGACCTGATTAAGCGGAGTAGGAACGCTGTGGAAGCCACCCCCCGATGGGGTAATGGGTGGTACATGATTTGAACAACTGATGGTTGACATAAATAGACAGTAATACGGCATACTGGGGAGACGCAGAGCGAGCTCTGCTGGAGGGAAAATGTGGGTTGGTAGGATTAACCCCACGGAGAATACTCACAAGGATACCCCTTGTAGGGGACGCAATGTGGAGGCCCAAGCCTAACACATAGGATCACAGGGATGCAGCTAGTGAGATGCTGACAGCTGATGCTCCGCAACATCAGCTGCCAGGGCAGTGTAGGACGGTCAAAGAAAACATTTGCATTTTTTGACCGTATAGCCTTTCATACTGGTACTACAGTGTAGCGCCAGTACGGGGCTGCAAGCCGACATGCGAGCCGACGCTCAGTGTTCTACCAGATGAGGAGAACGGCTCGACATGAACACTACAGAATCTAGTGAACGTGTTAGGTGTCACCCAACCAGGAGCTCTGCAGATGTCTGTCAGCGAGGAACCAGGAGCGAGAGCCCAAGATGAGGCAACACTTCAAGTAGAATGCGCCCTCAAATTCATGGGGTGCCCTGCAGTTAATAAGAAAGGGCAATAGTGTCTACAATCCAGTAAGACATCCTCTTCCTGCTGACCACTGTAACAGACAAAGAGCTGGTCTGAGGTCCTGAGACTTTGATTTCTGTCGACATACAACCGCAACGCGTGTACGGGACATAACAAAGTCATGGTTGGGTCTGCCTCCTCCAGGGACAGTGCTTGCAAGCTCACCACCTGATCTCTAAAAGGAGTGGAGGGAACTTTGGGCACAAAGCCTGGCCTGGGTCTCAATGTTACACTAGATACAGCAGGTCCAAACTGAAGGCACGACTCTTCGACCGAAAATGCATGAAGGTCCCCTACCCTCTTAACTAAAGCCAAAGCCAGCAGGTTCAGTTTTCATTGTGAGAAATGTCAGACTCACAGACTGCAGAGGCTCGAAAGGGGCAGTCTGCAGGGCTTTCAGCACCAAGGACAGCTCCCAAGGAGGAATAGAGGGAGGGCGTTAAGGAACCTAAAAACCTAATAACCAGGTCGTGCTGACCCACCCATCTACCGTTTATCGGGGTATGATGAGCGAATATTGCAGCAATATCAACTTTAATGGTGGAGGGTGACAGCCTACCATTCAACCGATGCTGAAGGTAAGAAAGCACAACACCGATGGGGCATTTTCTGGGGTTCTCTCGTTTAGAGGAATACTAGTCGACCAACAGGTTCCATTTTACCGCTTAAGCGTGTCTTGTAGACGGCACTCTCGCTGCAGCAAAAGTATTAGATTCCACCTGTGGTAAATCACTTAAAACCTCCGACCGTTTAGGGACCAAACGTTGAGATTCCATAGATCAGGGCCTGGCTGCCATAACGTGCCCCCTCCTTGAGAAAGAAGGTTCTTCCTCAGGGGAATCCCCCAGGGAGGGGCTGTCGCGGGGAGCATGAGTTCGGGAAGCCAGTTCCTGGTGGGCCAATAAGGAGCAACCAGTAAAATGTTCTCTCTGTCCTCCCTGACTTTGCACAGTGTCTGTGCGAAAAGGCTCACTGGGGGAAACTAATATTTGTGCAGACCCAGTGGCCAGCTGTGTGCCAGTGCATCCATGCCGAGTGAGACATTGTTTAGTTAATTAAAAATGTGCCAATGGGTTGTGTCTGGAGAGGCAAACAGATCTATTTGCGCTCGGCCGAAACGTTTCCAAATCAGCTAAACCGTCTGGGGGAGCGCGCTGCTTGTTAGAGTGTGTTTGCCGCTGTGTTGAGCGACATGAATGGCACGAAGAGACCTCAGATTTTTCTGACTCCAGAAGAGGAGATGATGGGCGAGATCCGACATGTGACGAGAGCATAAACCGCCTTGGCAATTGATATATGCAAAGGTCACAATGTTGTCGGCACAAACTAATACATCTAATACAGGTCTATCCACGCAGGTGAAATTGAGATGGCATGTAGGTGTTATGGTTACACGGTGTGCACCGCTGCACCACGCTCTCCTCGCGATTCAGTCATGAAGCCAATGCTGAAGCGGTCTATACAAGCGTAGCTGCTGCCATATGCCCCAGGAGCCTCTGAATATGTTTCAGGGGGACCGCTGACTTGCCTTTAAGAGTATTGAGATGCATTAAAATTGACTGTAATTTATTTAGACCGAATCCAGTACCATACCGAGAAAAGAGATTCTTTGCACAGGGCAAAGTTTGTTCTTCTCCCGGTTAACCCTAAGACCCCAAGAGCGAGATGCCGAAGCATTAAGCCTCTGTGTTCGCACAGTGTCTACCGAGAGTGAGATAAGCCAGAGTGTGAACACCGCTCTCTCACAGGTTTTAAACACCACCTTTACTACTTTTGTGAAGGCACAGGGAGAGAGAGACAGCCCGAATGGTCAAACTTGTACAGCAGCTGGCTTCCGACGTGGCATGATGGCCTCAGACTGCTTGGTGGTCCAGAACTGCTGTGAAGCACTCTACCACGTCGCCGAAAAGGCCACTCTGCACATTCAAGAGACGATTCTTATTGACCTCATTCATGTCTGTGAGACACAGACTGAGATGGTGTTTTTGGACCAGTAGTGTAGACATTGCACAACCAACAGCCTGGTGGCGACCCTGGACGCACGGAGCACCAGGTCAGTAGCCGCACGTAGGTCTGAAAAGACACCTGAGTTGTGACCTCCCTCGTGCAGATCCATCAATGCCTGCAGCAACCCCATGGTGTGTAGTGTAGAGGCTGCCTCCCCACGAACATGATTTGCAGACGCCATTTAGTGCAGACTAATGCTAACGGTCGGCGAGGAAACGACAGGCTTATCTGTCCCGGAGGCCGGAATGGCTAGACGCAGCTGTTTCTCAAACAACCCCTCCAGAGTAGGGACATCACCATACCTTTAGAGGCCCGTGAATTGAGAGAGGTGAGGGGTGAGGGCTGAAGAGGTATGAAAAGAGAGGGGGGTTCTCCATGACCCACCCGGCTCATCATGCGCCTTGGGGAAGAAAGGTACTGGAGGTGAGTGTTAAGACACACAAGCAGCTCTGAGTACCAGTCGTGAGGGCAGGACAGTTTGGGTGGGGGTCCACGTCACTCTACTGCCGCAAATTCCCGAGGGAGCCTGGCCATCATTTCAGGGTAGAACTCAGGGTGCGCTAACCGCCTCGAAGGGGGAAGCAGATCTGAGTCAGCCTCAATGAAACTGCTGCTTGCTGCGGACCAGTGCTGAGAGTCGTAGGACTTTCCTGCTGACTGATTCAGTACTGTGATGCAGAGAATATCTTTCCAAAATTTTGCCATGGCACCTTTAACAGAGCTCTGCAACAGAGAGGGGGGGCATATCCGCGAGGGTCATGCTATTGCAGTGAGAACATGAACCCCCCACAAATCCCGCCTCAACGTCCTGAATGCCGAACACGAGAGATGGAGATTGTGACCATCCTTAGGATTCATACATTTGCTGCATCTGGAACTGCACGGACGAATTGACGTCTTTAAAAAGAAGGGTGGTGTTGCTACAATATATAAAAAAAATATTTAAATTAAAAGTCATTTGAAACAATGACAATCACATTTTTTATCAAAGAAAGTAATACAGATCAATTTAGGAAAGGACACTTTGTCTATGGTTTCAATTTGCTGAACCCCCTCCAAACGTATAATTCACTACTAAATTACATGCAGTACAGACAATCCCCAAATCTCCTTTTGATCTTCTTTTCGTCGATGACTGTAATCAACCGGCTACAAGATTTTGGTTCGAAAAACATTTAAAATCAGTTTTAATCCAGTCCGGTAACCTTGATTTTGTGATCAGTTTATTTTGATATTAAGTATAGTTTCATAATCACTTTTTAATCCCAGTGTGCCATCTTGTTTTCCTGTTGCCAAAAAAACTCTTCTATGTTTCATATGAAGGCAAAACCCAGTCCTGTTCAAAGTTCCAGTTCAGCAAATTAATATACTGGAGTTTGTTTTTGCATGAAAACAAAGGATTTCTTAAACCATGTCCGAAACAACGTGTAACCACAACAGCATGCTCTTTTCCTTTATTATTTTTAAGCTTTCTGGCCCCAAGGTCCAGCTGATTTTTGAAGTTCTCCATCTGTGATCCTTGGAAAGTCTTTGTCCACTTATATTCTCTTTGCTGAGCATTAAGATGATATAGACACACATCCTTTTTTAGGAAGATTTGTGACATCTCCAGTCGATTAAAACATGTTCATTATTTCCCTGATTGTGGAAAAGATGTTTTTATACTATTTCCTTAAAGGCGGGGTGCATGACTTTTGAAAAACACTTTAGGAAAAGGAACGAGCACCAAAACACACTTGTAGCCAATCATATGTGTGGGGTATGTCTATCAAAAGAAGGTCCAGATACTAATGGGGTAGGGGCCTGTTTGTTTAGGTGATTTAAAATGTCAACTTTGGCATTTAGAGATCATTAATTTAAAGCCACTTTCTGTGTAGCTTAACAATCTTTTGCTGCACATCAGAACTATAGTCTTTGTTTTTTTGCCACTGTGATGACTGGTTAAGGGGACTTGGGGTTTGGGTTACTTCATACTTAACTTAATACTTGTGCGGAATTGCCCTATTGCGTCAGTGTCACTGGTTATCCTTTTGTTTTAGTTTTTTAAATTATTATTTCAATTCAGTTTTAGCCTACATAGGCCTGGCCCTGTCTTTAGTTCTTGCCGTGGACACTTTAACATTTCTGTGGGTCGTTTGCTTTTGTTTAGTTAAAATTTGTATATAAGTTTAGAAGAGAAATATACCTGCCCTAATAAAGAAATTGTTGATTTACTTCGAGTGATTATTCCTTCATTATTCTCAATTTTAGTTTTTAAAAGACAGGTACCTCGACCTCACAGCCGAATGCAGAGAGTGAAAGTTGGCTGTAGGGGTTTGTGGGTCCATCCACCCAGCGCATCCTGAAGAACATAGGAGTCACAGGCCCCAAACTCAGAAAGGCCTTGAAAGATCTGGCCGAGGAATCTGAGCAGGGAAGCTTCTGGTTTTGGTTAAGAATAAAGCTTTGGCTTTCCCAGGCGTGGTGGCTCCCTGCTGGTGACCCTGCAGGTACCTGAGCAAGACATATAACCCCTAGACTGGGGCGGGAGTGGTTCATGTAGGTTGTCTACAAATCGGAAGGTTGGTGGTTCAATCCCGCAATCCCGGGCTCCACCTGACCAAGTTTCGAGGTATCCTTGAGCAAGACACCTAACCCCATCTGCTCCTGACGAGCTGTATGGTGCCTTGCATGGCTGACACCCCTGTCGGTTTATTAAAGGTCACATTCTTCCTGATACCATTTTTTCAACCCTAGTTAGTGTGTAATGTTGCTATAATAGCATAAATAATACCTGTAAAATGATAAAGCTCAAAGTTCACTGACAGGCGATATATTTTCTTCAATAGAATTCCTCTTTAAAAGCCTACAATGAACGGCCGGTTTGGACTCCAGCCCTCTATTTCCTGCTTTAATGACGTCAGTAAAACCTCTGACATATATAGCAATTGTAAGTCCCTTTGGATAAAAGCGTCAGCCAAATAAAAAAATAAAAAAATAAAGCTTAAAGCACCTTTAGCCTTGTTTGCAGGAAGGTGTGTGGATTTGCAGACACACAAACAGATGCACAGGAAATAATTAAACGGACGGAGTTGGATGAATAAAACCGAAAACCCCAATTCATATGCGTTTATTGGATTATGGAGGTTGTACTGAACAGTTTAATATTATATATAAAATTTTAGCATACCTAGTTATCAGCAAAATCACAGATATTATCTCAACTTTTTAAACTTATAATTATAGAAAAAACTGCATATTATCTATAACCCCTTCATTATAACTTCATTGACCATTAATTCAGGACACACTGTTCATTTTTTATTGTAATCTCATGAGTCACAATGTTGTGTATCAGTAAGTTAAGAATACTGCTGGGGAGGGGTTGAGACCTGACCTGATCTGTATATATGAACACATCTGAGCTATATCAAGTTCATTTAGGAAGTTAGATTGAATAGACATGTACTGTTTTTATGTTCATGTTTCTTTATATATTTGCCTTTACCATGTTGTAATTTCTAAAATAATTTTGTTTAAACTTTAGATTATAATTGTCATTTTGTTTACAAGTACAAAGGAATTCCTCTAAGACGCAATGTCTTTCAATGAGACTGAGAATAATCTTCTTTGTTATCCTTTACATGCAGACTCTTGTCCTAGAGTTCATCGTCTCACTGTTGTTAAAGTGACAATGTATGTTTTCTTCTTACTCATGATCCTCATGACAGTTTTTGGGAATCTGCTGGTCATCATCTCCATCTCTCACTTCAAACAGCTTCAGTCTCCAACTCATCTGATCGTTCAGTCATTGGCTGTGTGTGACTGTCTGCTGGGTTCACTGGTGATGCCCTACAGTATGGTGCGAACTGTTGAGGGCTGCTGGTTTTTGGGAGATGTTGTTTGTAAAGTTCATTCTAGTTTGGATTTGACCCTCTGTTTTTCTGCTTTAATACATCTTAGTTTAATATCTATTGATAGATGCTGGGCCATTTGTGACCCTCTGAAGTACAAAATGAGGATCACAAACAAAACTGTGACTGTATTTATCACCTTTACATGGATCTGTTCATTTGTGTACTGCTTTTCTGTTGTATTTTCAGGGGTGAATGCTGTTGGTCTGAAAGCGTATGTATTACAGGTGTCTTGTTTTGGTGGCTGCATTCTGTTTTTTAACAAAGAATGGGGACTAATTTCTATCATCTTGTTATTTATTATTCCAGGAACTATAATGAGCTCTTTGTATATCATCATATTCAATGTTGTGAAAAAACACGCAAAGGTTTTGTCAGAGAAAGTGTCTGTGACCACCACAGGTGTAAACAGTCAAAGCTCTGCACACAGAGAAAGAAAAGCAGCTAAAACTCTGGCTCTTGTTATGGGCGTTTTCTTTATCTGCTGGCTGCCCTTATCTATTGCCACTACTGTTGATCCGTTCCTTAATTTTGTCACCCCAGCTGATGTTTTTGAGGCTTTATTTTGGTTTGCCTATTTTAACTCAACTTGTGATCCTTTGATCTATGGATTTTTTTATCCTCAGTTTCAGAAGGCCTTTAAGACTCTCATATTTACTTATATTTGTGGATTTAATCATTCACATTTTCTGACATTTGAATAAATTCAGTTTCTGTAGATATTTAATTCCTATATGATTCTCTTAATAATGTTTCAAAGGCTATAGTTTATGTATGATTAAATATTTTGCATATTTGATGTTATTGGAAATATGCAGTATATATTTGAGTTTTAAAAAACTGTAATGATCTCAGTGGGAACATCATACATATTAGGTCATTCATTATAATAAAAAGCATAGGTTAAAAAACACATTGGGCAAAAAGTGCCAGGCGGTTTTAGATCTGAGATGTATATGGCTTTTGTATTGTCTTTTAATATCCTGACATAAATAGTCTGTATGTTTTGTGATATGAGACATTTAAACCCAAGATGATGTTTAATACAAAAGTATTCAGAGGGAATGACAACTGTTTTATCATACACGAATAAAGTCATGATTTAAATAATAAATGTTTCTGAAATATAACCGTAGTGAAGGTAACTTATTGGAAGAAAGTTTTTCAAGATATTCTTTTCAAGCATTTCTAATAGTGACTGTTGAAGGGTAAAAAACCTTGAATAAAACCAGATGAAAGTTAAGTTATGATTATAGCCTATTCAGTGTACACATCAGTTCATAAATCCTGACTATGATCCTATGGTCTGGTGACTGAACCATAATAAAGGAACTGTAACTGTATTTAAAAGAAATTGCATTCATTAAATGAAAAGTAAGACGCGGAGTAGTAAATAAGGATTGATCTGATATGAGAATGTGAATTGGTGACATTTTGCACAGATTATACACTGTGGTCAAGTACAAATGTTAATTTATAATTAGATATCTAAGACAGTTTTTAAAAATAATTTTATAAAGAGTCTCTTTAAATCCAGCCTATAACCAGATGATATAAAACATGTCAAGCAGTCACAATGTCCTTCAGCTTTTCTTTAAACATTTTATTTTCTAAAACATTTATACATTTTACCTAAAAAAGTTGGTATTAAAAAATTTAAGTCAAACAAAGTAAAATAGTTGCCTATATTATTTGTCTCTGTAACAGCTGCTTACACAAAATGAGAGAGAGTAGAATCCATGTGCAATGAGGTTTTATTAAAAATCCAAACAGGGTATCAAACGTTATCCAAAAACAGGCAAGGGTCATAACAAGAACAAGAATACATGAGCACAAGAAACGTCTCGGTTACATATGTAACTCACGTTCCCTGAAGGAAGGGAACGGAGACGTCACGTCGTGACCGACGAATTGGAAACTTGCTTAGAGAGACCAATCTGCTTCGATATACTACTAAAACGCCAATGAACATGGCATTGAGGTATTTGCATAATGCTGGCGCCGCCCTCCCAGGTGCGTATCTAAGCCGCAGCTGCAGAATACGAAGTTAGCTTCTTTTTGCTGAGAAAGCCGGGAGAATGCGACCGGCCGTGACAGCAGGGAGCAGCCCTGTGGCGACGGGACGTGACGTCTCCGTTCCTTTCCTTCAGGGAACGTGGGTTACATACGTAACCGAGATGTTCCCTTTCAGTCGGTCACTACGACGTCACGTTGTGACCGACGAACTGGGAATCCCTACCAAAACGCCACTGGGGCTGACCTCTTCCAGTGTCTGCATAAAGCCCTCTGGTTCCACTTAAGGAGATGGAGAATATGATTTAAGGCAGAAGGCCAGGCACTAGATGTTCCTTTAATTCCACAGTAGTGCCAGTGACTGGGAAGCGCCCTATTTGAGCGGGATAGAAACGCTGCGGAAGCCACTGCCACCTTAAGGACTGATGGTGGGCAAAAGTCAACCGTAGTTGAGAATAGTCAGGCGTGGCTGTGTAAGCAAAGCAGGGCTCTGCTGAGGGAAACGCGGGCTAGTAGGATTAACCCCACGGAAAAATATTCCCAAAGGAAGCCTGCTTAGGGGATGCAACGTGGATGCCCGAGCCCAACACAGGTTTGTGAGGATAAAGCTAGTGAGAGGCTGACAGCCAGTGCTCTGCAACATCAGCTGCCAAGGCAGCGGAGGAAGGAAAAATCAAACCATTACGCATTTTTGTCCTATTGGCCTTCCATACTGACACTTATTGTGAAGCACCAGTCGGAGGCTGCAAGCCGACATTTGAGTCTGTTCTCCGTGCTCCCTCTGATGAGGAAAGAACACGAGAGGAGACTGTAAAGTCTAATGAACATATTAGGTGTCGCCCAACCAGCAGCTCTGCAGATGTCTGTTAGCGAGGAACCAAGAGCGAGTGCCCAAGATGAGGCAACACTCCTAGAGGAGTGCGCTCTCAAATTAAATGGACAAGGAATGCCCTGCAGATTATAAGCAAGGGCGATAGTATCAACTATCCAATGAGACATCCCCTGCTTAGTGACAGCTTTCCCTCTCTGCTGACCACCATAACAGACAAAGAGCTAGTCTGAGGTCCTGAGGCTTTGAGTGCGATCCACGTAGAGTCGCAGTGCGCATACGGGGCACAACAAAGCTATGGTTGGGTCTGCCTCCTCCGGGGGCAGCGCTTGCAAGCTCACCACCTGATCTCTGAGGGGAGTGGTGGGAACTTTGGGCATGTAGCCTGGCCTGGGTCTAAGTCAGCGTTCTTCACTCCCAATCCTGGAGAGCCGGTGTCCTGCAGAGCTTAGGTCCAACCTTAATCAAACACACGTACCTGTGATTTTCTAGAGATCATGAAGACATTGATTAGCTTTCAGGTGTGTTTGATTAAGGTTGGAGCTAAAGTCTGCAAGACACCGGCTCTCCAGGGTTGGGAGTGAAGAACACTGGTCTAAGTGGTACGCTCGAGACAGCAGAAACAAACTGAAGGCACGAATCGTCGACGGAGAATGCGTGTAGGTCCCCTACTCTCTTCACGGAGGCCAATGCTAGCAGGGTCAGAGTTTTCATTGACAAAAACTTAAGACTCACAGACTGCAGAGGCTCGAATGGAGGTTCCTGCAGGGCTTTCAGCACCATGGACAGGTCCCAAGGAGGAATAGAGGGAGGGCACGAAGGGTTCAGCCTTCGAGCACCTCTTAAAAACCTAATAACTAAATCGTGCTTTAATGGTGAAGGGTGACAGCCTACGCTCCAACCGGTGTTGAAGGTATAAAAGCACGACAATCTCAAGGGTCTTCGAGTTGCGAAGAGCACCAAACGACGAACAGGTTATTTAAGCGTTTACGCGTGTCTAGTAATCACATTCAAATCCAGACTCAAAACACATCTGTTTAGCTATGCATTTACTGAATGAGCACTATGCTGCGTCCGAACTGATTGCACTATATTTTATATGCACTATTTTAATTCTTTTTTATTTCTCTTGTATTTATTCTTATTTTTACTGTTTTATACTTTTATTCCTGTTTTATTATTTTTCACACATTTAAACAGTTTTTATTAAAATCACATTTATTTTCTTTTAATTGATATTTTAAATTCATGTATCTTTGATTTTTTGTTTTCTCATCTCTATGTAAAGCACTTTGAATGACCTCTGTGTATGAAATGTGCTATACAAAAAAACTTGCCTTGCCTTGCCTTGCCTTGCCTAGTAGATGGTGCTCGCGCTGCAGTGATGGTGTTAGATACCGTTTGCAATAAATGCTGACCAAATGAGGGCCCTAAGCAGACTTTTACTGTGGTGTCCCCTTTAGTTAAATAAAACAACAAAATCACACACGCGTGCAAACAAATACTAAAATGCACAAAAGAAAACAATATGTCTAACGTAATCACACAGCAGTATTAAAACAAAACAAAAACACTTATTCTCTCCTATTTTTTTAACTTCCTCCCTAACTCTACATTGCCCCCTCCTGGACACCTCCCCCCAAACAGTGTCAAAGTGCAGTTATAAACCCCTCTAAACATTACTTCCACAAATCATTAACACATTATTTTATATATATATATATATAGCAAGCTCTAATGTTACACATACCAGGCTTTTCCGCAAAGCCACTTCTTCTCTTCTTTAAGTTGGTTTTGGTCTCGTTTTCTCGAGTCGTCCCCTTTTGTTTCAAAGAATAGTGCAACAGCGAGCGACCGATCAGCGGAGTCACAGGGAGGCACGAGGATTTGAAGACACACAAACAGATGTGCAGGGAATAATAAAATGCACAGATTTGGATGCATAAATTCAGAAAACCGCAATTCAATGCATCTATTGGACTGAGGAGATCATACTGAATGGATCGATATTAAATTGAGAATTGTGGCATCCCTAGTCATTGATATCGCCTTACACTTGTTTTTATGTACTTTCTAAAATGTAAATATGTAAATTATTTTAACCCCTCAATTATACCTTCATTAACCTTTAATTCAGGGAAAAGTTTTTTATTCTAATCTCATGAGTCACAATGTTTGTGTATCACTTATTTACATATACAGCTTGGGGGAGGGGTTGAGACCTGACCTGAACTGTATATATGAACACATCCGAGCTATATCTCATTTGTGGGAGTTATATTGAATGAGCATGTAGTGTATTTATGCATTGAGTGTATTGCCTTAACCATGTTGTAATTTTAAAATGATTTGGTTTAAACTTTGGGTTATATTTTTCTGCCTGTACAAAAGATGTCATATAACACAATGTCTTTCAATGAGACTGAGAATATTCTCCGGTGTTATCCTTTACATCCAGACTCTTGTCCTAGAACTCATCGGTTCACTTTTGTTAAACTGGCAATGTACGCTTTCATGTTACTCATGATCCTCATGACAGTTTTTGGGAATCTGCTGATCATCATCTCCATCTCTCACTTCAAACAGCTTCAGTCTCCAACTCATCTGATAGTTCAGTCATTGGCTGTGTGTGACTGTCTGCTGGGTTCACTGGTGATGCCCTACAGTATGGTGCGATCTGTGGAGGGCTGCTGGTTTTTTGGAGATGTTATTTGTAAAGTTCATTCTAGCTTGGATGTAACCTTCTGTTTTTCTTCTTTAATACATCTTAGTTTAATATCTATTGATAGATACTGGGCCATCTGTGACCCTCTGAGACACAAAATGAGGATCACAAACAACACTGTGACTGTATTAATAACCCTTACATGGATCTTTTCATTTGTGTACTGCTTTTCTGTTGTGCTTTCAGGGGTGAATGCTGTTGGTTTGGAAGCTTATATATTACAGATGTCTTGTTTTGGTGGCTGTGCTGCTTTTTTTAACAAAGAATGGGGACTAACTAGTTGTATCTTGTTTTTTATTATTCCAGGAACTATAATGAGCTCTCTGTATATCATCATATTCAATGTTGTAAAAAAAACACACAAAGGTTTTGTCAGAGAAAGTGTCTGTGACCACCACAGGTGTTAACAGTCAAAGCTCTGCACACAGAGAAAGAAAAGCAGCTAAAACTCTGGCTCTTGTTATGGGCATTTTCTTTATCTGCTGGCTACCTTTTTCTATTACTGCTGCTGTCGACCCTTTCTTTAATTTTGTGACCGCAGCTGATGTTTATGAGGCTTTATTTTGGTTTGCCTATTTTAACTCAACTTGTAATCCTTTGATCTATGGATTTTTCTATCCTTGCTTTCAGAAGGCCTTTAAGACTCTCATCTTCACTTATATTTGTGGATTCAATCAATCAGATACTCTGACATTTGAATAAATATGGTTTCTGTAGATAAATAATAACCAGTTACTGAATACATGTTGTGAAGCTGATAGTGTTGATTTCAGAGATATTTAATTTATTTATCATTCTTTTTATGTAGTTTCACATGCTATAGTTTATGTATGCTTAAATCTTTTGCTAATTTGACATTATTGAAACATGCATACATAAATATTTGAGTCTAAAAAACTCCAGGCCTGTAATGATCTCAATGGGAAGATCATTCATATTAGATCAGTCATTATAATAAACAACAGAGGTTAACACAAACTGTGCCAGACAGTTTTAGATCTGAGATCTGTATATTACAACTGTTTTCAACTTGTCTTTTAACGTCCTGACCTCAATAGTTTGTATGCTTTCTGATTTGAGACATGTACACCCAAGAGGATGTTTAATACAAAAGTATTCAGAGGAAATGACAACATGTTTAATCATACATGAATAAAGTCATGATTCAAATAATATGTTCCTGAATTATAACTGTAGTGAAGGTAACTTACTTGTAGAAAGTTTTTTCTTCAAGTATTTCTAATAGTGACTGTTAAAGGGTAAACAACCTAGAATAAGACCAGATGAAAGATAAGCTGTGATTATAGTCTATTCAATCTACATATCAGGTCATAAATCATGGCTATTATTTAATGGTCTGGTGACTGAACCATAATAAAGGCACTGTAACACCAGTTTACAAAGGAACAAACAGTCAAATGTGCATTTCAAAGCCATTTTTAATGCAAATTAAGACGAGGAGTAATAAATAAGATTGATCTGATATCAGATTTGACAACAAATCTATGACACCTGCATAAGTGCCTTTCAACAATGAGAGGTGATGATTTTTGTGAGCTAAATGTTTTTAAAAGTGAGAAATTATTTCTCCTGGGTGCTGCTCTGTGTTTGTGGGTAATCACAGACTTAATAATATCATATCTGTCTGTGTTTTAAATTTATTTATAAAGGGTCTCTGTAAGTCCAATTGCTGGTATAGAGGTTAAACTATAATTATAATAAACTACAATTTATATGTACAGGCTTTTGAGCAGATGATATGTAACATGTACTGCAGCTTTTCTTTAAACATTTTATTTTCTAAAACATTTATATAAATTTTAGCTGAAAAAGTTGGTATTACAAGATTAAATAAAACAAAAGTTAAATAGTTGTCCGTGTTATTTGTCAGCCTTCAGTATATGTACAGTATACACGTTTATGTTTGCAGTCTTTTAACTATGAATATTACTTTATTTCTTGTTCCAGTTTTAATAAAAATATGGCTTTGTTGTTTATAATCTTCAGATATTCTCTATGTAACACTATGGGGCAGAATCCCGGACAGGCTTTACATTAAGCCTGACAGAGTTCCCTGCATTGATGGCCTCTGCAATGACTCTTAGCACCTGGTCGTGGCACCATCAATAACGTCTTTCTCCCAGAGATTTAGGGCATCAGCTGAATATGTGCTCCAATGAACCTTTTCTTGGCAAAAGATGTCTATCAACCAGGAGAAGAGGAGAAGAGGGGTGCTATGGATTAGAGGGGGGGACTTGTACACTGATTAAATAAGGAACTGAATCTGGTGTGTCTCTTCTTTCTACAATTCAAGCCATGAGACGTTTTGGTCCATCATCTGTTCCCACTGAGGCCATGCCCCTTGTTGCTGCATCCCTACCATCCTGCTAATTCATCTTTCCTCCACCCCTGCTTGGATTTATTCTTGGACCAGTTTCTGTCTGTCCTTTCCCGGGCCTTGTTGTATCAAGGTCTTTAGATACAGTCAAGCCCTGCATGTTTTGATTTTACTGTCCCCACCATCACACTGTGTTGTAACCTTGCCTTAGCCTGATCAACTGCCTCCTGATCTAAACAACAGCACTTCTCTTGTTCAGGAGACCATAAACTCTTCAGACATACTACTGAAGAGCAGTTGTAGTTTGTTCTTTCTCTTATAGAAGGCTATACTGTGAGAGAGGCCCAAACACCTACGTAATAAGTGACTGATCTTTCTCTCAAAACTCTCACTCTAATTCAAGGCCTTGGAGAATCTATCTGCAGCCTGGTACGGATGTTGAAGTCACCGTCAAATCATCCATGAAAGCTCTGACCGGTGGCTGTCGCACATCTGACTGGGTGAGTGGGCCTCTGCATTCCACCTCTACTGACCTAACTATCCAAGTCATGGTTAAGGCAATCAAATCACTAAGATGGTGCACCCTGTGATAATACCCTTCTCCAGCCAATAAAATGCAGATGTTTCTGATCCAGAGGTGACTCTCAAACTAAAACAGTTGTTTTAATTCAGAATGAGGTCCCTGATTTTATCTGGAACATGATTTAGAGTCAGTGAGGTTTCCACTAGCTTGTGCAGGATTGACCCATAGGTATTGGCTAGATAAAGCCACAGCACTGCCAGATCGCTGTTATCTACTCAAGCCTCTCGGGGATTAGCTGGATGATAACTCCTGTGTCCTGGGCAATATTGGGATCCCACCTTTCTGTACAGCTTTGTCAATGTACTCATTCTGCAGGAGAAACTTAGTCATACTTTGAGCAATGATAATGAAAAATATCTTTCCCTACACGCTGAGGAGTGAGATAACCCTGAACTGCTCGATGTTGCTTGAGTTCTCTTCCTTATGAATCCAGACACCCTCTGCATGTCTCCACAGCTGTGCCATTTTCCCCCTCCACCAAAAGATTTGGATGATTTTCCATAATCACTGAAGGAGTCAGGAGTCTAGGGCACCTCTTGTAGACCATGTAGGGCATGGTCCTGGTGCTGAATTAGTCCTAGCTGCCTTGACCTCCTCCTTGACCTCTTTCATAGTTGAATCCTCGAGATTGAATGTTGCACTAGGTGCTGGTGGAGTTATCAATGTGCTGCACAGCCAAGGTCCTTGTCACTTGCACTATCACTTTACCTGGTACTGAGGTATTTGTCTACCTCATCTTGAGTGCAAGTCAGTCCACCACTACCCTCCTCCTGAGGAGTCTCCTAATAAATATGAAGCTATTTAAAATAAAGGCTGCTCATTTACAGGCTCTCTCCTTTCTCCTCTTTCTGTGCCACTCAGCTCGATGAGAAGTCATGAGCTTAGTCCTTATGATGTTATGGAGCTCTGCCAGGGCAACCTTATACTCCTCCTTTGCCTGCTTGTTTGTGGCAAGCCACTTAACCTGGCATTGTTCGAAGTGACTGGCGTGTCTGGTGGTCTGGTGGTCGCAGCACCTCTGTTGCGACACCCAAAACAGACAAACAATTGCTCTGCTTTACGCCACTGGCTAGTGCGGTGGACATAAGTCTGAAGATCACGGACTGGACACAATCTGTGGTATAACTCCTGCTCCGGCATGGTGAATGGTTGAGTGCAGAAAGTCTCAAGAATGACCAGATGTGCAGTCGAAAAGGCAACCTTAGGCAGGTAATCGGGATAAGGATGTAAAATCACCTTTACCATTCCTGGGGCAAAATCTAGACAGGATGGCGAGACCGCCAGAGCCTGCATATCCCCAAATCTTTTTAAAGAAGTTATCGCCATTAGAAAAACCATCTTTAGGGCTCTATCTTACACCCGGCGCAATGCAGCGCAATGCGCGACGCAAGTGTCTTTCGCTAGTTTCCACCCTAATTTTCACATTTAGCACCGCATTGTTTAACCCCCAGGGGTCCAAAAACGCGGGGACGCGTTTTGACGTGTTTTCTCCTTATCATAGCAGAATCAACTTAAAATACTCCATCATTAATAATCAAACACTTACGTGTTTGACATCATTTGAAACTCTGAAGGGTCCTCTTTAATTAGTGTACATTCACAATAACAACAGATATTTGTGTTTTTGTCAAATAAAGAAAATAAACAGGGTGCTCATTCAGACATTTCTGTCTCCGCCAGCTGTCTCTCAAAACACGTTACAAAAATTTGTTGAAACTCCGCGAATACTCGTCACACAAACATAATACACATATCCAAAGAAAGCCTGAAATGTCTACTTTTAAACAAGCTAATTATTATCAAAAACAAATATTTCCTGTTTATATAATCTGCATTGAAGTAAAGAGAGTACCGTTTTTCCTGGCTGAGCTCATTATCTCTAATGCGGTCACGCCCACACGCTGTTGACATGGTAATGAAGGGACGAGCTGTTCAAACCAGCAAAGCAATGTTTGATAAGATTTAAAGACTTTAGCACATGTTTGGATTATAAACTTTATACACACACGTGAGGAATATCTTCATTTATGTCTGGACATTGAGGAAGAGAAGCGTTTATCTATAACGTTACCTAAGAAGAAGAACAATGGAAGGCGCAATGGAGGCGGATATATTCCTGAAGAAACTGTAAGTCATTTGTCTTCATTTATATTTGCTATCATGTAATATGTTATGGCTTGTGCAGTTCAGCCTACATAAGCAACCTCAACAGACTGCACGCCTGGGATTGAAAAACGTTCGCATTGTTTACAAACGAGTAACTTACGCGTGATCACGTAATGGCGGATTTCATTGTTTGCTGTACAGTGTTAGACACAGTTATTCACTTTCGTATCCTTCATGGCAACTTTGAGTAATGCTGCACTGCTGTGTCTTTTAAGTGTGTGCTGTAAGATTCCATGTTTACATGCTTATTTACAAACGAGTATGCGTGATCACGTAATGGCGGATTTCATTGTTACATGCTGTACAGTAGACACTTTCGTATCCTTCATGGCAACTTTGAGTAATGCTGCACTGGGGGGGGGTCTGCTGTAATATGATATTGTTTACATGCAACGCATTCCATACATTGCGTTTTACACGCGACACCGTTTTATTATGAGCTCCGCGTTGTTTACACGGAGACTCGCCTTTTTTTCTAATTATAAATTTACCTTGGCCAGTCTACCTAGGTGTGTGAAAGACACCAATCACGTGACCATATGGTGGCGCAGTGGTAGTGCGTTAGGCCGCCATGTGGTAGACCCGGGTTCGAAACCTGCCTAGGCCAAGTTTTTTTTATACAGTATATTGAGTTTAGGCGACCACCGTTACAAGTGCTATCATTTACCCATCAGTTATGTATGTAAGGGTATTTCTGTGGAAGATTTATGCTAACAGCTGTTCATAACTCTCTTACAGGTCTGCATCCCTCTCATCAGTAAACTATGAAGTGGAAAAACATATTCACACTCTTTGGACATAAAGTTGTATGGTAACATGAGCCACATGAAGTTTACAGCTCTGTTGTTTATCAGTTTCTTATACAAGTTAAGTTTTTGAATAGGGTCCTACTGACCTTCATTTCTATTTTGATTATATTGTTAACTTCTTAATAAACCTCAAACAAACATGTTCATTTGTCCTCACATTCTTTACTGTAGTTCCCTCCTCCCTCATTATGCAGCTCATTATGCAGCTCATTATGCGAGCCTTTGTTTGCTAGCTGTCAATCAATCCTTCTCGCATACGGCCCCTCTAAACAAAAAGTGTCTTACAATTTCTAAATCAATATACTGGTTTATGTGAATGAGTAGGCAGGTTTATTTTCACATCATTTTAAAGAAAAAACTCTAGACTACTAGATTCTGTTTAGGAAAGTCTTGTTAAAACATGTTTAGTATGGGTTTTGTGGACTTATATCGGTGACTTAAAATTTTAGCTTTTTAAAAAAACACGCATAAACCTTTTTCTCTCAAAATACAAACATGTACATACATGTAGCTCATAGAATATTTTAGCCCAGTTTGTGCTGAACACAGCGGTATGAGACACTTGCCATTATTATGTTTTAAAGCAACTGAAAAAAGACCAAATGTAAGAGCATGTCAGAACCTCTGACAGTGTCCCAAAATGGTCGGACCCCAGAGGGTTAAATAGCAAATGCATTTGCACCCCCTTTTGGGCCCATGGGCGTTCTGGTCTGAAAACGAGGTGTGTTCAGGCGCATTGTTGGCGCGTTGCTATTTTGAGGCAACTAAAATAGACTACGCTATTGACCAACAAAAACCTGGTCTAAAGTCTAAAGTCAATGGCGCTATGTGTTTTATGTTATTTAAAGAGCGCATTAGTAATATGCGCCTAAACGGGAGGACAACGCGGGTTTGCTTATCACAAAGTACATGAATGCGCAGCAGCACAAAAATGCTTTTAAATATGAAAGATTAAAGGATTGAATGTAAAAGATTATTATTGAGTCTCTTGGACATAAATGAGGACTAATTATGAGACGTTAGAAGGCGCAAAGAGCTGCTTCACCTGTAGCCTGGTAAGTAATAAATGCTTTGCTTTAAACAAATGCATCTGTTTTTAAATGTTTTTTAATGCTACCTCACAGATTTATTGTATTGACTCTGTACCTGCGGATATGGTGAGATGAGAAACATTTTTAAGTAATGCTTAAAAAAACTCTTTGCTAAAAAAACGCTGTCCAAAGTGCTGAAACGTGAGCAGAGCCGATTGTAAATTCTTTATCGCCTGTTTGTTACAAATAAAGTATTTTTAGAGTACAAACCTTATCTTACATACTTGTAAATTATTTTTTGATGATATTGGATAGCCATACTTTTAAAGCAATTACAAGCCTGCTTTTTTACTTCCATGACTTAAAGAAAACGGGTTTTAATAAAAAATAACAATTTCAATACAAGTGAAAAACAACACAATTATTTAACATTAATCTTAAAATGGGGATCTCCTTCCTCCGCTTAGTTTTTCAGTTTATAAAGTCCGTCATCTAAATAGGGATTAGACATAGCGCCAGCGCAACTTGCTTTTAAAGGGGATGAGAGCTGTGACTCTCATTGGTTTACTGCACATTACACCCAAAATACTCCCATTACAATAGGACCAACCCCTTTCGACCATGCGCTCGGCGCACAAACCATTTTTCCGCCGTTAAATTAGCAAAAGTGGATTCGGACACGCCCATTTAGATGTTGCGTTGTGCACTTTAGACAATGCGCTTAGATCGTTAAAATAGGGCCCTTAGTGTCAGAAATCTATCAGACGCTGACTCTAGAGGTTCAAAGGGGGTCTGAACCAGACCCTCAAGAACTATAGCTAGGTCCCACGATGGGATCTTAGTTCTTGCTGGAGGCCTCAATTATTTTCCCCACGAATAAAGTGAGCGAGCAGAGGATGCAGAAAACTCAGAACTGTAGCAATCTGGCAGCTAACAGGATCTGCATTATGTGTCGTGCACCATGCTTCAAAGACACCCTATTTTAAGGCATAATTCTTTCTAGTGGAAGGAGCCCTAGCGCTCAAAATAGTGTCAATAACATCAGGCGACAAGCCAAACATGGATATTCCACAGGTCGAGCCTGGGATGCGAGCCTTTGAGGAGAGATATTATCTCTGAGAACCATACTCTGTTCGGCCAACGTGGTGCTATCAGTAAGAGCAAGAGCCTTGCTGGCGAACTCTGGAGCAGCGCCACTGGAGGAAACACATAGAGGCGCTTGCCTGGCCATGTGTGCGCCATTGCGTCCAGACCCAATGGGGCTGGGGGACTTAGAGAGAAGTAAAGGAGACATTGCAATATCTGAGATGTCCAAGAGGTCCACTTCCCCTCTGTAAAATCAGGTCCATATCTGAGACACTTTGTCTGGGTGGGGTTTCCATTCCCCAGTCGATAATGTCTGCCTGGACAGTTAATCCCCCTACTACATATAGGTTCTACGGGATGTACACTGCTCTTGGTGTTGCGTCTCAACCCTAGAAAAAGTAGATGTGCTAACACAATGCTTTTGTGTTGGAGCGCCACCTCTCGCGATTTTGCTAGTATTAGCCAATCATCCATGTAATTTAAAATGCGGATGCCCTGGAGTCTCAATGGAGCCAGTGCTGATTCCATACATTTTGTGTATGTGCGTGGTAATAAAACTAGGCCGACTGTAAGAACCAGGAAGTATCTGCTGTAAAAGCCTGACCTCCTCTCTGGAAGGGGAACATGTTCTATGGCCCCTTTCATCAGTAGAGTTTGTATTTCTTGCAACAGTATGTGCATTCGTTCTGGTTTCACAGAAGTGAATATCACGCCATTGAAGTGTGGAGGACGACGAATAAATTGGATTCTGTATCCTATGTGTACTGTGCTTATTACCCAAGCAGAAACGCTTGGCAGAAGTTTTCACACTGCCAGACTCTCTGATAATGGTATTAATTCTGTCATTTCCTCTTGGGGGAATGCTAAAAACCCTGCACCCTGAATGACAGCAGGAACATGGGGGGCCTTTAACATTGAAGACAGGGGGGCTTTAACATTACGCTGGAAACCGTCGCCCTCTGCAAGCCCAGAGGCGGCGGAGGTGGAGAGGCTTTTACGTTAACGTTAAAGATAAATGATTCTCTTCCTCAATGTCCAGACATAAATTAAGATATTCATCACGTGTGTGTTAAGTTTATCTCCCAAACATGCGGTAAAGTCTTTAAATCTGATCAAACTTTACGCTTTGCTTATGGTTTGAACACCTCGTGTCTTCATTACCATGTTAAAGATAATGAAGTCAGCCAGGAAAAACGCTACTCTCTTTACTTCAATGCAGATTACATAAACAGGCATTATTTGTTTTCGATTATATTTAGCTTGTTTAAAAGTAGACATTTCAGGCTTTCTTTTGATATGTGTATCATGCTTGTGTGACGAGGATTCGCGGAGTTTCAATTGATTTTTGTAACGTGTTTTGAGAGACAGCTGGCGGAGACAGAAATGTCTGGATGCACACCCTGTTTATTTTCTTTATTTGACAAAAACACAAAGATCTGTTGTTATTGTGAATGAACACATATTAAAGAATACCCTTTACCGTTTCAAATGATGTCAAACACGTAAGTGTATGATTATTAATGATGGAGTATTTTAAGTTGATTCTGCCATGATAAGGAAAAAACACGTCAAAACGCGGCGCCGCGTTTTTGGACCCCGGGGGTTAATGACATGGAGAGACAGATCTGTAGCGTTACGTAACTCGTCAAATGTCTCTTTGTCTATCGTCTCGCCTGCACTCAAATCCTTTAACAGATCAGCCTGATAAGCTTTGCCCATGAGAGCTGAAGTTATTTTACACGGCTTCATGGGCAAGGTAGGCTTCTTTATTGAGGATGTCGAGCCAGGCGAGAGATAACTCGCGAGCGTCTCTTCCACCTGTGGCATTTTGGTATATCTGCGGGTCTTCGCACCCACGATAGTCGAATAAATTGACGCCGTGGGCATGAAAACACTCAATGAGTATGGTCTGTCCCATGATTTATTTAATTCACCATGGAGATCCTCAAAGAAGGGGAGAGGCTCATGTCTCTCTTTTGTCACTAGATAGAAACCTATCCGCTAGTTTGCTTTGTTTGGGGTTCTCTGGCTCGCAAGGCCAGTCAATCTGCAACTTGGCCACCGCGCGTGTTACCACCCCAAGAAGCTCCTCGATCGGCTTTTAATCGTGCGAGGAAGGCTCGGAGGCTGGTTTATCAAGCTCTGCAGAACCAAAGAGATATCATCAACATCATCATTATAATTATTCCCCACATTAACCAAAGAAACACCGGAGTGCGCTTCGGAATCACGCTAAGAAATATATCTTAAATTTGAAGGTGCGGTCAGAAATCACGGCGAGCACGAAGCATTTTCATTGTGAATGATTCACAATGCTCGCACTCATCAGACTGTAAAGCCATGACCTCCCCCAAACACACAAAACAGTGAGTGTGTGTGTCGCCCTTTGCCATAAAGCGAAAACAAACACAGGACTTACCCTGTGTCTCAATTCGTCCCCTCAATTCGAGGTCGTGAATCAGTATATCGTGTACACAGGTTCGGGCACTGGTAAGGACCCTAGCTCCCTTGACATTGGGACAATGTTCACTTATTTTTCTGTCACGTGGCTGCTTAAGCGCGTTGTGATCACTCACAGCTGTTACTCATCAACAACCGGCATAACCAACATATCTCGGACTTAATTTTAAACAGTACATTGTGAAAAACGCTGTCATTATTCTCTTACATATCCGTGCATGAAATTGGAGGAATATAATTACATTTTAAATGTATAATTTTTTTTACAATTTAAAATAAATATTATTATTTTAAATATTGAGTAGATTGTGGTCCCTTACTGTGTAGCGATTTGTGTTTATATAAGTTATAACATTTCTTAAAGTTTATTGAGTTGGATCACGTGATTTGATTTTTGGTCGGAAGGTCAAGTGATTTCCGGTAAGGGAAAATAGGGACCATCGATGCTCACTGGGTTTTGCGTTGCATTGTGGGAATTTTTAGGGAACGAACGTTCTAATGCACTGACGGATTTTGCGATTGAGACAGCCCTTAAAATGGCCGACTCCCTGATCAGTGCCCTGACTACTGAACAAGGGAGCTGATTGAGACACACGGTTAGACTGCTTGTGACTCTTCTTACTCATATTTTCCTTTTAACTTAAATTCGTTAAAATTGGAAAGAGAGAAAATCTGCACTCTACCTTGTTGGAATCTAACTCCTAACAAAGATCTCAAGTGAAGTTCAAAAGTTAAGAGAGAGATTTGCATTTCAGTGTAGCACACACACATTCAGTACTTGGTCTGAAAATAAAAAGACCTGATGACAAAGCTGGTGCTCATCTATATACCTCCAGGTCAATTCCATTGACGTGTTTGCACACTATATTCAGCTGGTCAACAATAAAGACGTTCCCCATAGCGCTTAGCAGTGCAGCATCGAGTATAGCTTTTGATAGGGAACATGGTTATTTTGTGGTTACCATGGTTATACTACAGTAACCATGTTTTTTTTTAACTGAAGTAAAACCATGGTTAATTTGTGTAAGGGTAGCGTCCACATCACCAGATGACAACGATAACTTTATGCTAATTCACTCGTGAAGCATGGTAAATGGACTGCATTTATATAGAACTTTCACAGACCAATGGCCATCCAAAGCGCTTTACAATTTGCCTCACATTCACCCACTCATTCATACACCGACGGCAGTCTCAGCAATGACACCAGCTCGTCGGGAGCAGCCGGGGTTAGTTGTCTTGCTCAAGGACACCTCGACACTTGGTCAGGTGGAGGCCGGGGTTGAACCACCAACCTTTCGAATTGTAGAGAACCTACATGATCCACTCAACCACTGCCGCACTGCCACTTACCTTTATTAAAATTAACTAATACTGCATATTGCCTTTATTAAAAATCTAATATTTTACCTTTTGATGTAATAGTTAGTGTAGTACAATAAAAATATCAGTGAAAGTCAAATTCACCTCAACTGCAACAGCGTTGGACACCTGAGATAATTTTATGTAATGGACCTCAGCTTTTGCACAGTGTCTGTCATTTCAAATGCATATGCACTTTAGATTCAAATAAATTTGATTGGCTGTCATGTTGGTGCACACAACAAAAATTATGTCAACGCGAAGTGGGCAGTCTTGAGAATTGGGTGCACAGCAGTTTATGTAAATGTGCATACAGCTGCGCATCTGAAAATGACCGAGCTTGAGGCAATTCTGTCCAAGCATGCAAGCTTGTGATCAATGATCAATCCATGCAAAACAATGCATATCCCGTTTATCTGACACACTTTTAGAGTAAAGTATGGAACATTGATATATAAAATTTTCATAAGCACACAGCACATGGTCTAAATTGACGTGTCCAACTTTTGCTAAGCGCATGCTAAGCGCATGGTCTAGAAGGGTTGTTCCTATTCTCTTAATGGGTAATGGGTGTTTTTTGGGCATAACGTTGTGTGGGCGCCATGCCAATTCCCTATTTAGATGGCGGAATTTGTTAACTGAAAAACTTAGCGGAGGAAGAAAACCATCAGTTTAAGATTGATATAAAAAAAGTTGAAATCGTTATTTTTTGGTATTAAAACCTGTAAAAGTTGTTTTCTTTCAGTCATGGAAGTCTAATTGTCAGGCGTTTTATTGCTGTAAATGTATGGATAGCCTACATGATGATCTCAAATAATATTTTACAAATATGCAAGCAAAGGTTTGTACTCTAAAGCAGAAGATAAAGAATTTACAGTGTGGAGAGCTGTTTTAATTGTGATACTAGCGGGTATCTAGCTAGTACGGGTTGATACTAGCAAAAGACTGGTGTATGATAGGGCCAAATGTATTTTACATATGATTGAGAATTATTGGCTTATATTTTTATATTTTTATTTAATGAACCACTGGATGAGGAATTAAATACAATCCTTAAGGTTTTTGTATTGTTTTATTTAGTAAAAACGTTAATGAAGTGATAATGGTGATAATGTTTAATAAAGACATATTTAGGTGATTGTTGTTTTATTTATAAGACAGCTCCAGCTCATTCAGAACGCTGCTGCCAGGATTCTGAGCAGAACCAGAAAATTATGAACATATCACACCATTCATCAGGGGCCTCATTTATCAAACTGGCGTACGCACAGAAGTGTGCGTAAAGTGTGCCTAGAAACAGTTTTACGCAAAGTGTGGAATTTATCAAATTGCACTTATACGTAGAAATGTGTGTAAATATACGCACACCTCGGAGTATGCGTACGCAGAGCATCTAGTGGTAGAATAGCGATACTACACAGGACCCTGTTCCAGTGAGTAAAGAAGTGTCTATTTTTTATCCACAAGCAGGTGTTAAAAATGATTAATGTCAGTATGGTAACAGCAAATAATTATAATGATTTATTTGTGATATGTATCTGTAACTGTGAAAGCTCTACATGTGATTTGTATGAATGAAGTCTCCGACAAATGCTTGACACAGTGCAATGGCTTATCTTGCGTTATTGGAAGACTTAGCAAATAATCCATTC
This sequence comes from Misgurnus anguillicaudatus, assembly GCF_027580225.2. Lineage (NCBI taxonomy): Eukaryota > Metazoa > Chordata > Actinopteri > Cypriniformes > Cobitidae > Misgurnus > Misgurnus anguillicaudatus. Next base: position 35,214,124 of record NC_073354.2, on the reverse strand, counting down.
CGCCGGTAGCGCGTTTTCAAAGATCGCGCCAATGATGCTGGTTATATATGCTGCTGTCCAAGGTGGAAAGTTGTCTGTCCTCCTCCAGTTGCACTCTTTCACGTCGGTGTGCTGTGAAGCGTTTTTTTTTTTTTTTTTTGCTGATAATTTAATGTCAAACCACTTTTTTTTATTTCTGGAAGTGTTCTCTCCTCATATTCAACAGAATTAAACTTACTGGTAACATGTTCCCATGTAGATTTGTTTTCTTTTGTTAGTCATTCCTCCCGCACTAAGTAAACCAAACAGGATGTGTTATTAGGATTTAACCTCATCCACCAGTAGGGTGATGAGATTGGCTGAAATTCTGGACGGGGGGGGGGTGCAGACGTAATATTATTATTCATCCAATAATTGTTTTATTTATTAATTTTATTTAATAATAAAAGACAATGAATTTCAAACGGAATCAATCATATTAATATAAGTAGATATGCATATAAATAAATTGATATAATACGTATAGTATTTTATACTTTATACTATAATAATTCATACAATAATAGTTTTCTTTATTTTATAATAAAATAAGGAATTTCAAACTGAAGTTACTGAACTAATCATATTTTTATTAATATAAGTACATATGCGTATAACTTTATATAATACGTAACGTTATAGAAGTATTTTTTTAACAAAGTGCCTTGCCTGCCCTGACCAATCTGACTCCTTCACGTGACTGACTGTCACTGCCTGCACTTTCAACTGTTCTCGCGGTTGCTGCAACTTTCCCTCTCTTAATCAACTCTATAAAATAAAAAGGTCCTATTGTCTTTGTGCATATAGATGAATAAGATACATTATTAGAAACAATACAACGTCAGCATATTTCGTGGAGGTTTCAACTGCTGCCAGCACAATGAGAGCCTACAGTATGAAAACAAGATGCTGCAGCCAATGAGCAGCCGGCGGTGGCTGGCTGTAGCCAATGGGCAGCCGACGGCGGTTGGCTGCAGCCAATGGGCACCCGGCGGGGGCTGGCTGCGGCCAATGGACAGCCGGCGGGGGCTGGCTGCAGGTTGACTCAACCTCCTCGCTCATGTTTTATCAGACAACTACTACTCAAGATTTTGCTTTAGTATAATTTTCGGGGAAATTAAAGCGGGATCGGATTAAGATTTAGCTTCAGTATGATTTTCGGGACAATTAGAGCAGGATTCGGGACAGCAGCTTAGATTTCGGGACTGTCCCGAATTTTTGGGACGTCTGGTCACCCTATCCACCAGTAACTCAATTTCTGTGTCTGTAAAATTCCTCTTTTATGCTCTCTTTGTCATTATTGCGATGAGGGAAAAAGCACAACCACGTGACATATAACGGGAGGTGTTGTCACCATATATGGTTCGTTGGAGGCGTTTCGGAATGCAAATGACTATGAACGTGAACGAGCATGGTGCTTAAGATCAAGTGGGATTTATCATCAAGGATTACTTACTGATGTGCGTACGAACCACGTGCGCATGTTTGATAAATCCCGTTTTTTTGTACTTAGGCACATTCTAAATTTCATTCGTAGGTACAAATATAGAACATTTTCTACGCAATGTTGATAAATGAGGCCCCTGGTCTCTACACTGGCTACCAGTTACATTTAGGATTAATTTTAAAGTATTATTAATGGTATATAAATCACTCAGTGGACTAGGACCTCAATACATTGCTGCTATGCTCATTGAATATAAACCCAACAGATCACTCAGATCATTAGGATCACATCAGCTAGAAATACCAAGGGTTCACTCAAAGCAAGGAGAGTCAGCTTTTAGCTATGATGCCAGTTGCTGCTGGAACCAGCTTCCAGAAGAGATCAGATGTGCTCCAACAGTAGCCACATTCAAATCCAGACTCAAAACACATCTGTTTAGCTATGCATTTACTGAATGAGCACTATGCTGCGTCCGAATTGATTGCACTATATTTTATATGCACTATTTTAATTCATTTTATTTCTCGTGATTTTTTCTTATTTTTAATGGTTTTATACTTTTATTCCTGTTTTATTCTTTTTCACACATTTAAACTGTTTTTATTAAAATCACATTTATTTTGTTTTAATTGATATTTTAAATTCTAAAAACAATGTATCTTTGATTTTTTGTTTTCTCATTTCTATGTAAAGCACTTTGAATGACCTCTGTGTATGAAATGTGCTATAAAAATAAACTTGCCTTGCCTTATGTTCTCACATATACACACTAGAGGTCTTCTCGGATCCAAAAAATGTACCAGACCCGAAATGACCCGAATCACTTCATACCCGAACCCGACATGCATAAATAAAAAAAATTTAAAAGAAAGACCCGACCCGAGACAAACCCGAGAAAATTAGACCCGAGTCCGACCCGAACTAGTGAAATTTTTTTTTAACCCAACTGGAACCGAATGTAAACGGCACTGACGTGTGTGCATTGTGCAGACCCACGCGCAGCAGTCAGACAGAAAGAAACTCTGGTGGCCTTGCAACCAATTTGGCGAGCTGCTCCATTCGTTTTACTTTGTTATCTGACGACGACACCAACGTAACCGCTAAAATGTACATGTATAATTGACTGACATGTTTGTCTCAACGAAAATGAACCTTCCGACAACCACACAATCGCAGGCGCCCTTGGCAAACAGATGAGAGGTTTGAAAAGGACATTTGTCACAAGTCGGGGTGGACCCAGATGTAAATAAGGTCACGCCCCTGTTTCCACCTCGAGGAGATTCCCAAAGCCACCCCAATGACCAGACACACAAGGTAAGCATAAAATTAAAATGTACTTTATTTAAATTACTTAAAATAATAAATAGGGGAGGGAGGAAGGGGAACTTAAAATAACGGCCTCTTCAGGCTCTCGTTATTTTCCACCGGCTGGATTTCACGCAGTTCCTCTTCGTGTCGCTCATTTTCTCTCTCTCCTTTTCACAGGCAACAGCTGGAAACACAAGAGGCACAATTACTCTGCTTTGGATGGCTCTCACCTCTTGGCTGGACTCGGCGTACCGCAAGTACGGGTTTTCTCGTTTTCTCCTCAGATTATTCACTCTCTCTCCTTTTCTCTCCACAGGTATCAACTGGCAGCAGTGACGGACTTATAGCACTTTACGAGGCGTCTGATGGGGTAAGTAGTTCCTACTTGGCGTCGGGGGCGAACCCTCTCGACTACTCGGTAGTGGCAGAGGGGTGGGATACCTCAACGTCTCACCGGGCCGAGCGCTTCCCTCTCTTCGCTGCCGTCAGGCATTCGAACTCTGGACAGGGGCGCCCCTTTGTAGAGGCCACGGGACGATGGAATTCCTTCACCTCTCTCTCTGCAATAATATTCATACACTTGAAAGTATCAGTGGTAATGACCCCAAATCGTACTCACTCCTCTGCTGTTTCTTCAGCTCCTTACTGCCGCTCTCCACATCCGCCCGATGTCCAGACGGCAAAGATCGTCCCAAAGCACCGTACTATTTCCCGAGATCTGAAACACGCTCACTACATATGCTGCATTGACCAGGCTAGGACCAGCAGCCTCTTTGCCCTTCCTCAACAAAGTGCGTGAAGGCGGGGGTTTATCTGACAGGACACACAGCAATACACAGCAGCCCACAGCAAATATACAGCACCACGTCAAAATTAAAGGTGTTCACCGCACATAGACTCACCCACCACGCTCAGTGTACAAAAAGGACACCCGTCTTCCTTCACTTGCTTGGTTCGGACCTGGCGATAAAATATGCAGCCTAGCTAGTGATGTCGTCGTTGTGACTGCTTCAATATTATTCCTTCGGCTCACCCACCACGCTATGCTAGGGGTAGGGCCGCCCTCCTTCTCCTGGAGGAATCCAACAAAAAGCCAGGTAAATATACAGGATGCTTTCCACTTAGTCTTGGTACTCATATCAGTGCCGTTTTCAATCCCCTTTTCCTTTATCTCCGTTTGAAATATACTCTGTTCACTTCTCAACCCTTAAGGTTCGCGATGTCTTCCACAACCACACAGCTTCAGCCTGAGAGAGAGAGAGTTTAGACAGCCAACAGCAGTACACCAACAGCACAACACAGCGCTTCAAACACACGCCAAAAAGCTCTCTTCGGTGCGCTCCTTTACTTTCTCTTCCCGTCCTGCCTTTCTTTCACCTCTCGTGGCTCCTGTCCTCTTTCCACGCGCTTCGTAGCGCAGCCCGGATCAACAGAGCCTGCGGGCTCTTCAAAAGGTGCGGGTCATCGTTCTGCCTTAGGCAGAGGAGCTTTCCCCGTGTCGATCGCCTCTCGTGTCTGACGCTCCTCTTTGTGTTCCTGCAGAGCTATTTATTTATCTCCCTCTCACACAGCCTCCAATCACCATCCGCTTCATAATGTCTTTCACCTGTGGCTCGTAAAGCCCTAATTTCGTTGCCCTGGAAACCAGGAAGTGAGAAGGTCCGTCCTCGAATGCAGCCCGGTGGGAAACCTTCCGGGCGGAACCAAACTTCCCTAACTTTGGTTCCGCCCCTGAAAAGATCGTCACCTTGTGACACATTGACGCACACAGGCGAGAGAGTTCGGGTCTTCTCGGGTCCGTTCAGAAAAAACACATTCATTTTTAAAATACCCGAGACCCGATGTGGCTATTATTGTACCCGACCCGTGTCCGAGGCACATGTGAAACTTTTAGAACCGAACCCGATCGGGTCTCGGGTCGGACCTCGGGTTTTCGGATCTAAGTGGACCCGTGAAGACCTCTAATACACACACACACACACACACACACACACACACACATATATATATATTGTAGCAGCATGTATTTTTTTCCAGAAGAATGAGCAGGAGACATGATAGGTTTCACCAGAGGTGGGAGTAAGTCACACATGTGCAAGTCACAAGTAAGTCTCAAGTCTTAACCTTCAAGTCTCAAGCAAGTCCGAGTCATTTTTTGTGAGAGTCAAGTCAAGTCAAGTCACTGCTTTATGTCAAGCAATTCAAGTCAAGTCGTAGCTTGAGTCAAGCAAGTCACTGACAAGTCATACAGATGTTTGATGATTTAACTAAATGTATATATTAAACAAAGTTAAATCTACAGTAGTTATGGACTATGAGAGTTTTATTTGCAACAAAAAATTATTAAAAGGTGTGCGCCTGCAACAACTGTATAATGGCTGAATATTCTAAAATAAGCAATACAAACCTTTATTAAATAAAAGTGTGTATTTATCAGAAAACATTTGTTTCTTGTCACTGTTTTAGTGTTTAATGTTTTATGTTAATATTATTCTGTTTATGCTGCGTATATTTCTAAGCTTAATTAATTTGATATACTGTTGAATAGTTTTTAAATAAATTGATATTTTTCTGATTCCATATTTATTTTAATAAGTCAGAAACCTCTCCGCTGTGTCCTGTTGACAGGCGCGGTGGGCGCGTGCAGCAGGTGACGGCAATTATGGGTCCTCCGAAGGTTAGACCAGGGGCGTGTCTAGAAGGGGGCATGGGGTGGCACCGCCCCCCCTTGGAATATGATTGGCCCCCCCTGGTGCCCCCCCTCCAATCTTATTGGGCCAGCTAGATTTACTGTCAAACTGAAAATGCCCACCGCACCATTGGACCAGAGAGCTGTCAATCACTGTTTGATTTGAGACTCGCGTGAACGCGAAGACGAAGCGAGCACAGTAGTTGCGCGTTTTTAAAACAGGAGGAAGGAGACACCATGACACCCACCACACCATTGGACCAGTTGTCAGACACCCACCACACCATTGGACCAGTTGTCAATCACTGTTTGATTTGAGACTCGCGCGAACGCGAAGATGAAGCGAGCACAGTAGTTGCGCGTTTTTTAAAACAGGAGGAAAGAGACACCACAACACCCACCGCACAATTGGACCAATTGTCAATCACTGTTTGATTTGAGACTCGTGCAAACGAGAAGAAGGAGGGCGCCCCGCCACAGACTCAATACTGGCACAAATCAAATAGATTTTCCATGATTACCATTTACATTTAATTTACTATTAAACGGCTTCATGCGCTTTTGCAAGCGCACAGCAGCGCCTCTCTCTCTCTCGCGTGCACACTTTCTCACTGCTGCGTGCGGAACCTCGACAGTGCCTCCCAGATACTGAGTGAAGGAGTTAAAAGTTGGCGGTGTTTTCCACCTGGGTTCCGTTGTCTTTTCACGTAAAAGTTAACAGTCAACAGATGTTACTTACGGTTGATCGAGTATTATGACTTAACGAAAGGTTAGTGTTTTCCCACACACACACCAGTTCTCTGTGCACGAGCTCTCTCTCTCCCTCCCTATGGTGTGGTATGTGCGCGCACGCTTAACAGTATTATCTGATATTTTTGAATTTGCGCTGAATTGTCTGCGCTGTACGCGATCTACAATAAAACTATCACTCGCATTTAAAATTAAAAGCGCTCATAAACACAATCAGATTAGAAGATTAACCCTGCATGAGACACACAGGTAATCTGAAATCACCTCGTATCAGCTCTTCAATGTAAATTGTATCAGACAATGTCGCATTTAAATTAGGATTTTATCAGTATAAAGTAACAGCTGGTTGGATTAAACACGAGGTGTTATTGGGTCGTGTTTAGTCACTAGCTTAAACTCTTGTTGTCTGACAACATATCAGATAATATGTAAAAATAGCATTCAGTTGTGTTAAAATACAATATAGGCTAATAAACAATGAAAGTCAGATCAGACAGAGTAGAAAAACAAATTTTTAAGTAGGCTAATATTTTCCCAAAATCCCGGTAACCAAAATCAGTTGATGGATCCCATTGACTTCATATGTAGGAACAAAATAACATGCAGTCAATGGGGTTCATCAACTTTCTGGCTACTAAGATTCTTCAAAATATTTTATTTTGTTTTCAGCCGAAGAAAAACTCATACAGGTTTGAAATAACTCTAGGATGAGTAAATTATGACAATTTATTTAAAGTGAACTATTCTGGAACAGAAGTGTTGTTTAATCCATGCAAAATACAAAAAATTAATACCATCTATATTAGAACATGTGGCATTGCACAAGATTTTGTGAACCATGCTTAATATTTTCTAAACCAGTATTTATTTTCATTTGAATTTTTTGATTGCCCCCCCTTGACTGGTTCTTGGTCCCCCCTGTGCCCCCCCATTTATAAAATCCTGGAATCGCCCCTGGGTTAGACCATCTCATTTCAGTTCTCTTCTCTTCGCGAACTTCTGAGGCTGCCACCTTGAAAGACCGAGTGCTCACCTTTCAAGGTCTAATGCTTAGAAGGTCGCAGCCCTTGAATTGGGACACAGCTACTGTTACACATGCATTTCTCTTTTAGCGGTTTACTTTCTCTACAGACCTAAATGGCCATATTTATGAGGATACTTGCATAGGCGGGAATTTTGATGCCTATGTGTATAGGGCCAATAAGCGGCAAAAAATACTCACAAGCTTAATGAGCAGCGGATGCGCGACTTGCACGCTCCTCTCACACAGAAACAGCATGCGCATTATTTAGCACTGTTGTTTGTGTTTGTTCGTCACGGCCTGAGGCTGCGGTGCTTAAATATTTGAACAAATGTTACGTTTTCGTGACCATGCATGTGCACAGCAAGTGACGTGGGCGTTTAATCTCGATAGAGACTATAGTCCAAAATCTCTGCTGGTTGACACATTTCTACTGGTTTATCATACCTACCGGTAGAATACATAATTTTTTTTTCTCAATAACATTTGAGTGCCTTGGATTATTGGATTATTTTTATCAACTTCTAACATGGCTAAGACGTTAGCTGAAAACAATGGAACAGACTTTGTTACTTACAGAGTTTTGTGGGATTTGTAGTGTTGGTTGAAATTCGACGTGGTTCTGGTTGTATCGGATATATTGCGCGCTCTCCCTCTGCTTGCCTGCTGCGTCACGTGGTTAGATTACGCTCTTGCATGCATTCAAAAACAGATTTTTTTTTGTAAAAAAACAAGTTATTTCGAGTCATTTAACTCAAGTCCGAGTCAAGTCTCGAGTCATGAATGTCAAGTCAAGTCGAGTCTTTTTTTATATTTGTCAAGCAAGTCTCAAGTCTCAAATTTGCGACTTAAGTCTAACTCGAGTCAAGTCATATGACTCGAGTCCCCCATGTCACGGTAGGAAATCCTCTGTTTCCTCCGTGTCATGTGTGTGTGTGTTTGTTTGTTCACTCACCTCTGCCATGTGCTCGTTTGATTAAGTGTTGTCACCTGTGTATGATTGCCTCGCTCCAGCTGGTCCTCATTACCCATCTGCTACATATACTCACTCAGTTCTCTTCCTGTTGTCAGATCCTCATTTCATGTTCCAGCAGTACCACTTGGATTATTGTCTCTCGTCTTCGTGTGCATTGGATCAGTGTTCGTGTTTGTCGTCTCCGTGTGAGTGTTGGGTCCGTTCCTGGTTTCGTCCATTGGCCATTATCACACTCACCACCGACTTCACATTTCATCACTCTTCAGCCACCGTAGACCTTCGATCACCATCGCCAACATCCTGGACTCTGTCACATGTTCTGTTGTTTCTCTGTTCTTACTATCATTTACAATAAATCTGTGTTGATCGCCTGCGCTTGCTTCCTCCACTTTATTGTGTCGTTACAGTAGGATCTGACCATCATGGAAGCAGCAGGCGATCGCTCCCCATCTCATCTGGAGGAATTTTTACAACGCACTGTGGGTCGTATGGATCGTCAAGAGAAAGCGATAGATGAGATGGGTCGAGCTTTCCAAGCGATGGTGACGAAGGTTTCCGAGCTCGCTCTCCAGGCTCAACAACATCATTAATCGCCGCCCACTGCGCCCCCCACGCCACCCACACCGCCGATCACCACTGGGGGTTCTCCCCAGTCCGAGCCACGCCTCCCCATTCCTGAGAAGTATGCGGGTGAGCCTAAATTTTGTCGATCATTTCTTTCACATTGTTCTCTGCACTTCGCCTTGCAGCCCCGTACGTTCACCACCGAGGAGATGAAGGTGGCGTTCGTTCTCTCCCTTCTCACGGGGAGGGCTGCCCTCTGGGGGACGGCGGTGTGGGAGAACCAAGATCGCTGCTGTGCTTCGTTCCACACCCTTTCGGAGGAGATGAGACGGGTCTTCGACCGCTCCGTCGCCGGGAGAGAGGCGGCCAGACTTCTAGCGGACCTACGACAGGAGGATAGGTCCGTATCAGATTATTCCATCGAGTTCCGCACCCTGGCGGCGGAGTGTAAGTGGAACGAAGAGGCGCAGTGGGATCATTTCCTGCATGGGTTGGCTGACCGCATCCAACAGGAGATTCGAGCCGTGGAACTTCCCTCCTCACTCAACGGTTTAATAGATCTCACTATCCGGATTGACAACCGGCTAGATCAAGCAGCCAGACGGAGGGGGAGGACCACTCGCACCACCAGTCCAGAGGTTCAGCATCGGCGGCCAGAGGTTGCGGTCAGCCCACCTGGAGATCTGGAACCCATGCAGGTGGGGCGAGCTCGGCTCTCCCGGGAGGAGAGGATCAGGCGGAGATCCCTTGGACTGTGTTTATACTGTGGCAGCTCGCAACATCACATCCAGCGCTGCCCAGTAAAAGATCAAGCCCGATAGTAAATCTGAGGCTACTATCGGATGGGATCTCTGCCAGGAAGACCTCATCAACATCGACACTCCTTCCGGTGAGACTACGGTGGTCCACACATACACTGGATCAGCACGCTTTGGTGGATTCTGGGGCCGAGGGGAGTTTCATGGATTTCAACTTCGCACGTAAGATCAACATTCCTCTCACCTCCCTCAAACACCCAATTGCACCTTTTGCACTTGATGGACACAAGCTTTCAGTCATCACTCAGACCACCGTTCCTGTTTCACTCATCACATCTGGTAATCATACGGAGAACATTTCATTCCTCATCACAGACTCACCTCAGACTCCCATTGTTCTCGGTCACACTTGGCTCCATCAACACAACCCCAGGATTGATTGGCGTCTCGGATCTGTGGTTAGCTGGAGCGAGGAGTGTCATTTGTCTTGTCTTTTGTCTGCTGGTGTTAATGTTTCTGAGTCTGTGTTTCAGGGGGAAGCAGTGGATATGACTAACGTGCCCGCGGAGTACCACGACCTGAAGGAGGTGTTCAGTAAGTCGCGGGCTGATTCTCTTCCTCCTCATCGTCCCTATGACTGTGCGATAGAGTTATTGCCAGGTACCTCTCCGCCTAAGGGCAAGTTATATTCCTTGTCTATTCAAGAGACGGCGGCCATGGAGAAATATATATCCAGTTCTCTAGCAACGGGGTTCATTCGCCCTTCCTCTTCTCCAGCGGGGGCGGGGTTCTTTTTTGTGGGAAAGAAGGACGGATCCTTGCGACCTTGTATTGATTACCGAGGGCTGAACAACATAACGGTAAAGAATACTTATCCTTTGCCGCTTATGTCTTCAGCTTTTGAGAGGTTGCAGGGAGCGGCCGTTTTCACTAAATTGGACTTACGTAACGCTTATCATTTGGTCCGCATCAGGGAGGGGGACGAATGGAAGACTGCGTTTAACACCCCTCGTGGCCATTTTGAGTACTGCGTGATGCCTTTTGGGCTATCTAACTCGCCGGCAGTCTTCCAAGCACTCGTTAATGACGTGTTGCGAGACATGGTCGATCAGTTCATATATGTTTACCTGGATGACATATTGATTTTTTCTTCGTCTCTCCAGGAACACGTGCAACACGTACGACGAGTGCTTCTGCGGTTGCTAGAGAATGGATTGTTTGTCAAGGCGGAGAAATGCGTTTTTCATGCACAGTCTGTTTCTTTTCTAGGACACATCATTTCGACTGAGGGTGTTCGCATGGATCCTGAGAAGGTTAAGGCTGTGGTAGATTGGCCATCCCCAGAGACTCGCAAGGCCCTGCAGAGATTTCTGGGGTTCGCCAATTTTTATCGGCGTTTCATTCGCAATTTCAGCCAGCTAGCCGCACCTCTGACCGCTTTGACCTCCCCTAGTTTGACGTTCAGGTGGTCAGACGCAGCTGAGGCTGCGTTTGCCAAACTGAAAAGCTGCTTTGTTTCAGCTCCAATTCTTGTCACCCCTGATCGCTCACGTCAATTCATAGTGGAGGTCGACGCGTCAGAGGTGGGGGTAGGAGCAGTGTTATCCCAGCGCGCATCCTCAGACGGAAAGGTTCATCCTTGCGCGTATTATTCTCATCGTTTATCCCCTGCAGAGGTTAACTATGACATTGGCAATCGGGAGTTGTTGGCTGTCAAATTGGCACTGGAGGAATGGCGTCACTGGCTTGAAGGGTCAGGTGTACCTTTCATTGTATGGACGGACCATAAGAATCTCGAATACATTAGAACTGCTAAAAGACTTAACTCCAGGCAGGCTCGGTGGGCATTGTTTTTCGGTCGTTTCGATTTTACACTTTCTTACCGGCCGGGTTCCAAAAACATCAAACCCGATGCTTTATCCCGTCTTTTTGAGCGTTCCGATCGTACTGCTACTCCCGAGCCCATTTTACCGGAGACCATCATTATCTCCGCGCTCAGATGGGAGGTCGAATCGAAGGTTTTGACTGCCTTAGAAGGGGTAACGCCCCCGGCTCGTTGCCCACCGAACCGTTTATTTGTGCCGGAGGGGTTACGGTCAGACGTTCTCCAGTGGGGTCATTGTTCCAGTGTTGCTTGTCACCCAGGGGTTAGTAGAACTAAATTTCTAGTCAAGCAACGATTTTGGTGGCCTGGTATGGCTCGTGATGTCCACGATTTCGTCTTGGCTTGCTCAGTTTCTGCTGTTGGTAAGACTTCCAATCGACCTCCAGATGGGTTACTCTTACCGCTGTCTGTCCCTTCGAGACCCTGGTCCCACATCTCGCTAGATTTCATTACCGCCCTCCCACCCTCTAAGGGTAATACGGTGATTTTAACCGTAGTGGACCGGTTCTCGAAGGCGGCTCATTTCATTCCCTTGCCCAATTTGCCATCAGCCAAGGAAACAGCGGTAACTGTCATTGACCACGTCTTCCGTATACATGGCCTTCCGACAGACGTGGTTTCTGACAGGGGTCCCCAATTTGTGTCCAAATTTTGGCGAGAATTTTGTAAATCGTTAGGGGCGACTGTTAGTCTTTCATCCGGGTTCCATCCCCAGAGCAATGGTCAAACAGAGCGAGCCAATCAGGATGTCGAAAGGGCATTGCGGTGTTTGGTTTCCAACAATCCTTCGTCCTGGTGTCAACAACTCTCAATTGTGGAGTACGCACACAATTCTCTGCCGGTGTCATCTACGGGCATGTCTCCATTTAAGTGTAGTTTAGGGTACCAACCACCTAATTTTGTCAGTACTGAATCCGAGGTGTCGGTCCCCTCCGCAAACGCACTAGTCCAGAGGTGTCACCGCACCTGGACCAGAGCTCGTAGAGCTCTGCTCCAGGCAAGGTCGCGCACCAAGGCTAAGGCCGATCGCCACCGGTCGAAGCCTCCCCGATACGTCGTCGGTCAAAGAGTGTGGCTTTCAACCCAGAACATTCCGATGCGTTCCGTTTCGAATAAGCTTGCTCCCAAATTTATTGGCCCGTTTTCTGTTACCAAAATCATTAATCCGGTAACAGTGCGTCTTAGCCTTCCACCGGCGTACAGGAGGGTTCATCCCGTCTTTCATGTGTCCAAAATTAAACCGGTGATTTTTTCCCGTCTTAATCCGCCTGCCCCGGTTCCCCCACCGCCTCGTATCGTTAATGGGGAGACCACATATTCGGTTAATCGTATTCTGGACTCTAGACGGACGGGACGCGGTTTTCAGTACTTGGTGGATTGGGAAGGTTACGGTCCGGAGGAGAGAAGGTGGGTTCCTGCTCGGGACATACTGGATCACCGCCTTATTGATGATTACAATCTTCAGGTAAAGCAGGCTGGGAACGCCAAGGGGCGTTCCTAGGGGAGGGGGTACTGTCACGGTAGGAAATCCTCTGTTTCCTCCGTGTCATGTGTGTGTGTGTTTGTTTGTTCACTCACCTCTGCCATGTGCTCGTTTGATTAAGTGTTGTCACCTGTGTATGATTGCCTCGCTCCAGCTGGTCCTCATTACCCATCTGCTACATATACTCACTCAGTTCTCTTCCTGTTGTCAGATCCTCATTTCATGTTCCAGCCGTACCACTTGGATTATCGTCTCTCGTCTTCGTGTGCATTGGATCAGTGTTCGTGTTTGTCGTCTCCGTGTGAGTGTTGGGTCCGTTCCTGGTTTCGTCCATTGGCCATTATCACACTCACCACCGACTTCACATTTCATCACTCTTCAGCCACCGTAGACCTTCGATCACCATCGCCAACATCCTGGACTCTGTCACATGTTCTGTTGTTTCTCTGTTCTTACTATCATTTACAATAAATCTGTGTTGATCGCCTGCGCTTGCTTCCTCCACTTTATTGTGTCGTTACACCCCATCTCTGGGTTTCACACAAAACCCAAATGGGATTGTTGGTTTATTGCCTGTATTTGTCCAGACTAATCTAGTATTAGGTGTCCTTAACTCTCACGCGTGCAAACAAAAACAAAAATGCACAAAAGAAAACAATATGTCTAACGTTACCACACAGCAGTATTAAAACAAAAACACTTCTTCTCTTCTATTTTTTTACTTCCTCCCCAACTCTACATACACAACAGTGTCAAAGTGCAGTTATCAACCCCTCTAAATATTACTTCCACAAATCATTAACAGATTATTTTATATATATATATATATAGCAAGCTCTAATGTTACACATACCAAGGTTTTTCCACCAAGCGACTTGGTTCTTTATTTTGGTTTTGGTCTCGTTTACTCGAGTCATCCCCGTTTGTTTCATAGAATAGTGCAACAGTGAGCGACCGATCAGCGGAGACTTGCGGTGCGGAGCAAAGCATGGGTATAAACAAAGCATAAAGCGCCTAGCGCATAGTGATTAAATATTTAGTCACAGGGAGGCATGTGGATTTGAAGGCACACAAACAGATGTGCAGGGAATAATAAAACACACAGATTTGGATGCATAAATTCAGAAAACCACAATTCAATGCATCTATTGAACTGTGGAGGTCGTACTGAATGGATCAATATTAAATTGAAAATTGTGGCGTCCCTAGTCATCGTTATTAGCAAAATCACATGTATTATCTTACATTTTTGCCTTACACATTTTTTCATGTACTTCCTAATATGTAAATATGTAAATGACCTTTAACCCCTTAATTATACCTTCATTAACCTTTAATTCAGGGCAAAGTTTTTTATTCTAATCTCATGAGTCACAATGTTTGTGTATGACTTATTTACATATACATCTGAGGGAGGGGTTGAGACCTGACCTAAACGGTATATATGAACACCTCCGAGCTATATACATCACATTTATTCTGAGGGAGTTATATTGAATGGGCATGTAGTGTATTTATGTATTGAGTGTATTGCCTTAACCATGTTGTAATTTTAAAATGATTTGGTTTAAACTTTGGGTTATAATTGTCTGCTTGTACATAGGAAGTCATATAACGCAATGTCTTTCAATGAGACTGAGAATATTCTCCTGTGTTATCCTTTACATCCAGACTCTTGTCCAAGAGCTCATCGGCTCACTGGAGTTAAAGTGGCAATGTATGCTTTCATGTTACTCATAATCCTCATGACAGTTTTTGGGAATCTGCTGATCATCATCTCCATCTCTCACTTCAAACAGCTTCAGTCTCCAACTCATCTGATCGTTCAGTCATTGGCTGTGTGTGACTGTCTGCTGGGTTCACTGGTGATGCCCTACAGTATGGTGCGATCTGTCGAGGGCTGTTGGTTTTTGGGAGATGTTGTTTGTAAAGTTCATTCTAGCTTGGATGTAACCTTCTGTTTTTCTTCTTTAATACATCTTAGTTTAATATCTATTGATAGATACTGGGCCATCTGTGACCCTTTGAGGTATAAAATGAGGATCACAAATAACACTGTGACTGTATTAATAACCCTTACATGGATCTTTTCATTTGTGTACTGCTTTTCTGTTGTGTTTTCAGGAGTGAATGCTGCTGGTCTTGAAGCTTATATATTACAAGTGTCTTGTTTTGGTGGCTGTATTGCTCTTTTTAACAAAGAATGGGGACTAAGTAGTATAATCTTGTTATTTATTATTCCAGGAACTATAATGAGCTGTCTGTATATCATCATATTCAATGTTGTGAAAAAGCACAGAAAGATTTTGTCAGAGAAAGTGTCTGTGACCACCACAGGTGTTAACAGTCAAAGCTCTGCACACAGAGAAAGAAAAGCAGCTAAAACTCTGGCTCTTGTTATGGGCGTTTTCTTTCTCTGCTGGCTGCCTTTTTCTATTGCTGCTGCTGTTGATCCTTTCCTTAATTTTGTTATCCCAGCTGATGTTTATGAGGCTTTATTTTGGTTTGCATATTTTAACTCAACTTGTAATCCTTTGATCTATGGATTTTTCTATCCTTGCTTTCAGAAAGCCTTTAAGACTCTCATATCCACTTATATCTGTGGATACAATCATTCACATACTCTGACATTTGAATAAATACAGTTTCTATAGATAAATAACCAGTGACTGAATACATGTTGTGAAGCTGATAGTGTTGATTTCAGATAAATTTAATTCATTTATCATTCTTTTTTATGTCGTTTCAAATGCTATAGTTTATGTATGCTTAAATCTTTTGCTAATTTGACATTATTGAAACATGCATACATAAATATTTGAGTCTAAAAAACTCCAGGCCTATAATGAACTCAACTGGAAGATCATACATATTAGATCAGTCATTATAATAAACAATAGAGGTTAACACAAACTGTGCCAGACAGTTTTAGATCTAAGATCTGTATATTACAAATATTTTCAACTTGTCTTTTAACGTCCTGACCTCAATAGTTTGTATGTTTTGTGATATGAGACATTTAAACCCAAGAGGATGTTTAATACACAAGTATTCAAAGGAAATGACAACATGTTTAAGCATGAATAAAGTAATGATTTAAATAATAAATGTTTCTGAATTATAACTTTAGTGAAGGTAACTTACTTGTACAGTAGAAAGTTTTTTTCTTTAAGTATTTCTAAAGGTCTTTGCACACCGAGACGTTTTTCGTGCGCATTTAATGTCGACGTTTTACATGACGTTTTTCTGCTTTCACACCCAAATGATTTTTACTGGCGCTGAGGTGCAAATTCCCTCCCTGGACATTAGATGGTGCTTAATACAAAACAGATATATGCCGGTACACAAGGTGGCGCTGTGAGACTGTTCTGTCTGTTCTGACACTCACTTGTCACACAGAAGAAGAGAGACAGTTTTACAGTCGCGTGTAGTCAATAACCATTCATATACGATTTTTGGTTAATGGGCAAACAAACAAATATGGATCTTTTAAGTAGCAGTTCGAGCTCCAGCAGCAGTTCGAGCTCAAATATTAACAAGAACTGGCAGAGCAAATAAGCCACAATGATAGAAGTGAACTGTAGTGCAAATAAACATTTCTATGAAATATCCATGTTCAACTGTATTTCTGAATGTATAAACATAAAAAAAACGAAATAAAATGGTATATAATAAACATCGGTGGGTGTGACCAAAAACTGGCAGAGCGCTCCTTCTGTGCTCCTCTTTCTCTCTTCTGTGCTTCGCTTTCAATTTTTTTCCCTTTAGCATCTTTTAATAAGATGTCCCTCTCCAGAGGTACGTCTCGGACACTGATCTATATAAATGAATGTATAATAACTGATTAAAAACGAAAATGTACAACTTTCAGTAAATAACTATGTACATGCTTAGGACGTTTGTGTGGTAACTTCAGAAATAAAAACGAAGACTTGTAAAGTGATGTTTTATCATTAAAATCTGATTGCGTCCATTGATTTAATAAAATGTTTGGGTATACCAACATGGCGGCGCGGTGGCTTCACAGTTGTGACGTCATGCGCAATCCAGTCATTTATATAGATCATTGGTCTCGGACTGTTTTCTTTTGTTTAGATTGGACCTTGTCACGGCTGGTGCTGGATAATCGTGGGCCTCCTCACTTTTGCTCACATCATTTCAGCAGAAATATTGCTGTGAACACGGTAAAGATGAATTTAGTTTTCATCAGAAACAATTTTTCACACTGAGGGCCATGCCACGATATCCATGAGGTCAATATTTGATTACAAATGTAATTTAGATTCATGGTGTTACGGTGAAAAACAGACAGAGAGATCCCAGAGCAGATGACAAAATATTTATTAAATAATATGTAATCAAGTCAGTAGCACGTCTGGGCGCAAAGGCCACTCCGAGGGAGACGGCAAAAAGGAAACCACACACGTCCGGGCTACTGCCACACTCAGGCGAACGGTGGGAGAGAGAGATGAGATCACACGCGTCCGGGCTACTGCCACACTCAGGCGAACGGTGGGAGAGAGAGAGGAGATCACACGACACAGCAGGAGAGATCCACAGCTCACTAGGGCACAACGCCAACTCGACAGGCGAGCGAGATGATCCTGAGGCGGGCAGAGAGAGAGAGAGCGTTAGTGGTGCTGTGAGCAGACAGGAGAAGCTGGACAGCTCCCCAGGCGTGGGACCACCCAGCTGGACAGCGACAGAGCTGCGGTGAGAATCCTTAGTTCGCTGAAGGAAAGGCAGTCTTTAAGCAGCGGACGAGAAAGCGGAGATCAGCAGATGAGCAGAAACTGGTATCCAAAATCTACGGGTAGCAGATAGCACAGACTTAACAGGGCAAATAAAACTGACAAGAGTAACTGGGAAACTAGACAGGACAAGACTAGAATCTAGCAGCGCTAGAAACCGGCGAGCACATACTAAGACGGACTTGCAAAGAACACTAAAACACACAGAGTTTAAATACTGAAACAATTGGCCATGAAATACACTGCAGGTGAGTGGCGCAGGTGAAACAGATAACACTGATTACACCCGTGATTGAAACGCGCACATGAAACTATAAACACAAAACACCAACACAGAGAAACCAAAAATAAAGCAGTCAATGAAACCAAAGTCATAACACATGGTACTTTATCTGGATGAACAAATTCAGCAGATGTTACCTATACACAGAACACAAATTAACCTCCTAAAACCCGACCTTTTGTTTGGCTTGCATTTTAGATTCTCCAAGCTATTTGGGGTTAGGAAGAAGCAATGAATATAATAACCAAATATTTTTCTTTGAACATGAAGCAGTGTAATTGTCCAAGTTTGTGTACAACAGGTTCCAGTTACACACAATGAAGTACTATGGTGCAAACAACAAAACGTGATATCACACGGTCTACAGGGAACATGCCATGGTATGAAGTTAATCACTGTTCAATGTCAGTAATGTAATGCACCAATTTGTTATTACTTGCACAGTTATAATGTAGATTTGCACTACTGGTCCGTTCAATACATTAATGGACTGTCTATGTCATACTCCCTATTCATTTGTACTGCTGGAATAAATGAATTGCATCGTTTGCACCCCTGTACTATGTACTGAATATTAGAATAACTATTCACTGCATAATAACTTAAGCCATTGCACTCTTAACTGACTAGTTACAATATAAATTCATTCATGCACTACTTAAATATTAATTTCACTACTGTTCTGTGTAGTTTATTATGTACATATCCATTTGTAAATTTCTGTATATTATGTTCATAGTACCACCCATGGTAAGTTTTTACATCGTATTACATAATCACTGATATCCTGCACTTTTTATACTGCTTTTGCACTTCTCTCGCGGTACTTTGACGTAATCCGGCTGTCGATTCTTGCCGCGCCGCATGAAGTCAAACAAGCCTAAGCTGACACGCAGCTCCTTCGTGCTCCAAAACATAACGCAGCAGCCCACACAGGATCGATGAAAAGCGTTTTGCTGGTATGGGTTTGTACATGTACGGCTTTTATTGGTATTAAATTAAATGAAGTACTGTTTTAATAGGAAGTAAGGGAGACGTTGCACTGTAGTGCTTAGCATTAATATTTCAATGAGCATTTCTAGTCTTGTGAAACTGACTAATACTGTCATGCCTGCATGAAGATGCTTAAAACAATAAAAAACATGTTGTTAGCAAATGTTCAGCGACAATCACAGACATTAGGTAGGCTTATTCATATTGGCACGTGTAATGCAGCATACTGAACTTAATAAAACCATTGTGGAGATAGTACAGGGATGTAAACCGCGCGCTTTTGACGGCTCGCGCTTTTTTCACATCAGTTTTGGTGACTTGGGTCTGAGAGGGTTGGATTATAATTTCACAAAGTCATCTGAAGCCATTCCATGGCTTGATGTGAGGGACAGAAGTCTGTTTACATCATTACATTAATGTTTACAGAAACTTGTTCCCTCCTCCCTAAACATAACATGTCTAGACGTCTTAAAGCAATTTTCCTTGTGTTGTTGAATAGGCTAGACCTTAATACTCAGATTTTGTCGTAATGTATTAATTTATTATTTGTATAATTAGTAACGGTGTACTTATGATAAATAATAACAAGTAAATTGTTCCAAATCTTGGTTTCTTCATGAGGTGTGCAACCAAGTTTTCCGACAACAGAATGAAGAGAAAAAGCAATATTACCAATTTCTTTCTAAAGAAGCAAAAGTCAGGTGCAGATCAGGGCCAAACAGATCCCAGTCCCAGTTGTTCTATTTTTGCTGTTTAATTAATACATATATAATTGTGTACATTTTGGAAAATAAACTACTTTAATATATATACATTTTGTGGAAAATAATTTATTTTTAGTGTAATTGAACACTTTGTATATTGACCCACCAAAATAATACCTTCCCACCCCTGTTTTAAAAGTCTAGCTCCGCCACTGGATGAGGAGTAATAAATAAGGATTGATCTGACATGAGATTTGACAAAAAATCTATGACACCTGCATAAGTGCCTTTCAACAATGAGAGGTGATGATTTTTGAGAGCTAAATGTTTTCAATAGTGAGAAAATATTTCTCCTGGGTGCTGCTCTGTGTTTGTGGGATAATCACAGACTTTATATCATATCTGTCTGTGAAATTTTTAAAGTTTTAAATGTATTTATAAAGGGTCTCTGTAAGTCCAATTGCTGTTATAGAGGTTAAACTATAATTATAATAAACTACAATTTATATGTACAGGCTTTTGAGCTGATGACATGTAAAATGTCTTGCAGCTTTTCTTTAAACATTTTTTCTTTCTGAAACATTATATACATTTTAGCTGAAAAAGTTGGTATTAAAAGATTAAACAAAACAAAAGTTAAATAGTTGTCCATGTTATTTGTCAGCCTTCAGTATATGTACAGTATACACCTTTATGTTTGCAGTCTTTTAACTATGAATATTACTTAATTTCTTGTTCCAGTTTTAATAAAAATATGGCTTTGTTGTTTATAATCTTCAGATATTCTCTATGTAACACCTCTTTTTTGGCAAAGGATGTCTATCAGCCAAGTGAAGAGGGGTTGTATGGATGGGGGGGGGCTTGTAGACTCATTAACTCTCTCACCGCCAGCATTTTTCATGATTTTCACAAAAGTGTAATGCCTTCCAGGAAATGCTCCTTTTTAAATATATAAACATACAACATATGAAATAAAAGAACATACCTTCTGCTTTCAAACAAAAAAATCTGTTTCATCCTACCTTCATGTGTTCTGTTTTTATCACCTCTCAAATATTTGTAGGTTTCATCAAAAACATCAAATTTTGAGCAAAAAGCTGAGATAATACCATTTTTGTGAAGGACTTTTGATAGAGATCAGATGCAGAGCGATCTTTAAAACATACACGGACATACAGCTGTTTGCCCTTGGCCAATACTTCCGGTTTTTATAAGTTGCGCCACCTGGTGGATAATAGCGGTATTGCAGATTGACGAGATATTTCGTCAATGGCGGGGAAAGAGTTAAATAAGGAACTGCATCTGATGTGTCTCTTTTTTCCACAATGCAAGCCATGAGATCTTTTGGTCCATCACCTGTTCCCACTGAGTCCATGCCCCTTGTTGCTGCATCCCAACCATCCTGCTTATTTGTCTTTCCTTCTCCCCTGCTCGGATTTCTTCTTGGACCAGTTTCTGTCTGTCCTTCCCGGGCCTTGTTGTATCAAGGTCTTCCGATACAGTCAAGGCCTGCATGTTTTGATTTTACTGTCCCCACCATCACACTGTGCCATAACCTTGCCATAGCCTGATCAACTGCCTGCTGGGCCCTCCACTTCCTACTTGCCTTCACTTCTATGCCAGCTGAGGAGAGTTTTGTATCAGTGGACTATCTAAACAACAGCACTTCTCTTGTTCAGGAGACCATGAACTCTTCAGACAGGCTACTGAAAAGCAGTTGTAGATTGTTCTTCCTCCCATAGAAGGCTATGCTGCGAGAGAGGCCCAAACACCTACGTAATAAGTGACTGATCTTTCTCACAAAACTCCTGACGTTGGTTAGGGAAACATCGTAAACCAGCATTGGCAAGAGGAGTAGAGGCAAAATACCATGTTGGTAAATCCAGGATTTTAATTTCCCTGGTAGCTCTGACTTTTCTACTGCAGCAATCCAGGTGTCCAGTTCTTTTCCAGTTTCCTGAAGTCTGTCTGTATCCCTGAGTGTGCTCTTAGAGACCTTTCACATGCTCTTAACTAGCTTCTCAGTAATTGATGGAATTTGGGTTCCTCCCAGGAGAATGGAATTTGTCAATTACTTTTCCCTTTCTCACCACCAGGGATCAAGACTTGGCTGTTTTAAAGTCCATTTGGCCCAGCTGATGAGGCAAATCATCCATGAAAGCTCTGACCGGTGGCTGTCGCACACCTGACTGGGTGAGTGGGCCTTTGCATTCCACCTCTGCTGACCTAACTACCAAATTCATGGTTAAGGCGATCAAATCACTGAGATGGTGCACCCTGTGGTAATACCCTTCTCCAGGCTATGAACTGCAAATTTCTAATCCATTTCTAATCCAACTAAAATAGTTGTATTAATTCAGAATGAGGTCCCCGATTTTATCTGGAACATGATTTAGAGTTAGTGAGGTTTCCACTAGCTTGTGGAGGGGGTTGACCCATAGGTATTGGCTAGATAATGATTCTGAGAGGAGGACCATAACAGGCCTAAGTGTGGTCATAGTGATGGTTTTGGTTAAGTTACCAATTGTAAGCAAAAGTTTACTTCCTGGTCCTGTTGACATGGACACAATGGTCGTTATGATAATTCTGCCTGTTTTTAACAAACAGTTTGTAAGTAATCTATGTTTTCATATTTAAAGAAATTACTACTGACTAAACCAGGATTCAAATGCCAGTTTTGAGCAGTACATAGTAGCGGTTGTTGTTTCCACAATTACAAATGCAGACATGCTTTTAATGTTTTAGTATCCTTACGTCCTGCTCAAGCCGCGCTGGCAAAGTTGATCGATCAGCTTGGTCATCTGCATTTTCTAGGTCTGATTCGGCTCGTTTTGATAACATAGTAAAGACGATATTATTCTGCCGCTTTTAACATATGGTGTATGAAATGCCCATGAATTAGTTTTTGTCTTAACAAGCCGCGATGGCGACATGCAACAAACTGGGTTATAGTTTTGTAAAGGGTTGTTGTGGCTGGTCTGGACTCACACAGATGTCTAGAAATGAGAGTAGCACCTACCCCAAAACTGGCGATGTTAATGTGGTGGTCAAAGAAATGTAAGGAAGCATGATTTAAAAGCATAATGCCTGTGTTTATTAGTTTGAAACTGTATTAGGTACTGTAATGCTTTACAAATGCAATCTGTCATTTTCTTTGCTAAATGCCTCTTCTTATTACAGATATATTCCAAAGAAAAGTGAATGATTTATACATGATTTTGGCATTATTAACAATATAGAGAGGATAAGGTATACCATATTTTTCAGTCTTTAAGCCGCGTTTTTTCCATAACTTGGCTGGTTCTGCATCTTACAGTCAGGTGTGCCTTGTAAGTAACCCTCTGAAATAAAAAATTAGACAAACTGTCACTGAATTTATCACATTTACATGGACCTGTTCATTTGTGTAAGGCTTTTCTGTTGTATTTTCAGGGGTGAATGCTGTTGGTCTGAAAGCATATGTATTACAGGTGTCTTGTTTTGGTGGCTGCATTCTTTTTTTTTACAAAGAATGGGGACTAATTTCTATCATCTTGTTATTTATTATTCCAGGAACTATAATGAGCTCTCTCAGAGACAAAGCTGATCTTACATGTCAGTATAAATCCAAGCATTTTTGGAGATTTACTAAATTTCTCTCTGGTAAGTAAATTAAATGGTACATGGTAAATGGACTGCATTTATATAGCGCTTTTAACAGACCGATGGCCATCCAAAGCGCTTTACAATTAGCCTCACATTCACCCATTCACACGCACATTCATACACCGACGGCTGTGTCAGCCATGCAAGGCGCCAGCCAGCACGTCGGGAGCAGCTGGGGTTAGGTGTCTTGCTCAAGGACACGTCGACACTTGGTCTGGTGGAGCCGGGGATTGAACCACCAACCTTCCGGTTTGTAGACAACCTACATGAACCACTGAGCCACTGCCGCCCATTAATTAATTAAATTAATTCAATTTTTCAATTCAATTTTATTTATATAGCGCTTTTCACAATACTCAATTGTTTCAAAGCAGCTTTACATTAATAGAAGCAGTAAAAGCGCAGAAAAACGACAGATAGCACAAAATAATACACAATAGCATAAGCAGTCAAATTTGCTGCGGCTATGACTCGACATTATGAGCGAGCGTATTACTAATGTAACGTCTAGGAGAAGAAGCTAAGTTAAGCCCAAGCAGGCTACCTCCCCGGGGTAAAAAAACCCCTAGGAGAAAAAAAAAACCGGGTTGTTTAGCCGAGGAAATAAAAAATAAAAAGTCCTAGGAGGGAAAAACCCTTGGGAGATATACATGTATATAAACACATATAAACGGATAAGGAGATTAAGCGGAGATTAAGCGGAGATTAAGCGGGTTCTGCCGGTGATCGTTGGTCAGGCATCAGCTGGGCATCACATTGAGGGACGACCAGTAGATCAGAGGTGTGCCGACTTTCACATCTACCGGAACTGGGTCTGTTTGTCCCATTGTCCTCAGGGTCGAGGACAAGACAGGGAGAGAAAAACAAAATCATATTAGCGTAGGGGCCGTTCACATGTAATGCAAGTGTCACACAGTGATGTGGTTTAATCAGCTTAGTTTCAGACAGACTAACTATTGCGGCATAATTATATTATCCACAGTTGAGGATTTTGCAAATTGGGGGCCCACTGCGACTGTATATATGGTAACTAAGGGTCACCTTCCGATCTTTAAGAGAAAATGAAACCTGTCGACCCGTTTGACTAAGGCCTGTAACCCCACTGTCGTCGTTAATGCAGGTTCAGTGGCAAAGGGGTCTATATTGCATACTATTTTCAAGATCACGAGAAAACACCAACATCGCAACCTGACCATACGTGTCAACCCGTTTGACTAAGGCTGGAGGCCCCACTGTCGTCGTTAATGCAGGTTCAGTGGCAAACGGGTCTGTATGGCATACTATTCACAAGACACATGAAAGCGCCAAAATCGCAACCCGACCATACGTGCCAACCCGTTTGACTAAGGCCGGAAGCCCCACTGTCGTCGTTAATGCAGGTTCAGTGGCAAACGGGTCTGTATGGCATACTTTTCGCAATTACAAAGAAAGCGCCAAAATCACAACCCAACCATACGTGCCAACCTGTTTGACTAAGGCTGGAGGCCCCACTGTCATCGTTAATGCAGGTTCAGTGGCAAACGGGTTTGTATGGCATACTATTCACAAGACACACGAAAATGCCAAAATCACAACCCAACCATACGTGCCAACCAACCCGTTTGACTAAGGCTGGAGGCCCCACTGTCGTCGTTAATGCAGGTTCAGTGGCAAACGGGTTTGTATGGCATACTATTCACAAGAACACGAAAGTTCCAAAATCGCAATCCGACTATAGGTTAAGATAAGGTTTTTATATTTATTTGGTTGGTCTGTGTTATGACCGCGAGTGCTTTGTTCCGTACAAATAACTATTTCGAGTAAAGTACTTTTACTAGACAAATTATACGAATGCTTTGTTGAAGAGAAAAGTTTTAAGTCTAGATTTAAAATTATCGACTGTGTCTGATTCTCGGACATCGGTTGGTAAATCACTCCAGAGCTTAGGGGCTAAGTAGGAAAATGACCTTCCACTTTTAGACACTTTTGATGGTCTAGGGATAATCAAGAGACCAGAATTTTGCGACCGTAGTGTGCGTGATGGATTGTATTCTGATAGTAATTCTCTAAGATATGAGGGTGCTAGGCCATTTAAAGCTTTGTAGGTGATTAGTGATATTTTAAATTGTATGCGATATTTAACTGGTAGCCAGTGTAAAGATGCCAGAATTGGGCTTATATGGTCGTACTTTTTAGATCGAGTAAGTACCCTTGCGGAAGCGTTTTGAACTAGCTGAAGCTTGTTTACTTGATTTGCATGGCATCCCCCGAGTAGCGAGATACAATAGTCTATTCTAGAGGTCATAAAAGCATGGATAAGCTTCTCTGCGTCAGATGTAGACAGTATATGGCGTATTTTCGAGATATTTCTAAGATGGAAGAATGCTGTGCGGCAGACGTTGCAATATGACTATCGAAGGATAAGTTGCTGTCGAACATCACACCTAAGTTCCTAACCGTGGAAGATGGCACCACAGTGCGACTTGTAATCTGACATATTATGTTTGTAGCGGTTCGGTTCAATAATAAGTATCTCTGTCTTATTGGAGTTGAGCTTAAGAAAGTTATGTGCCATCCAGTCACTAACATCGCTAAGGCAATCTGTTAGCTTAGAAAACGTGTGTGTTTCGCTGGGATGTGAGGAGATGTAAAGCTGGGTATCATCCGCATAGCAGTGAAAACTTATGTTATGTTTCCTGATAATGTCTCCTAGAGGTAACATGTATAATGAGAACAGGATAGGACCTAAAACCGAACCCTGCGGTACACCGTATTTAACCAGGGAGTGATATGACTCTTCCTCGTTTACATAAACAAAGTGATAGCGATTGGTTAGATACGACCTAAACCAAGCTAGCGCCTGACCACTGATACCAACATAGTTTTCTAGTCTATTGAGTAAGATTGTATGATCTATTGTGTCAAAGGCTGCACTAAGGTCTAATAATATAAGAATTGAGATTTCACCACGATCGGATGTTAATAGGAGGTCATTTGTAACTCTAAGCAATGCTGTCTCTGTGCTATGGTGGGGCCTGAATCCTGATTGGAACTTTTCATATGTACTATTATTTGCAGCACAATGTAATTTAAACAACTAAAGTTACATGATATAAATTGGTACATTGTCATACTATTTAAATAAGGCAGATGAGTTGGTGGTGTCAGAAGTCAAAGCTATATATTTACACAAACTTTTGAACTGACCTCAAAGTAAAAGGAGGAGAGGAATTCTGCCCAGCGGTGTTGTTCCTTACTGCAGTAGGTTCTGAGGTATCGTCCAATTTCTTGATTTAAACGCTTGACCTGTTTAAAGGTTTTGAGATGTGAACTGAGTTCCCCTATCTGACACGGTGTCTTCTGGGATACCAAAGTTTCGAAAGACGTGGTGGAACACAGCTTGTGCAATTTCCATGGCTGTGCGTAATCCTTTTAAATGGATTAATCTGCAAGACTTAGAAAAGCGATCTATGATTACCAGAATGGTGGTGAAGGTAATGGATAGTGGGAGATCGGTGATGAAGTTGATGCTGATGTGAAACCAGGGTCATTCAGGGATGGGTAATGGTTTGAGTAATCCTGAAGGGAGTTCTTTAGGAGTCTTAGACTGGGCACACACTTGACATGATTTAACAAACCGAGTAATGTCAGAAGACATAGTGGGCCACCAGAATGAGTTCTGAGTTGGATAAATGGTTCTTGAGATACCAGGATGACCCGAACAAAGGGAGATGTGAACCCACTGAATGATTCGTTATCTCATAGAAGAAGGTACATACTGTTTGGTTGCTGGGCATTCTGGAGGGGATGGGTCATTGATTAATTTCGTCTTGTAGTTATTGCATGATATCCCAGGTAATCGGGGCGAGGGTGAGTGATGGGGAAATAATAGGAGTAGGAGTGTCATTGAGAGGTGTTGCTTCCAGACAGCAAAAAAAGAGCATCAGCTTTGGTATTCTTACTGCCTGGTCGATAGGTGACGGTAAAGTTGAAGCGTGAAAAGAACAGTGTCCATCGTGCTTGCCTGGGGTTAAGTCTCTTGGCGTTTTGGATGTATTCAAGGTTTTGTGATCGGTGAGTATTTGAAATGGGTAATTGGCTCCCTCTAACCAGTATCTCCATTCTTCGAGCGCTGCCTTCATGGATAGTAATACCTTATTACCCATATCATAGTTTCTCTCTGCTGTGGTGAGTTTGCATGAATAAAATGCACAAGGGGGATCTTTGCCTAGATTTCCGTGACGTTGTGACAAGATAGCTCCAATGCCTGTATTTGAAACATCTACTTCAATGATAAAAGGTTTGCTAGGGTCTGGTAGTTTCAGGATAGGTGCGGTGGTGAAAAGTAGGTTGGCAAAGGCTTCTGAGCGTTGGATGACAATTGCAGTTTCTTGGATTTATCCATCAACAGTGATGTAAGTGGGGAAGCTATTATACTGTAATTCTTAATGAAGCGGCGGTAGAAATTTGCGAAACCCAGGATTCATTGGAGCTCTTTAATGCTGCATGGTTTGGGACAGTCAGTAATTGCTTTGATCTTAGAAGAATCCATTTCAACATCTTGATGACTGATGTTGTTAATAGCTGTGACATTGAGAGGAGGTGTGCAGGGTAGAATTGGGATGTGGTAACGTTTCACAGTTTCTTCATGAATTAAATTGAGAGCTGATCTGGAATCTATCATGGCTATTAAAGACAAGAAAGTATTTTCATGTGTAATTTCTATATCGATAGTGCAGGCTTCATGAGAGGGGAAAAGGTTTTTTTTGCTCAGCATTTGACTCTGACATGGGCTTTTGGTAGGGCAGGAGACGTTGCGATGTCCAGGGTTGCCACAGTAGAAACAGAGATGCTGATTATGTTGGCGTTGGCGTTCTTCAGCTGATAACGGAGCAAATCCGAGTTGCATGGGTTCACTAAGCGGTGCAACAGAAAGAGGCGAGTTAAATACCTTTTTCGCCATAGCGACTACTCCAGTGGTGTTACGTGAACAGGTTTTAGGCAGGGCATTATGCATAAGATTGTTGTTGTGCACAGCCAAGTTGATGTACTCGGTGAAGTAAAGATCTTCCCCTTTGGATGCTTACTGCGCTTGTAAATCATTATCCAGGCTGTGTTGGAAGATGTCTTTCAGAGCTTTTTCCATCCACTTTAGGCAGCCAATATTCTGCAGCTGAGTGATGGTTTTGATTCATAAGAATGATCTGTGACAAAGCACTCTTACCTCCGTCTGGATATTAGAAGACTTCTTTCAATTGTTGGATGAAGAAGGGGTATGAGGTATGAAGTCTGGCATTTGTGTCCCAGATGGCCTCAGCCCACTCGATAGCTTTGCTTGTGAGTAAAGACATAACTTTCGCACACTTCTTCTCATCAGAACCTGTTCGTCTTCATGATCATTAAAGTAGATTGTTGAATAAATCAGCAAAACCATTAATCTTTTCCGGTTCAGACACGCTCACTTTGTTAACTCTAGCGGCCGGTAGTAATTGAATATGGCGGGTAAGGTGGTTCATGGCTTGCAAGCTATTCAGTTGTTCATGTTTATTCCAAACAGTACAACAATAGGCAAAACAGTACAAACAGTAGGCAGAAGGGGTAATCATTAAACAGGCAATGGTCAAAACACAGTAAGCAGATATATCCAGGCAAACAAAAATCAAGGGGTAATCTAAGAGACAGAGGTCCAGAAAACAGGCAAATATCACAACAGGTAATCAGAATATAATAATGGATAAACCCTTGGTAAGGCAGTCAAACTGGCAATGCTTTGCATCGTATAGTTGGCGTGAGTGTGGTTATGAAGGGAATAACCCGGAAGAGGCGAGGAACCAGAGGGTGGCACTCAGCTAGAACTCCAGTGAGGGCTCCCTCTGCTGGCGTAGCATTACAATTAGCAGGCATTTAATTGCTGTAAATGTATGGATAGCCTACATCAGGGGGGTCCAATACGTGGATCGCGATCGACCAGTTGATCGCAAGGGAAATGGCGGTAGATGGCACATAAGTTAACTGCTGCTCCACGCGCAAAATTCGCATTATGGTCTTAAAATACTTGCGTGTTTCACAATTACTCTGAGTTGATGCGCCTTTCGTCTCAAATGTGTTTTTATAAATCTTATCAGGCCGCTGCAGGATGCGCATTCTTGCCTTCACCCATGAGCTAATCCACGCGCACGGTGTGTGTGTGCGAGCGAGCAAACGAGAGAGAGAGAGAGAGAGAGAGAGAGAGGGGGCGAGGCAGCGTAGCGCTAATTTATATGCTTCTAATACTGTTGTCATTTTCTAGTTTGTTTCACTAAACCGACATGTACTCAATGATTTTTTTAACTCCTCAAAAAGAATGGAGTAATGGTAACAGCCCTAAATTCAAAGTAGAGGCATAGTCCTAACAAGCATTTTAAGTGTTATAAAAAATAATTAACTGTGTTTTTAGCAGGTAGATCTTGTCGGCTCTATCATTTAAAAAGTAGATCGCCACACAAAAAAAGTCTGGACACCCCTGGCCTACATGATGATCAGTGTTATCTCAAATCATTTTTACAAATATGCAAGCAAAAGTTTGTACTCTAAAACAAACAGAAGATAAAGAAGTTACAGTGTGGATAGCCATTTTAATTGTGCTGGGTGGATACTAGCAAAAGACACTTGTAACCATCCACCTTAAATTCCAGCTCGAGTGTCCAGGCAAGGAGGAAGCTGAGTGAGTGCAACGAGTGAGGTATTGTGTGGAAAAAAACCATACTGTTTGACAGGGAGTGGTGAATGCTTTCAAACGAGTCTACTCACCTGTGTGTATATCTTGTGTTGTGGAGAATCCAGCTGCCTGTCGCTCTGAATTAGGTATCCAGCCGGCCCCTTCCTAGCCCTAGAACGAAGCCAAGGTGATATATGGTTTTCCTTGTAAAATACCAACCTGTGTAGTCCCGGAATCCAGATATAGCGACTCAAGCAAGACACTGTCCATTAGTGATGCGCGGGTCATCTCGTAACCCTCGGGCCCCGCGGGTAACCCGCAGGTCGGGTTGGGGCGGGTAAAGAAATTGTAACTTTAATGCGGGGCGGGTTTGGGCGGGTCATTAAAAACAAAATTAAAAAACTGATATGTTGCGTCTAATTCCCTGTAGCATATATATTAAATATTTGGGAATATATATTTTTACATTTAATTACTTTCTTTGATAAGGTAAAATTACGTAGGCCTATGTGGCAACGTAACTTCCGCAACGTAACTTGCGCAACGTAACTTGATATCCCCAAACCTTTGACGTCACGGAAGCGCCTAGTAGCTCCCGCTGCCAGCCACAACAACAAAACAAACGGAGAATTAAAAGATAAAAGACGATCTGCAGGAGAAATTAAGGTAGGGAATTTGTGAATAGATAATACAAATGCTGCTGTTTTGTGTGGTGATCTACTTTTAAAATGATAAAGCCGACAAGTTCTACATGCTAAAAACACTTTAAATGCGTGGACTACACTGCATATATCTCTACATTGGATTTAGGGATGTCACCATTACTCTATTTTCTTGAGGAGTTAAAAAAATCCTGGAGCACATGTCGAGTACTGTTTAAAATAGCGGAGATTTAGTGAAACAAACTTGAAGGAAAATTACAATAGTATCAGAAGCGTATATCAGCACAACGCTGCCCCTCTCTCTCTCTCTCTCTCTCTCTCTCTCTCTCTCCGTCGTTCGCTCGCTCTCGCGTGCTTTTGCTCGTGCATGAAAGCAAGAATGCGATGCAATTGCATGCTTGTTAATGTCGGAAGATTACACGACAGATCTGCAGCGGGCAGTCATAAGATTTATAAAAACACATATGAGAAGAAAGGCACAGCAACTCAAAAAGACTTAAGTGTTTCACAATTACTCATAATGCCAATTTTCCCGTGGAGGCATGGAGCAGCATGAGAATACACAGTAAGCTTATGTGCGATCTACCGGCATTGCCTTTGCGATCGATGTATTGGACACTCCTGGTTTATCATTATCCTATCTCTATATTAATATGACCATGCTGGTTTCTATGGCTCATTGGTGTATGTTGTTGCCAGTTTACAGAGCGATATGTAATCTAATGGCTGTTTCCAAGCACTCTTAGGCTGAAATAAAGCCTCTTTTTATTTACATTACAAATGCCTAATATGTCTATTTTAATGGTCGCGGGCGCGGGGCGGTGCGGGTTGTAAAAATAGATACAGTGTTGCGGTGCGGGTTGGGGCGGGCCAAATATTTCATAAAAGCGGGACCCGCGGGTTGGAAAAAACGCCGACCCGCGCATCACTACTGTCCATATTGAAGTAAATAGTCATACTTACCTTGAAATCCCTGTAAAGCCTAGAACAGCACGTCCAGTGAAACCCCAGAGTATTTGTATCAAGCTAATGCTATACCTACCTCGAAAGCCCTGTAGAGCCCAGAACAGTATGCCCAGTTGTGGCAGTACAGCAAATTTGCCACAATTTATTTATTTTTTTCATACTGTAGCACAAAAAAAAGGAAAATATTTTCTTTTTTCTAACCCGGAACTACTCCATGAACCGGAAGTAGAGGCCGATAGGGTACAAAAGGGAGACGCACGCATCCGGTAGTGCTGCGCCATAGTCTCGTGTATTGCCTGTGTGTCACCTGTGTGGTCTGCCTGCCGTGAGACAGATTGAAACTTGAACTTGAAAATGGTAATGTTTGTTGTATGTTGTTTGAAGTTTAGTGTATATATGTAATATATTTACGAGTGTGTATTTTTTTATTTTTATGTGTATTGTGGACGTGGATCTTCAGGATCTATGGCGCAGTCTGTACGTAGTCTGTACGCAGTCTGCATGCACTCTGTATGCAGTGTCTTGGAGACCTGAACGCGCTGTGACGTCTTTTTGTGTACACCTTGTTCTTCACCTGGAATAAACTGACATTTGCACTTCAACTTCAAGACAGTGGAAAGTACCTTAATATCACAAATGCAGTTTCTTGTTCGGCAATTACAAATGGAGGTCCAACAGGACATCCACACTCTTCATAAGCATATCCAGGACACTCATGAAGGAATGCTGAAAGAAAGCAATCAGGTGATTATACGCACTGATCAACTTGTTGCAAAATTGTGTGATTTACAGACTAAAATGGAGACCAAATATGACGACCAGGAGATAATCATCTCTGAACTGAAAGCAAAAAGCACTACTTCCATCAATATAACCCCTAGTGCAATCACTTCAGTACCCAATCCTATGCCAACCCCCATTCCTGCAACCGTGGTAAAAACGGACCATATCAGAATAACCTTTCCCACTTTTGGCAGACCAAGTGATGACCCAGATCCACTACTCTACATTACCCGATGCCACGATTTCCTTGCATTACACCCCCTTACAGATGAAGACATTCTAGCTACATGTAGAACCGTTCTGTCTGGTACTGCTCGTGACTGGTGGGAAGTAGCCAGAAGCACAGTTCACAGTTGGAGCAACTTTCAAACTGCTTTCCTCACTGCATTCCACGCCGAAGATTATGAGGATGAATTGGCAGAATGTGTCCGGAAGCGGACACAGGGAGACAAAGAAACCATTCGAGACTTTGCTTTCAGTTACCGTGCATTGTGTAAAAGATGGAAATCTGACTTGGATGAAAAAGACATTGTTAAAAAGATTCTCAAAAATATCAAGCCATACCTTGCCAGTCACCTCCGTGGACATGTTAATACTGTGGATGAAATTGTACGTCTTGGACATCAACTTGAAAAAGATCATGAACAGCAACAACAAGGTGAAACCAAAACTGCCAGTAAAATCCATTCTATGTCACCCAAAGGAACATCAACCACACCACCCATTGTTCAGTGTTGGCGTTGCAAGGAATTTCACAACCCAGGTAACTGCTCCCATTATGCAACCTCCACTCAGTCAAGTCAATCTATTCAATCAAGTCATCAGCCATTCCAACCACATGCAAACCGACGACCCCATTACCCACATAAGCCGTCCAGTAATGCAGTATCTTCCGTATCGGGAAAAAATTCAGCCACCAAGCAGATTAATAACATTCATTTCCCCAGAGCAAGTTCTTCAGGAAACCCAACATGCATACCACAACAACTGATTGTACCCCTTAGTCTTGGCTCATGGCAAGGGAAAGCCATAGTCGACACTGGGGCAAGTTATACCCTAATTCACGAGTCTCTGTGGAAAAGTTTGACACCTGTACACCCAGAACTTCAACCTTGGACGCGTGGACCCCTATACTTGGCAAACGGAAATGCCACTTGGATGGACCAACCTTGAGATACATCTCCACAATCAAACTTTCACTATACCTGCTGCTGTTCTTCCCACTCATGCCCTAGCATATGCTATTTTAGGATTGGATTTCATATTTTTCAGTGGATTACAACTCAATGTCATCATCCAGAAATACTCATTCAAAACTGCTCCCACAGATGAATATCCATTTCAACCAGGGGATGCAAGCAGACCACCCTGTATTGGAACATCTCCTAAACCCTCTAAGCCAACTTTCTCACTAATGACATCTGTTCCCCCTCCTGTATCTCTACCAATACTACAAGCACCTGATGATCTGACGTTAATTAGGAATGCTGTGGACACAGCTCACTTATCACCAGATGGAAAACAGACATTACATTGCATACTTACCAATAACCCACAAGTACGTACACTCACTCCAGGACGGACCAACATCTTACAACATAATATTTACACAACATGTCAGGTACCTATAAAACAGAAACCCTATCGCCTTTCACCTGTTAAACAGCTTGCCATGGAAGAGCAACTGGAGGAAATGCTGAGCCAAGGAATCATTGAACCTTCGCATTCCAGTTGGGCCGCACCGGTTGTCTTGGTTCCGAAAAAAGATGGCAAACTCAGATTTTGTGTTGATTACAGAAAACTTAATTTGGTCACAGAAACTGATGCTTACCCCATACCCAACATCACAGAGATCTTACAGTCACTATCAGGAGCTGCTATTTTCACTACGATTGATTTAAACAGTGGATACTGGCAAGTCACCATGAGTCCAACCAGTAAGGACAAAACTGCATTCATTACACATGCTGGTATATATGAATTTAACGTGATGCCTTTTGGTCTTAAAAATGCCCCCGCAACGTTCCAGATACTCATGGAAAGAGTCCTGGGGGAGCTGAAGGGAAGAAATTGTTTACCTTCCATCACACAACATTATCATGACATCCAAGCTGTGTTTCACAAGTTACAAATTGCTGGACTAACCATTAACTTGAAGAAAAGTAAATTCTGCCTACAAGAAATCAGTTTCCTTGGACACATTGTGAATGTTAAAGGTATCACGGTAGATCCCAGCAAGATCCAGGCCATCCAATCATACCCTGTGCCAACAAACATAAAGGAAGTACAGAGATTCCTTGGACTGGCGGGATGGTATCACCGTTTTGTACCAAATTTCTCAAGTATCGCAGAACCACTCAATGCACTGAAAAAGAAAAGACATCAATTCCACTGGACAAACACATGTCAACATGCTTTTGAAAAACTTAAAGCCTGCCTTACCTCTTCACCCATTCTTGGGCATCCTGATTTTCAACTCCCCTTCATCGTTTACACAGACGCTAGCGACACTGGACTAGGAGCCATTCTTGCACAGCGAAAACAACTAGGAGAGGAAGTTGTGATTGCTTACGCTAGTCGGACACTTACCGGAGCCGAATTCAACTACACAGCTACAGAGAAGGAATGTTTAGCCGTTGTCTGGGCTCTGGAAAGATGGCAACACTACTTGGAGTTTACACAATTTATTGTTGTGACTGACCACTCTGCCTTGCAATGGGTCATGAACTCAACAAAAACCACCAGTAGACTACTAAGATGGGTCTTAAGGTTACAAAAATTCAACTACGTTATCGAATACCGAAAGGGAAAACTCAACATAGGACCTGATGCACTCTCCAGAATGTCCCCAGTCACCAGTTGTAACTTGTATACAAGTGAGAAAGACACAGACCTACCCTGCTCAAATGTGAACATTTGGGAGGAACAACAACGAGACCCTGAAGTAACCAAACTACTACAAGCAGTTGCAGAAAATCAAGATCTGGAGAAACAATGAAGTAATCAATGATAAACTCTACCTGAAAACATGTCAAGCAAACAATCAAATACATTACAAAGTCTACATTCCTCAAAATCTCAGACACCTGTTTATGCAACATTACCATTCCAGCCCGCTCAGTGGTCATGGCGGAATCTTTAAAACATACAAAACATTACAGGATGTTGCCTTCTGGCCAGGTATGTGGACGGATGTGAAGCATCATGTCAAATCTTGCATCACCTGTCAAAAATCAAAAAGCGATAACCAGAAACCAGCTGGGAAGATTCAACAAACCATCACAACACGACCAAACCAGATGTTAGGTGTTGACATCATGGGACCCCTACCAAAAAGCACTAATCAAAACGAGTATTTGCTTGTCTTCATTGATTATTATACTCGTTGGGTTGAGCTTTTTCCTATGCGCAAGGCTACAGC
This sequence comes from Misgurnus anguillicaudatus, assembly GCF_027580225.2. Lineage (NCBI taxonomy): Eukaryota > Metazoa > Chordata > Actinopteri > Cypriniformes > Cobitidae > Misgurnus > Misgurnus anguillicaudatus. The sequence continues at coordinate 35,178,341 of NC_073354.2, read as the reverse complement.
TCTCAACATCGCCAACATCTTCAGAAAGGAAATCTTAACTCGTTGGGGTGTACCAGATTTTCTTATCTCTGACCGAGGTGTACAATTCGTTGCATCTGTGTTCAAAGAATTATGTGAGAACTGGAGCGTCACACCAAGACTCACTACGGCATACCATCCTCAAACCAACCTCACAGAGAGAGTCAACCGCAATCTGAAAAATATGATGACAGCATATGTAGATGATAATCATAAGAAATGGGACCACTACTTACCTGAATTCCGCTTTGCATTAAACTCAGCAACCCAGGAAACTACTGGACTATCACCAGCAGAGCTCCAACTTGGCCGAAAGCTCTGGATAAAATCCTTCAGGACAACACTTTGACACCTGATGATGCTGTTTATGATGTAGTTCACCACCTCCACCAATTACAACTACGAGCAAAAGAAAGCAGTCAAAAAGCAAAGAAAAGGCAATTAAGGAATTACAACAAGAACAGGAGAGAAGTAACCTATAAAGAAAAAGACAGAGTTTGGTTACGGAACTTTCAACAATCCAGTGCACAAAGAAATTTCAGTGCTAAACTAGCTCCCAAATGGAAAGGCCCTTACCGTGTTTTACAGCAACTAGGTCCATTGAACTACAAAATAGTCCTTGAAGACACAGGAGAAGACATCCGCACAGCCCATGTCTGTAATCTAAAAATGTGTTACCCTACTGCAGAGGAGATAGAGATCCAAGAAAAAGAGAAACTACACAAACTTTTTCAAGACTCTTCTGAAGAAGACGAGGAATTTTTGGGTTTCTAAGGGGGGTATTTTTGTATTTTTTGTGTTTTTGTTAAACCAACCTTGGGTTGCTTTAATTTTTCAGGGGGGGAGAGTGTGGCAGTACAGCAAATTTGCCACAATTTATTTATTTTTTTCATACTGTAGCACAAAAAAAAGGAAAATATTTTCTTTTTTCTAACCCGGAACTACTCCATGAACCGGAAGTAGAGGCCGATAGGGTACAAAAGGGAGACGCACGCATCCGGTAGTGCTGCGCCATAGTCTCGTGTATTGCCTGTGTGTCACCTGTGTGGTCTGCCTGCTGTGAGACGGAGTGTTTGGTCCTGTGTACATGCCGAGTTGGGAGTTCTAAGATCATAGCGACACGAAGCTTAGTGTCAGAAGTGTTTGCAAAGGATCTAAAACCTGCGGTATTCGTGAAGGAGGATCTAAGGGAATGTTTCCGTTGGCTTGGTGGCCCTACGCATGCATATCTACGGATTCGGGTTAGTTGCCTGGTGATTCTTGCCACACACACACACACACACACACACACACACACACACACACATTTACACAGACAATCACATCTTTATGTCCAACTTGAAAATGGTAATGTTTGTTGTATGTTGTTTGAAGTTTAGTGTATATATGTAATATATTTACGAGTGTGTATTTTTTAAAAATTTTTATGTGTATTGTGGACGTGGATCTTCAGGATCTATGGCGCAGTCTGTACGTAGTCTGTACGCAGTCTGCATGCAGTGTCTTGGAGAACTGAACGCGCTGTGACGTCTTTTGTGTACACCTTGTTCTTCACCTGGAATAATTTTCGTCATTTGCACTTCAACTACAAACAGTACTGGGATCGTGTTTTTGTTTGTTTGTTTGTTTTATGGGTTTGTGATTTGTGTAACGGATGGTTCGTTTGAGCTATACCGGGTTTAAAACCATGCTCAAAATTTGACAGGATTAAAACCTGTCTGGCGCCCGAAATTCTGTTATTATTAATTGTTTTTTTTTTTACTGAAAGTTTTTCTTCACCACTAAATGTGACAATAAAAGACTGTCTCTATCACATTTTTTTTTTTAACTTTGTAATTTGCTGAGCATGGCACCACGGTCACACAGTGAAACCCCATAGAAATTGTATCGAGCTAACGCTATACCTACCTGTAAACCCCAGAACAGCACATCCAGTGAAACTCCAGAGTGATTGTATCGAGCTAATGCTATACCTACCTCGAAAGCCCTGTAAAGCCCAGAACAGCACGTCCAGTGAAACCCCAGAGTAATTGTATTGAGCTAACGCTATACCTACCTCGGAAGCCCTGTAAAGTCCAGAACGGCGTGCTTAGTGGAACACGTAGAGGCGCCGAATAAAGTTAAAAGTGATACTTACCTTGTTTTCCTGCTGTGACCGTAGGGTCGCTGCACCACGAGCTGCAAGGGCCTCGAAGCCCCGGGAAGGAAGAGAGCCGACCAAGTCGCCTGTGGAAAGAGGAGAGAGGAGAAGTTGGTTAATTCAAGTGGAGCTGGTTTCAACATCTACTTACCTGTGCTTGAAATTATAGGAGTTCGGCCGTGGTGTGTGTGGTCATCCCCTGTCTCTGGAAGGCGAGACGCCGCTCCGGCCCTGTGGAGAGGAACAGAGGGACAAAGTTATTCCCCAGCCTTGACTTCTTGAATCTCGCTCCTGCCTGGTTGAAGGTAGCAGCTTATACTTGTTTCTATACACTCATTGTGTGTTTGTGTCTTTGCCTCCAGGAGAAGAGGAGGGCGCCACGCGTCAACAACCGCACTGGGAGGAGGCCAACCGGCCCCAGGAGAATAATACTTACCAGCCGTGGGAACAAAGGAGCCCCGAGTCCCCCTTCCCACTTTCCCCTGTGGGCACGTGGCCCTTGGGGGCCGGGCCTTTCCTGTCTGCAAAGACACAAAGAAGACTTCTGCAAAAACACAAAGACGACGTCATTTTAGATTTCCCTTCCCCCTTCCCAAGAACATTTTAATTAAATTAAATAAAGTTGGTTTTAAAGTTACTTATCCTCTCGTGTGTCGATCATTGGGGTATCTTTGGGGACCTCCTCGAGGTGGAACTCAGGGGAGACACTAGTGGTCTATCCCCGACCGGTGACAAATACGTCTAATAGGGATGCTCATATCAGTTAATTTTTCCGACAACAACCGTAGCTTCTAAACCGAACATTAACCGTTAACTTATAAGATTTTAATATGAAATTGTCATTGAGTAAATATACAGTTGACGGTTGTCTGTGAACTAGTAAAAACAAAACATTTAATTTGAACGTGCAAACAGCAGCGACAGATCAACAACAGAACCAGGATTCATACATTATCAGATATTCGCGCAACATTACCTTAAAAGCATGCGATCGGTCCAGAGGATTAATATCCAAAGGGCAGATTGTCTCCGTTTCATCTACCACAGTGGTCATTTCCAAAGCAGGACTCTTTTCAGAAAGTTTTGGTTTTGCGTCGTCTTTCTCCGTTTGTGCAAGAAGAGAGTTGTTTATGGTTAGGGTCAGAGGCCATCAGCGAACGTCTATCTGGATGTGCGCGAGACCGAGACGGACCGCGTCATCTTGCATGGACACGCGCGCTTCTCTGTTCAGCTTCCAAACACGCATACAAATGATTTCTCATACAAATGATTACTTTATCAGACCGTCAGGGCAGCAATAATTTGTGTAATTTACAGGACATTCACAAATTAAAGATAGAAAAAGTGGCGAAATGTCTGTCGGCTCATGACGACACGCACCATGTATTAACAAATATTTTTTAATTTTAACTGATAATGTTAATCGGTCATAAATTCTTACCTACGGTTAACGGTTAAACGGTCAATGTGAACAATCCTAACGTCTAACGTTACAACACAACAGTATTAAAACAAAAACACTTCTTCTCTCCTATTTTTTACTTCCTCCCCAACTCTACATTGCCCTCTCCTGGACAACTCCCCCCAAATTCCTTCGACTCGGCGCAGTAACACCCTCCCTCTCCCATTATAAGAGGGAGAGGGGGAGCAGACTTTTCAGGCGAGTCAAAGTACTCCCAAAAGTGCTATTACGCCATAAAATATAGTTCCTCTTTTAAACCCGCTTAGAAAAGTGCTACGTTTTATTTTGTACCACCAAACTTGCTCATATAACTACTCATCTTAAATAGGAAAAACCTTGATGTGTTTGGTCACTTCTAACTTTATCTCTGATTGGTACCATTGAATGAATGGGGCTAAGCTAAATGCTATCGAAGTGTCGCAGCGCGCTCAGGGCCGGTTTTTGCTATGGGCAATGTGGGCGAACGCCCAGGGCGCAATCTATGTGAGGGCGCACGAGCGCACTCAAAAAAAAAAATACATCAAAGCGTTTTTTAGACAAACGCTCATTTCCATGTCAAGTTAGTGCTGAGAGTCATACACAGGTTGTGTGCGTGTCAGAAGAGGCACGGGAGAAAGGGGCGGAGAAACAACTTGCGACTGCAAATCGCTCGCTCGCCTTAAGGGGGGCGAGCGAGGGATAGACTGATCCCAGGCCAGAGGCCCCACAACACAAACTGCTGCGTCTGCTTCCAAATAAATTTTATTTTTCATTCCTAAAATTAACATAGACCCATATACCTACGAACATGTTATCAATTGGATTTTGTGAAAAAAAAATCTTTAGAGTCATCTACGTGACTCACGTCACGTGACACCGGTTGATTGACGGGCGAACGGACGTTGTTGTTGGCAAAATGTAATGCAAAGTTAATGATGTCGAGTCTTCATCATCATCATGCCATGGATCAAATTAAAAGACAAAAGAAGCCATCAGTTGCCCAGATCAGAAAAAGAAGAAAAGAAGATGAGGAAAATATGCAAAAGATAAAGGTATGCCGATTTCTATGAGTGACGACGTGAGTGACAGTAGGAAATAGGCTAACTTAATTTATATTAGCCTCGCCCTCTTGCTAATATGTTGCTATTAGCCACAGAACACGACTATTTTTTTGTTTTAGTTTTGCTGAACTAGCAACTATTAGAATTGAGGCACCATGTCATGCAACTAAATTCACCCATAGGCAACACACAGTCTAGTTTGTGTTTGCAACACAACAAGTGCAAACTCACACAGACCTCCTGACTGTGTCATTTTTATTGCTATACGCTATATGTGAACTTAAATAACTTCTAATATAAATTGACATGCCATTTTGTAAGCTAAAGAGTGATATAGCTTTTAAAATATATTGTAGTGTATGCTTAGCATTTGTTAACATCCTATAAACTAATAAAATGTGTGTTATGGTCATTTTAATTGGGTAACTGATGCATGTGTGATGTAAGTGTATCTAACTTACATATTGTATCTTAATTGTAAATTCAGGGGCACTTCTGAAATATTTTGGAGTTAGAGCACCCACTGGCAAAAATGAGGAGTCAGACATGGTTGTGTCTGATGAGGTGTGTGTGTGTGTGTGTGTGTGTATACTGTATTACATTTATTTATCTTGTTTTTCTCTGTTCTTGTTACCTTTTTGTATTTAAGATTATATATAATAAAATAATACATTGGTGGCGGGATTTGGGGGTAATTCTTTTTTTTTTCTGGGGGCGGCCAAGGGATGGTTCGCCCAGGGCGTAAATCTAGCCAGGACCGCCACTGAGCGCGCTCCAGCACTTACGTGCACGCACACAGATGATAGAGGGATGTATCAACAATTCTTAGTTAAGGTAATAACATAGTTTAATATTGAAAATGAGTAGACTATTCCTTTAACCCCTCTAAACATTACTTCCACAAATCATTAACACATTATTTTATGTTTATAGCAAGCTCTGATGTTACACATACCAGGGTTTTTCCGCGAAGCGACTTCTCTTCTTTATGTTGGTTTTGGTCTCGTTTTCTCGAGTCGTCCCCTTTGCAAAGAATAGTGCAACAGCGAGCTACCGATCAGCGCAGGCTTGCGCTGCGGAAAAAAGCATGGGTATAAACAAAGCATAAAGCGTGATTGAAAATGTAGTCACAGGGAGGCACGAGGATTTGAAGACACACAAACAGATGTGCAGGGAATAATAAAACGCACAGATTTGGATGCATAAATTAAGAAAACCGCAATTCAATGCATCTATTGGACTGTGGAGGTCGTACTGAATGGATCAATATTAAATTGAGAATTGTGGCATCCCTAGTCATGGATATCGCCTTACACTTGTTTTCATGTACTTCCTAAAATGTAAATATGTAAATTATCTTTAACCCCTCAATTATACCTTCATTAACCTTAATTCAGGGCAAAGTTTTTTATTCTAATCTCATGAGTCACAATGTTTGTGTATGACTTATTTACATATACATCTGAGGGAGGGGTTGAGACCTGACCTAAACTGTATATATGAACACCTCCGAGCTATATCACATTTATTCTGAGGGAGTTATAGTAAATGGGCATGTAGTGTATTTGTTGAGTGTATTGCCTTAACCATGTTGTAATTTTAAAATGATTTGGTTTAAACTTTGGATTATAATTGTCTGCCTGTACAAAGGAAGTCATATAACGCAATGTCTTTCAATGAGACTGAGAATATTCTCCTGTGTTATCCTTTACATCCAGACTCTTGTCCTAGAACTCATCGGCTCACTGTTGTTAAAATGGCAATTTATGCTTTCATGTTACTCATAATCCTTATGACAGTTTTTGGGAATCTGCTGATCATCATCTCCATCTCTCACTTCAAACAGCTTCAGTCTCCAACTCATCTGATCATTCAGTCATTGGCTGTGTGTGACTGTCTGATGGGTTCACTGGTGATGCCCTACAGTATGGTGCGATCTGTTGAGGGCTGCTGGTTTTTGGGAGATGTTATCTGTAAAGTTCATTCTAGCTTGGATGTAACCTTCTGTGTTTCTTCTTTAATACATCTTAGTTTAATATCTGTTGATAGATACTTGGCCATATGTGACCCTCTGAAGTACAAAATGAGGATCACAAACAACACTGTGACTGTATTAATAACCCTTACATGGATTTTTTCATTTGTGTACTGCTTTTCTGTTGTGTTTTCAGGAGTGAATGCTGTTGGTTTGGAAGCTTATATATTACAGGTGTCTTGTTTTGGTGGCTGTGTTGCTCTTTTTAACAAAGAATGGGGACTAAGTAGTATAATCTTGTTATTTATTATTCCAGGAACTATAATGAGCTCTCTGTATATCATCATATTCAGTGTTGTTAAAAAACATGCAAAGGTTTTGTCAGAGAAAGTGTCTGTGACCACCACAGGTGTTAACAGTCAAAGCTCTGCACACAGAGAAAGAAAAGCAGCTAAAACTCTGTCTCTTGTTATGGGCGTTTTCTTTATCTGCTGGTTGCCTTTTTCTATTGCTGCTGCTGTTAATCCTTTCCTTAATTTTGTGATACCAGCTGATGTTTTTGAGGCTTTATTTTGGTTTGCCTATTTTAACTCAACTTGTAATCCTTTGATCTATGGATTTTTCTATCCTTGCTTTCAGAAGGCCTTTAAGACTCTCATATCCACTTATATCTGTGGATTCAATCATTAAAATACATTTGAATAAATACAGTTTCTATAGATAAATAACCAGTGACTGAATACATGTTGTGAAGCTGTTAGTGTTGATTTCAGAGATATTTAATTCATTTATCATTATTTTTATGTCATTTCACATGCTATAGTTTATGTATGCTTAAATCTTTTGCTAATTTGACATTATTAAAATATGCATACATAAATATTTGAGTCTAAAAAACTCCAGGCCTATAATGATCTCAATGGGAAGATCATACATAGATCAGTCATCATAATAAACAACAGAGGTTAACACAAACTGTGCCAGACAGTTTTAGATCTGAGATGTATATTACCAGTAATGTCCTGACCTCAATAGTTTGTGTGTTTTGTGATATGAGACATTCAAACCCAAGATGATGTTGTAACGGTGAATGACTCAGAGGAGTGGTAGAATCCATATGCAGAGTTTATTAGGCACACACAGTATAAACAATGGGTAAGGCAGAGAATCGTGGTCGATATAGGCAGGCAGTAGATCGATAACAAATAGGCAATCCGTATAACAAACAAGTCCAAATCACAATCCAAGAGAAACAAGGTCAAAAACAGGCAGTAATCATACACGTAGTTAGCAAAGAAGGCAATGACAAAACGCTTGGTAGAGACAGTGGTGAGCTGGCAATACTTCGCGCCATCTTAGACTCAAACAGGGGCTTAAGACAGTGAAACACAGGAAGTAGAGAGAGAGTAAGAGCACAGTCAATATTCGGGCGATGGCGCCCTCTGGGCATTGGATGAATGAGTGGCGGGTGTTACAGAATCCCCTCCCCTAGGAACACCTCCAGGTGTTCCTCGTGGTCGTCCCCTTGGTCGTGGTGCTGGACGATTGGGATGAGCACGGTGGAAGTCCCGGGTCAAAGATGGGTCCAAAATGTTCCAAGCGGGTACCCAAGATCTTTCTTCAGGACCGTAGCCCTCCCAGTCCACTAAGTATTGTAGCCGGCCCCCCCGCCTTCTGGAATCCATGATATCCCTTACCAGGTAAGCCGGAGCTCCATCAACATCCAGTGGCGGGGGCGGTTCCCTCTCCTCAGTGGCAGTCCCAGGAGCCGGGTGAGCAGGTTTCAACAATGACACATGGAACGAAGGAGAAATGCGATAATGAGCAGGCAACTCCAATCTGTATGTAACTGGATTTATTTGTTGTAAAATACGAAAGGGGCCTACATACCGTGGACTGAGTTTTTTTGCTGGGTAGCCGCAACCGTAGATCTCTTGTGGATAGCCATACTTTCTGACCCGGTTGATAGTTGGGATGGGGACGCCTCCTGCGGTCTGCTTTAATCTTCTGAGTTCTGATTGCTCTTTGTAACCTCACATGGGCGCTCTCCCACACCCTCTCGCTTCTTCTGACCCAATCGTCCACCGCAGGAACTTCAGATGGTTCACCAAACCAAGGGAACATGGGTGGTTGGAATCCTAGTACACACTGAAAGGGGGTGAGACCTGTAGATGAATGAGTTAATGAGTTCCTAGCGTATTCTGCCCAAGGAAGAAATTCAGCCCAACGTTCCTGTTCTTGGCTACAGTATGACCTCAGATAGCGTCCTAATTCCTGGTTAACTCTTTCCACTTGGCCATTGGCTTGGGGGTGATAACCTGATGTTAAGCTCACATTGATGTCCAAGTGCTTGCAAAATGCTTGCCACACACGAGACGTAAATTGTGGGCCCCTGTCAGAGACTATATCCTCTGGTATACCATAATTTCGAAAAACATGCTGAAATAATGCTTGTGCAGTTTCCATGGCTGTAGGTAGGCCCTTTAATGGTACAAAACGACAGGCTTTAGAGAATCGGTCACAGATTACCAGAATAGTAGTGTAGCCCTCAGAACTAGGAAGATCTGTGACAAAATCCACTGCCACATGAGACCATGGCCGCTGCGGGATGGGTAGTGGTTCCAGAAGACCAGCTGGAAGTTTTCGTGGTGTTTTGGATCGGGCACATACACTGCAAGCCTGAACATACATAGAGATGTCATTAGATAAATTTGGCCACCAAAATGAATTACGCACCAGTTCTTCCGTTCTTTGAATACCCGGATGTCCAGAGCTCAAAGATGTGTGTACCCACTGCATGACGCGTTGACGAAGGGCCTTAGGAACATATTGCCGTGCTGGTGGGCATCCAGGCGGTGTTGGTTCATTCTGTTGTTGTCTCTGAATCTCCTCCATGATGTCCCAACGGATCGGTGCCACAATCACTGACGGTGGTAATATAGGCCCTTGACAGGTGACCCTTTCCTCAGATTCATATCTTCTTGATAGGGCGTCTGCTTTACCATTCTTGCTTCCAGGACGATATGTTACTGTGAATTGAAATCTCGTGAAAAATAATGACCATCTGGCTTGCCTTTGATTTAAACGTTTTGCACTCTTAATGTACTCCAGATTTTTATGGTCCGTGATCACCTGAAATGGACAGCGGGCTCCCTCCAACCAGTGTCTCCATTCAGCCAAGGCCTCTTTAATGGAAAGTAGTTCCTTGTTCCCCACATCATAGTTCTTTTCTGCTGTTGTTAATTTTCTGGAAAAGAAAGCACATGGATAAGTTTTACCTGGAGTGCCATGCCTCTGAGATAATACTGCTCCGATGCCCACATCCGAAGCGTCCACCTCCACAATAAATGGCTTTTCAGGGTCTGGATGTTTTAGTATTGGAGCAGTGGTGAAGCTGGTCTTTAATCTGTCAAATGCTGACTGGGCTTGGGGTGTCCACAGTATTGTCTTGGGGTTACCCTTTAGTAATGATGTGAGCGGGGCTGCAATAGAGCTGTAGTTCCTGATGAACCTTCTGTAGAAATTGGCGAATCCTAGAAATCGCTGTAGTTCTTTGATTGTGTTAGGACGTGGCCATTCAGTAACTGCCTCAACTTTCTTTATATCCATTTCTACTCCATGGTGGCTAATCTTGTAACCTAGAAAATTAGTGTTGGATACATGAAATTCACACTTCTCCGCCTTCACATATAATTGGTTTGCCAATAAACGAGATAAAACATCCTTCACATGTTGAATGTGTTGCTCACGTGTCTTTGAAAAAATCAAAATGTCATCAATGTATGCTATGACATAGTGATTAAGAATGTCTCTGAAAATTTCATTTATGAATGACTGGAATACAGACGGTGCATTACAAAGACCATACGGCATCACAGAGTATTCATAGTGCCCTCTAGTGGTCACAAATGCCGTCTTCCACTCGTCCCCTTCCCTGATCCTGATTAAATTATATGCACTACGGAGGTCAAGTTTGGTGAAGATTGTGGCTTCACGTAGTTGTTCTAATGCAGAGGGGACTAGTGGCAGTGGATAACTGTTCTTGACTGTTACAGAGTTCAGACCACGATAATCTATGCAGGGACGAAGGCCTCCATCCTTTTTTTCTACAAAAAAGAATCCCGAGGCCGCTGGTGATTTGGACGGTTGGATGAAACCTGATGCGAGAGCCTCTTCAATGTATTGTTCCATTGCCTGTGTTTCTGGTCTGGTTAATGGATAAACCTTACTTTTAGGTGGTGAAGTGTTGGGTAGAAGGTCTATGGCACAGTCCCAGGGGCGATGTGGAGGCAGTTTAGTGGCCTTAGTTTTGCTGAAGACTTCACTGAATCCCTGGTATTCTGTGGGAATATAGACTGATTCATTGGTTACAGGGCTTTCAATACTTGTGGTGAGACATGAATAGTGAATTTGACCTTGTAAACAATTATTCTGACAGTAAGACGACCACCTAGTCAGCTCTCTGGAGGTCCATGAAATTTGTGGGTCGTGGATAGCAAGCCATGGATTTCCTAGAACAACTGGAGTTTGGGGTGTGTTAGTGACATAAAATGAGATGGTTTCAGTGTGGAAAAGACCAATCTTGACTGTAATGGGAATTGTCTGATGGGTAATACCGTTTCCAATGGGTTGGCTATTGATAGCAGTGATATTAATAGGTGGTATACAAGGCACTAGAGGGATATGAAGTTGATGAACCAATTCATGGTGAAGCAGATTTAATGCAGATCCAGAATCTATTAACGCTGAAACACATTGGGTAGAGCTTGCGTAAGAGATGGTTAACAGTAGGGTAAAGCTTCTATGAATCATATTAGTGAAATTAATACTAACTTTGCTTGAAGAGTGTTTATTTGGGCAAAAACGGCACTGATGTCCGGCCTGACCGCAGTAATAACAGAGCCTGTTAACGCGTCGCCGTTCCCGTTCCTCCATGGATGGTTTTGTGAATCCAATTTGCATAGGTTCAGCGACTTCAGATGGACTCAAAGCAGATGCAGATGTTAACATGGTCAAATGGCTCGTGGGGCTGTTACGAAGGAGGTTATCAATGCGAATGGCCATAGAAATTAGTTGATGCAAATCCATGTCAATATCCTTACACGCAATCTCTGACTGAATCCTTGGGTGAAGACCCCGCTTAAACATCGGCTTTAACGCCGTCTCATTCCATCCACTCTGTGCAGCGATCGTGCGAAAGTCAACAGCATATTCAGAAGCAGTGCGGTTACCTTGGCTGATATCCACTAGCTGTATCGATACGTCGCGTCCACCAGCCGGATACTCAAAAACTTCACGGAGTTGTTTACAGAAGTAAGTAAATGATGTACGTAGCGTTTCATCCTGGTCCCATACAGCCGCGGCCCACTCTAAAGCCTTTCCGGTAAACAATGACATCATGAATGAGCACTTGGTATTATCATGTGCAAAGGCCTCTGGTTGGTTATCAAAATATAACGTGCACTGTCGTATGAACCCCTTGCATTTCTCCGCTTTTCCATCAAACTTATCCGGTAATGATAATCTTACCGTCTCAGGTCGATTGGTGGGTAGAGAATGGATGTACCGGGTGAGATGGTCGTTTGCGGCCCGTAGTGTCGAGAGCTGGGTTTGAAAATCAGCAATCATCTCGTTCTGATAAGCGAACGCGGCCTGTAGTTGTGACATCTCCGCTGGAGTCTGGTCAGGCGAAGTATTCTGTAACGGTGAATGACTCGGAGGAGTGGTAGAATCCATATGCAGAGTTTATTAGGCACACACAGTATAAACAATGGGTAAGGCAGAGAATCGTGGTCGATATAGGCAGGCAGTAGATCGATAACAAATAGGCAGTCCGTATAACAAACAAGTCCAAATCACAATCCAAGAGAAACAAGGTCAAAAACAGGCAGTAATCATACACGTAGTTAGCAAAGAAGGCAATGACAAAACGCTTGGTAGAGACAGTGGTGAGCTGGCAATACTTCGCGCCATCTTAGACTCAAACAGGGGCTTAAGACAGTGAAACACAGGAAGTAGAGAGAGAGTAAGAGCACAGTCAATATTCGGGCGATGGCGCCCTCTGGGCATTGGATGAATGAGTGGCGGGTGTTACAGATGTTTAATACACAAGTATTCAGAGGAAATGTCAACATGTTTAATCAAACATTAATAAAGTCATGGTTTAAATAATAAATGTTTCTAAAATATAACTGTAGTGAAGGTAACTTATTGGAAGAAAGTTTTTCAAGATATTCTCTTCAAGCATTTCTAAGGGCTCAGTCACACCAAAAGCGTTTATGGCAGTTGCAGGCGCCTTTTTTGAATGATATTCTATGGGCAGGGTGCGTTTGCGCGCTGTTTATGCGCGCCGAGCGCTTTGCGGTTTTCTGCCGCCTGCCGCGCACGCGTTTTTGAAGGAGCGCTGAGAGCGGAGGAGCGCCTGACGTCATTCGCGTCTTCCATTGTCCAATCGAATGAGGGGAGAGGCGGGCCTTACGTTGTGGCGAGGGAAGTTTACAGTTGCTTTGAAGAACCGGACTCCACTCGCTCACTCTCTCCTGCGTGTTTGTGCTCCTCTTATCATCAAACAAGGTCAGAGCAAGCCTCCTCTTTTTAAAGTTTCTGCTAATATGACAGTTAACAGCAAAAGAGCGCTCACGCTTCAATATTTGATTGACAAGACAGCTGACTCGGTGGTTGCTTAGCAATATGAAAAGCCGCGCTGCACTGCTCTTTTTTAAAAAAGGCAGTGCGTCGCGCCTTGCGTTTGCAAGCGTTTAAAGCGCTTTTGGTGTGACTGAGCCATAATAGTGACTGTTGAAGGGTAAACAACCTTGAATAAAACCAGATGGAAGTTAAGTTATGATTCTAGTCTATTCAGTGTACACATCAGTTCATAAATCCCGGCTATGATCCTATGGTCTGGTGACTGAACCGTAATAAAGGAACTGTAACACCAGTTTACAAGTAACAGTCAAATGTGCATTTCAAAAAATATTTTAAAGAAATTGCAAAGCCATTTAATGCAAAGTAAGAGGTGGAGTAGTAAATAAGGATCGATCTGATATGAGAATGTGAATGGGTGACATTTTGCACAGATTATACACTGTGGTCAAGTACAAATGTTAATTTATAATTAGATCTCTTTAAAAAAAATACTTTTTTAAAGAGTCTCTGTAAATCCAGCCCATGAGCAGATGATATAAAACATGTCAAGCAGTCACAATGTCCTTCAGCTTTTCTTAAACATTTTATTTTCCAAAACATGTATATACATTTTAGCTGAAAAAGTTGGTTTAAAAAAATAAAATTAAACAAAGTTAAAGAGTTGCCTAAATTATTTGTCTCTGTAACAGCTGCTTACAAAAAGCGAGAGAGAGTAGAATCCATGTGCAAGGAGTTTTTATTAAAAGTATTCACAAAAGGGCTAGCAAACAAATCCAAACAGGATAATCCGCAAATTTAATCCAAAAACAGGCAAGGGTCATAACAAGAATACATGAACCCAAGAAACAAGGCAATGACAGAAATGCTTAATGCAGCTGTAACACTAACAAAACAAGCATGAGCAAAGGGACAGAGAGAGACAGCGGCAAGATTAACAGGAGATGACAAAGGAAAAAGCGCTTAACAAAGCGGCCTATCAAAAAGCTTATTGTTACGTATAAATGTTTTTTTTTCTCGTTTAATATAAGCGTGTTTGTCACTGTAGGCAGAGGTGGGTAGTAACGAATTACATTTACTTCGTTACATTTACTTGAGTACATTTTTTGGGTAACTAGTACTTTTAGAGTAAATTTAAGGATGGGTACTTTTTACTCTTACTCAAGTACATTTCTAATGAAAAAACTGTACTTTTACTTCGCTACATTCGGTGGCATTACTACGCTACTTTCAAATGGTAATAATTAATGAATATATTTTATTTTTTAAGTTTATATGGCTTGTTCGAAAGTCTCGTGAGACGTGAGAGAGGCTGCGTGCATTGCGAGGGGTGGCTATATCACCCTTTAGCGCGCGTAGATGAAAGGAGATGACTGAAGCGGACGATGACCTATGCAAGCTATCGGAGGCAGATCACGCGTGGCCTCAAGTTTGGTCTATGTTTACACTACAAAAGGTCAAAAAGAATAGTTTCATAATGCGATGTATGCTTTGTGCACCAAAACGAACTGACATCTCAGCGTACAGGAATTCAAGCTCCAACATGAAATAACACGGCGGTAAGTGTCACTTTGTGCAGTGCCTTATTATAATTTTATTTCACGCACTGTTTTTGTCATATGCGCTCTTGTGCAAGCAATGAAAATTACTCTAACCTTACAAACAACACACGTTCACATCTGCACATTTCCATATCATTTCCTCATAAAACTAAACAAATTGAACAGCATAATGTTAAGTCTTTCATTAATAATACGGGAGAACCGGGGCAAAAGTAACACTGGACGAAAGTAACAAAGCGATTTTCTCAGAGGACTGATAACATTTGCATCCCAAACTATGACAGCATCTTTGCAACCCTTGACAGAGCTGACAAATATCGCGTTATTTACTCACCATTTTCCGGGTGTAGATCCAGAAAGGTGTTTTCAACCAATTCCAAATCCAGTCATTGTTTTCTTATAACGCGTTGTGTTTCTCGTTTCATCAATCTTCAGGTTATTTAGTGCTCTAAAACACATCCTGAAGTTTGACTTCTCAAGAGTTTTTCAAAATAAAAGTAAATCGGGTTTAAATGTGAGCAGATCCTGTTGGGACGAAACACTTACTTTTCTACCATTTATAGTATTCTAATTTTATTAAATTTAATTTTCATAGTGCTCAAACTGTTGAATTTAAGTTTGTACTGTTGGTTGCTTTTGAAACATTTGATAAAATTGAAATTTAAAATGAAAATATAATTTCATTATTTTTTTACAAAGTTAAATTACAAAATATGTTTGCAGTTACATATTAAAGAGGTCATAGTCATGTATAGTTAATAAAAACAAGTGTAACACGAAAATCTACATTGTTTTGTTGAGTTAAAAAAAGTAACAATTCACCACTTATGTTCAAAGTGAAGTTATACTAGTCATTTTACATTTGTTCAAAATTCCACCTGGTATTGATAGACCACACTTGTGAGTTACTGACCACAGCAAAAATATATCTCTGTCTGAAACATTATCTTAAAAAATTTAAATAACTTAAAAAAAATACTAAAAAATTGTACTTTTCGCCTGTTCTCCCCTATAACCGGACACCTTACTTAAATGTAGAAAATACATACGAATAAAAACTGGATTGTATTTTATTTAATTCCTTCCTAAAGAATCTATATACTTTAAAAACATACTTTATTCTTTTATTTTTTATAAGAAACATGTTTTATATATTATAATAAATGTAGAGTTGATTTGCAAAAAGAGATAAGTTCCATTTGAAATTCTAAAATAAGCATTTTATCAAGCTCCTTATGTTCATTAATTGCACATTAATGGCAATGAAAATAACCTATTCATATAAAAACATGATAACAAACAGACACACACATTCTTTTTTGCTTACTGTAAGCTTGTTTAAAGGCAGATGCAGCCAAATTTTGTTGTGAACGTGAAAATAAAGACACAGTTAATTGTCAGAAAACAGTCAGTGTGTGTTTAAGATTTTTTTTTAATTACACGTTATGTGATGTTGGAGGACTGAGATAGAATGCTTTACTTTAACCTAGGTTTATATGTAGTATATAAGCAGAACAATGAGACTTTTAAGGAGAAGTTTGTGAAAGCCCTCCAAGTAGTCTGAAATTCAGGGATTTTACGCTTCTTTTCAATCAGATCGGAAGTAACGAGTAACTAACTACTTGAGTAGTTTTTTCATCTAATACTTTTTTACTCTTACTCAAGTAAATAATTAGATACTGTTACTTTTACTTTTACTTGAGTACATTTTTGTATAAGTATTTGTACTTTTACTTGAGTACAGATTTTGGGTACTCTACCCACGTCTGACTGTAGGACTTTACAGGTTTTAGAAAGTTTTTTTATGAGAAACTGCTGATGCCCTTCATCGTTCTCTGACATGAGATGAAGAGCTAAAATCTCTGGTTCTCTGGTTTTTGCATTCAGCAGTTACTCAAGATCGCCGCCGCTCTGTCTTTCTCGATTGCAGCATGGTGTTCAGGCAGGGCCACTGCTGACCAAATAAGGGCCCTAAGCAGACTTTTACTGTGGTGTCCCCTTTAGTTAAATTAAACAACAAAATCACAAACCACCTTACTGCCCTACCAAGCCAAAGCACAGTAATTACGCATTTGGTCAAAATTTAGTTAAAGGAACAGTATGTAGGATTGTGGCCAAAACCAATATTGCAATCACAAAACTTGTGGCTAAAACTGGTACTGCAATCACATGGTGGCCAATACACAACATGACAACATAAACATTAGTTGAGGGCTGCAACTTCACTTTTTAAATGACAATATCTTGGCCAGACCACTGTTGTCAGTGATATAAGTATTTGAAATGAAAATGATTTTTTCTTAATGTCTAGTGACATATTATATCCATTTTATGATTAATTGATATACATTTCATACATCCTGTTCCTTTAAAGCTCCGCTGTGTAGGATCTACTCCCATTTAGCGGTGAAATTCTATATGACAACCAACTGAATATTACTTTCTAGACCCCCCCCCCATTCGGAACCCGTTTTAACACACTAGGGTCAATTGCGGCACGGAAGCCGCAAGCTCTTTATTTTTTATTCACTCCGCAAAGAGACTTAGATAACTCTGCTGATTTTGGACATACAGATATGATCTATACATCATTTAAAACGTTTCTGTCCACTCCCATTAAAAACAGAATGTTGTGCTTTTCGCAAAATTTAAAAAATAATCATGATCCTTATTTAGTTGCGTCAAAGCGCATATCACCACACAGCAAGTTTATTAAACACAGGATCACTCGCATGTGCACACATAGGCTACTGCTTTCATGATCAACATGTGAGGTAATGGCAGCGGCTGTAAACAAACATTGATACGTTTTTAAACGCTTGTCCCTTGTTGTGTTTCTACTATAATGATTACAAAAACACAAATAAGAGTCCAGACAACGATAGGCAGTTTTTATTTTGAGCTGTTTGATTCTGAACTGCACAAAAGTAAACCTCTCGCTGGCCGACCAAACACCTTTACTATGATTACTATGGTTTTTAAAGGTATGCTTGTGAAATTAATAGAAAATATTTCTATATTTCTATATATACACACATTATACATAATTTTTGTTATAAATTCCCAAGTAAACCTTATCATGGTTTTACTACAGAGAAAGTTACATTCCACCACAAGGCTCATTATGTGGCTCATTATTCTACTCTTTTGTTCTCCAGCTGTCAATCACTGATTATTCAGGAGCTTTCCCGCCTCTACGCATACGGCCTTTCGCAAGCAAATGTGTCTTAGGAATTGTAAATCAATATATTGTTTTATGTGAATGAGCAGGCCGGATAATTTTCACATCATTTTGAAGAAAAAACTCTAGACTACTAGATCATATTTTGAAAAGTCTTGGGAAAACATGTTTAGAATTAGTTTTGTGGACTTGTATCAGTGACTTAAAAATGTAGCTTTTTCAAAAACCATGCATAAACATTTTTCTCTCAAAAATGCAAACATGTACATACATGTTGATCATATAATATTGTAGCCCAGTTTGTGCTGAACGCAGTGTTATGAGAATTTTGCCATTTATATGTTTTTAAGCAACTGAAAAAAGCACAAATGTCAGTGCATGTCAAAACTTCCCCAGGGCCATAAAAACCCCTTAGACCCCAGAGGGTTAACTCGTACGGTGGCCGTGTCATACCAAGGTTAACATGGCTTCCAGTAGCTACAAAGCAAAAGCAATGAAAAAAATACAATGTCCTTTGCATGTGATCCGTCAAAGCACACAGATTTATGTTAAACATGGAAAAAGTCTGATTGTCATGATATGTCCGCTTAAAATCACATACAAAAAGCAACCATAAACGTAGCTTAGACACTTCTTTTTCATCGATGTGAGGAAAAATATCCCAGGGGCTGTTACACTTGGTATTAAGATGTGTTTTCGTCAATCGGATCACAAGTGGACGAGAGAGACACATCATGTTTAAACTTGGTGTTTAAATCCATCTCTTTTTGTCCATTTTCGACGCTTCTATCCAGATTACTGAGGGGATGGTCTGTGGACGAGTCCCTCTCCTGTCATTTAATCATGAGCAGGAGTAATGATGGGTTTAAATGGATGCATATTATGTCAGAGTCCAATGCTTATGTTTTAAGTAAACATGTTACATGTCCGTGTATATGTAAGAGTGAAATGGTGAAATTGGTGAAATAAGATCGCTCAACTTTCACACGCTTGTAAAATGAAACGAAAGACGCGCAGATCCGCAGCGTTAGTTTTATCAATGAAAGGCTAAAATAGGGCTGTCGCTGTGTGTTTGTGCTAGAGGTCAGAAAAGATGAAAAACATTTATCTCAGTACCTGTCTTGATGACGTATACCACCTACACATGCAACCTCGGGAGGCTTTAGCTAGCGGCCAGCGTGAGTGTAGTCTGAAAGTGCGAAAGGTGGAGCTTGAATTTCAGGAACGTCCCTCGTCGTATTTCAAAGATGGAGGCACAACATGGATTCAGCCAGTCGAGCGACTCGACCGTATGTATTTCAAATAGCAGATTCTACACTTATGAGAATACTTTGATTAGTGGGTGGAAGTAATTACACATGAATGAGCTCATACTTTTGAAAGAAAACATGGGTTTTTGCTAAGAATTAACGAAAAAAAGTACACAGTGTAGATTTAAGGGTTGAAATAGGCTTTGTGACATCTGTTGTAAATGTGTCTTGTGACAAAGTCACCTGGTTTAATTTAGTCCCATTTCAGAGAAATGTGTGTGCCAAAATTGTAGTAACATGTTTGACTGGCTGGTGTAAAAAAACTTTAAGGGCATTTTTCTCTGTTTCAGTGTTTGCGTAATAACTGCACTTAGCCTTTGTAGGCAGTATAGTATGTGTGAGAATATAACTTTAGTAAAATACTGTTATCGTTTATAAATGTATTTTGACAGCAACACAAACTACATTATACAAATATGCAATTATATAGTATAGCCTATATTTCTGCATTTGTACCTGTGTAGCTAATGGACATTAGCTTAAAGCGTAACTAAACCCCTTGTCAGAGCCTGACTCCACCCACTGGCAATATTTGAAAAATGCAAGAAAAGTGGGCAGATCCCAACGGAGATAGAGGGGATGAACTAAGCTCGTACCAAGCATGTGGTGAGATCGTAACAAGGGCGTGGTGAGCTGAACCTGCTTACGTCACGAGTTACTTTTTGGACCCAACATCCAATAGGAAAATTCAACTGCAGTAGCCACCGTTCAACCTGAAGAGGGCAGCACTCAGACGTTTTTAGACCATATATTGTAGTATTGAAACACTTTATATCCAAATGTCAAAAAACTTACTAA
This sequence comes from Misgurnus anguillicaudatus, assembly GCF_027580225.2. Lineage (NCBI taxonomy): Eukaryota > Metazoa > Chordata > Actinopteri > Cypriniformes > Cobitidae > Misgurnus > Misgurnus anguillicaudatus. The sequence goes on along the minus strand of NC_073354.2, from coordinate 35,158,210 downwards.
AATCAATGAACAGCACTAATAAAGCATCATTCTTACAGATCATTAACTAAAAAAAGTTGGTTAAGGGTTTAGTTACTCTTTAATCTAATGTGACAAAGCTGATCTTGCATGTCAGTATAAATCCAAGCAATTTTGGAGAATTACTAAATTTCTTTCTTGTAAGTAAATTAAAAGTCAGCTTTAAGAAAACAGCAGATGTCTATTAACAAAAGAAAAAGTTAGTAGGCCATTGTAAGGTTATATCCTTAATAATGCAGGTATTTGATTGATTTAACACTCAAGCATTCAGTTAAGTAGGTTTTGTTAATTTAAATAATGAATACATGTAATTATTAGCATATACAACACAACAAATGTCTTTAGCATAGACATCTTTACCATGCTTTAAACACAAGGCAGCACAATATAATTTAAACAATTAAAGTTACATGATATAAATTGGTACAATGTTATACTATTTAAATAAGGCATATGATTTGGTGTTTGGTAGTCAAAGTTATACATTTTCACAGGCTTTTGAACTGACCTCAAAGTTATGCACAGGTTTTATTTTGGACATTTCTATCTGGAGACAGAATGCTGTGTCTTCTCAGGCATAGCTGTTCATCAATTGTGACGTGTGTTACTGTGCAAACGGATGGCAAACGATATTAAACTATCACAAGAGCAGCTTTTGAATTGCTCTTCCAGTACTTTTATGTTTTTTTGTGTATTGATCTGCACAGCGCCATCGAACACGCTTTTGATCATCTGCATTCAGGTGGCGGGGCGCGGCAGATACACTGATGGTGCGTTGCGTCGTCTGCTTACAACAAAATGTTGTATTTAATGTCATATAGTTTGTATGTATGTTGTTGTTGTGGAGAACCAAGATGTTGCCCCCCGGAGGAGTTGATGCCCTACGTAAACTGCATACTCTGCTTATAGGAAGCTGCAGTACTGTGTTAATAAATGAAACTTGTAGTGCTGTATGTTTTTGCATCTTTCTCTGACATTTTAAAATGCTTTTACCAACATGTTTGCTGCATTTGCGTGTCTCTTACTCTGTGAATGCGCATGCAGCTCCGCATCTGAAAATGATCAATAACGGTTACTGGTCACAAACACCCATAAGCGCGGGGTATGTGTGCTTGTCAATGACGGGCATTAAATCTGCAGGCGCGGATTCCGTTTGGCCCTGCTCATTGCGCACCAAACGACTCAGAATAAAAAACACAGACGTAACATTACGATGGGTTCCAGTATCAAGAGAGTGCTTTACTTTGTGCTCCATCTCCTTTTTCGTCTTTCTTTTTCTTTTTTTATCCCCCGAAAGCTTTTTGGTTTATCCATCTTCCAATGACAACAGTGTGCGTACTGTGACAACTGTAAGTAACTGCTCGCTCAGCGCGCTCACGGCGCCCGCTGGAGATATTCCATTATTATCCAAAATTCTATATGGAATTGAGGGCACCTACTCTAGCCTGTTTGTAATTTGAAATCTTATATAAATATAATGTTGAGGAAATACAAAAATTATTTAGAAACGCACAACAACAATCATTAACACATTATTTTATATGTATACAAAGCTCTGATGTTACACATACCAGGGTTTTTCCACCAAGCGACGACTTCTCTTCTTTATGTTGGTTTTGGTCTCATTTGCTCGAGTCGTCCCCTTTGGTTTCAAAGAATAGTGCAACAGCGAGTGACCTGTAAGGTTTTGTCTTGTATTTTCTTGTATTTTGTGTATTTTTGTTATTTGTTCTTGTATTTTGATTCTCTGCTCTGTTTGGACTTTTATTTTGAAACTCATCATGCCATGTCACGCTTCACACTTCCTGTTTGTTTCTGTATATAAGTCACTTCCTGTTCACCTGTTAGCTGCTGTATATTTTACTCGTATGCCCAGCCCGTTACCTGTTTGTTCTGTTACCTGATCTGTTATCTGTTATCCTGTATTTTGTATCTGCTTCAACCTGTTATTTGACCCACGCCTGTTTATTGGATTATTGCCTGTCTGCCGCCTGCCTTGATCTATCGCCTGTTTATTTGGATATATGATTGTGACTCTGCCTGCCTTGACCTCTCGCCTGTTATTTGGATTACGTGTATTGGATTTACCCTGTTTGGACTTGGTTGCTGGCCCTTTTGGGATTTTACTAATAAACACCTTTTGCACATGGATTCACTTCTCACTCACTTCATTTAAGAGCATACACGCGTTACAGAATATACAGCCCACCCGGAATCCAGCAAAGGTCAGTAATTTCCCACCAGCACCATGAAACCCATCTACACCCTGCTTGCACTTCGTCAGAACCACCGCCGCATTGAGGATTATGTTCAGGACTTTTTGGATTTAAGTTACCAAGTACACTTTGACGACACAACACTGAAAAGTCTGTTTTATAATGCCTTGGATGAACATTTGCGTTTACTGATGCCACGGGACATGGATGTATGGTCACTTGAGGAGTACATTGATTTTGCACTGTTGTTATGTGGTTCACCGTTCACTGTGGGTGTTGGGGATACACCTCCGATGAGCACACATAACACACCACGCCATGATCTGCCTGTTCTGCCCAAATCTGAAAATACCATGGCTGCTCATAAAATGGCTGCTACCCTGCCTGTTCCCAAAATGGCTGCCATCCTGTCTGTGTCTGCACCTGCACCCGTTTGTGAGAGAGCTATCACCATTCCTGCACCTGTTATTCAGAGGACCATCGTCACCACCACACCTGCACCTAGGAGAGCTATTATTCACCCTGCACCTGCCGTGAAGATGGCCGCCATGCCTGAATCTGACACTGAGGTATGTCTCCTAAACTATAAACTCTCTGAATTTGCCATAGCCCTGTGGTGCGTTTGGTCTGCCTGCTGCTCGTTTGTCCCCTGTGTATCTCAAGGCCCTGAACCCGAACCCCTGGACTCATTTGATCTGCCTGATTCATCTGACCCATCTGATTCATCCGACCCATCTGATTCATCCGACCCATCTGATTCATCCGACCCATCTGATTCATCCGACCCATCTGACTCATCCGACCCGCCCGATTCATCCGACCCGCCCGACTCATCGGATCTGCCCGACTCATCGGATCTGCCCGACTCATTGGATTCGTCTGTCCTGGCCGACTCACCTGATTCGTCTGTCCTGGCCGACTCACCTGATTCGTCTGTCCTGGCCGACTCACCTGATTCGTCTGTCCTGGCCGACTCACCTGATTCGGTTTGTCCTGCCCGACTCACTTGTCCCGTCTGATTCATCTGATTCATCTCACTCACCTGATTCATCTGATTCGTCTGGCTCACTTGGTTCGTCTGATTCACCTGGCTCAAAGAACTCATCTGATTCACCATCTGGGACATCGCCACCTTGGACTGTGGAGGCTTTCCCAAGTTTTTTTTTTTTGGGGGGGGGTAGTACCCGGACACAGGAAGGAGGCAGAGGACACCAAGGCGGAGGCCGAAGTGTGCTCAGACCCTTCCTTTCCTTGTGTTCAAGGTCTATTCCTGCCCTATGATATAGCCCCATGTCTGCCCCATGACCCAGGTCCTAGCCTGCCCCATGACCCAGGTCCTAGCCTGCCCCATGACCCAGGTCCTAGCCTGCCCCATGACCCGGGCCCACACCTGCCCCATGACCCGGGCCCACATCTGCCTCATGATCCGGGACCATGCTGGTCCCACGACCCTGGACCATCCTGGCCTCATGACCCAGGACCTCTTATGAACTGCCCTGCCTCGCCAAGAGGTCCTGGCCCGCCCGCCCACCCTCTATTTGGACTTTGTTATTTGTATGTTGGGCTCCGGGAGTCGCCCTTTAGAGGGGGGATTCTGTAAGGTTTTGTCTTGTATTTTCTTGTATTTTGTGTATTTTTGTTATTTGTTCTTGTATTTTGATTCTCTGCTCTGTTTGGACTTTTATTTTGAAACTCATCATCCCATGTCACGCTTCACACTTCCTGTTTGTTTCTGTATATAAGTCACTTCCTGTTCACCTGTTAGCTGCTGTATATTACACTCGTATGCCCAGCCCGTTACCTGTTTGTTCTGTTACCTGATCTGTTATCTGTTATCCTGTATTTTGTATCTGCTTCAACCTGTTATTTGACCCACGCCTGTTTATTGGATTATTGCCTGTCTGCCGCCTGCCTTGATCTATCGCCTGTTTATTTGGATATATGATTGTGACTCTGCCTGCCTTGACCTCTCGCCTGTTATTTGGATTACGTGTATTGGATTTACCCTGTTTGGACTTGGTTGCTGGCCCTTTTGGGATTTTACTAATAAACACCTTTTGCACATGGATTCACTTCTCACTCACTTCATTTAAGAGCATACGTTACATGACCGAGGCTTGCGGTGCAATAAACAAAGCATAAAGTGCCTAGTGCATAGTGATTAAATATTTAGTCACATGGAATTGAAGACACAAAAAAATGTGCAGGGAATAATAAAATGCACATATTCGGATGCATAAATTCAGAAAACCACAATTCAATGCATCTTTTGGACTGTGGAGGTTGTACTAAATGGATCAATATTAAATTGAGAATTGTGGCATCCCTAGTCATCGATATCGTCACATGTATTATCTTATTTTTTTGCCTTAAACATTTTTTCATATACTTCTAATATGTAAATATGTAAATTATCTTTAACCCCTCAATTATACCTTCATTAACCTTTAATTCAGGGCAACGTTTTTAATTCTAATCTCATGAGTCACAATGTTTGTGTATCACTTATTGACGTATGCAGCTGGTGGAGGGGTTGAGACCTGACCTAAACTGTATATATGAACCCCCTCGAGCTATATCTCATTTATTCTGAGGGAGTTATATTGAATGGGCATGTAGTATATTTATGCATTGAGTGTATTGCCTTAACCATGTTGTAATTTTAAAATGATTTGGTTTAAACTTTGGGTTAATATTGTCTGCCTGTACAAAGGAAGTCATATAACGCAATGTCTTTCAATGAGACTGAGAATATTCTCCTGTGTTATCCTTTACATCCAGACTCTTGTCCTAGAGCTCATCGGATCACTCTTGTTAAAGTGGCAATGTACGCTTTCATGTTACTCTTGATCCTCATGACAGTTTTTGGGAATCTGCTGATCATCATCTCCATCTCTCACTTTAAACAGCTTCAGTCTCCAACTCATCTGCTCGTTCAGTCATTGGCTGTGTGTGACTGTTTGCAGGGTTCACTGGTGATGCCCTACAGTATGGTGCGATCTGTCGAGGGCTGCTGGTTTTTGGGAGATGTTATTTGTAAAGTTCATTCTAGCTTGGATGTAACCTTCTGTTTTTCTTCTTTAATACATCTTAGTTTAATATCTATTGATAGATACTGGGCAATTTGTGACCCTCTGAGGTACAAAATGAGAATCACAAACAACACTGTGACTGTATTAATCACCCTTACATGGATCTTTTCATTTGTGTACAGCTTTTCTGTTATTTTTTCAGGGGTGAATGCTGTTGGTTTGGAAGCTTATATATTACAGGTGTCTTGTTTTGGTGGCTGTGCTGCTCTTTTTAACAAAGAATGGGGACTAATTAGTTGTATCTTGTTTTTTATTATTCCAGGAGCTATAATGAGCTCTCTTTATATCATCATATTTAATGTTGTGAAAAAACATGCAAAGGTTTTGTCAGTGAAAGTGTCTGTGACCACCACAGGTGTTAACATTCAAAGCTCTGCACACAGAGAAAGAAAAGCAGCTAAAACTCTGGCTCTTGTTATGGGCGTTTTCTTTATCTGCTGGCTGCCCTCATCTATTGCTATTGCTGTTGATCCTTTCCTTCATTTTGTGATCCCAGCTGATGTTTTTGAGGCTTTATATTGGTTTGCCTATTTTAACTCAACTTGTAATCCTTTGATCTATGGATTTTTCTATCCTTGCTTTCAGAAGGCCTTTAAAACTCTCATCTTCACTTATATCTGTGGATTCAATCATTCACATACTCTGACATTTGAATAAATACAGTTTCTGTAGATAAATAATAACCAGTTACTGAATACATGTTGTGAAGCTGATAGTGTTGATTTCAGAGATATTTAATTAATTTATCATTCTTTTTATGTAGTTTCATATGCTATAGTTTATGCATGCTTAAATATTTTGCTAATTTGACATTATTGAAAAATGCAGTAAATATTTGAGTTTAAAAAACTCTAGGCCTGTAATGATCTCAATTAGGAAGATCATTCATATTAGATCAGTCATTATAATAAACAACAGAGGTTAACACAAACTGTGCCAGACAGTTTTAGATCTGAGATGTATATTAAAAATGTTTACAACTTGTCTTTTAACGTCCTGACCTCAATTGTTTGTATGTTTTGTAATTTGAGACATTTAAACCCAAGAGGATGTTTAATACACAAGCATTCAGAGGAAATGACAACTGTTTAATCATACATTAATAAAGTCATGATTTAAATAATAAATGTTTCTGAATTATAACTGTAGTGAAGGTAATGTACTTGTAGAAAGTTTTTTAACATATTTTCTTCAAGTATTTCTAATAGTGACTGTTAAAGGGTAAAAAACCTAGAATAAGACCAGATGAAAGTTAAGCTGTGATTATAGTCTATTTAGTCTACATAGCAAGTCATAAATCATGGCTATTATTTTATGGTCTGGTGACTGAACCATAATAAAGGCACTGTAACACCAGGTTACAAAGGAACAAACAGTCAAATGTGCATTTCAAGGCCATTTTCAATGCAAAGTAAGACGAGGAGTAATAAATAAGGATTGATCTGATATGAGATCTGACAACAAATCTATGACACCTGCATAAGTGCCTGTCAACAATGAGAGGTTATGATTTTTGTGAGCTAAATGTTTTTAAAAGTGAGAAATTATTTCTCCTGGGTGCTGCTGTGTGTTTGTGGGATAATTACAGACATTACATCATAGTCAGGGGGCCAATTCTGAAAAGGGCTTCCGTTAAGACTTTTGCGGACATGTTTTGGTACAAGCTGTCACCCTATTTTTTTATTTAGAAGACACCCATAGGTAAGATATTATGGTGGTTGTCAAGCTGAATTCTTTTTTTTTTTACTTGTACAAGCAATTTCAGGCCAATTTTTTAGTTTCCTGCTCAACTCGACATGCCAACAATAAATGTTGAATATCTCCACAACCACAAGGACCATATACACAAAAATGGTATCAAATGAAAGCCAACACTCATGTGATGTCTGCTGTAGTGTCAGAATGAACATTTATTGTACAATGTAAGAGACAACAGAACTAGAACATGAAAAAAACTATCTCCGCCTAAACAGAACCAGTTTTCAAAGTGAATATCAGCTTGGAAACATAACATAGTATCCCAAAACCTCTATCTATCAGTACCCCTATCTATGGGAACAGGGGCGGATTTAGTGATTTGGGGGCTCAAGGCGAACCATGTGTCGGGGCCCTAACTATGCACCCTTTATGCAACCTTTACTGTATTATTCTCTCTTTCTCATTGCTATCTCTTTTTTCCTATATGTTACATAAGTTTCAGCCCCCAATGAGGTTGAGATTAATACTGTTTGATAATATGATTGGATTTTATACTAACCGCAGTACTACATGGTAAAAAGACGTGTATAACAATTATGTACTTTTTATTTTACTTTGTGTACTTAATTTCTTTAATACATTTTCATTTAACGCCACATTACATCCACAATATATTTTAAATTAAAATACTTTGTATTCAAATGAACATAATATGATGAGAAGAAACATAATATGGTTTTAAAATAATGCAATCATAGGTGTTAAGAACTCGACATAAGATAAACAAGGGGTGAAATTTGACGTTCTATATGGATGGTAAAGCGTCATGTATTGCTTCTGCATTACATTATGTAAACAGTTTTTATATTATTGAACTATACAGATGTCATCTATGTAGAGCCCGACCGATTTATCGTTTTGCCGATTTTATCGGCCGATATGAGCATGTCGCAGATATATCTGTATCGGCGTATAAGCCGCAGATATGAAGCCGATATGAACGTTCCTTAAAGAAAAAATTAAATGCTTTTGAAAGATGCAAGTACTTGTTTGTCCAGCAGAGCGCGCCCTATTGGTTGCTAATGGCGACCCAGATCACTCACTGGAGTGACACCAGCCAATCCCCCGCCCCTTCACTTCAGTCAGTCAGTCTCTCAGTTCAGGTGGCGGCAGTCACGCGGTTTCTTCACAACATTTTACAGCTGGTATTAAGACGCGCTTTGGTCGAGTGGATTATAAGTGGGCGAGAGAGACACATTCCCGTTTAGTTTTGGTGTTTATAATCCGTCTCTTTTGTCCAATTGCGAGTTGTTTAAAACAAAAGAGGGAGAAATAACGCGAGGCGGAGAAAGGACGCGTATAAACTGACGCGCAGTCTGTCCAAGACACATTCCCGTTTAGTTTTGGTGTGTATAATCCGTCTCTTTTGTCCACTTGCGAGTTGTTTAAAACACAAGCGGGAGAAATACGCGAGGCGGAGAAAGGACGCTATTTGATCAACTGGTCTCTCAACGCAATTGACACCATATTCTCGACGAGAAGTTTGGGTTCGGGGGAACCTGTCTGCCCTGCTGGAACGTTCGCTGCTGGCTACACGATGGACGCATGGGAGAAGTGGCGGGTCGTGTGTCTGGCGGCTCTTTCCGTGGAGGACGTTGAAGATATCTATCTATTCGGAATCATGATAACCTGGGGTTTGCTGAATGGATTGTGCTTTGCCCTGGTTTATCGAGAAATTAAGAAGACGGTGACAGCTGCAAAAAGTCCAAAAAAGCTGCCCGGGATGATTGAAGCGGTGGGCAGAGCGGTCAGCGCTCAGGCTGGGACTATTAACCGCATTTTGGATAACAACTTGGAAATGACCCGCAATATGGATACCATCAGGGAGATGCAAACGGATTTGAAAAACATCAAGGAGATGTTAATGGATTTGAAAAGACTGATGGACCAGAATGGACTAAGAGAGTAGTTGTGTAAAGGAATGCAGCTACTCGCCCCAAGACCAAATAATTGCAATCTTATCTGCTTTCGGCCTCCCTTATCCAGCACTGGCCTCGGCCAAGGCCGCTGCTGGAACAACAACTCCCTCAGAAGAGCACTGCAGCGAGACATCTCTTGCATTACCTACCCCCTCTCCCACAGACACCTGATGATTGTTGACTCTGTTTGGACCTAATCAAGGTTGTCTCCATGGCAATTGCTGTGTTAACGCTTTAACAACCTGCGGACTGAGGCACCGAGACTTGGGATGCCGGGCAAAGCGACTCTCTCAAGGCCTACACACACACGAACTCTTACACACACACATATATATATACATGCAATCACCACCCAGTACCCAAATCCCTCGCCTTCGCAGCTTTGCACCCCTCAGCGGGACAGACGGGTCTGTGACCAGCGCCTAACATGGCTGCAGGACCGGATGGCTGCTGGCCTTGCTGGGCTATCTCTAACCCCATTCCTTACCTAACGTGTTGCAAGTTTTGTGTGTTGTTCATGTTGTAAGTGTACTATGTGCTTATGTTGCTGAGGTGTTTTTTTCCCTGTTCCCAGACTGTACTCCCTCTGGAGCATAGTCTGGGGGTTTTGTTTTTTTAACCTACCCTCCCTCATGTAATGCTGTATTTCTTCCTAATGCCCTGTCAACCTGTTCTGTCTACCCCTTGTCAGTTTATGTATTGTATGTATGGACAGGTTGATGGATAATTTCACTGGTACTTGTATCATGTGACAATAAAGTGCTTGATTGATTGATTGATTGATTGATAAACTGACGGGCAGTCTGTCCAAGTACAGCTGCTTGTGCTGTTACCAAACATGTTCATTTCAAAGCAATTGATTAAATAAGCTCGCGCAACTTTACACCCTCGCTAAATGAAAGAGGCAGAGAGCAGACACTTTAGTTTGATAAAAGTTTAAAGTCCCGACAGAACACTGTGGGTTCGTGTTATAAAAACGTTGTGCAGTACATTAAACATAAGCCTACATCAGTATGTTGTCAGTAAGTCAAGCATTGTCGTCTTAATGGTACGTTTCTAATTATTTTGTGAAGTACATAACTTAATGTAAAGCTAATAAACAATGACTTTATAAGTTTCCATTTTTTAAAAATATGCCCAATATAACATTATTCTCATCAAAACTGACAATGATTTAAATTATATGTATTTTGTTTTGTTTGTGTTTTAAAGTTATTTATAATAAGTCAAGTTTACTGTTTTGTGCACTTATATCAGAATCATTTTGGATAATAAAGTTTATTGTTAACTTGTAAAACACACCTGCCTATACATATCTTTGTCACGTCATTTTAAGTGTTTGATCACCACATTTGTGGTGTGATCATTGCAAAAAAGTATTTATATATAGTATATTCTGTTAATGTATATAGTGTATTATATGTACAGTACTGTAGTAGTATAATATTCTGTAGTATATGTGTACTGTACTATAAAATGCACATAAAGAACATCGGCCGATATATCGTTATCGGTCTTTTTTTACTCCCTAATATCTGTATCGGCATCGGTCCCAAAAAATGCATATCGGTCGGGCTCTACATCTATGTACACATCTTGTACTTTGATGTTCGCTAGTGATATACAGGGCAAAGCCGAAGCATGCTACCGTTTTCATATGAGATTTAAATGAGACAGATTGGGGATGAATTGGGGATGAATTACAATCTTTTTAGTGGTGCTGGGCAGACATTTCGGCGGACTAAAGCTTACATAAAGGCTACTGTACCTGAGATTACACGCTAATATTATATAAACTGTAGATCCTGTATTATTTGCGGAGCATACTCACCAGCACACTATCAGTGTCCGTGGCCGAGAGAGAGAGAGCTGTGTCTGACGGAAAAGAGGTTGCTGAGAGCAGCACAGACCGTGGCAGTGTTTGTGTGGAGAAAAGCGGAGACTTTTGCAACATTTTTGTGTGAATCATCTTTTCTGCTCCATTGGTGTAGCTACGTTTCACTCTTAGTTTATTTCCTTGCAGCTTCGCTCTTTTAATGTATCAAACTCACTCGCTGCTGCCTGCAGCTCTGCTCGCTTTGTTGATTTGAGCTACGCGCGCATACAGTATCCGGTAGTGCATGGAATGATCCACTCTAAACTATAATGGGGTGCGCATTCGTGCAGATGTAATAATAACGTTCAAACCTTTTATGGGAATATACTGAAAAACACAAAAGATGTTTAAATAGAATTCTTAATTAAACAAAAGTATGATCGTTTTCTGGGAATCTTGATGATAAGCAGGGGCAAAAAGTGGCAGCTCACCAAGTACACCCCTGCGTTTTGGGGCCCCTTGGTAAGGCGGGGCCCAAGGCAACTGTCGACCTTTGCCTAATGGTAATTCCGCCCCTGTATGGGAATGAGTCAAGCCAAGTTTAAAGCTTGTAGGGAGAGACAGTGCAATGCTGCACAAGTTATAATACTTTAATATCAAAGCGGAAATGTAGAACTGTAGATGGTGGTCTATGGTGCTGTTTGACTTCATTAATGTACCAGGTTGTAACACAAATTATATTTAATTAACATATCACTATAGTTATTAATTCCATCCTAACATAACTGCTCTCTCACTTCTTTGGGGTTAGGGGTTAGTAACTAATTAGTAGTAATAACTATGTAATAGTCGTATGGCAAAGGTATGTTTTTCTCCATCAAAGCAGTGGCACTCAGGTAGGCAGCCAACAGAAGGCACCCAGAGACCATGCCCATGTGCTCAGTCTGAGTCCTGGTCAGGGACACAAATGAAGAATTTGCTGTTTTGATAATGAATACATTCTCAATACAAAACATGCATGCATTCAAGGGCATAATATAAATCTAATCTAAATCTTGTAAAGGTTCTTTGGTTAAAAGCTAGGGGAAAAGCATTCCACCCTTCATGTGCCAGCCACAACTGGTTGGTGAGGGCAACTGTGGATGGGTCACTAGTGACTGTTTCCAAACCTTCATTTGATAGTGGGCCCAAACCTTCGTTTGATAGTGGGCCCTCATGAGGTGCAGATACAAGGCATCCTGAGTTGGTGGTAAAGTATCCACATTGGCTTTTACTTTCCGAAACAGGGCACAGCGAACATCATGGACTGAAGTGCTGGTCGTTTTTGGATCATACAGTTTGCAGACAAACTGTTCTGCGGAGGATAAAATAGCTGAACTTGGTACTTCATCCTCACCAAAGTTGTGGAGAAGATGAGGGCACTGCTGGAACACTTTCCACGCCGTCCTTTTTCCTATTCCAGTGAACTGACTGGTAGTGTCACATCCAGTGATGGCATGAAATGCCAACAGACCATCCAGAATCTCATTTGACATTTTAATACCATGCACTTTAATGTAGCGTGGTTTCTTGGCAGTTCCTGCTTTCATCCAAATTTCTGGGCTCAGCAGGTGTGCAAACACAAGAAGCAACAAGAGTACATCTGTGTCTCTGCACTGAATGATGAGCCTCTCATACCCTTTGGTTGTGGCATCAACAGCATGTAGCAATATGCGGGTATCTGCTTCTTCATGTGCAGCCCGTAGGTGGGAAACATCAATCCCAGCTGCCGTTTCCACTTTTTCAGCATCATCAAATCCCCCACTTATTACAATGTCAAGTCCATACTGAATGACATGCCTTTCAAGTTCAATTGAAATGAATTGTGTCAGGTTGGCCTTGTTTTCGTCCATTTCAATGAAACTATTCCAGTTAGCTGGCATCTTTACATCATTACGTACAATGGTGCGAATTTTTCGCTGCGTGGTGCTGCGTATTGCTCTTGTTCCACCCTTTATGGAGTTCTGTAGGTACTGATCAAAGACTAGATCAACTCTAGTAATGTTCCCATGTAGATTGCCAGTCACTTTCTGTATGATAATTTCAGCATAATCCCCAAAGGTTTATGCATTTTGTAGTTTTCCTATTGCTCTTACTAAAGCCATCCCATCAATGATAGTGCATGTTCTCACAAGAGATGGACTTTCTCTTTTGCACCTTCTTGTAGTATGGTGGCTAAGTCAGCTTTACTAGTAGGTCTGAGCACTGTCAAAAAATGACGCGAAAGGTAACCCTCCGCGTCACATATTGACGCATGGTCAAGTGCGTCAAATATTGACGCCATGGGGTGAGAATGGGTTGTTCTTCTTGGAGAAGCCTATCTATGTTAACCTCTCTACCACTGTCCATGGATACAATGATGCAACGGAAAATATCTCTGTCAGGCTTCACACACTTGGATTTGAGTTTTCCAAGTTTGCTGTCTGTTCTGTAAAGATTTGAGAATGTTTTAAGTTTTCTCTTAGTGAGGGTGTTATGGAAGTTGGTGTTCATTGTGCTCAGTCTTTCTTTCACCAGCTCAGTTACCATTTGTTTCCCAGATTCTGCAGAATGTGTTAGGTCATTCAGTATATCTTCTGAAGCAACATCACCGGTTGTCAAAGACACCAACTTATACATATTCTCCAGTTGGAAGACATGGTATCTCTGGAATTGGTCTACAAGTTGATTGACATCATCATTATCCCTTCTGAGTCTTGATGGAAGGCAGTCTTTGTGGTTGTCTTCATCATCTTCTCCATCATGTGTCAGTCCAAACAGGGATCTAGTGTCCTGTGCTAAAGATGCACATTCATTGTAGGTGATGGACCAACGATTTCTAGCCGTCTCATTTCGAGTGATGCCTACCAATCCTCCAGCAACCTTTCCGGTTTTGTTGATGTGCTCAAGGCAAAGATCAAATGGCACCTCGTTGAAGCTGTGTTTGGCCTCTTTGGCTACAAAATCACCATCTAGGAAGCCCTGGTAGACCCGTGGTGCCCTCTCTGCCAGATGTTCCATGTCTGCTATGAATACAGCACCCCATCTTGTGTAGTGGGTGTGATCATATGCAGCAAACCAGGGCATCATGCTCTTGAAGGTCGACATGTAAAGCTTCCAGTCACCACATCTCAGTGCCCGTGTGAATGCCAGAAGAATAGACACAAGGTATTGTCGCCAGAATGTAAATGTTGGTTTGTCTTCATTAGCCTTGTCAAACTCAGCAAGGAGATTTTGAACCTCTCCAACTTTCAGAACGAGATCTTCATAGCATACTGCAGCTGCCTCAATATCTCCACATCGTATGTGTCCGGAGAGTGCGTCTGCCAACTCAAAGCAACTGTTGTCTATTGTGTTATCATTGTCATCCACCCATTGCAGAAAGGTTGGCCACAGTATTCTCCAAAGTGCTTCAAAGGCAAGTTTGTGTGCACGGGCTACACGGTTCCATCCCTTTCCCTTCATGATGTTTTCAGCTGTGTTCTTTCCGAACACACCACTTTCCTCAAGAATGTCCCTGAGTCCAGAATCAGCAAGATGCTGTCCAATGACCTTTGAAAAGTTCATCTGCACATGAAAGCCACCCAAGAGAATAATAATACCCTCACACTCTTTGTGGTGGTGCCATTGAAGCATCTTTGCTTTGCAGTAGAGCTGCTCATCAAAGGTTATGATTGTGTACCTTTGGCCCAGTTTTGTAGTCATTTTGTGGCAGTTCTGTAACACTGTCCAGATTGTGTCATAGTGATGAGCTGGAGAATTTATGATAGGCATCATTCTAATGACTGTTTTTTGGTGATCTGATTATGACACAAGGTGGTTTAAGCCACTCCAAGATGGAACAACCAGATCATCTGTGTTCTGTAGTTTGCATATAATCCTTGCAAGACCGTGGTTCTTTGATTGTTTAGTTAGTTGTGTGTCTGAATAATACATCTCGGGTGTAACTGATCCATAAAATTTTGGAGGGGGCTTCTGAGATTCCATGTTAGCATCCTTGAGTTCAAACATCCCTGGTGGAACTGAGACTGACTTTGATCTGCCAGATTTCAGCATTATTTTTGGGATTTCTTCTTCAGGATTACTTCGTCTGAAAGCAGCAGTCTGGGAAGCATGAAAGCTTCCTTTCCCATCAAGGGTCTCCTCATTTATGTCTATGTTGTCATTTGCATACATTATGTATCCAGGGAGACTAGCATTGACAAAGTTGAGTGGAATGTATACTTCACCATTCTCAAAGTATCGCTTCATAGCCTCATTTGCCATCGTAGTATCTGCTCTCAACACTGACTCATAGCTTATGCTGTGCCCAGCAGCATGAAGTAACTGCACTAAATCCTTTGAGCGTGTAGCTTGGTGTAAAGCAACTCCAATTCCAATGTGTTTTGGTGTTGGTCTTCGTCCACCAGATGCCAGGAAAACAATGTCTTGAGCTTTGTGTGACAGGATTGCTCACTCTCATTTTCTGAGTCATCATCATTAACACAAATGAGTCGTAAGAGGATGTATAGACTGTCAGGCACAGTTCTTTCTGCATGATGCTGATCTATCCCTCCAATATCATGTCTTGGGGACTCCCTGATGTCTGCCTTGACCTTTACCGACACCCGATACAGCCAACTCAGTATCTCAGTGTCCTTGTCTGTTCCACAGCTAGCCATTGTTCTCCCTTTAGCATCATCTTGTTTGTCATCCATTAATTTCTTCATGTTAAGCAGAGCAGATTCAGCTTTCATTTCAGGAAATATCATGATGGAATCAGTTGGTTTTAATGACTGAACGAATACTGCTTTTCCCTGAAGCAACTTTTCAAGCTTTGTCTTGAAACGCTGACCTTTGTATATTTCTGGTTCCAAATCAAAGTCTCCCAGAAATTTACAGTATCTTTCCCAAACTGTTTTCAACGAGTATATTTCACCTCTGGCAAGTCCTGCTCTAAGCTCATCTGCCACATTGTCTAAGCAAATAGAATATGGATCACCTGCTCTTGATGAAGTGCTTTGATACTTCCTGAGGAACTCCCTGTAGCAGATAAGATGATACTTGCTTTCTGCGGCAATCAAGTCATTGACTCCTGCAAGCCTCAGTCGCAACTCTGTGTCTTGTTGAGCTAGATCAATAATCTTTTTAGATGTAGTCATGACTTGGATGTTTCGAAGTTTGTCCTCAGGCTTGTCTTTCTGACAGAAAATACATTTTTCCCAAGACACTGAAGGCATCAAACTCCTAGTAGTGATCAGCTGGCAGTTGCTTGCAAGATTTAGTGACTTCTTTTCACTTTCAAATCGTTTCTTCAGACGTGAAATAGAAGTCACATTTATAAAAGCTGCATAGCATGTTTTGTGCCATTTTATCTTTTCAGTTTCTGTGTCCAGAAACTCATAAATTCTCTCCAGGGTATCAGCATACTCCACGTCTTGGTATTTCGCCCGTTCATTTGCTCTTAATCTAATACACTTTAGCCCATTCTCAGAAGGATTTCTTAGGGCTTTATCTTGGCTGTATTTTCCATATTTGTCTTGACAAATGAAACATTTTTCCCAATCAATATCTTTTCCTATTTGTTTTTCTTTGGACACTAGGCTTACAGCTCCCTCTGGATCCATGTTATCTTATCTAAAGGGAAAGAAATTGTTCACTACACTAGTCTGATTGGCTTCTGAGTGAATCACTACAATGTCCTCTGACTTAAGCTGAGGGCTTGGCTATCTAACAAACTTGTTAACACTTGTAGCTATACTGCGGGGGATTATGTGTTGGTTTTTTTGCACATTGTGTGTGTCGTGCCATTTAAGGCATTATTTCATGTTAAAACAAATGAAAGAGACAACACAAGTTGTGTTAAAAACAGTGACGGGAGTAATGGTTACAAAGTAATTCCATTACTGTAATTCCACTATTTTTAGCGATAATGAGCATTAAATGTGTTGTCCCTATACTAACACACCTTCTGTGTTATTATTCATTGTGCCGCTCACCACAGTCCTGGGATGTTAGATCAAAATGTCTTGTTTGCAAGTGTTCATTTATCACAAAAAGAGTAACACGAGTAACCAACTCATTTAAATTTCAGTAATTGTAACTGCGTTACTTGATTTAAAAACAAATACTTAGTTACATGCTCATTACCGCTAAAAGTAGTGGAATTACAGTAACAGAATTACTTTGTAACCATTACTACCATCACTGTTTTTAACACAAGTTGTTTTGGCCCTTTCATTTATTTTAACATGAAATAACGCTTTAAATAGCATGAGACACACAACGTGTAAAAAATTAACACATCATTTTTTGTAGTGTAGCAGACTGTAAAATAGGCTGTTGTGCAGCAAATAAATTATAAACATAAAATTTCCATTATACATCTGCACAAAACTTAATTTACCTATTAGTAATAAGCTAGTAATTATGAATGTAAATTAGTCTAGCTATCTGTCTGGGAAGTATAGCTAATTGGAAAACAGTACCTGTTTCTGGTAACATTTGATGGTATAATAATAGAATATTGAGGTAAATGTGTGTGTAGACAAATAGACCTAGTTAAACTGTTGTGTGATTGTGTGATTAAAAGTTTGGTTCAGACTGTTGACTCTGCTGTGATCATCTTCTCTGGATCTGCTGCCTAATGCCAAATCACAGCTATGCTGACCCAACAGTGCCCCTTGTGGTGTGGTACTCTTGTGGTATTTATTGATTATTATTTTTTAATGATCATGCTTGCACATAAATTGGATTATATTGCACATTTGCCCAAAATTACAGTAGGTAACATATGGAAGCACTTTGGGGGGAAAATCCGCTTTTACCACTTTTAAGAATATAATGTTAAAATGGACAAAAAAAACATTTACTAAGCTAACAACCTGGCTAGAACACATGTTGAGGGGTTAAATATTAATACTGGATAAGTTGTATGCTTGTACCAAAAAGTGTCCAACAAAGTTTTAATATCAGTTTTGGCCTCCTGACTATCATATCTGTTTGTGTTTTAAATGTATTTATAAAGGGTCTCTGTAAGTCCAATTTCTGGTACAGAGGTTAAACTATAATTATAATAAACTACAATTTATATGTACAGGCTTTTGAGCAGATGATATGTAACATGCCCTGCAGCTTTTCTTTAAACATTTTATTTTCTAAAACATTTATATAAATTTTAGCTGAAAAAGTTGATATTAAAAGATTAAAGAAAACAAAAGTTAAATAGTTGCCCATGTTATTTGTCAGCCTTCAGTATATGTACAGTATACACGTTTATGTTTGCAGTCTTTTAACTATGATTATTACTTAATTTCTTGTTCCAGTTTTAATAAAAATACGGCTTTGTTGTTTATAATCTTCAGAAATTCTCTATGTAACACTATGGGGCGAAATCCCAGACAGGATTTACATTAAGCCTGAAAGACATCCCTGCAATGATGGCCTCTGCAATGACTGTTAGCACCATCAATAACTTCCCTCTCCCAGAGATTTAGGGCATCAGCTGAATATGTGCTCCAAGGAACCTCTTTTTTGGCAAAGGATGTCTATCAGCAATGAGAAGAGGGGTTGGATGGATTGGAGGGGACTTGTAGACTGATTAAATAAGGAACTGGATCTGGTGTGTCCAGGGGCGGAGTGGGACCCAAAAATCTACAGGGAAATTTCATAGACCACCAAAAAAAGCAAAAAAGTTATATTGAAAAAATTACAATAAAATGACTGCAAAACAACATGAAATACCAAGTGTAATAATTATTATTTAAAAGATCTTAAAGTCAACAGTTCTCTAGTTTTAGGTAAGCTAAAGCTTACTTTGGTTGCAAAACAGTTGCTTATAAAATTATTAACCCTGTTTGGAGAGAGATATTTTATGTGACAAAATGTCAGTCATCGTGTGATAACGAAAATATAACGAGGCTTACACTAACTTACGTGTTCTGAGCAGGTGTTGTCAGTGAACAGGCTGTAAACTGTTGGCTAAGTTACAGGCACTCGTGGAAAAACTGGTGCTGATTATCTGGGAAACATTCTCTAACAGCAGTCAAGTTGTCATTGTTTGTGTCAAAGTTGTGCATTTGTTGCAACATTAAAACAGGAGATCAGACTTACTCTGTGCTTCTCAAAGTGTTGCTCGGAGCTCCATTCCTTTGTGGGTGTGCGAGGCTATGCTTTTTTATTGGTTGTTGCGTTAAATCGTACCCAGATATAAACGTCCTATTTTCTGATTGGATATTGTGTACCGCTTTCTTTATGTTTTGATTGGCTGATAGAACTCCAGGGGAGACGGGCTTGATAGAGAGAGCGGTGCGGCCAGATACATTTTGAGCGCTGAAGCATATTAAATATATGATAATAAATAGGTTTAAGTGTGGCCAGAGTGCATGACTAAAGACTGAAAGCACAGCTATTATCAGACCAGCCCTCGCAGCCTTAAAACACTACCGGCCCACCGGGAAAAGTCCCGACTCTCCCGATTGCCACTCCGCCACTGGGTGTGTCTCTTATTTCCACAATTCAAGCCATGAGACGTTTTGGTCCATCATCTGTTCCCACTAAGTCCATGCCCCTTGTTGCTGCATCCCAACCATCCTGCTTATTTGTCTTTCCTCCACCCCTGCTCGGATTTCTTCTTGGACCAGCTGCTGTCTGTCCTTTCTCGGGCCTTGTTGTATCAAGGTCTTTAGATACATTCAAGCCTTGCATGTTCTGAAATCACTGTCCCCACCATCACACTGTGCCATAACTTTGACTTAGCCTCATCAACTGCCTCCTGGGCCCCCCACTTCCTACCTGACTTCACTTCTATCCCAGCTGAGGAGACTTTTGTATCAGTAGACTCTCTAAACAACAGCACCTCTCTTGCTCAGGAGACCATAAACTCTTCAGACAGGCTACTGAAGAGCAGTTGTAGTTTGTTCTTCTTACCATAGAAGGCTATGCTGCGAGAGAGGCCCAACCACCTACGTAATGTGTTACGTGATCTTTCTCTCAAAACTCTTGACGTTGGTTAGGGAGACATCGTAAACCAGCATTGGCCAGAGGAGTAGAGGCAAAATGCCATGTTGGTAAATCCAGGATTTTATTTCCCCTGGTAGGCCTAATTTATCTACTGCAGCAATTCAGGTGTCCAATTTTTTTCCAATTTCCTGAAGTCTGGCTGTATCCCTGAGTGTGCTGTTAAAGAACTTTCCCAGGCTCTTAACTGGCCTCTCAGTAGTTGATGGAATTTGGGCTCCTCCTCCCCATTCTCACCACCAGAAATGAAGACTTGGCTGGTTTAAAGTCCATTTGGCCCTGCTGATGAGGCATTCAAGTCCTTGGGGAATCTATCTATCTGGTACGGATATTGAAGTCACTGTCAAATCATCCATGAAAGCTCTGATCGGTGCCTGTCACACACCTGACCGGGTGAGTGGGCCTCTGCATTCCACCTCTGCTGACCTAACTAGCAAATTCATGGTTAAGGTGATCAAAATCACTGAGATGGTGCACCCTGTGATAATACCTTTCTCCAGCCTATGAAATGCAGATGTTTCTGATCCAGAAGTGACTCTCAAACTAAAACAGTTGTATTAATTCAGACTGAGGTTCCTGATTTTATCTTGAACATGATATAGAGTCAGTGAGGTTTCCACTAGCTAGTGCAGGATTGACCCATAGGCATTGGCTAGATAAAGCCACAGCACTGCCAGATCGCTGTTATCTACTCAAGCCTCTCGGATTAGCTGGATGATAACTCCTGTGTCCTGGGCACTTTTGGGATCCCACCTTTCTGTACAGCTTCGTCAATGTACTCATTCTGCAGGAGGAACTTACGTTGAGCAATGATACTAAAAAATATCTTTCCCTCCACGCTGAGGAGTGAGATAACCCTGATCTGCTCGATGTTGCTTGAGTTCTCTTCCTGGAATCCAGACACCCTCTGCATGTCTCCACAGCTGTGCCATTTTTCCCCTCCACCAAAAGACTTGGATGATTTTCCATAATCACTGAAGAAGTCTAGGCCACCTCTTGTAGACCATGTAGGGCATGGCGTTGTCCGAAGTGCCTGGCTTGGGAATAGTCTAGTGGTGCATGGAAGGTCTGGGCACTGTGGGGTGATTCCAGGCTGGGCTTCTCCTGTGTCTCACCAGGTACTTGACTTGTAAAATTCATAACTTGTTCACTAGACAAGCACTTCATTCTGGCCTGCAGGTTTTTGCAGACTTGTCCGCATCTCCCAACTGCACTCTTAGTCTTATTTCCATTTGCTTGTGTCAAAACCTGTATGTTCGTTTTATTGAGGTGCTCATTCTCCCTCCAATCTGGTGGGCACATCTGGTGGTATAATTGTTTGGGGCTTTCTGTAGCTTCTTAGTGGGTGCCCCCTCATGGGAGCTGCATTTTGGGATGCTAAGGAAGGCAGTAGGCCTCAATAGGAAGGCAGTAGGTCTCCCCTGCTACGCTATTCACCTGCCAACTCTTCATACTTGTGTCTCTTGCATTCAAACACCTCTTCCAATCTGTCTTCTCAGGGCACAATTCATTCCAATTGGACCACTTGCCTGTGTTATCCTGAGAGGAGGACCATACCAGGCCTAAGTGTGGACATAGTGATGGTTTGGTTAAGTACCCAATTGTAAGCAAAAGTTTACTTCCTGGTTTTGTTGACGTGGACACAACGGTCGTTATGATAATTCTGCCTGCTTTTAACAAACAGTTTGTAAGTAGGCTAATCTATGATTTCATATTTAAAGAAATTACTACTGACTAAACCAGGATTCAAATGGCAGTTTTGAGCAGTACATAGTAGCGTTTGTTGTTTCTACAATTATGCAGACATGGTTTTAATGTTTTAGTATCCTAACATTGCCAATCTGTTAAAGGAATAGTCTACTCATTTTCAATATTAAAATATGTTATTACCTTAACTAAGAATTGTTGATACATCCCTCTATCATCTGTGTGTGTGCACGTAAGCGCTGGAGCACGCTGCGACGCTTCGATAGCATTTAGCTTAGCCCCATTCATTCAATGTTACCATTTAGAGATAAAGTTAGAAGTGACCAAACACATTAACGTTTTTCCTATTTAAGACGAGAAGTTATACGAGCAAGTTTGGTGGTACAAAATAAAACGTAGCGCTTTTCTAAGCGGATTTAAAAGAGGAACTATATTTTATGGCGTAATAGCACTTTTGGGAGTACTTCGACTCGGCGCAGTAACACCCTCCCTCTCCCATTATGAGAGTGAGAAGGGGAGCGGACTTTTCAGGCGAGTCGAAGTACTCCCAAAAGTGCTATTACACCATAAAATATAGTTCCTCTTTTAAATTCGCTTAGAAAAGCGCTACGTTTTTAGACACACAAAAAAATGTGCAGGGAATAATAAAATGCACACACTGTAAGCCCATACAGGTTGATTGAACCTAAAAAATTTATGGAAACTCGTTGCCCTAAAAAAGTTGATTTTGCCTGGTTGAAATAACAATTAATTTTAAGTTTAATGTACTTAATGTTTTAATTTCTTTCAATGCACTCTTAACCCAGATTAGATGACATTACTAGAAATGTGTGAGGAAACCTGTTGCATATAACTTTAGTTTTTATCACTTTATATTACTTTTGATGTTATAAATGGTATTATACCAAAAATTAATGACTGACTTTAAGTCAATCATTGAATAAACGTGATTCTCCACACAAACACACGAAAAATGTGTTTTGACATACATTGTAAGTACAGTGGAGAGAAATACAATAAAATGTTTTGAACAGGGTTCATGTACGGAAACACTGATCACCTGAACGGTGACTTCACAAAATTATCATTTACAACAAACAACATCAATAATATAAGAGCTTGAACCTATATGACATTTTATTAACAAATATTTGAATAGAGAAAGTTCTTATCAGTTTTTAATTTGTGAAAAAGCAAAAAATAATCTAAATAGTCAGGCGCAAAGGATTATGGGTATTCCTCACAACATGAACTAATAATTTTAAGTTCATTTTACTTAAATGTTTTAGTTAAATAGATTTTGTAAGGTTAACAGTTAAATCAACTAAAATTTTTAAGCTTTGGCTTCAAAACAGAAAATATTAATGATTTTTCCTTGATTCTTTGAGTAAAGACAATTTTTGGGTTAACAGTGCAGATTCGGATGCATACATTCAGAAAACCACAATTCAATGCATCTTTTGGACTGTGGAGGTCGTACTAAATGGATCAATATTCATTTGAAAATTGTGGCATCCCTAGTCATCTATATCGGCAAAATCACATGTATTATCTTATTTTTTTGCCTTACACATTTTTTCATGTACTTCCTGATATGTAAATATGTAAATTATCTTTAACCCCTCAATTATACCTTCATTAACCTTTAATTCAGGGCAACGTTTTTAATTCTAATCTCATGAGTCACAATGTTTGTGTATCACTTATTGACGTATGCAGCTGGTGGAGGGGTTGAGACCTGACCTAAACTGTATATATGAACACCTTTCACATTTATTCTGAGGGAGTTATGTTGAATGGGCATGTAGTGTATTTATGCATTGAGTGTATTGCCTTAACCATGTTGTAATTTTAAAATGATTTGGTTTAAACTTTGGGTTATTATTGTCTGCCTGTACAAAGGAAGTCATATAACGCAATGTCTTTCAATGAGACTGAGAATATTCTCCTGTGTTATCCTTTACATCCAGACTCTTGTCCTAGAGCTCATCGTCTCACTGGAGTTAAAGTGGCAATGTACGCTTTCATTTCACTCATGATCTTCATGACAGTTTTTGGGAATCTGCTGATCATCATCTCCATCTCTCACTTCAAACAGCTTCAGACTCCAACTCATCTGATCGTTCAGTCATTGGCTGTGTGTGACTGTCTGCAGGGTTCACTGGTGATGCCCTACAGTATGGTGCGATCTGTCGAGGGCTGCTGGTTTTTGGGAGATGTTATTTGTAAAGTTCATTCTAGCTTGGATGTAACCTTCTGTTTTTCTTCTTTAATACATCTTAGTTTAATATCTATTGATAGATACTGGGCCGTTTGTGACCCTCTGAGGTACAAAATGAGGATCACAAACAACACTGTGACTGTATTAATCACCCTTACATGGATCTTTTCATTTGTGTACAGCTTTTCTGTTGTGTTTTCAGGAGTGAATGCTATTGGTCTGGAAGCTCTTATATTACAGATGTCTTGTTTTGGTGGGTGTGCTGTGGTTTTTAACAAAGAATGGGGACTCATTTGTGTAATCTTGTTATTTATTATTCCAGGAACTATAATGAGCTCTTTGTATATCATCATATTTAATGTTGTAAGAAAACATGCAAAGGTTTTGTCAGTTAAAGTGTCTGTGACCACCACAGGTGTTAACATTCAAAGCTCTGCACACAGAGAAAGAAAAGCAGCTAAAACTCTGGCTCTTGTTATGGGCGTTTTCTTTATCTGCTGGCTGCCCTCATCTATTGCCATTGCTGTTGATCCTTTCCTTCATTTTGTGATCCCAGCTGATGTTTTTGAGGCTTTATATTGGTTTGCCTATTTTAACTCTGCTTGTAATCCTTTGATCTATGGATTTTTCTATCCTTGCTTTCAGAAGGACTTTAAGACTCTCATATTCACTTATATTTGTGGATTCAATCATTCACATACCTTGACATTTGAATAAATACAGTTTCTATAGATAAATAACCAGTGACTGAATACATGTTGTGAAGCTGATAGTGTTGATTTCAGAGATATTTAATTAATTTATCATTCTTTTTATGTAGTTTCACATGCTATAGTTTATGTATGCTTAAATCTTTTGCTAATTTGACATTATTGAAAAATGCAGTAAATATTTGAGTTTAAAAAACTCTAGGCCTGTAATGATCTCAATGGGAAGATCATACATATTAGATCAGTCATTATAATAAACAACAGAGGTTAACACAAACTGTGCCAGACAGTTTTAGATCTGAGATGTATATTACAAATGTTTTCAACTTGTCTATTAACTTCCTGACCTCAATAGTTTGTATGTTTTGTGATTTGAGACATTTAAACTCAAGAGGATGTTTAATACACAAGTATTCAGAGGAAATGACAACTGTTTCATCATACATGAATAAAGTAATGATTTAAATAATAAATGTTTATGAATTATAACTGTAGTGAAGGTAACTTACTTGTAGAAAGTTTTTCAACATATTTTCTTCAAGTATTTCTAATAGTGACTGTTAAAGGGTAAACAACATAGAATAAGACCAGATAAAAGATAAGCCATGATTATAGTCTATTCAGTCTATCATAAATCATGGCTATTATTTTTATGGTCTAGTGACTGAACCATATTAAAGGCACTGCAGGGCCGTGCACAGACCTTTTGAGGGGCATGTGCTGAAACTGAAAAAGGGCACCCCCTTCAAATAAATATCACATAATAATCGTCTTAAAAGCTTTATATTTATTCCCTATTAATGAATGAAAAATTAAATTTTATGATATCTTGGCATTATACAGTGCAAACAAAGGATATCTGTCCTTCTAAGTTGTCTTTAACAATTTACCTCCTGGGTGGTTTCTGTATTAGGCCTATTTTTAGTCATGTGTTTGTGAACCGCTCTTGTGTACTTGCTCTTATTTAATTGTAGAATATATTAATTAATTTTTTCCTCTGCTTACATACATAAAGTTTAATAAAAATATGTTTGAAGAAAAAAAGCTATTCTGTCTGGTTTTATAAGCTATTTTTATTATTTGGTTAACATGTTTATGTATGTCATTGAGAAGAGGGGAAAATAGGAGATTAAAGATCAAAATAGGAGATTATAGTAGCCATACCATTAGCATATCCAACATGTATCTGCCTACCTGGCAAAAACTGTAACCAAGGAACCTTGGTCTTTAGAAGGTGCAAATAACTGCATAACTGAAAAATATACTAAATACTAAATAGACTTAACTCTATGCAGTTGATTTCAGAATAAAAAGTTATGAACCACATAATCATACAACTCCCTTGACTTATTCAAGGCATAAGATATACAATAAGTTATATCCAGATAGCATATTGTAATGAGTGGCAGGGCAATATAATACTGTACATACTTGTTTCCTTTACACATTTCTCCTATCTCTCATCTCTGCAGTGTTTTAAACCCGCGCGGGTGCGTCTTTTCGCGGTTCTGAGTGAGATGTTTTGACTTCCCGGGCTGCGTAGTTAAACGATTGAGACGCGTCATGCAAAAAAGCGGTAAAAACCCGACCCTGCATTCCGTATTGTTGTCAAGGGTGCCCTTCACATGAACACTTGTTTAAAAAACTGCTTGCGCTGTGTCAAAAATTCCATTTGGTCGCACTTTTGGAGCCCTTGGTGCCCCCTGATTGCCCACTCGCCTGATTGCCGTTATAGACATACTAGTGTTACTTTCTTAATGAGACAGCATTGTACTCAAACAACAATATATTTATTTACCGTTGCAAGACGTTCAGCTGCTCTGACTGCTGTGCAACTTCAGCTCGCTGCACTCAGGGTGCAGAGTTAAGAGGCTTGACTGACAATTTGAGCGGAACCAAAAAGATTTTGTTTTTTTAATACATTTTATTTGATAAATATACTTGTAAAACAGACAGACAGACGTAAATGGTTACCAATAGCATTAATTTATATATATATAAAAAAAACACCTCCAAAAAAGGGCACTTCGGAGTGTAAGGACAAAAAGGGCATGTGTTCTGCACAGGTTGAGCCCTATCTGTGCACGTGCCTGTTAAGGAACACAAGCATGTCAACATGATCGCGGGAAAGTCAGCTCCTTAGTCTGTTAACAATAAGGCCAGCTGTGGAGAAAACGTGCCCTGACAGCACAGACGTTGACGGGACAAACAAATAACAGTGTGCAAAGCAACAAAGTTTTGTGAAGCGCTTTGTGTTTTCATTCTACCACTAAATGGGATCCTCATCTAGTGAATACATGGCTCCGGCAAGAACTGTTACCACTCGTCTCGGGTGGACTCTCTGTAATCATCGCCCAAGAACTGGCTCGGCCTTTTCCGACAAGTGGGCATTGCTGCATCCTCTTAATTGTTGGTGTAGGTGGCTGCATCCGTGCCACTCAATAAAGGGAAATGCTTTGATAATGTTCAAAAAGCTTATTTCTTCTATCATGTTTCTTTGAAGGAACCAAAGATAGTTGAGAGATGCCGCAACAATGTTCTTGAATTTGGTCACTTTCTGTGATTATTTACGGCATATTTGAAGATGTCTGTAGACAAAAATTAAATGAATAAGAACTGCAGTCTTCTTCAGTATATAATTTATTTTGTAAGTGATCTTTTAAATTCTGAACCATAGGGCAAATAAAAAATTCTCTGGCCAAAAATATATTTTAAATATATGCAAAATACATTTTTTAGAAAGTAACACAAAATTAAAAATATTTCCATATTCAAAAAAATGTATTTGATTTTAATCTTCATGTATTAAAATACATTTCAAAGGCATACACAATACATTTCTAAATTAACATCCCATATTAAAGGCTTTGGACAAGTGGATACACCATGGAGATAGACACGTAGGTTTTGCCCCCCAGTGCTTCACTTGCCGTTTTGAGAGACGGGAGGACAGGTAACATTTCCTCAATTGTCTGCCAGTGTCTGTTCTCGCTGTTATGGTTTTCTGTGAAGGAATTTCCTAATTTGGTTCAAGAAACTGCAAGACTTCCTTAAAAATTCCCCCTCGACAAAACTTAAAGGAAGCTTATCTCTTGAGACCATTTTTGCTATTTGCTGAGTGGGTACATCTCCGCCTACTTACATTCATGAACGTGGTGATGGGCAGCTGAGTGTCTTCATTACTAGGTTCAACAATTATTATATTTCGGAGTTTGCACTTAAAGGGACAATAAGTAGGATTTACCCCCATCTAGTGGTGAAATTAAATTTTGCATTCAAAACGAATAGTGCTCTCTAGCGCCTCGCTTTTTCAAATGCGTGTTGCAGCTACGGTAGCCGTTATGTAATCACTGATCTCCTTGTCCGTTTCAGCTAGTTCACGTGTTCTGAATGAAAACGCATTGTGGAAACGCATTGGTAAGCTAGTGCTTTTTGTCCCTCTCTGCTATTATAGTTTATCAGTGTGATGGAATGACATGGAAGCCTCTGCCTGAACCATTTCCCAAGATGGCAGCCATGCCTGAACCTGTTCCAAGATGACAGCCACGCCTGAATCTGTTCCCAAAATGGCCACCACACCCAAGCCATCTGACACCACCATCGCATAGTAAAGCCTTGTTTATACTCAACGTGTCCACATGAGCAATTTTTATAATCATGTGAATGGCTCTGCATACAAAAATAAGGCAATGCTGTCTGAGTAGGCAAGCTTGTGACATATCTTTTTGATCAATCCATGCAAAGCAATGCATATACTGTTTATCTCACATTCACCGCCATTGACGAGTTATCTCGTCAATTATGAGTAAATATTTAACTAATAAATATGCCTTTCTGTACGAATTTCAAAGTGAAAGTGTAATACCGCTTTTATCCACTAGATGACGCAAAAACGAATTTATCAAAAACTGAAGTTAAAAAGATTAATGATTTATTTTAACTGCCTTTATGTTTGATAGTCATTCTGAGTCTGATCTCTAACATAAATTCCTTTACAAAAACGCAATTTTTTAAGCTTTTTGCTCAAAATGTTGTATTTTTGAAGAGAAATATCCATATTTCAGTGGTTAAATTAAGTGGAAAAAGTAAATATATAATGAAATGTTTTTTCCCCATTTTGTTTGCTTGTTTGTTTGTTTATTGTTTGTTTGAAAGCAGAGGGTGTGTTCTTTAATTTGATATAATTTGTATGTTTATATATTTATAGAAGATAATTTTTCCTGCAAGGAATTTTGTGAAACTTTTGTTAAAATCAGAAAAATGCAGGTGGGCAACTTTTCTCAAAAAGGCTGGCGGTGAATGAGTTAAAGTAAGTTATGGAAACTTTGCCCTTTAAAGGGGTCATGGTGTTGTTGATTTTACTGTTTTATACAGTTGTCTGAGGTCTACTTATGATGTTCGTGTGGTTTTTATATTCAAAAACATAAAAAGCAATAAGTAATAGGCACTATTATGTAACATGGTTCTGATGCTGTCTGGAGAAATGGTTCATTTGAAGGGGAGGGCCTCATTAAAGACTTGGACACTGCTATGATTGGATAGCTTCATTCCCCGTCATTAGATGTGGGGAATGCTTTTGAAAACCTTAAAGGCTCTCTAAGCGAATCTGCGAGACGTTAGTTATTGTTGACGTTTGAAACTGTTTTCAAACAGACGGAGCGTAGCTAACTCCTCCCCCTCCCTTCCGTGCTTTCATGAACGCGCCCCACCCCCAAATCCTTTTTGTCGTTTATTGGCTGGAATACTTTGTTTTGTTTTGTGATGCTAGGTTTGGCTGGGTTTGGCCACTATGTTGATATTGCCGTTTGTGAAGCCTGGGCTGTCTACAGAGATGGCGTTTTTTTAAAGTTTGATCAGCGGACAGGCAGCAAGCAGATAGTGAGGAGATTTTTCCGGTATGTAACAAAAAATGTTTTATGGTCTAAAACGCTTCAATTCGCTTAGAGCGCCTTTAATGTACAAAAATAGTAGCTGAACACATATGTTTGAGCCACAACATCTAGTGCTAAAGATGATACACATAAATGACAAGACGTATAGTAAAGTAGAAACAAAATTTTAAACTCGATGGGACTAAATTACCGTATACAACTCAGTAAGTGATCATCAGAATCTAAACAGCACCTGATAAATCATTATCAGTAAATTTGTATATTTCTATTGTGCTTGTAAGGTTGCTCTTACATACACATAACGTTACATACCACAGTTAGATGATAAAAAAGCTTTGTTGTGTTTCTGACCTTTTAAACACAACTTGCCTACATACCGTATAAAACACAGTAAGCGGGCATCAGAATCTATATCGCGGCTGGTAAGTCATTCCTTGTCACTAACTTTGTATATTACTATTGTTATATTGCAGTTTTACTGTTAAGTGTTGCACCTATAATGTTTTTAGTAAATTAAAACATTCAAACATACGTGTTTAGACACAGATCTTACAATCCAGACATATCAAGCGATCTCTAACAAAGCAATAGCGAAACGTAGTAACTTACAAAAATGTTTTACTCACATAAGACTGATGTGCCATTCCTGTCAGATCCAATTTTAATAGTGCTTTAAATCACAGTCTCTCTCCAAATCCAGCATGGACTTGTGGCTTCTTTACAAATTAATCCGCGGAACGCCAAGTAAACAAACACTCCCCACGCGAGCTGGAACTTTTTAAAAAACTTCAACCACACATTCCTAATGTTAGGTTACGAGCCCCGAGGGAAGGTTATCCAGCGGCTGTTTTCTTGGGTCCTCATAACAGATCACTGCGTCAAAATAAAAGTTTCTCAGGAAAAATTTATTTAAAAGTAATTTTGTTTACATTTGGCAATCTTTAAAGACATGTTTACTGGATGTTGAGACACTTCATACGTTTGCTTTGCCCTGGCTCCCACGTGTGTCACGCGAAGCTGTGGGCATGGGGCTACAAAAGCAGTCCTTGCAATTTGAATTTTAACTCTTTCCCCGCCATTGATGAGATATCTCGTCAATCAAGAGAAAACGCTTCCCCGCCAATGATGAGTATTTCTGTCTTATCCACTAGTTCTGCAACTTTTTACAACGCAAGTATTGCCCTATGGCAAGCTGCTGCATGTCCGTCTGTTTTAAAGATCGCTCTAAATGGGATCTCTATGAAAAGTCCGTCACAAAAATGGAATTATCTCTGCTTTTTGCTCAAAATGTGGTGTTTTTGCAGAAACCTACGCATATTCAAAAGCTGATTACAAAAGAACTACTAAAGGTAGGATGAAAAGTATTTTTTTGTTTGAAAGCAGAGGGTCTGTTCTTTTGATATATTGTATGTTTATATATTTGAAGAAGAACATTTTCTGGAAGGCATTAAACTTTTGTGAAAATCATGAAAAACGCTGGCGGTGGCTGGCAACTTTTTTTAAAAACGCTGGCGGTGAAAGAGTTAAGGTTGGGATAAAAATCTCATTGACGACACACATTCCTGACTTCTTCTATCCTCTTCTTTGTGTTGCTTTTGGACTCGTTTGCTTGAGTTGCCCACTGTTGTTTCAAAGAACAGTGCAACAGTCAGCAGAGGCTTGTCGTGTGGAGCAAAGCGTGATTATAAGCAAAGCTTAAAGCGCCTATACATGTATCTTTAGCACATAGTGATTGAATATTTACTCGCAGGGAGGTGCATGGATTTGAAGACAAACAAACATGTGCATGAAATAATAAAATGGATGGATTTAGATGCATAAAACCAGAAAACTGTAGTTCACATGCATGTACTGGACAGTGGAGGTCGTACCAGATGGTTCAATATTATATTAAGAATTGTGGCATCCCTAGTTATCATTATCGGCAAAAACACAGATATTATCTAACAGATATTTTTGCCCGCACACCCCTATGCCCTAAATATTTTTTCATGTATTTCCTGTTATGTAAATAACAACCATATTATCTATATCTATATTCCTCCTTTAATTCAGGACACACAGTTCAGTTTTTTATTCTAATCTCATGAGTCACAATGTTTGTGTATCAGTTAGTTACGTATACAGCTGGGGAGGGGATTAGACCTGACCTGATCTGTATATATGAACAAATCCAAGCTATATCACATTCATTTGGGAAGTTAGATTGTTACATAAGCATGTACTGTATTTATGTTTATCTTTCTTTAAATATTTGCCTGTATTTTAATTTCTAATATGATTCTGTTTAAACTTTGGGTTATATTTGTCTGTCTGTTTACAATTACAAAGTAAGTCCTCTCAGACGCGATGTCTTTTAATAATACTGGGAATATTCTCCTGTGTTATCCTTTACATCCAGACTCTTGTCCTAGAACTCATCGTCTCACTGTTGTTAAAGTGGCAATGTACGCTTTCATTTCACTCATGATCCTCATGACAGTTTTTGGGAATCTGCTGATCATCATCTCCATTTCTCACTTCAAACAGCTTCAGTCTCCAACTCATCTGCTCGTTCAGTCATTGGCTGTGTGTGACTGTCTGCTGGGTTCACTGGTGATGCCCTACAGTATGATGCGATCTGTCGAGGGCTGCTGGTTTTTGGGAGATGTTGTTTGTAAAGTTCATTCTAGCTTGGACATGACCTTCTGTTTTTCTTCTTTAATACATCTTAGTTTAATATCTATTGATAGATACTGGGCCATCTGTGACCCTCTGAAGTACAAAATGAGGATCACAAACAAAACTGTGACTGTATTTATCACCTTTACATGGATTTTTTCATTTGTGTACAGCTTTTCTGTTGTGTTTTCCGGGGTGTATGCTGTTGGTCTTGAAGCTTATACATTACAGGTGTCTTGTTTTGGTGGCTGTGCTGTGTTTTTTAACAAAGAATGGGGACTAATTTCTATCATCTTGTTATTTATTATACCAGGAACTATAATGAGCTCTCTGTATATCATCATATTCAATGTTGTGAAAAAACATGCAAAGGTTTTGTCAGAGAAAGTGTCTGTGACCACTACAGGTGTTAACAGTCAAAGCTCTGCACACAGAGAAAGAAAAGCAGCTAAAACTCTGGCTCTTGTTATGGGTGTTTTCTTTCTCTGCTGGCTGCCTTATTTTATTGCCACTGCTGTCGATCCTTTCATCAATTTTATGACGCCACCTGCTGTTTATGAGGCTTTATTTTGGTTTGCATATTTTAACTCAGCTTGTAATCCTTTGATTTATGGATTTTTCTATCCTCGCTTTCAGAAGGCCTTTAAGACTCTCATATTCACTTATATCTGTGGATTCACTTATTCACATACTCTGACATTTGAATGAATACCGTTTCTGATAAATAATAACCACATTGTAAAAAAATGCAGCATGAAGTTAAAACAACTTGTTTTTGTCATTTCAAATTTCTATTTTAAGTTGTGACCTGTGAATAGATAATAAAAATTATAAAAACAAGTTGAAATTGTTTAACTTAATATTTTAAGCTAACGTTAAATTTTGATTTGACTTAAATGCTGCATTTGTATATAGTGCACTGGCTGAATAAATGTGGTGAAGCTGATTTACTCCTCTATCATTCTCTTTCTGTAGTTTCACATGCTATAGTTTTTGTATGATTAAATATTTTGCTTATTTGATGTTATTGCAAACACACTAATTATTTAAGTCTACATAAAACTTCAAGCCTGTAATTATCTCAATGGGAACATCATACATATTGGATAATAAACATCAGAGGTCAATAACACATTGAACAAAAAGTGCCAGACAGTTTTAGATCTGAGTTGTATATGGCAAATGATTTTAATTTGTCTTTTAACGTCCTGACATTAATAGTCTGATGTTTTATGATTTGAGACATTTAAACCCAAGATGATGTTTAATACAAAAGTAATCAGAGGAAATCACTGGTTAATCATACATGTATAAAGTCATATACATGTTCATATATATATAAAGGTCAAATATATGTTTCTGGGTTATAATTGTAGTGAAGGTAACTTACTTGAAGAAAGTTTTTCAAGATATTTTCTTCAAGTATCTGTAATAGTAACTGTTAAAGGGTAAAACATACATTGTTCCAGCTGCGCACACATCACCAATAATAATACGAGTTTTTTCTTAGCTTGCTTAAAGTTCAGAAAACTTTACAACAATTAACAGCGTTACACTGAAAAAAAAATTATTCATTCAATTTACTCATTTTTTTAAGGTAAGTGGTTGCAATCACTTTATTTAAGCTACATTTAAACAAAAGTTTTATATTTTATTTTACTTTTTACTAATTTTATTTTGTTTAAATGTAGCTTAAATAAATTGATTGCAACCACTTACCTCAAAAAATATTAAATTAAATGAATAATTTTTTTCAGTGTATGTGCAGGAACTCCTTTCTTTATTTGGCAGAATAGTTTCTTGTTTTAGAGACTTCTGCATGCCAGAGACTCAGCTGCACGAGCACACACACAGAGAGAGAGAGAGAGAGAGATAGAGAGAGAGAGAGAGAGAGAGAGACCTGCACCTCACTGGTGCTTATTATGAAATTTCAGAATTTACTTTTTCATTCGTGGTGGTTTATTTCCCGTTTCTCTGTAACACTCAGTCTTACATGAAGGAATGCCAAGTTGACCACGCCCACTTATTTACATTACGTGGAATAGAAAAATCTGTTACGTCTGACATTTTATTTCACGGTAAGTTACCATGGACCAATCAGCAGCCATGTAACATGCCATTAGAGTGATTGACAGAAAATCCGACAAGTTACAAAACAATATGACCTTTTCAGTTCATCATGAACGTGAACATGGGAGGCCCCTGAACTTGGGAGGCCCCTGGGCTTTAGGCCAGTTAAGCCCGTGCATTAAAGCAGCCTTGGAAGTGCTATACTCTCTAGAAATCTGACCAACAGTCTTACTTGTGATAATGTCTGACTATCCAGGGCCCAGGTCAGGAAACAGACAGATCGGCTTAACAATCCGTCTGTTGCTGCCTTGACATGTCAAAAACACACATATCTCAGCACATAGAGTTTGTATTACCAGAGTATCAGCACATTTTGACTGTGTTTGTTCCTCGAACAAAGAAATACAGAGTGCCGTTTAACTCGCTTAAAGGGGAGTGGGGGTGGTGTAGCTACAATTTACAATAAAATATTTAAAGTAAACCATAAGTCTGAAATTAAATTAAATTAAATTAAATTAAATTAAATTAAATTAAATTAAATTAAATTAAATTAAATTAAATTAAATTAAATTAAATTAAATTAAATTAAATTAAATTAATGCTGTTAAATGTGAAAATTTGCTACTATCCACAGACCTCCAGGCCACCACACAGTTTTTTTTAAAGAAATTGCAGTTCCCTTTCATTGCTGACGCTACGGGGAACGCCTACAGCGTGACGGCGTCTGAGTATGTATATCAAATTCGACCAATGGTTGGTCATGACATCATAGACGGAAGCCAGACAGCATAAATACGGCAGAAAGGAATGCCCACTTTATCTTTTAAAGCCTCAGCGGCTATCTATGTGTGTGTGTGTATCAAGAGTGTTTGAATAGCTTAACCCCCTGGGGTCCAAAAACGCGGGGCCGCGTTTTGACGTGTTTTTTCCTTATCATGGCAGAATCAACTTAAAATACTCCATCAGTAATAATCATACACTTACGTGTTTGACATCATTTGAAACGGTAAAGGGTCTTCTTTAATATGTGTTCATTCACAATAACAACAGATCTTTGTGTTTTTGTCAAATAAAGAAAATAAACAGGGTGTGCATCCAGACATTTCTGTCTTCGCCAGCTGTCTCTCAAAACACGTTACAAAAATCAATTGAAACTCCGTGAATACTCGTCACACAAGCATGATACAAATATCCAAAGAAAGCCTGAAATGTCTACTTTTAAACAAACTAAATATAATCGAAAACAAATATTGCCTGTTTATGTAATCTGCATTGAAGTAAAGAGAGTACCGTTTTTCCTGGCTGACTTCATTATCTTTAATTCGGCCACGCCCACAGCGGTTGACATGGTAATGAAGACACGAGCCGTTCAAACCACAAGCAAAGTGTAAAGTTTGATCAGATTTAAAGACTTTACGGCATGTTTGGGAGATAAACTTTACACACACGTGAGGAATATCTTAATTTATGTCTGGACATTGAGGAAGAGAAGCATTTATCTTTAACGTTACCTAAGAAGAACAATGGAAAACGCACTGAAGCTGGATTAGAAGTAAGTAACGTCAACAGTTAATTTATACCATTTATATTTGCTATCATGTAACTTAATAGGCTATGCTCATGGCTTGTGCAGTTCAGCCTTCATACAGTATACCTTAGCAGACTGCACGCTTCGGATTGAAAAATTGTCGCATTGTGTACAAACAGACGCGATCTCACGTAATTAGGGTTGGGTACCTATATGGGCGGTACCTACCGGACTGAATCAGAACACAGATTTCGGTGCCTCATTTCGGTGCCTCTTAATGCATGAACGGTTGACTGAAGTATTTTGCTCTCTGTAGCGCAAAAGCATAATCACACAAGCACAGCACACTCGCTAGTTAAATTATACTGCACTCATATGGTGTAAATAATTTTTCTCACTTACAAAATTCACGTGAATGGGAAAGTCGGAAAGATTTGATAATACAGAGGATTCAAGTTTGATTTCTTCGCTTAGGTGAGTTTGTTCATATTTTACATTATTGTAGTTTTATATTGGTTTCCATTTTTTTATCAATCATTTGTTTTGAAAAATCTAAGGATCTTAGATGTATTTATGTTATAGGGCGGATAAAATGTTTTCCGTCTATTTGTTTTTGTTAAATGTTTGGTTTAATATAAGAGAGTCATTTTACATTTTGATTGTTGTTCTGTTTTAATAAAAAAAAGAACAAATAAGCATTTGTAGTAATGAAAATTATGTCAATTAAATCTTTCATTTATTTGTGTTTTAACGCAGATACCATCCGTCGAATTCGTTTTATTAATAAACAAGCAATATAAGCAAGTTTGTCATTGGAGCTACTATTTTATTGGAGTTGAGTTTTTCGTTATGAGTAATAATGAACAAACATTTTAAAAATTAATTTTATTAATAAATGGAAAATTAAATAATCTAATGTTAAAGATTAAATAGCCAACTTTTAAACTTCTTTGCCAAATATATTTTCATTTAAAATATGCGCTGTGTTTAATAAGTTTAAAATGTGAAAAAATCCTCATCTGCACATCCCTAATAAAACAAATCGAACAAATTTTGTATGAATATATGTCCAGGTTATTTTTATATTCTGACTTAAAAGAACAATTTGGAAAATGAGATCCTCAGAGGAGCGTGTGAATGCCGCAATTGATCTGACGGCAGCTTATTTTATATTTTATATGGTTTATAAAAAAAGGGAATATCCCGCACATTATTAACTTGCAAAAAGCATAATTTTGCAACTTAATAGTGTGCGGGATATTCCCTTTTTTTATAAATGTTTGGTGGACTTCATTGTCTCTTCATCCAACGCACCTTACCGGAACTAACAGGTGTGCGACATTGTTCTTCTATTAAATATTTTATATGGTAACATTCCTTCAGATAATTTGCTAAAACGTATTACCCTTACTAATGTTTTTATTAGTACTTCGGCTGATATTGGCCTGAGATGGGCCGCGGCAGTCACGAGTGTCAAGTTCATCGGAGACAAGCAGAAACCGTCAAAACGTGAATGGTTTTACAAGCGATAAGAAAATATTTTGGGTGAATTCCAAATGCCGTTTTGCGCCATTGAAGGGCACTTCACGAATAGGATTTCGCATGAGCAGTCGATCCAAATAAATCTATGAGACACAATTGCGCAACTTTCTCTAGAGTTCTCTAGCAGCCGAGCAGGCCTGGAGTGGTGGAGTGTTGAGTAGATTTTATTTAATTCACAAATCAAAAATTTCATAAAAAAGAAATCAAGAATGCAGGTCTTAAAAGATGATGGTGCTTTAGGCAAATCGTTAATAAACAAAAGACAAACAATTTTCATTGTGTTTTATGCTGTACTTTCATCTACCATCTTTCTGTGACTCTTTTTTTAAAAGTACCACTTTAGGCACCGTTTAGGCACCGGAACCGTTTTAAAAGTATCGATTTGGCACCGGTATCGAAAAAAACCCAAACAATACCATCCCTACACGTAATGGCGGATTTCACTGTTGCATGCTGTAACAGTGTTAAACACAGTTATTCACTTATATCCTTCATGGCAACTTTCAGTAAGCCTGCACTGCTGTATCTTTTAAGTGTGTGCTGTAATATGATTCCATGTGTACATGCTTATTTACAACAAATCCGCGTGACCTCCCATAATGGCGGATATCTGTTACATACTGTACAGTGTTAGACACACAGTTATTCACTTTCGTATCCTTCATGGCAACTTTGACTAATGCTGCACTGCGGGATTTGCTGTAAAATTATTCCATATTGTTTACATGCAAGGTAATTCCATACATTGCGCTTTACACGCGACACCGTTTTTATGACCGCCGTGTTACACGGAGACGCGAGCTCGCGCACATGGATGCGTCATATGCGATGTGTTTTTAAAGTTCATACGCGCTTACAGAAACACGTTTAAAACAGAAGCTAGACGATAAGGGGATGGGCATCTGAAAACAGTCATCTGAAAACAGCTTTTTATATACCTAATTGCTGCAGATGTTTATCTGAGATTACGTTTATGTCACCGGGTGACTATGACAGGGCGGAACCAAAAGTGGCGAAGAAAGGTTCCGCCTGAAGATGGTTTCCGCCCGGGCCCGATTTTTAACTGCACCATTTTACTTCCTGGTCTCCCTAGCGACACAGATTATGGACAAACGAGCAACAGGTGTGAGAAATCAAGCTGAGAACTCATGATTGGAGGATGGAACAGAGACAACGCACATAAAAAGGCCCAAAGAAGCCCAAACAAAAGAGTCGTTTCGGGCACGAGTTGCTTGACTGCCTAGGGGAGACTCGATCACACGCTCCGTCCTTAGAGGAGCCGGAGGACGCCGTTGATCCACGGAAGCGCTTATGGCACATGGAAAGAGTGCGGCAGCCAAGAAAGGCGAAAAGGACGGAGCGGTGGATTTTAAAGGAGCACTCCACCGGAACGTGCTTGTTGTGTACTTTGTGTGCGCTGTGTTGCTGCTCTGCAGACGGATTGTGCTGGCCTGATCGTTCCCTTGGGGAAGTAAGAAAAGGAAAGTCAGCTGGACGAAGGAATACTGGGTGATTTCACTCGTGAGTGAGCGGATACAGAGCCATTGAGTTTGCAGATATAGGAAACTATTGACAACGAAGAGTGAGTAACAACCGTAGTATTTTTCTGTGCAATACTTAGAAGAGGAGTTGCTTGGTGTGTGTCTTTCTTGTGTTTGAGGTCCCTGGCCCCACCGGAGAGGGAAGTGTGGGCGAGCCGCGGGTTGACCGGAAACACGGACGAGACATTTGGTAAGAAGCGCCGTCTACTCATAGATCAGTGGCCCTGCGGGAAAAGAAAGCGTGGGTGAGCCAGAGGAGTGACAAGCAACACACCGGGGCTGTGAATAACATAAACCCTACTCTCAACGGTGGCCAAACCACCGCCCAACTATCCTCTCGAGGGAGTCGAAGCCAGGTGGCTAAGTCCATTTGAAAATCACGTGAAGTGTGTACAAGAGTGCTGTTGATGAGTTTCACTTATTAATGGTGTTTACGCTATGCTTGCTGTGTGTATGCTGTGCTTGTAGCGACCAAACTGCCCGGCCTCAGACGAGTCGTGAGATGATAACATCTGTTGTGGCTTGAGTCCTATGGAGAGAGAGAGAAACTAAGCCCTTGGGCCCCGGGTGTGTCAGCGAGAGCTTCACTCCTCTATAGAGCGGACAGTGGTGAAACCCAGTGGTGGATAGGAGTGAGTATTGTGTAAAGTGCACTGTGCGGATTGAGGGTCATAGCTGTGTGTATGGACATATCCAACAGAAGCTCGTGGTGTGCGGAGCCTCGACGGAAGTTCGCCCCAACTCGTGACCCCGGCCGTGGAAACAGGAGGGGGAGTTCGGGAAGCGTTCGGCTCCGTGCCACTGGACCCATCAGTCCCTACGACGCCCGAAAAGCTTGAGTGGACGGGTGAAGGAATACGGTGCACCGACGCTGCAGCGAAAGCCCACTGTCTGTGAGTGAGTGTAAAGCCCCGTTTAGTGAGTAACCTCCAAGTGTCTTGTGTCTCTCATATGGTTATACAGGAAATGTTCGGATAAAGACC
This sequence comes from Misgurnus anguillicaudatus, assembly GCF_027580225.2. Taxonomy (NCBI): domain Eukaryota; kingdom Metazoa; phylum Chordata; class Actinopteri; order Cypriniformes; family Cobitidae; genus Misgurnus; species Misgurnus anguillicaudatus. The sequence continues at coordinate 35,118,521 of NC_073354.2, read as the reverse complement.
GAACTGTGTGAATGGTGTACCCCACCTCCCTATGTGCCAGTGCATGCCCCGAAGTGAGTGAAGTGCCCGTGCTGTCCCAGCGAATGCTCTGTGTGAACGAAGATCCCCAGTGCTGTGAATAACTTACCCTGTGTAGTGATATTGACCTGTGCTTATAGCAACCACTTACCTGTGTCCCAGCGAATGCTCTGTGTGAACGAAGATCCGCCGTGCGGTGAGTAACCTACCCTGTGTAGTGATATTGACTTGTGCTTATAGAAATCACTTACCAGTGTCTCAGCGAATGCTCTATGTGAACAAAGATCCCCAGTGCTGTGAGTAACTTACCCTGTGTAGTGATATTTGACCTGTGCTTATAGCAATCACTTACCTGTGTCCCAGCGAATGCTCTGTGTGAACGAAGATTTCCAGGTTGTGAGTAACTTACCCTGTGTATTGATATTGACCTGTGCTTATAGCAATCACTTACCTGTGTCCCAGCGAATGCTCTGCGTGAACGAAGATCCCCAGTGCTGTGAGTAACTTACCCTGTGTAGGATATTAACCTGTGCTTATAGCAACCACTTACCTGTGTCTCAGCGAATGCTCTGTGTGAACGAAGATCCTCAGTGCTGTGAGTAACTTACCCTGTGTAGTGATATTGACTTGTGCTTATAGCAACCACTTACCTGTGTCCTAGCGAATGCTCTGTGTGAACAAAGATCCCCAGTGCTGTGAGTAGCTTACCCTGTGTAGTGATATTGACCTGTGCTTATAGCAATCACTTACCTGTGTCCCAGCGAATGCTCTGTGTGAACGAAGATCCCCAGTGCTGTGAGTAACTTACCCTGTGTAGGATATTGACCTGTGCTTATAGTAACCACTTACCTGTGTCCCAGCGAATGCTCTGTGTGAACGAAGATCCCCAGTGCTGTGAGTAGCTTACCCTGTGTAGTGATATTGACCTGTGCTTATAGCAATCACTTACCTGTGTCCCAGCGAATGCTCTGCGTGAACGAAGATCCCCAGTGCTGTGAGTAACTTACCTCTGTGTGGTGCTATCGACCTGTGCCTACAGCAACCCCTACCTGTGTCCCAGCGAATGCTCTGTGTGAACGAAGATCCCCAGTGCTGTGAGTATCTTGCCTCTGTGTGGTGACCTCTATCTGTGTTTGCAGCAACCACTTGCCTGTGTCCCAGCGAATGCTCGGTTGTGAACGAAGATCCCCAGTGCGAGAACGCCCTGTGTGAACCAAGACCCCCAGTGCTGAAGAAGCGGAGCGCGCCACGGATTTTAGGACCAGAGCCATAAAGGAGCCCCCGTCCCCAGTCCTTGTCCCAAGTGGCCCTGGAGGCGAGAAGAAGCCACATTAGTTTTAAATTGCCCTTTCCCCTTTTTCCCTTTTAAATATTTAAATAAAGTTTATTTTAAACGTAGTTTACTCGTCTGTCTGGTCATTGGGGTGGTCTTGGGAACCTCCTCGAGGTGGAAGAGTTGAGAGGGGCGTGACCTTTAGTATATTCGGGTCCGCCCCTAGCCGTGACATTTATGTACAAGATAGTTATGAATGTAGTATCATATTTACCCATCAGTTATATATGTAAGGGTATTTCTGTGGACAATTTATGCTAACAGCTGTTTATAACTCTCTTAGAGGTCTGCATCTCTCTCATTAGTACAAAACTATGAAGTGGAAAAACACTTTTTGGACATAAAGTTATATGGTAACATGAGCCACATTAAGTTTACAGCTCTGTTGTGTATCAGTTTCTTAGTTTATACAAAGTTTTTGAATAGGGTATGTTTCCAAATAAACTGAAAATGTCCTACTGACCATCATTTCTATTTTGATTATATTGTTAACTTAATAAACCTCAAACAAACATGTATAAATTTGTCCTCACATTCTTTACTGTAGTTCACTCTCAGATTCCTGCCTAAAGGCTCATTATGCAGCTCATTATGCGAGCCTTTGTTTGCTAGCTGTCAATCAATCCTTCTCGCATATGGCCACTCTAAACAAAAAGGGTCTTACCATTTCTAAATCAATACATTGTTTTATGTGACTAAGTAGGCAGGGTGATTTTCACATCATTTTAAAGAAAAAACTCTAAACTACTAGATTATGTTTAGGAAAGTCTTGTTAAAACATGTTTAGTATGGGTTTGTGGACTTATATCAGTGACTTAAAAATTTTGCTTTTTTAAAAACCACGCATAAACATTTTTCTCTCAAAAATACAAACATGTACATACATGTAGCTCATATAATATTTTAGCCCAGTTTGTGCTGAACGCAGTGGTATTAGACACTTGCCATTATTATGTTTTAAAGCAACTGAAAAAAGACCAAATGTAAGAGCATGTCAGAACCTTTGACAGTGTCCCAAAATGGTCGGACCCCAGAGGGTTAAACTGTGTGACTGAATAGTTTAACTGTGTGGCTCATAATGAAGGAAAATAAGAAATTAGAAAGTTTAGGAGCTGAGCATGCTCACGCCGCTCTTGAGGGAGTGGTGTGATGTGTGTTCATTATGATAACTAACCTTTCAAAATGCTCCGTTGTTCCTCCTCTGGGTGTGGAAGCCTGTGTTGCAGCTACTTCCCCTCATTGAGAGGGACGTGATCTTGTGTAATCTTCCCCCGAGGGGGTTGATATATTCGAGTACAGGGTAGTGAGGACGCACACCTATCCTCCCTCTGCCATGTAATGATTTAATTTAGCAGTATACGAGGCATGTGTCGAAGTTTAATCCGAATGGCCGGAAGGGCGTCCGCACGATAAGCTGCCAGAGCCCTTCCAACATGCTAAATCTCAGCCACACACCACTCAGGCTATGTGTCATTGTTTTGATGAGTCAAGACAATGATCGCGTTTATCGCGGCTTAAGTCCTGCATCCACTGAGGTGGTGTAGTGTACTTTGACCGTGAAAGCTCTGCCTCGGGAGGGTTTGGAAGCACGCATTGTGGTCACTTCCAACCCGAATGTTTTACTTCTGAGGAGATATATGTTGTAAACACAGCCCTGCTCTTCACTGACCGGTTCAAAGATCCGCGTCCGCTAAGGCCGTGTGCACTTATCCTTGCTATCGGGAGGTTTCTCCCGCCCCGATCGGTAGCCTATGCTTTACTGTTTGACTGTGTCAGACGATGTTCACGTGCCTCGCGGTTCGAGGCCCGCCTCGACCGGTCTATTAAATGAGAAGTTGATCGAGGTTGTTTCTCGTAACTGCTAGTTTTAATATGTATGAACTAGCACATAAAAAAAAAACTATATCATCCAGCAAATTAGATGAGAGATTTCTTACAAATGAGTGCAATCTCAACACCAGAGGCTTCCTTTCTTTCCTGATCTCCATTATTATGCAAGTCATGGAAAAGACCATTCTCTGACCATGTTTACACAAGCACTTCAGCTAGTATTTAAACATAATAGGCTATATTTAGAGAATGTTTTTATGTTGTCATGAGTGGCTTCATCCCTAAAGCCTCCAACATTCTCAATATTTGTGTAGAAGGCCCTATCAGGGTATGCCCTCCTGGTAAGTGTGGGTTTTATCCGCCATTTACGGGTCCCACACCTCTCAGTGCCCTCCTGTATTAACTGTGAACACTTTGCCTCTCGTAGTACAGAGCACAGTAAATCAGGTTCCCTTGGTAAAAATTATAATAGCATGGAAAACCATTCCAAACATATCTCTATGGGTGTTATGCACAGAAAATTAGGCTACATCCCTAATTTTAGAGCAGGAATTGGAATTTCTTTTATTCAAAGGCTACACATTACCGTCAAAAAAATATGGTTCATGATGTTGACAGTCACTCACATTAATCTCAAATCAGATCCGAGGACTGGTTTTTGTTAATGGATTTTTCCTACTCACAGAATCTCAGGTTTGACTTTGACAAGGCAAGGCAAGTTTATTATAGCACATTTCATACACAGAGGTCATTCAAGGTGCTTTACATAGAAATGAGAAAACAAAAAAATCAAAGATACATGAATTTAAAATATCAACTAAAAGAAAATAAATGTGATTTTAATAAAAACTCTTTAAATGTGTGAAAAAGAATAAAACAGGAATAAAAGTATAAAACAGTTAAAAATAAGAATAAAATCAAGAGAAATAAAACAAATTAAAACAGTGTATATAAAATATAGTGCAATCAGTTCGGACGCAGCATAGTGCTCATTCAGTAAATGCATAGCTAAACAGATGTGTTTTGAGTCTGGATTTGAATGTGACTACTGTTGGAGCACATCTGATCTCTTCTGGAAGCTGGTTTCAGCTGCGACTGGCATAATAGCTAAAAGCTGACTCTCCTTGCTTTGAGTGAACCCTTGGTATTTCTAGCTGATGGGATCCTAATGATCTGAGTGATCTGTTGGGTTTATATTCAATGAGCATATCAGCAATGTATTGAGGTCCTAGTCCATTGAGTGATTTATATACCATTAATAATATTTTAAAATCAATCCTAAATGTTACTGGTAGCCAGTGTAGAGACCTGAGGACTGGTGTGATATGTTCATATTTTCTGGTTCTGCTCAGAATTCTGGCAGCAGCGTTCTGAATGAGCTGGAGCTGTCTTATGGTCTTTTTGGGAAGGCCAGTGAGGAGGCCATTACAATAATCCACCCGACTGGTAATGAAAGCATGCACAAGTTTCTCTAAGTCTTGTCTGGAAACAAAGCATCTAATTCTTGCGATATTTTTGAGATGATAATATGCTGATTTAGTTATTGCTTTGACTTGACTACTGAAACTAAGGTCACACTCCAGAATCACACCAAGATTCCTGACTTGATTTTTAGTTGTTTGACCTCTAGCGTCAAGGTATGCATTCACCTTGAGAACTTCATATTTGTTTCCAAACGCAATGATTTCAGTTTTCTCTTTGTTTAACTGAAGAAAGATTTGGCACACCCAACTGTAAACTTCTTCAATGCATTTGCACAGGGAGTCAATGGGGCTGTAGTCGTTAGGGGATAGAGCTAAGTAGATCTGAGTGTCGTCTGCATAACTGTGGTAGGCAATTTGGTTCTCTCTCATCATTTGGCTCAGTGGGAGCATATACAGGTTGAACAGGAGTGGCACAAGAAATTGAGCTTTGAGGGACTCCACATGTCATGGATGTCCACTCAGATTTATGGCCACCTATACTTACATAATAACCTCTCCGTCTAAGTATGACCTGAACCCTTTTAGGACCATACCAGAAAGCCTGACCAAGTTTTCCAGCCTGTCAAGAAGTATGTTGTGATCAACAGTGTCAAAAGCAGCACTGAGGTCGAGTAGCACCAGCACTGATAGTTTGTCTGTGTCTGTATTGAGGTGAATATAATTTATTATCTTTATGAGCGCTGTCTCTGTACTGTGGTGTGGTTGGAAACCAGATTGAAAAATGTCAAAGTAACCATTAGAAATTAAGAATTTGTTCAGCTTATTGAAAACAACTTTTTCAATGATCTTGCCTATGAAAGGAAGATTTGAGATTGGTCTGTAGTTGCTCAACACAGTGTTATCCAAGTTGCTCTTTTTCAGGAGGGGCTTAACAACTGCAGTTTTAAGGGACTTTAGAAAAGTCTCAGAGATAAGGGATGAATTTACCACTCTTAGGAGATCTGCTTCTAAACAGTTAAAGACACTTTTGAAAAAGATGTGGGGAGTGTGTCAAGGGCGCAGGTTGATGTTTTAAGATGCTGTACTGTTTCTTCCAAAATTTTACCATCAACTGCTTCGAAATCAGACATCGTAACTACTTTCTGATGTTGTGGTCTGACTTGTCTGTCCCCGGCGCAGCTCAAGGATGTGCTGATCACCTTTCTGATATTATTGATTTTCTCAGAGAAGTTAGCAAACTCACTACATTTGCTGTCTGAGAGCATTTCACTTGGAATGTGACTTGGGGGGTTGTTAGTCTCTCTATAGTAGCAAAAAGAGTGCGTCTGTTATTGATGTTGTTGTTTATAATATTTGAAAAGAAAGTCTGTCTAGCTTTGCCTAGTTCTACACTGAAAGCATGAAGGCTGTCTTTATAGATATTATAGTGAATTACAAGTTTTGTCTTCCGCCACATGCGCTCAGCTTTTCTGCATTGTCTCTTCATATTCTGCACATCTGTTGAGTTTCTCCAAGGTGATTTTTGCCTGCCATTCTTCTTCCTGACTTTCACAGGAGCAATATCATCGATTGCACTCTTAACTTTCCAATTAAAGGAATCAAGGAGAAAATCAACAGAGTCTGCAGATATGCTTTGTGATAAAGATATAGCCTTCATAAACAGCACACTGCTGTTCTCATTTAAGCATCTCTTTTTGACAGACACAGATCTAGTTTCAATAGTAGGAGAGATCAATATATCAAAGAAAACAGTGCTACATTCTTAATAACAATTGATGAAATGTTTACACCCTTACTGATAATTAAATCTAGAGTGTGTCCACGATTGTGTGTGGGTCCATGCATGTTGAGTCAGATCAAAAGTATTTAAAACAGCTGTGACATCTTTTGCCATAATGCTTTCTGGCTTATCTATGTGAATGTTAAAATCTCCAGCAATAGCAAAAGACAAACTCTGAGGAAATTGTTGATAACAGTTCTGTAAAGTCCTCAACAAATGCTGGAGAGTATTTTGGGGGCCTGTAAATAATGATAAGTAGAATGCTTAGAGTACCTTTCAACAAAATGCCTAGATATTCAAAAAACGGGTAATTCCCAAATGACACTTGCTTACATTGATAGACATCTTTAAAAAGAGCAGCTACACCTCCACCGCTCCTAGCAGTTCTGCAGACACTCATAAAAGTAAATTTAGGAGGGGCTGTTTCATTAAGGACTGTTGCACTGTCTTCTAGCCATGTTTCATTTAGAAACATTAAATCCAGGTTGTTTGTAGTTATTAAGTCGTTGACTAGAAGTGATTTATTTTTAAGTGAACAGATGTTTAAAGTGGTGAGTAAACAAACACACACACACACACACACACACAAACATGACACGGAGGAAACAGTGGATTTCCTACCGTGACACCATCATAGCACAGAGATAGCACTGCTTAGAGTCACAAATGACCTCCTTTTAACATCCGATCATGGTAGGGATCAGTTTTAGGTCCTATCCTGTTCTCATTATACATGTTACCTCTAGGAAACATCATCAGGAAACACAACATAAGTTTTCACTGCTATGCTAATACTCAGCTTTACATCTCCTCACATCCTAGCGAAACCCACCAGTTTTTTAAGCTAACTGACTGTATGAGTGATATTAGTAACTGGATGGCAAATAACTTATTCATGCTAAACTCCAATAAGACAGAGATTATTATTATTAAACAAAATTGTTTAAAACAAAATATGTCCGAATACAAGTTGCCCATAGATGGCTGCAATGTGGTGCCATCTTCCACAGTCAAGAACCTGAGTGTGATATTCGATGGCAGTCTATCCTTTAATAGTCATATCTCCAATGATATCTCGAAAATATGCCATATGCTGTCAGCATCAGATGTAGAGAAGCTTATCTATGCTTTTATGACCTCAAGAATAGACTATTGTAACTCGTTACTCGAGGGATGTCACGCAAATCAGGGAAACAGGCTTTAGCTGGTTCAAAACGCTGCTGCATGAGTGCTTACCTGATCGCAGAAGTATGGCCACATAAGCCCAATTTTGGCATCTTTACACTGGTTACCAGTTAAATATCGCATACATTTTAAAATATTGCTAATCACCTACAAAGCCTTTAATGGCCTAGCACCTTTGTATCTTAGAGAATTACTGTCAAAATACAAACCATCATATGTATACAGTCACAAAATATCCCTAGAGTATCAAAAGTATCTAAAGGTGGTCGATCCTTTTCCAACTTAGCCCCTAAGCTCTGGAATGATTTGCCAAAAAACCTTCGGGAATCAGACACAGTTGATCATTTAAAACTGTTAAGCATCGCCTTCCCGAATATGGGACACCTGAGTTTGCATTAATATTGTTGATGTAAATTTTAATCTATCACTACAAACTATATATCGTTGAAAAGGTCTAAGCCTCCAGAATAGACATTTCAACAGTGTTTTATAAAATAAATTATGTATGGAGAGTAATTGATTCATTTATGCAGAGAGTGTGCCTCAAAACATTTATTTTCTGCTAAATGTCACTGTCCCACCAGCAGGACGCCTACATTTACTTCAATGTTTGCATATGAATTCTTATCTAATCATGACAAACTGTATATTGTTTGAAAGCTCCAAGGGTGTAGATTTAACTCAATAGGGTGGGGTGAACCTTAAAAGGTTAACCTCTTCACTCCTGTTTACATGCAGTTTTTATTTTCTTATTATTCACACATAGCCAATACAGACCACAAATGATGACCTCATATATACAGTCCACTGTTTTAATCTACATACGTTAAAAAACAAAAACGTTATTGTGGATGTATTTCATTATTCTGTGCCGTGATTAAGACAGAAATATTATGATACGCTGCTGTTGCGTTATTTGAGCTGATTCTAGATGAAAGCAAACTGCTGTCAACAAGTTGATGGTGTTAAGGGAAAGCTTCCTAATGTCAAGTTTGAATTCGTGCTTAAGGTGAGTGACACATGAAACCACAGGCAGGAATAATTATAAACATCTGTGTAAATAGGTCATCATACAATCTATGCCATTTAGTTTGGTAGATAACAATAGCTAAGGTTAACTTTACCACATTTTGTGTTCGATCTCGACAACATGGTAAATTATCATTAATGTTGTTTGCTCATTAAGCAACTTTAAATTTAAACAAAAATCAACAATAATAAAATCTCCTTACGGTTTGTGGTAGGGGTTGTAATGGCCATGTTGGCCACTTATTCAGTATCAAATGCTGAGCAGAGCCTGCTTTATTTTGTCCTAGGTTTGAAAAACTGTCCGCGGTGAAATAGCGAAAGTAAACATACAACTTTAGATTAAATTGCTCCAGTATCCGGTTGTGCCTGGAACATAAGATTTATATTCATGTTCTGCCATTTTCCCTCATGCTTGTTTCTTCTCAATACCTGCAAAACTTCAGATGATTCTGCTGTTAACGTCCAGCTTGCTTTGAATATGGGCGGGTATATAGAAATGTTGGGGCATACATCTCGACTGTTGCGCCACTGTTGGTGTAATGTTAAGATTGGCCTGTTTTTCGGTGGACTTATGAATGTGTCACGGCCAGGGGCTGGCTGTTCTAGGCTAAAGCCACGCCCCTTCTCAACTTCCACCTCGAGGAGGTCCCCAAAGCCAACCCAATGACCAAACAACACGAGAACAGGTAAGTATAAAACAACCTTTATTGAATTTAAATATTTAAAATGTCTTGGGGAATGGGGAAAGGGGGATTAAAACTAAATCTAGCTCTGCCCTCCAGGTGGGCCTCAGCCGGTGGATGACGGGAAGCAAGGGGCCAACGGGGGTCCGGGACGTGGGACTCAGGCTCCGGCCTGGCCTTAATAATCCGTGGCGCGCTCCTTCTTCCTCCTGGAGGCAGAATCAGAACCAGTATGAGTGTGGGGGATTATTATATTGGTCGCGTACCTGATTCTTCCTCAGGGAGGCTCTCCCTTGTGGTTACACAATTTCCGTCAGGTTACTCACTACTCCTTTCCTTCTCTCCACAGGTATCGACTTGGACACAGAAGCACAGTTAGTTTGCTTTAAGATAGCTCTCACCTTTCGACTGGACTAGTGTACCGTAAGTACCGGTTTTGCTCGGCTTCTCCTCAGAATATTCACTCTCTCTCCACTTCTCTCCACAGGTATCGGCTTGGACACAGAAGCACAGTTAGTTTGCTTTGAAAAGGCTCTCACCTTTCGACTGGACTCAGCGTACCGTAAGTACAGGTTTTGCTCGGTTTCTCCTCAGGTTCTTCCCCACAAGTCTACCGGATACAGTGCATGCTCTGTCTCTATGGATCAACAGCTTAAGAGATTAATAGGCACACAGGCAGCAGTGGCGGACTTATAGCAGTCGGCGCGACGTGCGATGGGGTAGGTAGTTCCTAGGTGGCGTCGGGGGCGAACCCTCACGACTGCTAGATGGTGGCAGAGGGGTGGAATATCCCAACGTTTTACCGGGCCGAGCGCTGCCCTTTCCTCGTTACCGTCAGGCGTTCAAACTCTGGACAGGGGCGCCCCTTTGTAGAGGCCACGGGACGGTGGAATTACGTCACCTCTCTCTCTGCAACAACACTGTTTATGCAATCGAAAACGTCAATAATAATAGCCCCAAATCGTACTCACACCTCTGCTGTTTCCTCGGCTCTTCACCGCCACTCTTCACATCTGCCCGATGTCTAGACGGGGGAAAATCGTTTCTGGGCACCATACTATTTCTGGAGGCCCGAAGCACGCTCACAACGTATGCTGTACTGAACTGAGCTAAAGCCAGCAGCCTCTTTGTCTTCTCTCGACAAAGTGCGTGAAAGCGGGGGTTAATCTGACAAGACACACAGCAATACACCACAACCCACAGCAATATACAGCACCACGTCAAAAATAAAGGTTTCCACAGCACAAAGACTCACCCACCACTCCAAGTGTACGAAAAAGACGCCTGTCTTCCTTCACTTCGCTTAGTTCAGATTTGGCAATGGAAATATGCGGCCCAGCTAGTGGTGTCGTTGTTGTGTCTGCTTCGGTAAGTATTTCCTCGGCTCACCCACCACGTTCTGTTAGGGGTAGGGCCGTCCTCCTTCTCCTGGAGGGAGTTAACATAAGCCAGGTTAATACACAAGATACTTTCAGCTAGATCTAGGTACTCACAGCGATGCCGTTTTAAATCCCCTTTTTCACTTCATCTCAATACGTCATGTGTTCGTTCTCCTCACAACCTTTAAGGTTCGCGATGACTTCCCAATCAACAGTTCCAGCCTGAGAGAGAGAGAGAGTTAGACAGCCACAAACAACGCACCAGCGGCCACAACACAGCACTTCCACACACACCCAAAAGGTCTCTAGACTGTGAATAAACTTGGCCTTAAGTACTGCCTTGTTCAGCGTATCTTCCAATCACTAACCGCTGTTCCCAACTAGGCACAGGTGCATCGAATTCGCAGATTTTCCCGCTCGCGGCGCTTACCGGAAGTCCGGTGTTCGTCTTTCCCGGTCCGGGCGGAAACACTTCCGGGCGGAACCAAACTTCCATAATTTTGGTTCCGCCCCAAAGAAAAAAAAGATCGTCACCTCTCCTATAAATGCACAAGATTTATATAAGAATGAAGAAACATTACTGTTTGAGGCTCATAATATGTCATTACCATATACAGAGCTGTAATAATTCAGCTATGACTAGGTAAATACAGTTTAAAATTCTTGGTCACCTTTAAGGCCAAGGCAAGGGTTATATCCAAATGCAGTTTATTAAGGGTAATTCACAGAACAGGCAAGGGTCAACAACCAGGAAAACATCAACAGCAGAGGTAATCCAAACAAAGGTAAGGACAGACAGCAAAAAAAAAACAATTAATAAATGACATTTTTGCAGAGGTGAAGAAACAAATTAACATGGTACAAGGAAAAGTTTTTTGTTTCAACCTAAAATTCTGGGTTATTTTAATCTATTGTTGACACATACCTTACAAAAACATGACTGGTGTGCATCTTGAGATAAAACAATGGTACTGATGTAGTTTGAAATATGCCAGTTATAGCTGTTTTCAATTAAGACAGCTCAAACATGCATTTTAGTCTTGGACTACATGTAAGCCCTGTCTGAGAAACTGCCCCAAATGTTAAGCAGTTTGTGTAACATCATCATTAATATATTACCTACATTATTAACATTTATCCTATTAACACATAGCAAGAAGGAGCAAGAAAAATGCAAGACTTCAACAAACACACTTTTGAAGGATACAAATTATCATCTGTTAGCGTTATCGGCAAAATCACAGATATTATCTTTAATTTTCTGCCTGCACACTACTATGCCCTACACATTTTTTAATGTACTTCCTAATAATAGCCACCAAATTATCTATAATCCCTCAATTAACCTTTAATCACAATGTTTGTGTATCAGTTAGTTACTGTATGTATAAAGCTGGGGAGGGGTTTTAACATGACCTGATCTGTATAAATGAACACATCTGAGCTATATCAAGTTCATTTAGGAAGTTAGATTGAATAGACATGTACTGTATTTATGTTCATGTTTCTTTAGATATTTGCCTTAACCATGTTGTAATTTGTAATATGATTTTGTTTAACCTTTGGGTTATAATTGTCTACCTGTTAACAATTACAAAGGAAGTCCTCTCAGACGTGATGTCTTTCAATGAGACTGAGAATATTCTCCTGTGTTATCCTTTACATCCAGATTCTTGTCCTAGAGCTCAGCGTCTCACTGTTGTTAAAATGGCAATATATGCTTTCATTTCATTCATGATCCTCATGACAGTTTTGGGGAATCTGCTGATCATCATCTCCATCTCTCACTTCAAACAGCTTCAGTCTCCAACTCATCTGATCGTTCAGTCATTGGCTGTGTGTGACTGTCTGATGGGTTCACTGGTGATGCCCTACAGTATGGTGCGATCTGTCGAGGGCTGCTGGTTTTTGGGAGATGTTATTTGTAAAGTGCATTCTAGTTTGGACATGACCTTCTGTTTCTCTTCTTTAATACATCTTAGTTTAATATCTATTGATAGATACTGGGCCATCTGTGACCCTCTGAGATACAGAATGAGGATCACAAACAACACTGTGACTGTATTAATCACCCTTACATGGATCTTTTCATTTGTGTATAGCTTTTCTGTTGTGTTTTCAGGAGTGAATGCTGTTGGTCTGGAATCTTATATATTACAAGTGTCTTGTTTTGGTGGCTGTGTTCTGTTTTTTAACAAAGAATGGGGACTTATTTGTATCATCTTGTTATTTTTCATTCCAGGGACTATAATGAGCTCTCTGTATATTATCATATTCGATGTTGTGAAAAAGCACACAAAGGTTTTGTCAGTGAAAGTGTCTGTGACCACCACAGGTGTTAACAGTCAAAGCTCTGCACACAGAGAAAGAAAAGCAGCTAAAACTCTGGCTCTTGTTATGGGCGTTTTTTTTCTCTGTTGGCTGCCTTATGCTATTGCCACTGCTGTTGATCCTTTCCTTAATTTTGTGACCCCAGCCGATGTTTTTGAGGCTTTATTTTGGTTTGCATATTTTAACTCAGCTTGTAATCCTTTGATCTATGGATTTTTTTATCCTTGCTTCCAGAAGGCCTTTAAGACTCTCCTATACACTTATATCTGTGGATTCAATCATTCACATACTCTGACATTTAAATGAATACAGTTTCTGTAGAAACATAATAATCAATGACTGAATAAATGTTGTGAAGCTGATAGTGTTGATTTCATTTAAGAATAAATCATTCTTTTTATGTAGTTTCACATGCTATAGTTTATGTATGCTTAAATCTTTTGCTAATTTGACATTATTGAAACATGTAGTAAATTTTTTAGTCTAAAAAACTCCAGGCCTGTAATGATCTCAATAGGAACATCATACAATCATACATATTCGATCAATCATTATTATAAACAGAAGATGTTAAACCCAAAAAGTGCCAGACAGTTTTAGATCTGTGAAGTACATTGGAAATGTTTTTAACTTGTCTTTTAACGTCCTGACCTCTATAATCTGTATGGTTTGTGATATGAGACAAGATGAAACCCAAGATGATGTTTAATACAAAAGTATTCAGAGGAAATGACAACTGTTTAATTATACATGAATAAAGTCATGATTCAAATATATGTTTCTGAATTATAACTGTAGTGAACGTAACTTACTGGTAGAATGTTTTTCAAGATATTTTCTTCAAGTATTTCTAATAGTGACTGTTGAAGGGTAAACAACCAAAAATAAGACCAGATGAAAGTTAAGCTGTGATTATAGTCTTTTCAGCGTACATACCAGGTCCTAAATCCTGGCTGTTATCCTATGGTCTAGTAACCATAATAAAGCCACTGTAACACAAGTTTACAAGGAACAAACAGTCAAATGTGCATTTCAAGTGACTAAAGATATTTTAAAGAAATTTAAAAGCCATTTACAATGCAACGTAAAACAAAGAATAATAAATAGGATTGATCTGATATGAGATCTTACAGCAAATCTATGACACCTGCATAAGTGCCTGTTAACAATGAGAGGTGATGATTTTTGGTAGCTAAATGTTAAAAGTTAGACATTTTTTCTCCTAGGTGCTGCTGTGTGTTTGTGGGATAATGACAGACATTACATCATATCTGTCTGTGTTTTAGATGTATTTATAAAGGGTCTCTGTAAGTCCAATTGCTGGTAGAGAGATTAAACTATAAATATAATAAACTATAATTTATACACAGCAAAATCTGGAACCTCAGAATAACTCTATAAGAGTTAATTTCAACACTTTAAAATGGTCTCATGGAGTCCACTCCCAATAGAGTTATTTTAACACTTTGAAAGTGTTGGCACATTGACTCTTTTAAAGTGTTAGCAATTGACACTATACAGAGTTAAAAATCTAATTATAAATTGACACTAATCAGTGTTAAATATTTTTTATTTGTTAAAAATTAACTCCCTCTGTGTAATTTGTTTACTCCAATGTAGTGTTATATTTTTTAATATGGTGTTAATATGGTAAATGATGTAAAGACAGAAACATATTAAGGTACTTTTGGGACAAAAAACTTTTTTAAACAGTTTTTTTAATTTAACAATACAGCAGTATAATCGGTCATTCTCATTTTAAAACTATTAATGATTTTTTTTAAATGTCATCTGATCAACATTTATTTATGACAAAAAAATGTCCTCAATGTATCATGCATTTAAGTGTTCATTAAATTAACATATTAACATCCGAGACAACTAAAAAGCACATTCCCAATGTATAACAACAGTAAACACAGTTTATGGGATGCTTCAGTTCATACAAACAAGTTTGACTTCATTTCAATCCAAAATCCATGTTGGTCTTCACATATTAACAGGAGAATATGATGAACCAGTAGCTGTAAGGAGGTGATATGATCCTCGACGGTCAGACTGGATATTGAACTTTTCTGTTAATAAAACAAAAATAAAAGGGAAAAATTCAGTATTAACAAACAATACAAAATGCAAAAAAAATATATATATATATGTTTTGCACAAAATACTCACTTTGTTATAAAATTGCTCTTCGACTGAAGAAATTTTCATGTAGGCCTATAGACCTTTTACGCACTTCCGCATTTTTCGACTGGAAATACGTCAACAAAGTGTATGACAACTTCCTGTTATCGTAGCGGCAGATACGAAAAATAGCAGAGTAAAAGAGTCGCCGTTTCTGTAGTGTTCAAGGCTGTTCCTCTTCCAACCAGAAACAGCCCTACCTTTATAATAGTTTATAATAGTATATAATAGTAACAGTAAGTGAAGAAAGTGTCGTAGCAAGAAGACTGAACACGCAAGAACGGGAAACTTTTGCCAACCGGCATTCTGTCTATATTAAAACCTCCAGTTTGTGAGGCTCCTCGCTCTCTCTCACTGACCTGAAGCATCTACCTCTCACTACTACCTGTCCCTGTAGTACAGTTGTTACTTAAATCGCATAACAATGAAACATTGCATGTTATCTCATATAGAAATAACGTTACACAACTTTGCAGCAGACTGCTAGTAACATTTACCTAGTACAGCAGCTACACCAAATTACTGGTTGTTATGTTAACCTCATGTCATCTCACTTAAACATAACTTACACACGACATATTCACTGCGATGTGTTAAATCTTATATTACAAATTCACAACCCCTATATTTACAATTAACGTAAACGGAGTTATAGCCGGTTTTGTAGCTAAAGCTTACCTTGATAATTGTGGATAAACTCCGCGCGGAAGATTTTATATCCCTTATCCAGTTTGTTCCCTTTAGTGGACGAATGTATACACACACTCTTCACCACATCGGCGCTGGTGAACTTCGGTAGACAAGTTAGGAAAGTCGGAAACACTCTAGCTGCCATTTCTCCACCAACAACAAAGCTTATACCGGAATTGCGTTTACGCGTTGTTTACGTATTTCCGGTTTTTGCGTAAATGGTCTATTTCTGTGCTCCTCTGAAGTCCCCAAAGCAAATCTCCTGCACACATTAATGGATTTAAAATATATATATATTAAACTTAAACAGCATATAAAGCAAAAAAAAAAAAAAAAAAAACTCCCCAAAACATTATACGAGTATGAATTGCTCCATCTGAAGCTAAGACCTAAGCTCAACTGCTGCATTCATATAATGACAATAACACATGACTCTTAATGTTAAACTTGATACTAACAGCAATATAAAAAATAACACCTCACAACTCTTAAATATTATTGATCAAAATGTTATTTATTGAACATTTACTTACCATTTACAGTAAAACAGATGACATTCTGTTTGAACTGCATCATCCAAAAACACGGTTCAGTGTGTGCTGTAAAAAGTGGGAGGTCTTCTCTATTTAACACCCTAGGGCCTAGGAGTTAACAAACTCCACTAACAAAACACTGTAGGAGTTGATTTTTAAAAAAAAGTGGTAACACTGTGTTTTGACACCAACTCTTTATTTTTATAGAGTTAAATAAAATAGTTTTAACTCAATCCAGTGTTAAATTAACTCCAAACTCTTTATATTTCCATTAACACCGTAATTTTAACTCTGCTAAATTTGCTGTGTATGTACAGGGTTTTGAGCAGATTTGACATAATATGTCCTGCAGCTTTTTTTACCATTTAATTTTCTAAAACATTTATATACATTTAAAACCAACTTTTTCAACTAAAAAGATTAACGTAAAACAGAAGTTAAATAGGTGCCCAGCTTTCGAGATATGCACAGTATACACGTTTGTTTGCGGTCTTTTAACTATGAATATTACTTGACAGGTGGACAAGTTTTGTTTTTGGTGCTGGACCATAAAACAATAAAACCACGTTCTGGGTCTATTTTTGAGAGACCTGTTGTCTCTCTCCACAGGGGTCACGGATACCCAGGAACTGATCTGTATTTCTCCCCCTCTCTCTTCTCTCTTAAGGTTCTGGTTACTCAACCCATCCTCACCCCATGGCGTCAATATTTGACGACACTTGACCATGTGTCAATATGTTACGCGGAGGGTATACCTTTCGTGTCATTTTTTGACGAACTGGAGACTTCAATATTATTACGTCCGTTGCATTCTCTTTCCTATTTTCTTACCATTTTCGCGCCAGGTGACAACTGTTTAATTTCGCGTACACCGTTTAATTTTGCGTAATCTAACCCTAAACTGACGCGAAAATGGTAAGAAAATAGGAAAGAGAATGCAACGGACGTAATAGTATTGAAGTCCCCAGTTCGTCAAAAAATGACGCGAAAGGTATACCCTCCGCGTAACATATTGACGCATGGTCAAGTGTCGTCAAATATTGACGCCATGGGGTGAGGATGTGTTGGGTTACTGGAAATATACTAAACACATGTAACATTGGGTATATCATATGTTGTGATGCTACAAAGGTTTCATCTTCATGTTTGGTGTTGTTTTAAAGGTCATGGTGCGATGGTTAAAAAGGTGTAATGTCTGGTATTACCACAAGATTATTCTGTCAGGATATGATCACACTGATGTTTTTATGGTCGAATGAAGCATGGGGTACATTCATTAAAACTCTCAGATTTATGTCTATGTAACGGGATCTACTTTTATAACAATTATTTTTGAGAGACTTTTATTTTGACAAGCAGACTGGTTTACGTGCGAGTGGTGAGAGTGCACGAAGAAGAGCGCGCAGTAGAAAAAATAGAAGAGTAAGCTGAAGTCAAGTGTATGTCGTGTCGTGTCCGAGAAGCTCGTTCGATAAAGTTGCTTTAAGAGAACTGAATCGGAGTTTTGGTCGGACAGAGGACAGCACTGTATTGTGGACTGTAAGTGTTTTACAGTTGAAGATTGCGTTTTGAAGATCGGTTCACGAGAAGCTCAGCTGTTGCTGGAATGACGCAGTAACTTTATGCTGGCTGCAGGCACACTTTAAAGTGCTTAATATGTGAGTTTTCTTCTCGTATTTGTGACATTTTTGGTATATCTGACATATTTTTGCTGTGTCACGTTATTTACTTTACACTGAAGTGACGTTTTTGGTCCGGACGGATCACGTCGTTTTATTTTGTGGTTAACACGTGTCGTTACACGTGAGACAGCGGCTTCTGTATATAACCGTGATATAAAGCACTGTTTGGTGAAGATTTGAGTTTGTCTACCCTGCCATCCAAACGACATCTCAGCTGATTCATCTCGAGGGTGGTTTGTTTGTAATTCATCTCCTGTGTGATTCATCTGATCGATTTATCGTGATATTGCAACTGAAAGAGGCAACTAAGTTATATCTCTCGAGTTAATTTCAACGCACGCTACTTCAAGACAACGTATTTCCACTCATCATTCTACAGACTGGTATTTCCTATTTGTTCTTTTGAGATATTGTGGTTTGATGGACGGTACAGTTAAAACCTTAAAGTTGGGTTATAAAACTTAAAGTGAACTGTGGTTGAACATTTAACAGGGACATTCACCAGTGTTTTGAGTGTGAAATTGTGAATGCTCATTGAAACTGTTATTTTCTCACTGTTTTTAAATGTGATTGTGTTTCAAAAAGGTAAATTAAGTGATGTCATTTAATTCAAAGTAAAGTTATAAGTAAAGTTAGAGCTAAAGGGAGATTGTAAGTGTTATTGGTTGTCACTTTAAAGTGATTGACTCTATAGTGAATACATTGAAAGTGATTGGGTGACAGTACAAAGAAATTCACACAATACACTTGTTTATGTAACTTTTTATTTATTTTTCTTTGTTGTTTTCATTCTTATTGAGTCATTACAAATAATTTCTTGTTTGAGAAATTATACAGGAAATAAACAACATTCATATTTCTTCATACTTACCTGAAGTGTAATCGTAATCTTTAAGTAAAGTCTGTCAGGGAGTAAGGGCGTCTCACTTACCTTAATAGACCTGGGGAGGGAGGGAGGGAGACCTGTGAATTTTATATAATTCTGTCTCACATACATTTTTACTTCAGAAGGCTTTCTCGTGACGTTAAACTAACTTTCACCCAAAAGGTAGGAAACAGCATACATACTCTAGTGTGTACAGAGACTAAAAGCACTGGGGGCGGGGACAAAGATCCTTTCGTTACTCAGTCTTCCAGGGCAGCACTAATTTAATCCCTTACTAGACGAGAATAATTGTTCCCGTTACATCTATCACCTGCCTTAGCAAGTTGCATGAGCGTTAGACTAAAGTAACTATTTTTATGATCGGAGCAAGCATGGAGCGACCAGTCATAAAAATAGTAGTTTACCCGGTAACCTCTGACTAAGATCAGACTGACAATTTTGTGTCCGTGAGATGTACGCAACCGCCAGCGTATGCTCTGTGCGATATCGGGTCCCTAATGAATGAATAACTAAGACTATGGGAATTAATAAATAATCAAACATCTAAATTATGATCAACAGATAATTGGAAGAATGCACTAAATTCTTAGTATATTAAATTGGAGTCAGATTATAATTTAAACACAGAGGTCAAAGAAATTAATTTAATCATGATATGGAATTGTAAGGTACCACCCACAAGCCCAACGACGGATGCAAGTGGAGTGGGTGAAGGGGACTCGTGTTCGTTCCTTCCTCAGCGCTTCTAGAAGAATAATTCCATAATCATGATTAAACTCTGACTCCAAATTAATATACTAAGAATTTAGTGCATTATTCCAATTATCTGTTGATCATAATTTAGATGTTTGATTATTTATTAATTCCCATAGTCTTAGTTATTCGTTCATTAGGGACCCGGTATCGCACAGAGCATACGCCGGCCGTTTGCGTACATCTCACGGACACAAAATTGTCAGTCTGATCTTAGTCAGAGGTTACCGGGTAAACTAATATTTTTATGTCTGGCCGCTCCATGCTTGCTCCGATCATAAAAATAGTTACTTTAGTTTAGCACTCATGCAACTTGCTAAGGCAGGTGATAAACATAAATCTGAGAGTTTTAATGAATGTGCCCCATGCTCCATTCGAACATCAAAACCTCAGTGTGATAATATCCTGACACGATAATCTTGCGGTAATACCAGACTCCTTCTAATCTACTGGTCATAACAATTTCTGAAAGAATTAAAATAAATTTCTGAAGAATTCAGATGAATCAAATGTAACAATTTATTATACCAGGCAGGTTTCAGCTTCAAACATAAATTAAACAATATCATACAGAATTTGATTCAAGTCCAATTAATTAAAATGATCAACAGTTGCAAAAGTTATAAAGTCATACCTGGCAATAGACACTCTGGCTACAGAGTACTTCCATTATGAATATAATATACCCAAAATGGTTCAGAAAGATTCTTGTTAAAGATGTCTTCCATTCTGTTTGAATACACACACCCAAAGTGTGGGGAAGATTCTTGCTAAAGAATGCTTCCATAATGTCTGAATACACACACCCAAAGTGTGGGGAAGATTCTTGCTAAAGAATACTTCCCAGAGTCTCTTGCCAAGCCACCTTATATACACAGAATGAGACAAAGAATAATAAAATCTCAAAACAGGATTTGGTTGGTCGGTTCTTGTGACCTGAAGGAGCACCAAATGGGACTGTTAACCATCTGTGATCTAGATCTCCTCAGGAGTTGACACCCATCACAGGAGTACAGATTATGTCTTAAGTTTTAAACTTTGATATACTTTCTCTTAGCATTAAAGAAATTAGACCTTTTTAACCATCGCACCATGACCTTTAAAACAACACCAAACATGAAGATGAAACCTTTGTAGCATCACAACATATGATATACCCAATGTTACATGTGTTTAGTATATTTCCAGTAACCAAAACCTTAAAGGAGAAGAGAGAGGGGGTGAAATACAGATCAGTTCCTGTGTATCCGTGACCCCTGTGGAGAGAGACAACACGTCTCTCAAAAATAGACACAGAATGTGTTTTTTATTGTTTTATGGTCCAGCTCCAAAACAAGACTTGTCCACCTGTCCTACAGAATTATTCTTCTAGAAGCGTTGAGGAAGGAACGAACACGAGTCCCCTTCAACCACTCCACTTCTATCTGTCGTTGGGCTAGTGGGTGGTTCCTTACACAATTTTAATAAAATTAGGGCTTTGTTGTTTATAATCTTCAGATATTCTCTATATGACACTATTGGGCAGAATCCTGGACAGGATTTACATTAAGCCTGACAGAGATCCCTGGACTGATCGCTATGCAGTGAATCTTAGTACCTGGTCGTGTTGCAATTAATAACGTCCTTCTCCCAGAGCTTTAACTCTTTCGCCGCCATTGACGAGTATATCTCGTCAATTAAGAGAAAACGCTTCCTCGCCAATATTTCCGTCTTTCCGTAACTTTTTAAACCCGGAAGTATTGCCCAATGTCAAGCTGCTGCATGTCCGTGTCTGTTTTAAAGATCGCTCTGAATGTGATCTCTATGAAAAGTCCGTCATAAAAATGGAATTATCTCTGCTTTATGCTCAAAATGTGGTGTTTTTGCAGAAACCTACCCATATTCAAAAGCTGATTACAACAGAACTACTCAAAGTAGGATGAAAAGTTTTTTTTTTGTTTGAAAGCAGAGGGTCTGTTCTTTCATTTGGTATATTGTATGTTTATACATTTGAAGAGGAACATTTTCTGGAAGGCATTAAACTTTTGTAAAAATCATGAAAAACGCTGGCGCTGGCTGGCAACTTTTTTTAAAAACCGCTGGCGGTGAAAGAGTTAAGGCAGCAGCTTAATATGTGCTCCAAGGAACACACAGGTGATCTGAATCGCTCTAATGAGCACATGGCTGGAAGGTGAGCAAACAAACACACACACACGACACGGAGAAAACAATGGATTTCCTACCGTGACATGCGGTACACCGTATTTAACCAAGGAGTGATATGACTCTTCCTCAAAACAAAGTGATAGCAATTGGTTCGATATGACAGGCGCATTGTTGGCGCGTTGCTATTTTGAGGCAACTAAAATACACCACAACGGGGGTTTGTTTATCACATACATGAATGTGCAGCAGCACAAAAACTTTTTTAAATATAAAAGAATAAAGGATTGAAATGTAAAAGATTATTATTGAGTCTCTTGACCATAAATTAGGACTAATTATGAGACATTAGAAGGCGCAAAGAGCTGCTTCACCTGTAGCCTGGTAAGTAAATAAATGCTTTGCTTTAAACAAATGCATCTGTTTTTAAATGTTTTTTTTTTAAATGCTACTTCACGGATTTATTGTATATGATGACTCTGTACCTGTGGATATGGTGAGATGAGAAACATTTTTAAGTAATGCTTAAAAAAACTCATGCCGCTTTTTAGAGTAAAAACCTTTTCTTACACACTTGTAAATTATTTTTTGATTATATTGGATAGCCATACATTTAGACGTTGCACGGGGTGCTTTAGAAAATGTACCTAGATTGTTAAAATAGGGCCCATGTGTGTATGCGTGAGAGAGTGTGTGTGTGACAGGGCAATAGAGTGTTTGTGGAAGTTGGCATATGTGGTTTATGAATACTGCATAATGACATATTTACTATGCTATAACCATGGTTTATGGGGACACAGAAAGTTAAAAAACGCTTAAAAAACATACTAAATGGTATGCTTTCATAGATTAAAAACAGGTCTTTGTGACATTGGGGTTAGGGACTGAGGTAGGTTAGGGGAATATAATATAACAGTACAGTATAAAATGCATTCTGTCTATGGAAATGTCCCTGTACACCACACATGCCAACATGTTTGTATGTGTTTGTGTAAGCATGTGTTTTCTGCATTGCATTCTTTTATGCTGGATTTATTGATTTTTTTATTGATTTTTTTTAGCATTTCCCTTTCATCTTTAATTGGGGTAATATTGACCATGGCTGTCTTCAAGAGGGGGGCCTCTTTATCACCAAGCTCTGTGGAGAGAGAAGGAGGATCAGGTGAGTTGTATGGTTTGAATGATAAAACATGGAAAATTGAGTGTATACGGTAGTGAAAGGGGAGTTGTAGTACAAAGGCTACCGGATTGATTTCCTTAATGATCTTAAATGGTCCAGTGTATCTCGGACTTACAGGGAAGGCGAAGACGAATGTTCCGGGTGGACGAACACACATCTGTCCCAACTTGTAGATGGGTTTCCCAGAATGGTGGATAGCTTGCTGACACAAGGAGTTTTATGCATACCCGGCCCAGGGAAGAAATTTGCTCCAGGAGTTCTGGTGGCTATGGCAGAAGGTTTGGAGAAAACGACTCACTTCCTGAATCTTTCTCTCCATCTGACCACTGGTTTGTGGGTGATATCCGGGTGACAGGCTTGCGGTCAATTCTAGGTGCTTCATGAATGACTTTCATACTCTGGAGATGAACTGAGGGACTTGATTCAACACAATATCTTCAGGGATTCCAAAGTACCTGAACACATGCTGAAAGAGCAATTCAGCACTTTGCATAGCAGTGAAAGACCTTTAAGAGGTATCAGTCAAATTGACATGGAGAAAGGTTTGACAACAATGAAGATACATGTGTTAGCTTCAGATGCTGGGAGGTCTGTAGTAAAGTTTACTCCTAGATGTGACCACGGATGTTGTGGAATGGGAAGTGGACGAAGCTTACCAGTTGGAAGTTGACGTGGAGATTTGGAGATGGAACATTCTCTGCAGCCACTTATGATGGCCTGTACCATGTTGGATCACCAGAAGTGATATTTAAGCAGTGAGAGGGTTTGACTAGTGCCAGCGTAGTAAAACACAATTCAGTGCCTACAGAATTGTGAGCTTTACAGATGAGTGGTGTTCGATGATGAATGGGGTACATACTTGTACATACAATGTATCAGGAAGAATTGATTCAGAAAACAAAATTTTCGTCTTTGGGGGGAAAATAAATGTTAGACAGCATCAGCTTAACAATTTGTTCTTGCCTGGACGATAAGTAATGGTAAAGTTGAACCTTGTGAAGAATAGAGCCCAGCGTCCTTGTCGGGATTGAGTCTCTTTGCTTCTCAGAGATATTGCAGATTTTTATGATCAGCCAATACAGTGAAGAGATGCCTCGCGTCTTCTAGCCAATGTCTCTGTTTTTTTCAGGGCTAGTTTGATAGCGATGAGTTCTCTATTCCCGATATCATAGTTCACTTCTGCCGGGCTGAACCTGTGAGAGTAGAAGGCACATGGACGATGGCTCGACACCTATCAACGAAGCATCCACTTCCAAAACAAACGTTTTAGTTGGGTCTGGATAAATGAGGATGGATCCTGTACAGAATGCAGTTTTCAGGTGTTAAAAGGCTTGGTCTGCTTTGGGGCCCATGTAAGAGTTTTGGGCTTATCTCTGAGAAGGGATGTTAACAGTTGAACTATGAGACCGAATTGGTTGAGGAAACGCTGATAAAAGTTGACAAAACCCAGAAATTTCTGTAGATCTTTAACGGTGACCGGGGTTGGCCAGGATTTTATGGTGTCCACCTTCCTCTTATCAAACACAATTATTCAGGAGTGATGTCATGGAAATGAATCAATGATTGATGAAATTCACATTTCTTAGTCTGAGGACTTCCTTCACCTGCCTGACATGTTCAACCAAGTCATTAGACTAGATTAGGATATTGTCTATATAAATGAGTACATACTTGTTCAGAATGTCTCTTGAGAATGGAATGCATGAAGTCTTGGAAGATGGAAGGGGGTTAATCCATATGGCATGATTAAATATTCAAAATGGCTGGTAGGGGTCACAAAAACTGTCTTCTATTCATCACCACTTCAGATCCTGATGAGGTTATACACGCTTCTCAGATCCAGTCTTGGGAGATCTTGGCACCTCTCAGCTGTTTCAAAGCTGCTGGGATGAGAGGAAGGGAAAACAAAACCTAACACTGATATTGTTTAGTGCTCTGTAATGGACACAGGGGCAGAGGCCACCATCTTTCTTGGCAATGAAAAATAATGGAGATGCAGCAGGGGAAGTCAAAGGGTGGATGTAACCATGACTGAGT
The DNA here is from genome assembly GCF_027580225.2 of Misgurnus anguillicaudatus. Taxonomy (NCBI): domain Eukaryota; kingdom Metazoa; phylum Chordata; class Actinopteri; order Cypriniformes; family Cobitidae; genus Misgurnus; species Misgurnus anguillicaudatus. Next base: position 35,093,439 of record NC_073354.2, on the reverse strand, counting down.
GCTTTGCTTATGAACTTCTCCGTGGTCTCCTGATCCGAGCTGGTAAGTGGATAGATTTTACCTTTAGGCACTGGTTCACATGGTAGGAGATCAATTGCACAGTCCTATGGCCGATGAGGTAGTAGTTGGGACAGAACACGTTCTAAAAGGCATTGTGTTCCTCAAGAATAGCAACTGGAACATCTACCTTTGGGCTTTCACTGAATGTGGAACATACTGGTATGGTATGGGTAAAACATGAGGAACCTGTAATTGAAGAAAACGGGACGGAAGACATCAATCACTCCGTCTTCTAACCTCACCAGTATCCCAAGATATAGATAAGGTATATCCTGATTATATTTCATTAATCACGGTCGCCCTAATATGACATCTGCAATGGAATTGTCCAGATATAATAAAATGGACGGATTTGTATGCATAAAACTGGAAAACTGCATTTCAGATGTGTGTATTGGAAATAGACAAAAAAAAGATGGACAACGCAACATCACTTCCCTCCATTGTAATGAATTGAAGCCAAAAATGTCCGACCATGGTCGTCGCCATGTTACGTAAAAAGTCAGTTTGGAGCCAGAGCATGCCCAGAAGGAATCGTCCGTGGAGCCAGAGGCGGAGCCGTGGTATCAAACTGTTGCCCAAACGCTCGCGCATCCAATTCAACCACGCCAATCGTAATGACACGCCCCGTTCCTATAGGATCAAATTACTAGCTAAAATAAAACGTATCACAAAAAAGAACAATTGAACAAATATTAGCGTGATATCAACTACCTGAAAGGACCAATACCATCTTTCGGAAACTTTTATTGGAACTTGTACTGCAGCCAGCCATCAGGGGGCGATCAAAGAGGCAGGGGCTTCACTTTTCAAGACTTATGAGGCACACCTGGTATTGGACCGTGGAGGTCGTACTGAGCAATTCAATATTATATTGAGGATTGTGCCCTCCTTAGTTATGGTTATCAGCAAAATCAGAGATATTATCTTACTTTTTTTTCTCGCAAACCAGCATTCCCTAAATGTTTTTCATACACTTCCTGATACGTATATTGCCACCATATTATCTTCAACCCCACCATTTTACCTCCATTGACCTTTAATTCAGAACACACAGTTCAGTTTTTTTATTCTAATCTCATGAGTCACAATGTTTGTGTAACACTTAGTTACGTATACAGCTTGGGAGGCTGAGACCCGACCTGAACTGTATATATAAACACATCCTAGCTATATCACATTCATTTAGGAAGTTAGATTGAATAAGCATGTACTGCATTTATGTTTTTTTATATATTTGTCTTAACCAAGTTGAAATTTCTAAAATTATTTTGTTTCAAATTTGGGTTGTATTATCTGTCTGTTTACAATTACTAAGGAAGTCCTCTCAGACGCAATGTCTTTCAATGAGACTGAAAATATTCTCCTGTGTTATCCTTTACATCCAGACTCTTGTCCTAGAGCTCATCGGCCCACTGTTGTTAAAGTGGCATTGTATGCTTTCTTTTCAATCATGATCCTCATAACAGTTTTTGGGAATCTGCTGATCATCATTTCCATCTCTCACTTCAAACAGCTTCAGTCTCCAACTCATCTGCTCGTTCAGTCATTGGCTGTGTGTGACTGTCTGATGGGTTCACTGGTGATGCCCTACAGTATGGTACGATCTGTTGAGGGCTGCTGGTTTTTGGGAGATGTTATTTGTAAAGTTCATTCTAGTTTGGACATGACCTTCTGTTTCTCTTCTTTAATACATCTTAGTTTAATATCTATTGATAGATACTGGGCCATCTGTGACCCTCTGAAGTACAAAATGAGGATCACAAACAACACTGTGACTGTATTAATCACCCTTACATGGATCTTTTCATTTGTGTACAACTTTAGCATTGTGTTTTCAGGGTTGAATGCTATTGGTCTGGAAGCTTATATATTACAGGTGTCTTGTTTTGGTGGCTGTGTTCTGTTTTTTAACAAAGAATGGGGACTAATTTGTATCATTTTAGTATTTATTATTCCAGGAACTATAATGAGCTCTCTGTATATCATCATATTCAATGTTGTGAAAAAACACGCAAAGGTTTTGTCAGAGAAAGTGTCTGTGACCACCACAGGTGTTAACAGTCAAAGCTCTGCACACAGAGAAAGAAAAGCAGCTAAATCTCTGGCTCTTGTTATGGGCGTTTTCTTTATCTGCTGGCTGCCTTTATCTATTGCCATTGCTGTGGATCCTTTCTTTAATTTTGTGACCCCAGCTGATGTTTTTCAGGCTTTAGTTTGGTTTGCATATTTTAACTCAACTTGTGATCCTATAATCTATGGATTTTTTTATCCTCGCTTTCAGAAGGCCTTTAAGACTCTCATATTCACTTATATCTGTGGATTCAATCATTCACATACTCTGACATTTGAATAATACAGTTTCTAAAGAAAAATAATAACCAGAGACTGAATAAATGTTGTAAAGCTGTTCGTGTTAATTTCAGAGATATTAAATTCCTTTGTCATTCTTTATAATAAAGTTTATTATTATGTAGTTTTACATGCTATAGTTTATGTATTATTAAATCTTTTGTATTTGACGTTATTGAAAACATACAGCAAAATTTTGAGTCCTAAAAACTCTGGGCCTGTAATGATCTCAATGGGAACATCATACATATTAGATCAGTCATTATAATAAACAGCAGAGGTTAAACAACACATTAAGCAAAAATGCCAGACAGTTTTAGATCTGATATGTATAGGGCAAATGTTTTATCTTGTGTTTTAATGTCCTGACCTCAATATTCTGTATGTTTTGTGATATGAGACAAAGATGATGTTTATTACAAAAAATATTAAGGAGGAAAAGACAACTGTTTAATCATACATTAATAAAGTCATTATTTAAATAATATAGGTTTCTGAATTATAACCATAGTTAAGGTAACTTACTGGAAAGTTTTTCAAGATTTTTTTTCAACTATTTCTAATAGTGACTGTTAAAGGGTAAACAACCTAGAGTAAGACAAGATAAAAGATAAGCTGTGATTAGTCTTCAGTGTACATATCAGGTCATAGCGTCCAAAAAGGGAACACACAAGACAACAGAACATGACAGATAATAAACATGACAAGACTAGAACATATCAGACTAAAACATAACAAAAGGTGCCAAAAAACAAGAAAAAAACAAAACTATCAAACACACTGAAGTCCACAAGACACTCAAAACACAACAGTCCAAGGTGGTGCGGGACGAGGGCGCAGCTGTGGCCACGCAGACCTCACTGGCCTTGACTGCACAGTCAACAGCGCAGGCTGGGTAGAAGGCGCAGGATGTGCGGGACGGGTTGGCTGCGCGGGCTCCGGCTGTGGCTGTGCGGGCTCCGGCTGTGGCTGCGCGGGCTCCGGCTGTGGCTGCGCGGACTGCGCCGGCTACGGCTCTGGCTGCGCGGGCTCCAGCTCTGGCTGTGCGGACTCCGGGTCTGGCTGTGCGGACTGCGCGGGCTCCGGCCTGGCGATGGCTCTCCAAAGCGCACTGAGGAGTGCTGCGCGTTCGCCCTCCGTCAACCAGCAAGAAGCTGGACGAACTGCAGTGGGCTGTAGGACCTTGACTGGAGGCGACGTGACGGACCCCCACACCGTCGCTGGGTTCAGTGTTGGCAGGATCTTTCTGTGAAGGTATGGAGGACAAATGAACCCAAGAGCAGACAGTGCCGGGGAAAAAACAGAAAACACTTTTATTTATTACAAAAACAAAAACCCACGAGGGGGTACACAACATGAAGACATGAAACTGACAGATAACTCTACAACTTGACTGGGTAACTAGACTCTGAATGACGTGGAACACAACACAACACAATATATATATATAACAAAATATAAATATAGCTGCAAGCAGCAACTCAGGGCCAAGCACCTTCAGCGCAATAATGAGCACCCAAAGCAAGCACAGCAAGCACACAAAACACAGCAAACTCACAAATCACAGCAAGCTCACAAAGCACAGCAAGCACACAAAGCACAGCAAGCTCACCAAGCACACAAAGCACAGCCGGCACACAAAGCACAGCAGGCACACAAAGCACAGCAAGCTCACAAAGCACAGCAAGCTCACAAAGCACAGTAAGCATACAAAGCACAGCAAGCACACAAAGCACAGCAAGCTCACAAAGCACAGTAAGCTCACAAAACACAGCAAGCACACAAAGCACATCAAACACACAAAGCACAGCAAGCTCAAAAAGCACAACAAGCCAACAAACCACAGCAAGCTCACCAAGCACAGCAAGCACACCAAGCATAGCAAGCACACCAAGCACAGCAAGCTGACAAAGCACAGCAAGCTCAAAAAGCACAGCAAGCTCACAAAGCACACCAAGCACACAAAGCTCAGAAAGCACAGTAAGCTCAGAAAGCACAGCAAGCACACAAAGCACAGCAAGCACACAAAGCACAGCAAGCACACAAAGCACATTAAGCTCATAAAGCACAACATGCTCACAAAGCACAGCAAGCTCACAAAGCACAGCAAGCACACAAAGCACAAGCTCACAAAGCACAGCAAGCACACAAAGCACAGCAAGCACACAAAGCACAGCAAGCTCACAAAGCACAGCAAGCACACAAAGCACAGCAAGCTCACAAAGCACAGCAAGCTCACAAAGCACAGCAAGCTCACAAAGCACAGCAAGCTCACAAAGCACAGCAAACTCACAAAGCACAGCAAGCACACAAAGACAGCAAACTCACAAAGCACAGCAAGCACACAAAGCACAGCAAGCTCACAAAGCACAGCAAGCACCATAAAGCGCATCAAACACGCAAGGCTCAGGAATCATAGAGCAGAACCACCACAATGCAGAGCAACAACAGCAAACATGGAAAAATATAACATATGTTAACTACAGACAGGTTGAGAAGAATTGATGAGAAAGAACAAAACATTAATAGAAAAACCTAATATACGACTCAAGTGGGATTCGAACCCAAGAACTCAGAATCTCAATGCATGTGCTTTCCTGGATGCACCACTCAGTTGACACAGTTCATGGGGCAGCAGAAAAAGATTAGATATCTGCAAGGATTGACATATGTCAATCACCAAAGATGCAGAATTGACACAGCAACAGTAGAAATAACAGAAATACAATGTACATGAGTTCAAGTGAAATTGAAGACAAGCAGATCATTATGTATAGTAATGCTATACAATGTAATATACAGTCATATTAATTTACTATGGCAAATAGACAACGTCACAGGCACGGTCAACTTTGGAGTGGTATTTCTAAGAAAGAGAACAGAATATCAAAAATCTGTTCAGTCATTTTTGTGCGGATTGCTCCAAACATTATACAAGCAGAACCTGGCAAAAAATAAACAAAATTTGTAAAAGGAGTAGCGGAAAAATCATCTACCAAATGCTTTACAATAATACATGAACAGAATGTTGGAAAATGACAAATTAGGTATCGTTGCAACCGGCATAAACCAGTGAATACAATTTCAGAAAGAAATTGATATCAGACAAAGTATTCCGAAGTTATAAAGGGTTCCATAAGAACTGTTATAGTTTATTACCCCTAGGTGGCGCTGTACTCTGACTTCCCAGGTACCTTCAGGACATCATGTCAAAGCTCCTTACCACTTTTTGCGCGGATATGACCAATAGTTCAAAAAATATAACAATTTATCTGAAATTTCAAAATGGCGGACAGGCGGTTTGGTCAAAGCCGCCATAATACACATCGACAGATGCGGCATGATGTAAGCAATCCATAGACATCAAGATCATAATTTTCTGACAAACAGTTCAAAAGTTATGGGCAAAAATAGCCTATTTTCATATCTCATGACCCATAGGTGGCGCTGTCACCAAATTTGATATGGACCCCCAGTTCATGGTCAACATGAAGTGTACCAAATTTCATTTCAATTGATCAAAGAATGACCGAGGTACAGCTTCAGAACCATTATTGCATCAACCTCGTTAAGTTTACGCATTACTTTTGCATAAAGATAAATATCAAAATTATGTTCGGTCATTTCTATGCAACTCACTACAAAGATAATCTGTGACAAACTTCATAACAATTTAACCAAATTTGAATGAGGAGTAGCGAAAAAACAAACAACTGTACATTTCAAAATGGCCACTACTGTAATGGGAGGAGTCTTACTGTAAGGTATTAAAATCAATTCATGTGAGAAGGGCAATCACGTGTACTAAGTAGAATTTTCATAGTTCAAATGTATCATTAGTTTTAACAGTTCGAACATTGAATTTTTGGTCACATGACTATTTAGGACCACCACTACAACTGTGCCAAATTTCATCATTCTACTACGTACGGTTCATAGGGCTGCCATAGACTTTCATTGGACAAGAGTAAGCAGAATAATAATAATAAATATAGCTGCAAGCAGCGATACGGGGCCAAGCACCATCAGCGCAATGAGCACCAAAAGCACAGCAAGAAAGATACAACGTATCAATCACCCAGGGCGCATTGAGCACCCAAGGTGCATCAGGAACACAAGGCTCAGTAAAGAACCCAAAGCGTAGCAATGACCGAGCAGAACCACCGCAGTGCAGAGCAGCAACAGAAAACATGGCAAAATTAGAACATATGTGAACTACAGACAGGTCAAGAAGAATTGGTGGGAAAGAACAAAACTTTAATAGAAGAAATGAACACCTCCCTCAGGCAGGATTCGAACCCATGAACTAATGATCTCTATCCATGCGACCTAGCCGATGCCCAACTCAGTAGACACAGCTCAAGGGGCTGCAGAAAAGAGCTTACATGCCATACAAAGAATTCAGAAGTTATAAGCAGTTCGATAAGAGCGGTTATAGTTTATAACCCATAGGTGGCGCTGTACTCTGATTTCCCAGATATCCTCAGGACATCTTGCCGAAGTTCCCTACCGATTATTTCGCCGATATATCCGATACTTCAAAAGTTATAGCAATTTAACACAAATTTCAAAATGGCGGACAGGCAGTTCGGTCAAACCCGGCATAATACATATCGACAGATGCGGCATGAGCCAAGGAATCCGTAGACACCAATATCATAATTTTCTGACAAACGATTCAGAAGTTATGCGCAAAAATAGCCTTTTTTTCCTATCTCATGACCCATAGGTGGCGCTGTCACCAAATTTGATATGGACCCCCAGTTCATGGTCGACATGAAGTGTACCAAATTTCATCTCGATTGATCAAAGTATGACCGAGGTACAGCTTCAGAACCATTTTTGCATCAACCTCGTTAAGTTCACGCATTTATTACTTTTGCATAAAGATAAATATCAAAATTCTGTTCGGTCATTTCTATGCAGCTCACTGCGAAGATCATCTGTGACAACCTTCATAACAATTGAACCAAATTTGAATGAGGAGTAGCGAAAAAACGAACAACTGTACATTTCAAAATGGCCGATACTGTAATTGGAGAAGTCTTACTGTAAGGTATTAAAAGCAATTAATGTGAGAAGGGCAATCACGTGTACTAAGTAGAATTTTCATAGTTCAAATGTATCACCAGTTATAACAGTTCGAACATTGAATTTTTGAGCTGATGGTGGCGCTATAGAGTTACTGCTAGAGACCGCATTTTTGGTCACATGACTATTTAGGACCACCACTACAACTGTGCCAAATTTCATCATTCTACTACTTATGGTTCATAGGGCTGCCATAGACTCCCATTGGACAAGAGTAAGAATAATAATAATAATACTAACAATTGCAATAGGTGTCTCAGCACCTTCGGTGCTTGACCCCTAACAAGACTTCAAGGCAGAGTCCTGACATCTATTACAAGGCTTAATCATTAATTATATTAGGACATGTACATCGTTTTTACAAACATACCTTACAACAAAAAAAAACAATACTGGTGTGCATTTTGAGACAACATAATATATATATATATATATTTTTTAAATTATGTCAGTTTAAGATGCTTTTAATTAAGACCGCTCAAACAAGCATTTTAAATTAAACAAGCACTGTTCAAATTTCCCACATATATTTTTGCATAGGTGATGCTATGACAACGACTCCATTTCATGATTAACAATCCATGTGTAAAATCTGAGATTGGTCAAACCATAAATCATCAAGTTTTATTAACTTTTTGTTGCACCTTGTTGTGACTCAACAGATTTTCCCCTAAAGGAAAACTCTTTCATAAAAAATTCAGATAACATCCAAGATGTTTATGTTTTTCTTTGTTCAATCGAGAATAAATGTTTTTTTTTAAGAAAACATTCCAGGATTTTTCTTCATGTAATAGACCTCAACAGTTTACAGTTTCATTGCAAGTTAAAATTGTAGTTTTAATGCAGCTTTAAAGTGTCTAAAAGATCCCAACCGAGGCGTAAGGGTTTTATCTACAGAACAATCATAATTTTCGCCAAAGAAAATAAAAAAATGTACTTTTAAAACACAACTTCTTGTCTTGCATTAGCCGTGTGATGCGCCAGCGCGACCTTACGTATTACGTAATCACAATAACTGACACAAAGACATTAATTCATACTTTTCCACGTACAACAACGTCATCCTCTTTCTCCACACTTGTAAACACTGGAGTGGTAGTTTCGCATACATCATGCATGACCTTTCGATGAGATTACGTAATATTTAAATGTCACGCTGGCGGGAGATATGTCACAGGCTGGAGCGGACCCGAGATAGCTAAAGGGTCACGCCCCTCTCTAGTTTCCACCTCGAGGAGGTTCCCAAGACCACCCCAATGACCAGACAGACAAGTATTCTACAATTAAAAATATAACTTTATTTAAATATTTAAAAGCAAAGGGGCAGAGGGGAAGGGCAGTTTAAAACGAGTTTCTTCTTCTCGCCTCCAGGGCGGTTTGGACCATGGAGCGGGGGCTAGGACTCCTTTCCAGTATTGTTCTTCAATCTGTGGCGTCCTCCGCTTCTTCCTGGAGGCAGAACAGGGTCGCTACTTGCCTAATACTTCTGTCTCTCTCCCACCCTTAGGTCTCTCTGCGGGGACTTCGCTGGTTCCTAGGGGGTCTTCCACGTTCCACAGGGGCGAGTCAGTGACCAAAGGTGAGTACTCCCACTACCCAGGCTGCTCGTTCTTCATCCAGGTGTTGCTGTAAGCAAAGGTAGGTTACACACCACAAAGGTAAGTTACTCACAAGACTTGGGCTTTTCGTTCACTTCGGGGCATTCACTGGAGCAAAGGTAAGTGGTTCACACTATTGGCACTGTTCGTTCTTCTTTAAGATATTGCTGTAAGCAAAGGTAGGTTCACAGCACAAAGGTAAGTTACTCACAGGACTTGGGCTTTTCGTTCACTTCGGGGCATTCACTGGAGCAAAGATAAGTGGTTCACACTATTAACACTGTTCGTTCTTCTTTAAGATATTGCTGTAAGCAAAGGTAGGTTCACACCACAAAGGTAAGTTACTCACAAGACTTGGGCTTTTCGTTCACTTCTGCAGACAGTGGGCTTTCGCAGCAGCGTCCGTACACAGTATACCTTCACCCGTCCACTTAAGCTTCTTGGGTGTCGTGGAGACTGACGGGTCAGGTGACACGTAACCGAACGCTTCCCTGGCTCCCCCTCCTTTTTAATGACAGGGGTCGCGAGCTGGGGCGAACTCTCGACGAGGCTCCGCGCACACAGATGTTTCTGCTAGACGGATCTACACACAACAACGACCCTCGATCCATACAGTGCACTTTGACCGCTACTCACTCTGATATACCGCTGGGCTTCACCACTGCCTGCTTTCTGGATTGGCGCGGCTCTCGCTAACACACACAGGGGATAAAAAGTTTAGTTTCCTCTTCTCGTGGGGCTCAGGCCTCCACGTGTTCTTGTCTTCTCACGATCTGTCCGGGGCCAGGGCGGCTTTGGTCACTACAAGCACAGCAAACACAGCACGCTTTAGTGTAAACACCAATGATAATCACAACTCACCCACAGCACTCTGCACACACTTCACGTGAATTTACGGACTTGGCCACCTGGACTCAAACCCCTTGTGAGGCTGGTTGGGCGTTGTTCTTGCCACAGAGAAAAAGGATTGGTACGCAAATATAATCAACACAGCCCCTGTATGTTCCTGGTTACCTCTTCGGCTCACCCACGCTTCTTTTATCCGCAGGGCCAGAACGATGAATGGCGGACGGTTTCCCAGCTGATTTCCCTGCCCGTGTTTCCGGTTGATCCATGGCTCGCCCACGTTTTCCCTCCACAGTGGGGCCAGGGACCTTCAACACAGAGGCTGGTTGGGCGTTGTTCTTGCCACAGAGAAAAAGGATTGGTACGCAAATATAATCAACACAGCCCCTGTATGTTCCTGGTTACCTCTTCGGCTCACCCACGCTTCTTTTATCCGCAGGGCCAGAACGATGAATGGCGGACGGTTTCCCAGCTGATTTCCCTGCCCGTGTTTCCGGTTGATCCATGGCTCGCCCACGTTTTCCCTCCACAGTGGGGCCAGGGACCTTCAACACACTTATAATACACACCAAGCAGCTCTTCTTCTGAATGTTTCGTAAACACACATCGACTACTACTCACACTTCGTTGCCAGCATAGTCCTGCACCAGTGCACTCGATGACTCTGTATTCAGCCCACTCACAAGTGCAATCGCCCAATAATCTCTTCGCCCAGTCGCCTTCAACCTCTTATCTTCCCAAAGGGATCGGTGTAGGTCAGCACAACGAGTCTGCACAGCAGCAACACAGCGCACACAAAGTACACCAAAAGCACCCTGTTTGAAGTCTTCAAAGGTCTTTTTGTACTCTGCCTTCCCTCCTCGTTGACCTATCAGCAATCGCTGTATTAATCGCCTTCACCTGTGTGTAATCGGGCTTGATTTGGTGTTCGGGGAAACCCCGGAAATTCCGGTGTTCTGAGTCACTCGTCCGCCCTCACAAATCGTCGCCTAGTGACAGATACACATGTCCATCATCAAACCCAAAAAAAGGGCATCCATCCTTTACAGAAGTAATCTACATGGCTCAAAGGGATTAATAAAGGTCTTTTGTGGGTAATCGATACGATTTCTGAATTAACGGTAGTAAAGATAACTTACTGGAAGAAAGTTTTTCAAGATATTTTATTTATAAGTATTTCTGTTCAAGGGAAAACAATCTAGAATAAAATAACTGATCTAATATGTATGATGTTCCCATTTTACACTTTATAACCTTTAATAACTAACTTCCTGTAACAACACAATCTTAAACTCGCGTAATTCACAAGAGTCAATGCGCAATATACCCAGCGAACGCTCACTATGCTAAAAATGGAGCAACATCTGACTTTAAACCCCAAAAAATGCATCCATCCTACACACCGCTCCAAAAGGTTAATAACTTTAATACACTTAAAAGTCCAGTTTTAAACACCAGGGGCCCTATTTTAACGATCTGAAATGCAAGTCCGAAGCGCAGAGCGCAAGTGACTTTGTGGGCGGATCTTGGGCGCTGTTGCTATTTTCACGGCGGGAGAAATAAGTCTTGCGCCGGGCGCAAATCAATAAGGGGTTGGTCTGAAGTAGGTTCATTATTCATAGGTGTGGTTTGGGCGTAACGTCAAATAAACCAATCAGAACGCTATCCAACATTCCCTTTAAACGCAAGGGCGCAAGTTCCATGGCGGGTTGCTATTATTATGACGGATTTGACAGGCGCACGCCAGGAGCGGTTCACAGCCAAGGAGACCGACGTTCTTGTAAGAGCAGTCAAAGACAGAGAAGTTGTTTTGTATGAGGATGGGAGAAACCCGCCCGAATCAGCGTCGTTTAAACAAGCGTGAGAGGAAATAGCCGCAATTGTCTCATCAGCTGCGCCAAGCACTACAATAATGTCAGGAGACGGGGGATCCCAAGCTTGCCAGCATAAATCGGGCACGCCGGGCACACAGGAGGACATCGCTGCGTCCACCCTCAGGGGTTTGGGGGGTGGAGGGGTTTGGGGGCTTTGAAATCGGACACAAGAAACACAAGATCCAACCCCAAAGTACACTTACAAATCAAGTTCATATACATAAAGGTTTCTTATGAAAACATTTTAATTATTATTTACATAAAATAAACGTAATACAGTCACACAACAAACTTATGAAAATATTTTAATCGTTATTTGCATGATAATTGTTTAACGCTGCCACACAAAATAAATAAAAACTATCACCACAATGCTCACCACTATGATTTCCCTTATCTCATGTATTAATATTTTTTATTGTAACAATGTATGATGATTTCCCTTATCTTATATTTTTTATTGTAAAAATGTATGATTTGCAAAAATAACTGTTGCATCTGTGTAGATTAGATAAGCAATGCACGTTGTGCACGCTATACATTATGGTCAAGCATGCGCCCTTAAAATAGCATAATGAACCACGCGCAACGCGCCACTGACTTTAGACTAGGTTTTTTTGTTAGTAGCGCAATTGTTTTTTGAAACTGCAAAATAGCATAAGAGATGGTTTGCGCCGGAGCACGCCTCCTTTTTTGCGCTGAACCGCCCAGGGAGCGCAAGTTCATGCCCCAGTTTGCCGACGTGCGTCTGTGGAGGGAAAAACCCGCTGTGCGCCGGTGCAAAATACGAAATGATACATGCGTCACTGACAAAGTCAATTGCGCTGGGTGCAAGATAGGGCCCCAGGTGTTTTTAACTTTGAGGATGAACCTCTGGTTGTCCAATTCCAGCCTCCTGCCAAAGATACAGTCATGTGAAAAAGTCCATTATTTACCCAACATTTTTTAGAGTGATAACCAGAAAAACCCTAAGTGGTTTTTCTTTGGCATTGCTGTAAAAAAACTTTTTAGCATAGGACCAAGAGTGTAGTCCTAGCATCTCTAGCAACAACAACCTTGCTGTGGATATGTGCGAACCAAGCAGAGATATTGCTCTGCAACAATAAACATGAACATTTTCAGGAGATATTTTTATTGGCTACATCTTTACAGCTGTTGGATAAAACCTAATTAAGTTTCACACATTGTATTCATTTTTAAAATGTATTGGTAAAAACTCATCCAGTATGTTGGTTAAACTTTGGTCAAAGTTTGTTAGGGCTTTTGTTAGAAACTTTGCTAGATCTCCCAAATGATGTAATGTTGAGATCTGTTGGGCATTAGTTATGTGACAGTAAACAACTAATGAGCTTCATGTAAAAAGCACTTAGGTACTAAGAGCGTGACTGTTGATATTAACACCTTTGATTGGTCAAACTCCTGTGAGAGTCTCTGCAATAAAACAGAGAAATAACAAGTCTCATGGGTAAATAATATTTACATATGTGCTTGTGTGACTGACAGCTGTGGTTTAAAAATATATGTTTTTGTTCATGTTTAATTAATGTATGTGTCTGTTATTTACTAACACAAGCTCAAACTAGACAGTGAAAAGTTTATCAAAACAAACTTTGAATGTTGTTGTTTGAAAGCAATAATAACAGATTATTTATAGTTTATGGTTTAGTGCACCTATTTTGATTGCTGTTTTGTGGATTAGGTATAATATAATATATTTGTGTGGTTTATGGTTCGAAAAACAGATTTTCCACATACTGTACCGTACATTTTTGTAGCTCCTGATGGCCCTGTCTTCCTGAAACGCACAGATTTTGTACAAAACTCATCGATTTGAAAAGCTCTTTGTCCCTGATTGGCCAGCTGATTGGCGATGCTCCTTACCATGTTTTAAAAGATTTGGTCACAATGCAATGCTAACAGGAGTTAACTTACAGGCTGTGAGTCAAAGCGGGAGGAATTATGATAATGTCAGCCTTGTCCACGTGTGGCGAACAGGAATAATTGGGAAAGGGCAATCAAATCAGAAGCCCATATAAGACCGACTACGCCACCCCGAGTTAATTTATAGGGGAATTGATCTAAACCAAAATAAAGCTCACAGGTTCAGTTCGGTGGGGTAAGGTATGAGACACAACTTGTATATAAAAATAAATTTATTTATTTTGCAATAAAACAAAGATGCACTAAGTACATCACAGACACAATAACAATATAAATTTCAATTCACAACCACACGCACACAAATTGGGGATCGGCATTCAGCTCCTCTCAGGAACAAGTCCCGAATTCTCCTATCTAGAATGAAGAGAAAAAGACACAGCAAAGTCACATCCACCACACGTGCACACAGCACAGATACACTGCACCTCAAATGGAGCACGGCAATCAGTGAAGAATACCACCACCGAGAGTAAGAGGACACAACTCCTAAGACTTCTGCTGTCTGCCGCCCCAATTCTAAACAAAGAAACAAAAAAAGAATACACAATTTCAATCATAAAACACACACACACCATTAGTCAACTTGTAAAGCGGTAACCAAAACCCTCACAGCTGGATGCAAAAACGATCTAGAAATCTACCCCTTGCAAGCCAGACAGTTAATCACAGTTAGGACCAGGTTTCACAGTTAATACGAGACAACTTGCATACATTCAGGTATGACAGGCACCATTGCACCTTACCCTTAGCAGGCTGCAACAAGCTAAGAAAAGCCACACCGGGGACAAAGAGAGCGTCAATACAGCTTGCAAGCCGGCAGACGCCGCAGGTGTGTATGAAGATACATATACAAATTAAATAAAAAAAATAAAAAAAACAAATTACAACAAAAGAATACAAATTATACTAACTTTGCTGAATGCATACAGTTAAACAACCAAACAAATGAAAGAAAAGAAAAACTGAATCACAATTCAACTTTTAAAGAAATACCCCATAGTGGTTACTGCAAAGTAGACGTTGAGGGAATCGTACGTTAGTGGAGGAAGGAATACACTTTGAAACAGTACATTAGCCAACTGGCACAGAATTTACCACAGACAGTCAGGTATGGAGGGCTGTTCCGAAAACGACGGGTTAACGAAGCCGTCCACGACCACGGGCCGTTGAGAGACCAGCAAAGCGAAATCACCACTTCGTTACCTTAATCGAGGTTCACACGGACCGCAGCCCAAAGTGAACAACGCACACACATAGCGGAGGAAGCAACACAGCGCAACCCGCAGCAGCACAATGAATGAATCGGAATTACAGCAGTCCGTCAGCCCACCACAACACGCTCCAGGCGTCTAAAGACAAACACATACAGAAAACATAACTAACCAAACACTTACCCAATACATAATGTGCCACAGTTAAAAGGGCATACCTCCGTGAATGGCGATCGCCGCACAGATTAACCCAGTTAAGAGACGTGTCGGATTACATACACGCTTTGCATTTCCTCAGTCCACTATAAAAGAATAGGATTGATGTCGTAAAACAGCCAAAAGCCACCGTATAATTAGCAGCTTACAGCCTTACCTCTCAAGCCACGATACACCGGCACACACACAACTGCAACGCTTAGATGACGCAGATCCGGGTGGCGCACAGTCACCCAGAAACGGTAACGCTTAGATGACGCACATCCGGGTGGCACAAGTTCACCCCTTTTATACTATACGTAATGAGGCTTCCTCAGAGTAACAGATCACAGTTTAACCCCTTATGTAGATGCATACTGCCACAGTCTACCCCCCCACTAGTCATCGTCGTCCCGACGGTGGAACTTAACTCAAAGGGTCATTTCTAGTCCCAAGGCCTAAACAGGACCAGAACAGCATTAGACTCCGCAATGGGATCCTCGCTACCAACCCCTCCACCCACAGGTCGTGGTAGATGATACATGTTAGAATGCTGCCCAGCACCAACACGCCTAGTTCGACGTGGGGCTAAATCAGAAGACTCTGAAGAATCAGGATGGGACACAGATGCCTGCCCAAAATTCTCACCCCTAATCTCCTCTGACACTCCTACCACAGGGTCTATAGTGGGTGGGTTGGCCCGAGTCACTACCAACGAAGGTGGGTGACCTACAGTGCCCCCTGACGGAGCTCCAGCTACCACAAAGGCCACGTCACCCTCATCTACCTCTTCCACTCCTTCACTCACCTCTTGCACTGGAAATTCCACACTAGTAGGGACATCGTCCACTACTCCCTCTTTCTGAATCCGAGGCTTTAATAAGGACCGGTGTACATGACGTACCTTACTAAGGTCGCCCACTGGAGCCACTGCATACACTGCACCCTCAGCCTCTGGTGCTCGTACTACCTGGTACTCTATGGAACTCCAGATATCCTGTATCTTCCGACGACCTCGAATACCATGTTCCCTTAAATACACCAGCTGGCCCTCGCTCAAAGGCAGCTCTCTCACACGTTGATCATATGCAGTTTTGCGGCGACTTGCAGCAGCCTGTAAACGCCCTCGAGCCCCCTCAAACGCAACCTGTAACTGAGCCTGATGTTCCTCAACCCACCGATGTACCACCCCAGCTACAGGGTCGGTTACACGGCCAAGCAAAAAATCTACTGGCAACCTAGGCTCCTGTCCAAACATCAGAAAATGGGGCGACTCCCCGGTTGCCTGATGCGGAGTGGTGTTATAACAAAAGAGCATTTGTGCCAGACACGAAGCCCAGTCCCTTTTACTTCCCGCCGGCAATGTCCTCAATAAATTGTGCAAGGTGCGATTAAACCTTTCACATTGCCCGTTGCCGGCTGGGTGATAAGGGGTACTACGGGACTTGGTCACCTGGTAGAGACGACACAGCTGCTGTATCAACGCGGACTCGAAATTACGTCCCTGATCGGAGTGGATCCGCCCGGGAACCCCAAATTTATAGAACCACTCCTCCACTAAAACACGTGCCACAGTTTCTGCACGTTGATCCCAGGTAGGAACGGCTACCGTGAATTTGCTAAATACGTCGATCATGACCAACACATTCTCCTGCCCAGAATGCGAAGGCTCCAACATAGTGAAGTCCAGGGCTACAATCTCATTTGGCCGTGAGGCCAACAAATGCCCCATATAGCTACGAGCTACAGGAGCAACATCTTTGGCCAGCTGGCACCGCTCGCATTCTTGGACCCAACGAGCAGTATCAGCCGATACCCCAGGCCAGTAGCACCGCTGGCGAACTAATTCCAGGGTACGTTCAATACCCTGATGTCCATGCTGTTGGTGCAACAGGGTAAGGATTTCAGACCTCAACGCCATGGGCAGCACTAACTGCAATACCAATACCCCACCATCTGGGCGGAAAATCTGACGATACAAGCAGCCTTCCTCTTCTACTAGTCTGTCCCATTGTTGAAGTAGTATCAACGCGGGCTTGGTCAAACATTTCCTCTCTATTGGCCCCGGACGTTGACCTCTCCTCCAAAACTCCTGTACCTGCCCAATAACCGGGTCTGCCCCTTGCATTAAACTTACATCTGCCATGGAACGGCTCGGTAATACCTGCATGGCACTCGATGTTATTGGTACCTCACACTCTCCGATCACTGCCTGCCTTAACACTTCAGGAATAGTCACACCTAACGCCCCACTGCATTCCTGGCCAACAGAATTCTGCCTTGACAGTGCATCAGCATTCTGGTTACACTTGCCAGATCGATACTGAATCTCAAAATCAAATACGGCCAATTCAGCAGCCCAACGCTGCTCGGTTGCTCCCAACTTGGCCGTAGCTAAATGACTGAGGGGATTGTTATCAGTCCGCACCAGACACTTGTGACCTAGCAGATACTCTCTAAACTTTTCGGTCATGGCCCATTTAAGGGCCAAGAACTCAAGTCACATGGAGCTATAGGTAGCAGTATTACGCTCTGCTGGTCTAAGGCTACGACTCGCGTAAGCAACCGGTCGTACCCTACCGTCAACCTCCTGAGATAATACTGCACCCAATCCAGTGTAACTAGCATCCACTTCCAGTATGAAGGGACGTGCAAAATCCGCATACGCCAGAATAGGGGCAGTAGTAAGCTTGCACTTAAGAGCTTGAAAAGCTTCCTCGCACTGCTCAGACCATACCTCAATCAATTCCTGTCTGCCTCTTTTACGCGACTTACCCCCGGTTAACTCTGTCACCAACTTATGTAATGGGGCAGCCAGTTTGGCAAACCCCTCCACGAAGCGTCGATAATAGCTAACGAACCCCAAAAAGGTTCGCAGCTCTGATACAGTTACCGGATGCGGCCACCGAGCCACTGCCTCAATCTTACCCGGGTCCGTAGTCACACCTCGAGCGGATATAACATGTCCAAGGTAACTCACTTCTTCCCTAAAGAACGCACACTTCTCCAACTTCACTTTAAGGCCCTCGACTTGTAACCGACTTAACACCACTCTCAGCCTCTGGAGATGTTGCTGCACTGATGAAGAAAACACAATTATATCATCCAGATATAACAACACAGATTGATGTCGCTGGTCCCCAAACAGTCGTTCCATTAAACGTTGGAACGTACTGGGTGCATTACAGAGGCCGAAGGGCATTCTATTCCATTCGAAAAGCCCAAAGGGCGTACAAAAGGCAGTCTTCGGTCTGTCAGATTCAGAGACAGGGACCTGATTGTAACCACTGGCCAGATCTAATGTTGAAAACCAACGAGCCCCTGTCAATGAATCTAACGTCTCCTCAATTCGAGGCAATGGAAAGGCGTCTTTTCGAGTCTTTGCGTTAAGTTGACGGTAGTCTACGCACATGCGCAGACTACCGTCTTTCTTCTTAACCAATACAATTGGTGATGCGTACGGACTACAACTTTCTCGGATAATCTGAGCATCCAGCAACTGATTAATATGGGTTTTTACCAATTCGTACTCCGATGGAGGGATTCGCCTATAGCGCTGACGAACCGGTGCATCGTCAAGCAAAGGAATCTCATGAGAGAGAAGGTCTGTGCAACCCAAGTCTCCCTCATGGGCAGAGAACACATTCTGAAACTCACAAAGAAGATCTTTAACACATCCCTGTTCCTCCGTTGTCAATCCACTTAAATCAACTGACTCGATTTGTGCAGGGACCGACATACCTGGGACCTCACAAGAAGCCACCCGAGCAATAGCTGTTGGAACTTCAGTCACACCGTCAGGTAGGTTCACAAGATACACTTTTGTCAACTTACCTACCACGGTGGTAGGATAAAGCACCACATCCACGGTGCCAACGTTAACCAGGGGCACATACACAGTGCCACCTGCTATATGCACCAAGGCTGGAGAAGCAAGCAAACCTGCCGGCAGGCCGGTTTCTGGGGGTTCAAATAGCACAACATTACCCACATACGAGGCTGAACACGTTGCTGCCACCAGCTTCATAGTACCACCCGGAATGCGGCACACTGCACGCCCCCGAACCCGTACGTCACCCTCACGCGCAGGAACTCCAAACGTCTGTTGACAATGTTGAAATGCCTGAGAGATTTTAGAATCATGCGTCACGGCCGGTAACTCAAATAAAGCGGGACCATGTCGCCCAAAGAGCTCCCGGTAGCAACGACTGAGCACGTTCATCCCCAGAATCCCAGGGACATTCGTGCACCAACCACCAGGAGGATCTCGGACGACAAGGACTCCGCATCCACGAATTAAATTGCCACAAAATTCAATATCCAGTTCCATATAACCAATATATGGAATTCCCAGTCCATTAGCTGCCCGAAGCTGCAGCCAATGGCACGACTGTAACCGATCCTGGCCCCATGGCTGGAATTGCTGTTGAAAACAGCTCTCCGTAATTGTCGTCACCATGGAGCCAGTATCGATTAAACAGGGCACAGAAACGCCCCCCATACTCACGACAAGATGTGGACAAGAGGAAACCAAGTGTGATGCAGTTTTCTTATGATTAGTCGTATGAGAGCCGACAAAATCCCCTACCGAGCTTTGGCCCAACAGCTCGGCGGGAACTAGTTTCCCGACGGCTGTGATCTGTGCGGCTGCCCCAACTCGGAGGAAGAAGCAGCAAAGGGCCGTTGCTGAGGGTGAGGGGGTTGTCGTTCCCCATCACACTCCCGAGCAAAATGCCCTGACTGCTGACATCGCCTACAAACGATCCTATCCATACGAGGGGAACGACCCCGAGTATAAGAGTTTTGATTTTGTGCAATAGCGCGAGTAAGGTTGTCTATCTGCTGCTGCTGTTGACGCAGCAGCTTCCGTAGCTCATCTAGTTCGGATGTTTGGGTCCCTTGACTCGACCCAATGCCCGCGCCAGATTCGCCATGCACCCCATACTGAATCCCACTCACCAGGGGGACTGAATGGCTTCGACCACGTACCCCACCGAGCGTTCCCTCGCGTTCCCATCTAATGGCCTCCCCACGTACTTCCAACAATGTTGCAGTGGGCTGACGTCGAACAAACTGCTTAAGCTCCCTGCGGAGAGCACTATCCAATACACACTCAACAAACTGATCCCTTAACACCGTATCGGCATTTGGAATGACATGAGGGGCTCGACTTTTAACTTTCTCCAATAAGCTTAATGAAGCCAAGGAGAATTCTAATAATGTTTCACCCTCTTGTTGTCTTCGAGAAAAAAATACTTCTTGGAGTGCCACATATGACTCAGAGCACCCATACAAGTCACGCAATGCAAAAATAATCTTATCCGGGTCACACTTTTCGGAATCAGGCCGATATTTAATTTCCTCGCGAGCCTCTCCTTCGAGATGATCAAATAAGAAGAAGGCTTGATCTAATCGAGACATCTGACGCAAACGCATACATGCCTCGGCCTCTTCCACCCATTCGCTAATGCTAACGCCGCTTCTACCATTAAATTTGGGACAACGTCTCTCCCGTGGTATGAAAACAAATCGTTCCGCCGCGCCGGCACTCACACTAGCTGACTGTGGCATAACCGATGGTACTACATTAGCAGCAGCTGCACCAGGACCTGGCACCCCAACAGGCACCTGGTCCTGCTGCAGTCGCTCGTTTTCTGCCCTCAATTGGGCCACTAAATCCCTCATATTCTGTAATTCCTCCTCCATTATTTAAGCAAAGAAAAAATGCTTACCACCACCAGCCCGTCTATTGAGCAGTCACCACAATTCTGAAAAAGAGAAAAACACCACAAAAAGGAAAAAGGAAATTTTTTTTTTTTTTTTTTTTTTTTTGTGTGTCAACCTATAACAGCACCGACCCTGCCGACTACGCCAATTGTGGGGAACAGGAATAATTGGGAAAGGGCAATCAAATCAGAAGCCCATATAAGACCGACTACGCCACCCCGAGTTAATTTATAGGGGAATTGATCTAAACCAAAATAAAGCTCACAGGTTCAGTTCGGTGGGGTCAGGTATGAGACACAACTTGTATATAAAAATAAATTTATTTATTTTGCAATAAAACAAAGATGCACTAAGTACATCACAGACACAATAACAATATAAATTTCAATTCACAACCACACGCACACAAATTGGGGATCGGCATTCAGCTCCTCTCAGGAACAAGTCCCGAATTCTCCTATCTAGAATGAAGAGAAAAAGACACAGCAAAGTCACATCCACCACACGTGCACACAGCACAGATACACTGCACCTCAAATGGAGCAGGCAATCAGTGAAGAATACCACCACCGAGAGTAAGAGGACACAACTCCTAAGACTTCTGCTGTCTGCCGCCCCAATTCTAAAACAAAGAAACAAAAAAAAGAATACACAATTTCAATCATAAAACACACACACACACACCATTAGTCAACTTGTAAAGCGGTAACCAAAACCCTCACAGCAAAAACGATCTAGAAATCTACCCCTTGCAAGCCAGACAGTTAATCACAGTTAGGACCAGGTTTCACAGTTAATACGAGACAACTTGCATACATTCAGGTATGACAGGCACCATTGCACCTTACCCTTAGCAGGCTGCAACAAGCTAAGAAAAGCCACACCGGGGACAAAGAGAGCGTCAATACAGCTTGCAAGCCGGCAGACGCCGCAGGTGTGTATGAAGATACATATACAAATTAAATAAAAAAAATAAAAAAAAACAAATTACAACAAAAGAATACAAATTATACTAACTTTGCTGAATGCATACAGTTAAACAACCAAACAAATGAAAGAAAAGAAAAACTGAATCACAATTCAACTTTTAAAGAAATACCCCATAGTGGTTACTGCAAAGTAGACGTTGAGGGAATCGTACGTTAGTGGAGGAAGGAATACACTTTGAAACAGTACATTAGCCAACTGGCACAGAATTTACCACAGACAGTCAGGTATGGAGGGCTGTTCCGAAAACGACGGGTTAACGAAGCCGTCCACGACCACGGGCCGTTGAGAGACCAGCAAAGCGAAATCACCACTTCGTTACCTTAATCGAGGTTCACACGGACCGCAGCCCAAAGTGAACAACGCACACACATAGCGGAGGAAGCAACACAGCGCAACCCGCAGCAGCACAATGAATGAATCGGAATTACAGCAGTCCGTCAGCCCACCACAACACACTCCAGGCGTCTAAAGACAAACACATACAGAAAACATAACTAACCAAACACTTACCCAATACATAATGTGCCACAGTTAAAAGGGCATACCTCCGTGAATGGCGATCGCCGCACAGATTAACCCAGTTAAGAGACGTGTCGGATTACATACACGCTTTGCATTTCCTCAGTCCACTATAAAAGAATAGGATTGATGTCGTAAAACAGCCAAAAGCCACCGTATAATTAGCAGCTTACAGCCTTACCTCTCAAGCCACGATACACCGGCACACACACAACTGCAACGCTTAGATGACGCAGATCCGGGTGGCGCACAGTCACCCAGAAACGGTAACGCTTAGATGACGCACATCCGGGTGGCACAAGTTCACCCCTTTTATACTATACGTAATGAGGCTTCCTCAGAGTAACAGATCACAGTTTAACCCCTTATGTAGATGCATACTGCCACACACGTCAACAGGCCCAGGAAGTAAACTGTTGCCTACAATCCATGGGTTTGTTGTAGTCCAAAAAAAGATATTTACTTTGGAGACGATAACTCACAACATCATTTACTTTGGGGTTTGTACCTTTTGCATATTGTTAACATGTACTAATACACACTTACACACCAAAGGAAATTTAAAATCATGAATTGAATGATATGTGCTGTTTAAGTGGAGGTATTTCTAGAACGCCCAGTTAGCTCTGATCCAAAGGAAACTACACTGGATTTAGTCTATAGATTTATTCAGTATTTCATGTGCACTACTATTGTTAAGAAATAGAAACACTGTTAGATCAGGGCCGTCAACATAGAGGGTCAACCAGAGACATTGTCCTGGGCCTTGTTATGAGAAGGATTTATTAAATGTCTTTTTTCACTCATGGGTGTATTAAATAATTCACCCAAAAATAAAAATTCTCTCATCATTTACTAATTTTCATGTTATTAAAAACCTGTATACATTTCTCTATTTTGATAGACAAACAGGGGGATATTTTCAGGAATGTTTGTAACCAAATTTGATATATTGTTTATTGTTATAGTCAAGTCCAACTCCAGTCAAGACCAGAGATTAAGGGCCTGATTTACTAACAGCTTGTGCCAGCGCAAACCATACCAAGGTCATTTGCTCTGTTTTCCCCCACAGACGGTTTAAGCTTAAAGCTTATCTTGCTATAATTGCCAAGCTTGCTTTATCTTATGCCGGTAGTCATTCTTACCTACCACAAGCTGTTTTCAGCTAAATGCGCCACCTGTGTTGCCCAGTGGAATCAGTGTCCTTCAGTGTAATCTGTGTGTAGATCAAGTGCCAATTCTACCACGACACGCCCTTAAATCAAACCCGGCTTCCCTCCTCTGTCCAGAGCCAAACTCTGTTAACCCTTTAGTAGGCCTGTGCAAAAAATAGAGCTTAATTTCTAGCTTGTGCATTGAGTTAAATTCAGTTTTGCCCATAGTAAAAGCATATTAGTGTGTGTGTGTGTGTGTGTGTGTGTGTGTGTGTGTGTGTGTGTGTGTGTGTGTGTGTGATCTGGTAATTATAACGTTGTGTCCAATTGTTTTCTGTAAATATCTTCTCTGCATCAGATTTATAAACATAATTAATTATGAACACAAAAACAACTTCGAATAAACTGAATAATGTAGCAAGAGTAGAGGATAGATGGAGAACTAAACAATCAAACTAACTTTTAGTGTGTATGTGAGCATGTGTGTGTGTTCAATGTGTGTAATCTCTATACTCTCTTATGCCATACATTCTCAGAACGCATGCACACACACTGAACCCCCGTAACCTCGAGTAAGAATACAACACGCCCACCCCCCATAAAGAACTACAAAAATTGTGTTTCAACTTAAACTATAGTTGAGGAGAAATGGTTAAACACCTATACGTGATAGTCTGTGACAAAGTCCTTCAGACAAGAATGTGGCAGACTGTAACTGACGATCAGTGTTGGTCAAGTTACTTGGAAAAAGTAATTAGTTACTGATTACTGATTACTTCCCTAAGAAAGTAATCCCGTTACTTTACTGATTACTTATTTTCAAAAGTAATTAGTTACTTTACTAGTTACTTTACTAATTACTTTCAAAAACATGATGCACGACCTGAATATGCTACAGTATAAAGCAACAGGGCCCGGTTGCATAAAGTCCCTTAAGTGTAATGTTCCCCTTAAATTCACCATTATGTTTCATTTAAACTTAAGGGTGTTGCAAAAAAAAACTTAAGCTTTTTCTGTTGCATCTCCATGGCAACAATAGTATTTTATAATCCTGGGTCGCTGTTGTGAAACATTTAACAATTACCCTTACCTAAGAGAACCATTTCAGGGATTATACTGTATGCAACACCTTTAAATTATTATCTTACTGTAGGTGATCGCCGGTGTGTGCGTAACGGCCGCGCCGACAGCAGTGTTGTGTGTGATAACACTCACCTGAGTCCGTTGCTGGGTGGGTGAGTAAGGGAGGCTCTGCTGAAGACACCTCACACCACTCGATTCACCCTCTGGCGAAGGAGGAGGGAGACGATGGGTTATGAGCCCGTAGCTGTCTCCTACCGCCTGAGAAGTTGGAGAGCGCAGTGGGGTTATGAGCCCGTGCGTCGCTCTCGTTCTCCTCTGATGAGTTGGAGAACGAGGGGGGGTTATGAGCCCGCTCGTGTCTCCGGCGCTCATCTGAAGACCTAGAGATGGAAGTGGAATTCGCTCTTTTTTTGAAATTGTGGGTGCCAACTGAAAAGTCGGCGGAACAGAAAATTGAAACAAAAGATTCCCCAACTGGCCCTCCTCCGGTGGGGGGAGTGGTGCCTTCACCATCTCCCGAAGAGCGATCCCCTCCATCTCTAGGTCGCCCGTCTCAGGGCCGCTTCGATCTCCTCTTTCCACCCTTTGAAGCGGGCGGGGCGGGCTGCTGACGACCGGTTCCTCGCTTCTTAGAAGAGCCCCGGGGAGGAACGGAGGCCGGCGCCGCAGGACGCCCTCGGCGAGGAGCAGGCTGAGGCGCCGACGTGGACGGGGCAGGCGAAGGACGCTTCCGACGTGGCATGACCTGAGCGATGGCCTCAGTCTGCTTCTTGGCCGCGGAGAATTGCTCCGAGGAAACTCCTCGACCGTCTTGCCGAACAGGCCGGTCTGGGAAACCGGAGCATTCAGGAGCCGGGTCTTATCGGCATCCTTGCCTGTTGTATATAGCAGGACAATTTATCTCCTACTTCTCAGCGTGAGAAATACAAAGTGTGGCGTTTGAACTGGCTGAAATGCGTGTTTGTCAAGGTGAATGCGTGAGACTTGAGAGCCCTGATTAGATGTATTTCCACTCACATACCTAACAATTGCTGAACAACGCCGATGCAAAGTCCTCGTCTTTTCCACCACTCTCTCGCCTGTACTATTGTAACTGACTGGAAAACTGAAGTTTTGCCAAACTTGCGATGGCTGGCGGAGCGTCTCTTGTGGAACACCACTTCGCTATCTCTGCTCACTAACTGACTGGACCGGCGTCGACGTGACAAAAAACTGCAGAGTGCCAGAATGTAGACGGGCTCTGATAGAGTGCATACATAGGCGGAGCTCGGATGCATCGGCGCCAATCAGAGCTTCAGAGCTAAAGCGGGGCAACAGATTAGCTGTCCATAAAGAACCCGCGTATCTAACAGTAGTTCCGCATTACATTAATTATTTTGCACGCAAGTTTTTTTATTTTCATACCGTGTATTCTCCGTTTAAATTCATGCACCGAACCGTAACCCCCGTACCGATTCGGTTCGAAACGAATACATGTATTGTTCCACCCCTAGTGCTTACAGGCCCGTGAGGGGAGAGTAGGCTGGTCCCGCCAGGAGGAAACGACACCGGCCGGACACAACTGCATCGCGACCGGGCGCTCCACTGACGGGATACCAGTGTACCCCTTGGCATCTCCACCCTCGAGAGAGGTGAGGGGTGAAGGCTGATACGGCCGGTTCCGGGCGGAAAACGGGGTTTTCCACGAACGCGTCAGCTCTTCATCCACCTCGGGGAAGAAAGGCACCGGGGGCAAGGACTGAGAAGCCCTGGCACCCCCGAAGAACCAATCATCGAGGCGGGACGGTTCAGGTGGGGGAGGTTTAGTCCACTCCAAGCCGACCGCCTCCGCCGCCCGAGCGAGCATGGCTGCCATACACGAAAGACAACTCTTGTGGCCATCCTGGGGGGCGATGAACACACCGCATCCAGAAACGGAGCACGGACGGAAATCCATCTTTAAAAAGACGACCCCGACCGTGACAAGAATGAGTGGCTGTCTTTAAAAAGACACAAAGCTCAAACGTGCTGCTCTTTTAGGGAAATCACTCTTTGTGCAAGCTGGTGAAACACACAGGGAGAGGCAACGCACTCACTCGAACTCAAGTCCTAAATCAAAGAGACAGAGAGAGAAAGAAAGGGTGGAGAAAAAACACTGCGAGCCTCCGCTGAGGTGTCTTTGCCCAACCAACTTCAGCAAGCTGAGATCTTATTTTCTTCCCTTCAGAACAGGATCTACGAAGATAAGTTTAGAAAGCTTCTCGAGAGCAGATGTCTGCCGCCTTCAAAGCAATAAAGCTGATTTGGTATTATGCACCTGCGCCTTATATACGCACCTGGCGGGGCGGCGCCGACATTATGCAAATACCTGCATGCCAAGTTCATTGGCGTTTTTGATAGTTCTCGAAGTAGATAGGTCACCCGCGAAGCGGTTCCCAATTCGTTGGTCACGACGTGACGTCGTAGTGACCGACTGAAAGGGAACCTAGGTTAAAGTAAAGCACCCTCTCTCAGTCCTGCAATAGACACATTAGATGTCACATTATGCTGCCCATTTTGTTTAGTTTTGTGAGGAAAAGATAGGGCAATGTGCAGATGTGAACATGTGTTGTTTCTAAGGTTTACAGGATTTGGTTGTACAAGAGTGCATGTGACAAAACACCCAGCCAGTTTGTGAAATAGTATAATAATAAGGTAAAAGTGCCCATAGTTACCAAATAACCATTAATAGTGTTCAAATTTACACTTACCGCTACGTTTTGTTTAAGTTGGGGCCTGAATTTCTGTAAGATGAGATGTCAGTTGTTTTGGTGCACACAACATGCATTGCATTATGAAGCTATTCTTTTTGACATCTTGGATTAAGAAACATAGAGCAAACTTGAGGCCACGTGTGATCTGCCTCGGAAAGTGCACACGCCTTTCTCTGCTCCTTTCATCTATGTGCGCTAAAGGTGATGCGTAGCCACCTCTCGCAACACATTCAGCCTCTTCAACGTCATGCAAGACTTTAGAACAGCCATATAAACTTTTTAAATATATATATATATATATATATATATATATATATATTATGTTTTGTTGGGGATGTTTTCATCCACTAGGGTTTTTTTACTCTTAATTTGGCTACAACTTACTCTGTTTCAGCAAATTGAATGATTTTTAAATGACAAATCTTAGGCAGCAGCCTACTCGTATATTTACGATCTTATATTTACACATATTTGAGGAAAATGCTTTGAATATTTTCAAAAGCCTTACGATATTGTTGTATTCTTACTCAAGGTTTCCAGGGTAACCAAGGTTATTGGGGGTTCTGGTGTGCGCATTCGTTGTGAGAATGTGTGGCATAAGATAGTAAAGAGATTATCGTTCCAAGCTCTAGTGTGGAGATAAACTTCCTTCTGACTAACTAAATACTTCAACACAACATTGGTGACAAGTATGGCTGAGTTTAGCTTACCACCGCCAACACCTTTTCTGGTGTATGTCAAGGCTATGGACTATACTAATATTCTGGATCAGATGAAAATTGCCCTGCTTCATCACTGTCTCTGGCCCGAAGAATAGAGAATTTATCGCACTCTTGGGGGAGCAGAGACTTACAATGAAGCGGTCGCTCAGCTCGCTCTTCACTTTACGGGCCAGCAACGAATCATACTACGCCAATACAAGCTACGCAAACGGCTTCAGCGAGCGGGCGAGTCTGTGCAGGACTACGTCAATAATCTGCGAGACCTGACGCGCTAGTGCAATTATGGGACACTTCAAGATTAGATCATTCTTGATCAGCTTATTGAAGGGATATTGTGTGAAAAGACAACGGAAAAACTGTTGTTAGGATCTGATGAACTAACACTAAATCAAGCGGTTGCAATTGTGCTGCAAGTAGAGGCAGCTGTTGCATGCTCTATGCTGCTCGCTGATGTGCGCCCCCCGTGGAAATTCCTATGCAACAACTCCGACCTGTCAGTTATCAAGGCCACACACCCTTACCCATAGGACAAAGTGAGAGTCAGGATGCAGGTTTTCCAGTGCATTTTCCACAGCAGCAGAGAAATCAACGCAGTTCAAGTTTTTCTGGCAACTGTGGGTCTAGATCGCACCATTCAAGAGCCCAAAATTGCCCTGCACATGGGCAGACATGTAAAAATTGCTTGAAAAAAAAGAACTGCCAAAGTATGCTGGTCAGCTCCTGCTACACAAGCATCACAGAGGACACTCTTACCGGTCTGTAATGACTACACTGAAATTAGACATGTATCAGCTGGTAGCCTTTAGAATATGTACTGTGCTGCTGGGTGAGGTGAGTCTCCCACTCCTCCTAGATACGGGTGCAGCTGCTTCGTTGCTCAATTCCAATACGTATCACGTATTAAGTTTTTCTCCCATCTGCCATTATAGCAGCCCTGCACATCACTCTGTGGCTACTACAGTTCCAAGATTACTATGATTGGTGTTCTCCGTGTCTCAGTACATTATGGCTCCAAACACCTGTCACTGTTCCCATTTTACATTTCTGAATGGGGAGCCAACCTCCTGGGGCTTGATCTTTTTACCAGCTTCGGGTTCACACTGTGAGACGATAAGGGCATTAATATCCACCATGTCACCTATACCTAGCAATAGAGATGGCCAGTGCTGTTTGATGGACTGGGCTGGCTTACAGCTTTCATCCACAAGCCTTTGGTGGCCCTGGGGTATCGCCAGTTATACAGCCCCTGCACAGGATTCCCTTAGCCTTGCAGGAGGAAGTCACTGCTGAGCTTCAAATGATGCTGGACATGGGGGTGATTGAGCCAGTTAATGCAGCCCCCTGGATTTCTAACTTGGTTATTGCAAAAATAAATCTGGTGGAATACGAGTTTGTGTTTACCTGCGCTCTGTAAATAAAGCTGTTAGTCCTGACAAGTATCCATTACCCACTGCGGAGGAGCTGACCACTCACTTCTATGGTTCAATGGTCTTTACGAAGCTGGATCTGTGCCAGGGTTACCTGCAGGTGCCACTCCACCCTTCCAGCAGAGACCTCACAGCCTTCGTCACACGTTGGGATATTTCGTTATACTTGTATGTCATTTGGCCTAAGCTCTGACCCCAGCTGCTTCCGAAAGGTGACGCCCACCATCTTTGCTGGCATTCCTGGAGTTGCAGTTTTCCTGGATGACATAGTTGTTCATGCATCTGATGTCCAAACCCATAACAATCCTCTCAGTAGGGTGGTCAGTGTTCTCAAGGCACATAACCTTATGTTGAATGGAGAGAAATGCACGTTTGCAGCCTCAGACATTGATTGAAGAACAGCTTCGACAACAGGCACAAGGTCAAGGAGAGTAGGATAACGGTGATGGATTGGGTTTAGGGTTCGCAGACCCCATCGTAGCAGCAAAATGGCATTGTTTTGGTCTACACCCCTATGGGTGGATCGTCAGCAGTGATGGGCAGTAACGCGTTAGAAGTAACGCGTTACTGTAATCCGATTACTTTTTTCAAGTAACGAGTAAAGTAAGGGATTACAATTGCAAAACCAGTAATTAGATTACTGTTACTTCCCCGTTAGCAGGCTGCGTTACTGCGTTATTTTTTCGTGACGCGTGTCGTGACGCGAGTCGAGTGACAATGACGTATGAGCGCCGCGCCGTCAGTCAGTGTATTGTTGAACGTGAGAAGACAACATGGAGCGCGGAAGAGAACAAGACTATGCAGTGTTCAATGCTTGGAAGTACAGACATTACTTTGAGTTTAACCCAGTTAACGGTGACAAAAACATCAGCGTCCGCTGTACACTCTGCGTGGGAATAAAACTTTTATCTACAGCGAAAGATTCCACCTCAAATATAAGCAAACACCTAGCAAGCCGGCACAGGAAAACTTACTAAAAATATCCCTGAACCCCAGCTGACATGACCGCTGCGGCTCCATCTCATACACGTTCACGCGAAATCTGATGTAAAACAACAGACTATGTATCTGTATTTCATGGATTATACGCATTTGTGGACAAACTGACGTGACCGCTGCGGCTCCATCTCATACACGTTCACGCGAAATCTGATGTAAAACAACAGACTGTATTTCATGGATTATACGCATTTGTGGACAAGCTGACTTGCTCGCTCTGGCTCCATCTCATACACGTTCACGCGAAATCTAATGTAAACAACAGACTACTATATTTCATGGATTATACGCATTTGTGGACAAAAATTGTCATTTGATGAATTTTATATTTCATGGGTTATTCACACATCTGAAACAGACCGGATTCGACTCGCGATCGTTATAAGGTAAGTCCCGTTTATATTTTGCATGTTGTCCTCTGGACTTCTGTAACAAAATAACTTACTACATTTATGATGCTATAGCGTATGATATGTATCTCAAAACAGAGACCATACACTGATGCTAAACCCGTAGACCTTTTAAACGATGTATAGTAATGTTGATATTAATATTATTAATGTTAGCAGGCTTAAAAAAACGAATTAGTGCGCGTCGAGAGGATAAAACAGAGAATGTTTCATTTGATTCAATTTTAGATGATGGATGCAGAAAGAATAGAATTAGGCAGAAAGGTCTTGGCCCGGTTGCATAAAGCACCTTAAGTTTTTCCCTTAAGTATGCCACCTAAGGGGTAAATTTCCCTTACCTCCGTTGCGCCCGCCGCGGGTACACCGATCGTGCCTTTAGTCCCCCTCGCACGGTATCTGGGGGCGTGGGAACAACTTCCCAGCCCATCGCGTTGGCTTTTATGCATGATTCGTCTCGGCTATGCGATCCAATTTGCCCGGGGTCCCCCCAAATTCTCCGGCGTTCGCTTCACTGCGGTGAGAGCTGCCGATGCGCACGTCCTCCGTGCGGAGATCGCTGTCTTACTATCGAAGGACGCGACCGAGCCGGTCCCTCCAGCCGAGATGAGGTCGGGGTTTTACAGCCCCTTTTATTGTACCCAAGAAAAGCGGCGGTTTGCGACCGATCCTGGACCTGCGTTCGCTGAACCGTGCACTTCACAGAATGCCGTTCAAAATGCTGACGCCCAAACGCATATTTCCATGCATTCGTCCAAACGATTGGTTCGCATCTATCGACCTGAAGGACGCGTACTTCCACGTATCGATTCTCCCCCGGCACAGGCCGTTTCTCCACTTTGCGTTCGAGGGGCGAGCATACCAGTACAAAGTCCTCCCATTCGGGCTCTCTCTGCCGCCCCATGTATTCACCAAAGTAGTGGAGGGGGCTTTAAAACCCCTGAGAGAGAGAGGTGTGCGATTCTCGCGTATCTGGACGATTGGCTAATAATAGCTCAAACACGTCAGACACTGTGCGATCACAGAGATTTAACTTTAAAACACCTCGCTCGTTTGGGTCTTCGGGTCAACTGGAAAAAGAGCAAGCTTTGCCACGTGCAGAGAATCTCTTTTCTCGGGATGGAACTGGACTCGAATGATTTGACAGCCCGTCTAACAGAAGCGCGTGTACAGTCGATTCTGACTTGCCTGAATACATTCAAGAGCAAGAGCGCGGTTCTGCTGAAAAAATTTCAGAAGCTCCTGGGGCATATGGCAGCAGCCGCAGCTGTAACTCCGCTCGGACTGCTACATATGCGACCGCTTCAGCATTGGCTTCACGATCGAGTCCCGAGGAGAGCGTGGCTGCGCAGGATTCACCGTGTTATCATTACACCTGCGTGTTGTCGCACTTTCACGCCGTGGTTAGACCGTGCATTTCTCCGAGCCGGTGTGCCTCTGAGACAGGTCTCCAGGCATGCGATAGTATGCACAGATGCTTCAGACACGGGGTGGGGGGCCACGTATGATGGGCTTGCGGCTTTGGGGGTCTGGACGACACCCCAGCTGCATTGGCACATAAACTGCCGGGAAATGTGGGCTGTATATCTTGCGCTTGTCCGTTTCAGCAACGAGTTACGGGGCAAAGATGTATTAGTTCGAACAGACAACACTGCGACCGTGGCATACATCAATCGTCAAGGCGGTTTACGCTCGCGTCACCTGTCGCATCTCGCCCGTCACCTCCTCACTTGGAGTCAGAAGAATTTGAGGTCTCTTCGTGTCATTTACATTCTGGGCACGCTCAATGTAGAGGCGGCTGCGCTCTCTCGGGCTGCGCGTCCCGGCGAATGGCGGCTCCACCCCATTGCGGTTCAGCAGATTTGGAGACGTTTCGGCAAAGCGCGGATAGATCTGTTTGCATCCCCAGAGACAACCCATTGTCGCCTGTTCTATTCACTAGCCGACGACTCGCTCGGCGTGGATGCATTGGCACACAGCTGGCCGTGAAACATGCGCAAATACGTGTTCCCTCCTGTGAGCCTCATTGCGCAAACCTTATGCAAAATCCGGGAGGACAAGGAGGGCGTGCTGTTGGTGGCACCGTATTGGACAACCAGGAGTTGGTTTCCAGAACTCTCTCTCCTCGCGACAGCCCCTCCGTGGAAGATTCCCCTGAGGAAGGACCTTCTTTCTCAACAAGAGGGCACATTATGGCACCCGCGCCCTGACCTGTGGAACCTCCATGTGTGGTCTCTGGACGGGGCACGGAGGATGTGAGTGATTTACCGCAAGAGGTATCTAACACTATTGCTGCTGCGCGAGCGCCGTCTACGAGACTTAAATGGAACCTGTTTGTCGACTGGTGTTCTTCCCAAAGTGAAAACCCCCGAGAATTCCCGATTAGTGTTGTGCTTTTATATCTCCAGCGTCGTTTGGAGAATAGGCTGTCACCATCCACTATTAAGGTCGATATCGCTGCGATATCAGCTCACCATTCACCCGTAAACGGTAGAACAGTGGGTCAGCACGACCTGGTCATTAGATTTCTCAGAGGCGCTCGAAGACTGAATCCTTCGCGTCCTCCCTCTATTCCTCCTTGGGACCTGTCCTTGGTGCTGAAATCACTCCAGGAAGCCCCATTTGAGCCTCTGCATAGTGTGAGTGTTAAATTTCTTACTATGACATTAATATTAACTCTTCTTGCTTTGGCTTCTGTTAAGAGGATAGGGGATATTCATGCATTTTCGGTCAATGATTCGTGCCTTCAGTTCGGGCCGGCTGCATCCAGCTTAACACTGAGACCCCGGCCCGGCTTTGTGCCCAAAGTTCCCACCACTCCTTTCAGAGATCAAGTGGTGAACCTCAAAGCGCTGCCTTTGGAGGAGGCAGACCCAGCCATGGCTTTGTTATGCCCTGTTCGTGCACTACGTGTGTATATAGACAGGACGCAAAGTTTTAGGACCTCGGATCAGCTCTTTGTTTGTTACGGTAGCCAGCAGAAAGGAAAAGCTGTCACCAAGCAGAGGATGTCCCATTGGATTGTGGATACCATAACCCTTGCATATCAAAAGCAGAATGTGCCTTGTCCATTTAATTTACGTGCTCACTCTACACGCAGTGTGGCATCATCTTGGGCACTGGCTCGCGGTTCCTCGCTAAAAGATATTGTAGAGCTGCAGGCTGGGCGACACCTAATACGTTCACAAGACTCTATAGTGTTCGTGTCGAGCCGGTTTCCACTCGAGTTCTTTCTACTAACTAGTTAAGAATGCCGAGGGTCGGCTCGTGTGTCGGCTTGGAGCCTCTATTTTGGTATAAAAATCCTTGACTGGGAGATCTTAATACTTTAGACCAATCTCAAATCTCCCTTTTCTTTCTAAGATATTAGAAAAGGTAGTGACAAGCCAGCTATGCACATTCTTAGTGGATAATAGTACCAGGGCTGGACATTAACTTTTTTGCTCACCAGTCAAAGTGGCTAGTTGTTTTCCAAAGTTACTAGCCACTCAGCACTTTCACTGGCCACAATTTTGTTGCTGGTAGATATGATTAAACTTGACTTTAGCATCCTAAAATGACTTCGAGCAAATGTACTTAGTTTAGCTAAATTAGATGCATATTGAATTTTAAATGCAGTATGACCACCCAAATTAAGACAAAATTTATTAGCAGGTATATACCAGGTAAATCAGTATACAGTAGATCATATCATATATATATAGGTGCATAAAAAACATGCTAGTAAGGCATAAATAGGTTAACTTTGAATTCATATATTAAAAGTGGAACAGGGGTGTAGAAGATTATCTGAAAAGATAAACACAAAAACCCTAGACAAACACAAACACTGCATTCTGATGGAAGACAGACAGAAAGTGCAAGCTAGGACAAATATAAGCAAACACTTTGCAGTTTGAATGATGTCCCATATGAACAAAAATGACAGAGTATGTAACGTTATTGTTTTAACGTTTCCACAGTTCAATCGCGCCTCTCTCTCTCTCTCTCTCTCTCTCTCACACACACACACACACTCACATCACATCTCTTACAGTCGTTTTACGGATTACGATAATTTTCACGCGAGTTTTATTTATTTTTATATTGTGTATATTATATTATAATGTCACGTGTCCTGCTACTACTGGCACTTACAGGACCTGTTGCTGATGTGAAGTTAACTCTGTCTGTCTGTCCCTCATCATGACCAGGCTGTGGATGCTCAGGCTTGCGAATACCAAGAATCTGTGGACCAATCACAGCTAGTAGGCCGACTCTTCTTCCTAGTTTTTTTACACGTAGCAGCATATAAGTGATCGTATTAGTACCCCTGCTGTTGGCGGTTCATATTGCGTTATTAGACTATTTTGGCGACTGGCCCTCCGTTGAACGGCCGTTCTGGACTTTTCCAGAACGCACAGATTGCCAATCTGTCCCTGCCCTGGTTAAATACAGCGTACCAAAGGGTTCAGTTTTAGGTCCTATCCTATTCTCGTTATATATGTTACCTCTTCAAGACATTATCAGGAAACATAACATAAGTTTTTACTGCTATGCGGACGATGCCCAGCTTTACATCTCATCACATCCTAGCGAAACCCACCAGTTTTCTAAGCTTACAGACTGCATTAGCCATATTAGGGACTGGATGGCACATAACTTCCTTATACTAAACTCCAATAAGACAGAGATACTTAATATCGAACCGAATTGCTCCAAACATAATATGTCAGATTACAAGTTGCCCATAGAGGGCTGCACTGTGGTGCCATCTTCCATGGTTAAGAACTTAGGTGTGGTGCTCGACAGCAATTTATCCTTCAATAGTCATATCTCCAACAACTGCTGCACAGCATTCTTCCATCTTAGAAGTATCTCAAAAATATGCCATATGCTGTCTACATCTGACGCAGAGAACCTTATCCACGCTTTTATGAGCTCAAGAATAGACTATTGTAATGGTTACTCGGGGGATGTCACGCAAATCAGGTAAACAAGCTTCAGAGTGCTTACTCAATCTAAAAAGTATGACCACATAAGTCAAATTTCGGCATCTTTACACTGGCTACCAGTTAAATATTGCATACAATTTAAAATATTACTAATCACCTACACAGCCTTAAATGGCCTAGCACCCTTGTATCTTTAAGAACTACTATCAGAATACAATCCATCATGTACATTGTGATCACAAAATTCTCATAAAATTTCAAGTAAATGTACCTATCCCGCAATAGCTAGTTTGTCCAGAACAAAAAAGCATTCACATAACTCATTTGGGTAATATACTTATGCCGCAATATTTAGCCTGTCTGGAACCAAGCGGATTTTAAACCACAATACTGTATGACACTTGCTTTACATGCGAACGCTAATAGGATTCTGTTTTTCTCTCTGTCCCGTCCTCGACCCCGAGGACAATGAGACAAACAGACCCAGTTCCTGCTGCTGTGAAGGTCATCACACCACGGATCTACTGGCTGTCCTTCAACGTGATGCCCAGCTGATGTATATAAATATATATTTATCTGTCAAGGGTTTTTCTCCTCCTAGGAGTTATTCCACAGGGTTTTTCTCCTAGGGTTTTTTTGTCCCCGGGAGAGACACCCAACCTTGGCTCAACTTAGCACTTTACTGTATACGGTACATTTTTACTACGCTCGCTTGTACGGTTAATTCTTAGCTGCTGTATTCTTTTTATATTATCTAGCGATTATCTGTGTTTCCCCCTACATATATTGATGTAAAGCTGCTTTGAAACAATTAACAAATGGGAAAAGCGCTATATAAATAAAATTTAATTGAATTGAATTGTGTGCCCAATAGGAGAATGATGGCGCAATCACTGGGTCGATGAGGAGGTAGCTGGGTTGCCTTGGCGTTACTGAATGCAGTGGCTAGATCATGGTATTCGTGTGGTAGACCTTCAGGAATGGTGATGCTGGGGGTGATTTGTGTGGAACAAAATAAAATCCCAGAGGTTTCGTTAACACATGTGTGGCAGTGATCGCTCCAGCCAGTGATTCGTTTGTCCCTCCATGAAACGAGTGGATTATGGTGATGCAGCCATGGGAAACCCAAGATGACAGGATTATGTGGTGACAAGACTACAAAGAAATTATGTTTTCCAGGTGATTGAGTTTGGTGATAAGGGTGATGTTCTCTGTGCAACATGATCTCACAAAGTTCCGTGGGATAGTCACGGAATTTTGTGCTCATTTTTCAGTGCCATTCTCACGGATCTCCGCATTTTTCAGTGGCCCTGCTACGGACTGTCTTTTTCCGTGGCATTCTCGCGGATTGGTTACTCAACTGCTTTTTCCTATTTTCAAACCATTTTCACTTCGGTTTAGGGTTAGATTTGGTGTTTGCGTTAGTATGTCACTTTAAATATTGGTTTATACTATTTTTTCTGATTTAGTCTTTTATATTTTCTAAACTTTAAACAATTGTTGCCTGGCGTTGGGGTTAGAGTTGGGTTTGGGTAGGGATGTCATTTCATGTAAATCTAACCCTAAACCGAACTGAAAATGGTAAGAAAATAGGACAAAACAGTTGAGTAACCAATCCGTGAGAATGCCAATGAAAAAGACAGTCCGTAGCAGGGCCACGGAAAAATGCGGAGATCCGTGAGAATGCCACGGAAAAATGAGCACAAAATTCCGTGACTATGCCACGGAAATTCGTGAGATCAGGTTGCTCTGTGACGTGGGTGACTCGGCCTGTGCCCAGAGGCTGTCTGTCTAGTGCTGAGACAGAGAGAGGGGGTACACAGGGGTTACTGAAATATAGTAGTCAACATTTGAAGTGGATCAAAAACATTCATCAAATTTGTCCTAAAACAAGAACGGTATTGGATATTGGTTTTAAGAAAACTTTTAGAAAAGGTTTTGATCCACTTCAAATGTTGACTAGTGTATTATGTTGTTTCACCAGACCAGCATCAATGAAATTCCCCACTGCCCCGGAGTCCAGTAAGGCTTTAGTCTCAATTAGTTGGCTGTTATACACAACTGAAATCTCCATGCAGTCAAAGCTAGAGGTAGGAACAGTAGCACTCACCCTGCCGAGTCGTGTTTACGATGGACGCACGGGACAGCTAACAAGGATATGAACTGCTTTATCACAGTATAAGCGTAGGCATAAAGCATATTGATGTATGCCAAGACATTTGAGAAATCATGACCGGATGGCGGTTTACGGCCATGTCTTGAGTACAGTATGTATGCTATGTATAGTGACCCTATATATACACAGTAATGGTGACACAAAATTATTCAAAATGTGAAATAAGGTTTTGGATGTTGACCATCTCCAAGTCATTCACTCCCTGTGCAACTTTGTTCACTTGATTATACCACCAGGTGTCACTGTGGCCTCAAAGCTTCAGCACTGGCACTCAGAGATCGATTGCTATGTCTAAGGTGAAACATGCCCCCCCCCATTAGCATACAGACGAAGAAATGTATAAATAAATAAATGTAAAAATATAAAAATGTTGAAATAAATAAGAGTAGACATAAATACATAAATAAATGTAAAGAAAATAAATGTACAAAAAATAAATGTGTAAATAAATGAATATATAAATGTGTAAAATACAATTATACATAAATAAATAAAAACAGGTATAAATACTCATTTATTTTAGTTTTTTACATTTCCTCGTATATATACATTTATTTATGGATTTATTTATTTATGAATAGGGCAGAATAGGCTCTCCATAACTAGTAACTAACTCCTTGAGTAGTTTTTTCATCTAATACTTTTCACTCTTACTTAAGTAAATAATTAGATTGTTACTATTAATTGAGTAAATTATTGATAAGTACTTGTACTTTTACTTGAGTACAGATTTTGGGTACTCTACCCACCTCTGCCACACACCCCTATGCCCTATGTTTTCTCATGCACTTCCTAATACGTAAATAGCCACCATATTATCTTCAACACCTCCATTTCTCCTTCATTGACCTTTAATTCAGAACACACAATTCAGTTTTTTTATTTTACTCTCAAGAGTCACAATGTTTGTGTATCACTTAGTTACGTATACAGCTGGGGGAGGTTGAGACCTGACCTGCTCTATATGAACACATCTGAGCTATATCACATTCATTTAGAAGTTAGATTGAAAAAGCATGTACTTTTATGTTCATGTTTCTTTAGATATTTGCCTTAACCATGTTGTAATTTCTAAAATTATTTTGTTTCAGCTTTGGGTTGTAATTGTCTACCTGTTAACCAAGTCCTTTAAGACGCAATGTCTTTCAATGAGACTGAGAATATTCTCCTGTGTTATCCTTTACATCCAAACTCTTGTCCTAGAGCTCATCGACTCACTGTAGTTAAAGGGCCAATGTACGCTTTCATTTCACTCATAATCCTCATGACCGTTTTTGGGAATCTACTGATCATCATCTCCATCTCTCACTTCAAACAGCTTCAGTCTCCAACTCATCTGATCGTTCAGTCATTGGCTGTGTGTGACTTTTTGCAGGGTTCACTGGTGATGCCCTACAGTATGGTGCGATCTGTCGAGGGCTGCTGGTATTTTGGAGATGTAATTTGTAAAGTTTATTGTAGTTTGGATACAACTTTCAGTATCTCATCTTTAATACATCTTAGTTTAATATCTATTGATAGATACTGGGCGATCTGTGACCCTCTGAAGTACAGAATGAGGGTCACAAACAACACTGTGACTGTATTTATCACTCTTACATGGATCTTTTCATTTGTGTACAGCTTTAGCATTGTGTTTTCAGGGGTGTTTGCTGTTGGTATGGAAGCCCTTATATTACAGATGTCTTGTTTTGGTGGCTGTGCTGTGTTTTTAAACAAACAATGGGGGGTAACTAGTGTAATTTTAGTATTTATTATTCCAGGAACTATAATGAGCTCTCTGTATATGATCATATTCAGTGTTGTGAAAAAACATGCAAAGGTTTTATCAGAGAAAGTGTCTGTGACCACCACAGGTGTTAACAGTCAAAGCTCTGCACACAGAGAAAGAAAAGCAGCTAAAACTCTGGCTCTTGTTATGGGCGTTTTCTTTATCTGCTGGCTGCCTTCATGTATTGCTGCTGCTGTCGACCCTTTCCTTCATTTTGTGATCCCAGCTGATGTTTATGAGGCTTTATTTTGGTTTGCATATTTTAACTCAGCTTGTAATCCTTTGATCTATGGATTTTTTTATCCTCGCTTTCAGAAGGCCTTTAAGACTCTCATATTCACTTATAACTGTGGATTCAAGGATTCACATACTCTGACATTTGAATGAATACAGTTTCTAAAGATAAATAATACCCAGTGACTGAATAAATGTTGTGAAGCTTGTAGTGATGATTTCAGAGATATTTAATTCCTTTATTATTCTCTTGTTTTAATGTTGTTCCACATGCTATAATTTATGTCTATATAATATTTTAATCTAATATTTTGCTTATTTGACGTTACATTCCCACTCTTTTTCCATCACTACTCCCTGCGGGGGGAATGATTTCCTTTAGGAGTCTTATCAGCCACATCTCTCACTACAATTAAAAAAACAACCAAAAGCTCATCTTTTCCAAATATACTTGACAAATTGATACTGACTGTAAAAATGTGTAACTTGTAACTCCTTATGACAAATCTCTTAATTGTTTCCTAATCTTTATAAGTCACTTTGGATAAAAGTGTCTACTAAATGTAAATGTAAGTAGTAAAGTTATTTTACAGTTTCAGCACATAGTAAGACAATGAGTAAAGAAGGATTCATCTGATATGAGATCTTTACAAAATGAATAAAATGTATTCATAAAGGATCTTCATAAATCCATTTGTTTGGAGAAAAAATTTAACGAAAGAACGGCTTCATTATCAAACAGCAAACTATAATTCATATGTACAGGCCTATAGGAAGATGATAAATAACACCACTATGGGGTGGTTTGCAGGACAGGATTTAGATTAATCCAGGACTAGGCCTTAATTATATTTGGACATTGACGTAGTTTTTACAAATGTACCTTACAAATAAACAACACTTGTGTACATCTTGAGACAAAACAATGGCACTGATATATTTTAAGATATTTTAGTGCAAGCTGCTTTAGTTAAGACAGCTTAAACAAGCATTTCTTGGACTAAACTTAATCCCATATGTTTAACAGTCTGTATAATTTTAAATTGATTTAATTTTACTTCTTCTTCCTTTATTACTTTACGCCATTCCGGCATCTACGGCTGTATTCATGGCAAGAACCAGTTAATCCATACACAAGTTTTATTCAGACAAATTGATCCATACACAGGTTGAGGGAGGGACAATTTGTCATCTCCAATTTGCCTGACTTGCATGTTTTTGGCCTGTGGGAGAAAACCGGAGTTCCCGGGGTAAACCCACACTGATATAGGGATAATAGGGGTGTCAACAAAAATTGATTCGGCAATGCACAAGAACAACAATCAAGATGGATGAGGCGGAGAGAGATGACTGTGATATATGGGTAAATAAAAACACACCCTTTTCCATGGAAAGTGGACATATGGGCACATTTCGGATTCTATGAAGTTAATGGGAAACTAGACAGGACTTAAACTGTGTGTAAAATTCTCATCTCGGGTATATAATTGTCATTGTCTTAAAGCTGCTAAGCTTCCATTTTTGTTGAGAATAGTTGCACTTGACTTTACTACTTGACTGATGAAAAATTTGCCTTGTTGTGTATAGTAGAATTCTGATGCATCGCAATGCATCGTAGAATCGAATTGAATTGAATCGAATCGTTACCTGGTGAATCGTAATTGAACTGAATTTTGAGGGCAATGCCAATGCACACCCCTAAGGGATAATATGCAAACTCCACACAAGCGGGGCTCAAACCCGGTACCTTCTTGCTGTGAGGCAACAGTGCCACCCAAATTGATTTAATTCACTGGATCAACTGAGACAATTTCTAGACCACAAGATATTTTAGAAATTATGTGAATAATTTGATATTTCAAAATGTTTGTGCTGGCGGGGAAAGAGATAAATAACAAAAAAATTGTACCATTAACTTCAGACCCGTTTTTAGTTGGTCAATGGTGTAGTCTATTCCAGTTGCCTCAAAATAGCAACATGCCAAAAATGCGCCTGAACACACCTCTTTTTCCGTAAGTTACATTTAAAGTTAAATGTATTAAAATCATTCATCTGCTAAATATTTATTATATAGGTTACTTAGTAACCTACAAATTGTCTTTTAAAAGATAAGATCTCTGTTATTTTTAAAAAGTACAGTATATAAAAAATACAGAGAAAGTAGAAACAAAAGAGAACCACATGGGCATTGAAACCGGGTCATTGAATGCGCTGTTGGAAGCACTAACCACTAGGCTATCATTTCTGACATTGCTTAAAATTTTCATGTGATCATTCTAAAATATTACAAAAGATTTTAATTTAGTTGCTACATGAAAGTATTTAATGTATAAGGACAATTTATATATTAAATGGCTTTGTTTATTGCAGCAGTATTATACTTTTCAGTCAGGAGTAAATTTTTCATACATTATCACAAATTACCGCTTTCTCTTTAACTTTGATCGATTTGATCCACGCTCGACCTCTAAGGCTGCTCAAGAATAGCGTGCACGCGCAGTTATCTTGACTAGGGAAATCTGGATCAAATTAGTTGGATTGCGTAAACTTAATTTAATTTTTTTTGAAACCGCTTCAGCCACGCCTCATTTGTTAGGTTAATTCAAGTCGAGTTTGTAACTTTGATCCTCGCTTTTCCA
Source organism: Misgurnus anguillicaudatus (assembly GCF_027580225.2). Lineage (NCBI taxonomy): Eukaryota > Metazoa > Chordata > Actinopteri > Cypriniformes > Cobitidae > Misgurnus > Misgurnus anguillicaudatus. The sequence goes on along the minus strand of NC_073354.2, from coordinate 35,050,757 downwards.
AGCGAGTTTTATGAAATAGCCCTAAGGAGGAGTTAGCTGCGCTCTGTTTGTTTGAAAACAGTTCAAACATCAACAAAACGTCACACAGATTCGCTGAGAGCGCCTTTAAGAAATAAACTGTTAAGTTTTATTCACAACACTGTTCCAGAACAGTACAAGTCAAATGTTTGATTGTGTGCTGCACATTTCCTGAACATGGGAGAGTACTGAATGTGCACAAAGGCTTTTTTAAAAATGGAGGAACATCAACTTTGCAATTCCAAGTACACTCTGGCTCTTCTGATTCAAAGCCTGTAAGTAGTCTATGTTATCATATTTTAAAATTTTCCTACTGACAATTCAAACACGAGTTTTGAGCAGTGTAGTGGTGCGCATGTTGTTGTTTGTCGTTTCCACAATCACAAAATATTCTGTCCTTACCAACATTTAAAGTTCTGCTCAAGCCGTGCTGGCAAAGTTGATCAACCAGCTTGCTTCTCCGCTTTTTTGAGTCAGATTCAGGCTTGTATTGATAAGGTAGTAAAGATGATATTATTGCTTCGGGAGCTTATCTTCCAAACTTGGTAAGGACTGTGACATTTCCGTTTACAGACTTGGGGTATTTGGCAAATCACAGCGCACTAGTTGGCTTTCTCACAGCAATGAGCTTTGTACAAATTGACACGTTATATAAAAAGTGGGGCATAAAGGAGCTACAATAATGTGGAAAATAATGTGTTTTTTGAACCATAAACTACGTGAACACATTGTATTACACTAAATACACAAAGTCAAGTGCATATCCAAATAACTTCATCCCAACCATTGCTTGTGAAACAGTGATCATCAGCTCGACTTTGTAGATGAAACCTTTTTGTTTTCTAAATAAAAAGCCCTAAAATGTGCACAACTTCAAAAAAACATTTAAATAATTAAAGCAATATTTTTTCAATATTAATTTTTTTGCATTTTTACTTCATACATCTGTGCTTGTGAGCCAAAATGCGTCTGTGAAACAATCACGGCCATACCCAAAGTACCTCTCTTCCCCAAGACTATTCACCACACAAACAAAGGCGCACAGCGAGAGTACAGTCATTACTATAATATACGCTAGTATACGCTTCGGCCGGAGGCGCCCGCGCTGGAGCCGCCCAAGCCAGCGCAGTTCAACGCAGCCGGAGCCGTCCAAGCTAGAGCAGTTCAGCGGGGTTGGAGCCGCCAAAGCCAGCACGTCCTGTGCGGTCGGAACCGCGTGGGCTGTGCGTTCAGCGTGGCCGGAGCCGCCAAAGCCAGCGCAGTCGTCCCATCTCGCACAGCCCACGCGGTTGACCCGTCCCACACAGCTATGCCTATGGACTTTAGCCCATGGATATTGTTTTTGTTTTCCCCATGGACTCATGTTTAGTTTGTTTAGTTTTGTATTGTTTTGTCTTGTGTGTTCCCCTGAGAGCGTCTGGTAGCCGCTCCTTGGGGGGGTACTGTCAGGATCCTGCCATAGGAGTCTTGTTTTATATTTATGTTTTATCATGATGGCAGGGTTCTGACAGCCTCATGTCCTATGTTGAGGCTCATGGTCTTGTATATTGGGTCATGTGCCTCTGGTGTCTCGTTTCTAGTCCCCGCCCCCTTGTTCTCCCTGTTAATTATTCATTATCAGTTTATCCCACTCACCTGTGTTGCCCTTGTTATCTTGTTTAGTTTTTCCCCTATTTAATCTCCTCTTGTCTCTTGTCTTGTGCTGGTTCATTGTGTTTTTAAGTGTTGTGAAATGTAGGCTATGTTTACACGTGGGCGACTATTTTGATAAATGGACATTTCAACCTCTCCGGTTTCAAAAATAATATCTCGCGGTACTTTGACATCATCCGTCTGTCGGTTCTTGCAACGCTGCATGAAGTCAAACACGCGTAAAATTGCTGACCTCCGAGCACTCGTTTCTGCTCCTCGACATAATGGAGCAGCTGTATTTGCAAATACAAACACATGAAACAAGTTTGCACGAACATAAATGTGATCTTGGAAGGGTTCAGGGTAACAGTCACATGTAAACATTGGTCGCACTTTTGACCTAGGTGCGAGCTCTGGTGCATACTCTGTGACGTTGCCTGCTTAAACATCCGTTTGTCTCAGTTTACATGCAACCGTGCAACCGAAGATTTTCAAGATCTCCACTCTTGCCGGAGTTTTTAGAAACAATCGATTTCAGAGGCGAGTTCTCCGTTTGCATGTAAACGAGGGGCACAAACGAAGGTAAATCTCTTAGTTTTTAAAAATAACCATGTACGTGTAAACAGGGCTGTAGTCTTCGTTGTTTATTCAGTTTAATGTTACATCAGTGTCTTGTTAAATATGTTAAGTCAGTGTTTTGTAATTTCATGTTTAATGGTGTTTTCCCCCCACGTGGGCTTTTGTTTTTAGTGTTTTCTGTGTCAAGAAATGTTCAGTGTTCACTTCCCCGACATCGTCTGCGCTTGGGTTCTGTCGTCCTCTGTTTTCCTGACTATATATATATTATTGGGCCTGTTTGTCTCATTGTCCTCGGGGCCAGAACGGGGAGGCAGCAAGACAATGACGATGTCTATGCGACACACTAAAGCAGTTTTGTTTTTTCCAACATGGCAGCAGATGCGAAGTTACTTTTTAATGCAGCATTAGATAGTGTTCTAAGTAGTTTTGAACGCAAGTTTATTTAAAAAAAGAGCAACTTTGGGCTTAAACAATTTAATTTCTAAGAAGGATGTTTGGATATGGCAAGACTTGATAGTCACAGAATTTTATAGGACCAATCTGCTAGGCATCGTCGTCGATGAAGTCAAATATAACATATAAATGGTAAGTGGTATTTATTAATATCATATTGTCATTATGCCTGTAGCCTACCTTCTGTGCTTGTCACAGTGCCACTAAGTTGTGTTGCTTTTCAGTATCAATATATACAGCTACCGGTTTAGTTGCATAGCTTTCAGCTGTGTGCACACGTACCCGCTAAAAGTTGTTTACGTTTGAATTTATGTCGCTCTACATACATCATCTGGTATAATTGAAACGATTGGCTATGAGCTACGTACAGACGCATTTGATAGACATTCATAGCGCCCAATAAACGGCTCTGGACATTCGTAAACCACGCCCTAAATACGAGAAATTGAGCATATAGTTCCCAGACCACGTCTTATTCTCTATGAGACTGGTCTGGTGTTAACCAGGCTAGCAAATGGGTGAAGTGTCTCTTTAAAACATCAACATTAATATATTAACCTGCATTAATATAGCAAGAAAGATATAACACTTTCACAAACACATTTTTAAAAGATACAAAATATCATCTGTCATCGGTATTGGTAAAATCATGATATTATATAATTTTTTTGTCCGCAAACTTTATGCCCTTCATGTTATGTAAATAGCCACCACATTTTCTTTAACTCCTGCACCTCCATTGACCTTTAATTCAGGACACACAATTCATTTTTTTATTGTAATCTCATGAGTCACAATGTTTGTGTATCAGTTAGTTACGTATACAGCTGGGGAGCTTGAGACCTGACCTGAACTGTATAAATGAACACATCTGAGCTATATCACATTCATTTAGGAAGTTAGATTGAATAAGCATGTACTGTATTTATGTCTATGTTTCTTTATATATTTGCCTTAACCATGTTGTAATATCTAAACAATTTTTTTTTACATTTTGGGTTATAATATCTGTCTGTTTACATTTACAAAAAAAGTCCTTTAAGACGCAATGTCTTTCAATGAGACTGAGAATATTTTCCTTTGTTATCCTTTACATCCAGACTCTTGTCCTAGAGCTCAACGTCTTACTGTTGTTAAAGTGTCAATGTACGCTATTATTTCACTCATGATCCTCATGACAGTTTTTGGGAATCTGCTGATCATCATCTCCATCTCTCACTTCAAACAGCTTCAGTCTCCAACTCATCTGATCGTTCAGTCATTGGCTGTGTGTGACTGTCTGCTGGGTTCACTGGTGATGCCCTACGGTATGGTGCGATCTGTCGAGGGCTGCTGGTTTTTGGGAGATGTTATTTGTAGAGTTCATTCTAGTTTGGACATGACCTTCTGTTTCTCTTCTTTAATACATCTTAGTTTAATATCGATTGATAGATACTGGGCCATCTGTGACCCTCTGAAGTACAGAATGAGGATCACAAACAACAATGTGACTGTATTTATCACCTTTACATGGATCTTTTCAGTTGTGTACAGCTTTAGCATTGTGTTTTCAGGGGTGAATGCTGTTGGTCTTGAAGCTTATATATTACAGATGTCTTGTTTTGGTGGCTGTGCTGTGTTTTTTAACAAGGAATGGGGAATAATTTGTGTAATCTTGGCATTTATTGTTCCAGGAACAATAATGAGCTCTCTGTATATCATCATATTCAGAGTTGTAAAAAAACAAGCAAAGGTTTTGTCAGAGAAAGTGTCTGTGACCACCACAGGTGTAAACATTAAAAGCTCTGCACACAGAGAAAGAAAATCAGCTAAAACTCTGGCTCTTGTTATGGGCGTTTTCTTTATCTGCTGGCTGCCCTTATCTATTGCCACTGCTGTTGACCCTTTCATTAATTTTGTGACCCCAGCTGAGGTTTTTGAGGCTTTACTTTGGCTTTCATATTTTAACTCTGCTTGTAATCCTTTGATCTATGGATTTTTCTATCCTCGCTTTCAGAAGGCCTTTAAGACTCTCATATTTACTTATATCTGTGGATTCAATCATTCACATACTCTGACATTTGAATGAATACAGTTTCCGTAGATAAATAAAAACCAATGACTGAATAAATGTAAAGCTAGTTGATTTTAGCCCAGACAGCAGACGACTCTGGGCTGGATCCGCGCCGAAGTCAACAGCTCTGGCGCTGATCCGGTGCGGATCCGGCCCAGAGTCGTCTGCTGTCCGGGAGAGATATTTAATTCCTCTATCATTCTCTTTATGTAGTTTCACATGCTATAGTTAATGTTTGATTAAATCTCTAAATAATGATTAAATCTAAAAAAAATCCTCCAGGCCTGTAATAATATCAATAGGAACATCATACATTTTAGATCATTCATTATATTAAACAGCAGAGGTCAACAACACATTGAGCAAAAAGTGGCAGACAATTTTAGATCTGAGATGTATATGGCAAATGTTTTTAACTTGTCTTTAAATGTTCTGACTTTAATAATCTGTATCTTTTGTGATATGAGATATTAAAACCCAAGATGATGTTTAATAAAAAAGTATTCAGAAAAAATGACAACTGTTTAATCATACATGAATAAAGTCATGATTCAAATAACAATGTTGGCCATACTTTCTTTGTATTGGTCTTAATATTCTAATTTTATGAGACACTGAATTTGGGATTTTCCTTAGTTGTCAGTTATAATCATCAAAAGTTAAAGAAATAAACATTTCAAATATATCAGTCTTTGTGTAATTATTGAATATTTTTAAATGGAGTTAGTGAATTCTAATTATATGACCAGCACTTGTATTAGGACATTTACGTAATTTTTACAAACATACCTTACAAATAAACACTACTGGTGTGCATTTAGAGACAAAACAATGGCTCTGATATATTTTAAGATATGTCAGTTTAAGCTGCTTTCAGTTAAGAAAGTTTAAACAACCATGTGTCTTGGACTAAATTTAAATTGGTTTAATTCATTGGATCAAAATGATCTCTTCAAAATTAAGAAATTTCTAAACTAAGGTCACAAGAGAATTTAGAGATTTTAGTTCCTTTCCACATATATGTTTGCATACTGTAGGTGACGCTATGACAATGATTAAATTTCATGATTGATGTCATCAAAAATTGCTCACCATTATTTGGGCCCTATTTTATGGATCTAAGTACATGGTATAAAGCATACTGTGCAAGTGCGCTTAGGTCATGTCCAAATCCAATTTTGCTAGTTTAACAACTAAAAAATGATCTGTGGCCCTGCCGCACAGTGTAGAAGGGTTGTTTTTATTCTCGTAATGAGTAATGGGTGTGTTTTGGGCATTACGTGCAATAAAACAATACAATTTGTAAGCGGATAAACTGTAAATGGAGGAAGAAGACCACCAGTTTAAAGGTGGTGTGTGTTAAAGTTACCGGCATCTAGTTGTGAGATTGTGAACTGCAATCAACAGCTCATCCCTGCCTTTCAAAACGCATGTGGTAGCCGCCAAAGGACAAACATGTCATCATTTAAGACAACATAGGGACAAAACAAACTATAGATCAGTTTGTCCATTTAGGGCTACTGTAGAATCATGACGACAAATTCCTGTTAGATTAAACAGCTCATTCTAAGGTAATAAAACAATACAGTTCGGCATGTAAGGTCTTTAATACAGTTAACATGCAACCTTTCGACGTGATTACTTAAGGTCGCGCTGGCGCGTCACACGCCTGCTATTTTTATACATTAAGGTTTCAAAACAATTCCCCACATGTAATGATGGGGAATGATGCTATCCAATCCTAGCAGTGGGGGTTTACGTCCAGGTCTTCAATGTGGCCTGCCCATCAAAACTGACCTTTTTTCGAGCCAGCCTCTAAACCAAGGTACAGAATAGTGTATTACTTATTGCTTTTGATGTTTTTGCATGTAAAAGCCACCCGAACGTCATTATGTAGACCTCAGACAACAATATAAAACAATAAAAACAGACGATTCCTCACCCCTTTAAGTTATTTCACCTCTCCTACAGCTTACCATTTCCCAATTTTTCTCTGTTGCCCATATTTATTTATTTCCTCAACACACTCAACCCAGTTCAATTAAAGGCTATCTAAGTTGTATTCATTTCTTTAATAAACTAATCTTTGCAAACCTTCATCAGCTACCCTTATAAAAATTCACCATGGTTTTACTACAGTAAAAACTAAAAAATAAAACATGGTTACTACAAAATATCCATGGTTTTGACAACTATGTTTTTTTCAATCATGGTTATTTTTGTAAGGGTATAAATAACTCTTAAACTTCACTCCTCATCAAAACTATATTTAGAAATAAGCAAACCAACACAGACTCCAGGCAGCCCATTACAATTGACTATCTAGGTGCATTTCCACCTTTTGGCTCGGGCCGCTACCAGTCCCATCAAACTGCCCGCTGGACAAAATGTTAATTTAGGCTTTTTTGTTTTCTTCACTGCTCTGAATTTGCAGTCCTCTCAAAATTCAATCCAGTCATCCAACCTACAATGTCAGATGTTTTAGATTTCTAAACCTCAACACAATATAATTTTTCATCAAACAAAGTAAGACAGATCAATTTAGGAAAGGACACTTTGTCTTTGTATCCCAGGAAGTCAATTTTCGTTCCACATTGGTGCTGCAACCAGAGCCGGATTAAATAAATGGACTACACTAGGCAGGCTGCATTTTTTGCCCCCCCCCCCCCCCCCCATCGAGGTTATTTATGAATTGAAATCTGAAACTTACCAAAGTCACTAATAAAAGTTAATTCACATTTTACATAGCCTAGTCTTTGCTTACAAATTGGTTGTTTGTATACCAAATTAAGTCATGTGTTGTATATTAACCAGTCTATCAGACAATTTTTTGCTAAATTTATTATTTATACGTCATTACACGGCTCTATTAAATGCTATTAAATTATCCTCACCTTATCCATTGGGAGTGTCATTGTTAAGGCAGTAGTACCAGTAAATAACCAATAGGTGTCAGTAATCCGCGGGAGAGCTTCACTGCATATTTCTCTTCAAGATTGAGAATCGCAACGAAATCCTCGTCGAGCAACACGTCCACTGAGGTAAATGTCCTCAAAACACTGGTTATTTATGTTTCAGTTATATGAATTATATAATAACAGTTTTTATATTATGTATAACAGTTTTATCTCAAAGTAATGGTAGTGCTAAAGTCTAATGTATCGTTTCTGAAGCTGCTAGATTTTTCTTTACGCTATTCACGTTTGTGAAGTGAATTTAAAACACAGATTGCTTGCAGTTGACTTAGTTAGCCACTATCCATTGGTTTTGTTATCATGTTTGGTATCTAACGTGATTTTTGTGGGGCTTAAAGAAAAAAAAATCTTGACCCCGCTAGTTCTGCCATTGCAGTCATGAATTATTATGCAAGGAACTGTTTTTTTTCCTTGTTATTATACGCAAACATGCCTTATTATATAACGTAGGGAAATGACCGTTTGTCCTTTATTTATTTATTTTTTGCAGCCATGTCTGTGTCCTTAAAGGAACTCTGTCAGGTACAGAGTGGAACGATGAACTTGAAAATCACCCATTCTGATGACTGGCGTCCCCATCCGAGTCACCACCTCAGACAACAACAGTCATAAACTCACAAACACAAATACACTCAGTAATGGGCTTAATAAAGAAAGACTTAACTATGATTTTTTTCTGTGTTAACCTATGATATCAGTTATTGATGTATTTTAAATATTTACGTATTACAAGGCTTATCATACATGCATTGAAGTTTTAAAATGTATCTAATATAATACTTTTATTAAATTGAATGTTTTGGATACCACCATTAAATTATTTTGTGCATGTAAAACACAAGCAGCAATGTTTTTATTGAATTCAATTTTGAATTAAATTAAATGTTTTGCATACCACCATTAAATTATTTTGTGAATGTTAAACACAAGTAAATGTTTTATTTATTGGAGATAAAATGGCTGTTTAATTAATATAATACTTCTGTTTGTTAGGCACTAACAAGTGTAGTCAGGTTTAAGTACATTTATTAAAACTCGATAGCTGTAATGCTTCTGTGCAGAAGGAAGCCTGTGAGCCACGAAGGTAAGTTTGCGAGCAGATTCATTTCCACTTATTAGACAGCAGTCCGCTCATCGTGTTTTGTATTGCGTCACTTATAGATCGTAAACCTTTAAATCGAGTTTAGTAAGATGTATACTACAGTCAGCTTTGGTTAACTATTGAAGCATCGTCTTTAATGCTCAATGTGACCGCAGTATTTGTTGAACACTGCTGGCAGCGGCGACGTCTGTGTCCGTACCATTTTTATCAATGAGAGCATAAGTTCGTATCTCTCTGCTCCCGAGTCATAAAGCTTGTCTTTAATGAAATAATGTTTAATAACTTAAAAAATACGGCGTTTTTTTAATTTCCTGAAAAACAATGGTTTTGGACATACAGGGATCCCGCCTGACAGCTGCGAAATTGTAGATGGGACATTTGTAAAAAAAAAAAAATTCCCCCTCTGTCTGGGCCCCATCCCGCCAATCGGGCCCTAGGCACGTGCCTAGTTTGCCTTTGGGTTAATCCGGCTCTGGCTGCAACCACTGCAGCTCAAAAAGGCCTCTCTCTAATAAACAAATTCAGGACCTCGATCGTTGGTCATCAGAAGCATTAAAATCCTGCGTATTCAACCACTTGAAAAAAAACATCAGAATATCTATCCCTAGTTAGTTAATTTCTACTTTACATGCACACTCACGTCGCTATCACTCCCACTTGCCGGAGTTAAAACCAAAAGCACAGAAAACATGCCAATTTAAATGCCTTTATTGGTTTATTAAAATATTAAACTAATCACATAGTGTTTTTTGCCATTATAAACATATATGTGCCCTGTCATGGAAACCAGTGACACAAGTTGGCAGAACATCTTTCGAACTAAATGAGAAATAAGCGTTTTTTTTCCAAATTGGTGATTTTCTTTTTTTCGCAGAATCTGTTAGTTGAGATCATGAAGAAGCCTCTTCATGTTTGAGATAACAGTATTTGTATATTTAACAGCGTACATTTTGAGGTTGAAATCGGCTTGTTTTTTTTAGATTCTAGCATGCAGTGAGGGGTGTCATTGTCTGTGTGTATTTACATACTGCATAAGCAGCTTCTGTTTGTTTTGTTATTGCCCCCGCCCCCCAAGGGAACAGCGTGGCTATTTCATAGGGATAGTTCACCCAAAAATGAAAATAATCTCATTAATGACCCTCATGTCATTCCAAACTTCGAAGACCTCTGTTAATCTTCGGAACACAGATTAAGTTGTTTTAGATTAAGTCCGAGAGCTTTCTGACCCTCTATTGAAAATCTATGTACGGTACACTGTCCATGTACAGAAATGCAACAAAAACATCATCAAAGTAGTTCATGTGACATCAGTGGGTCAGTTAGAATGTGCTGAAGCATTGAAAATACATTTTGGTCCAAAAATAACACTTTATTCAGCATTGTCTTCTCTCACGGTTCTGTTGTGAACTGCGTGAAGTCACGTGACTAGAGTGACGTGGCTGACATATTATCCTCAGATATGTTTGCAAAGTTTTTTTCAAACTTACAGCGTGCATCACCCTCAGACTGTAAATGAAGCTCGGCGCACAAAAAAAAGCTGGGGCTCACCTGATAACACGTCAGCCTCATCGTACGTCAGCCACATCACTGCAGTCATGTGACTTCAGTGTCTATAAAAAGGATTATGCAATCTTTCATTAGAAAAAAATAATCGTGAACATATTTACAGTATAAGAGAGTTCTTATTTTTTATTCAGTGTACATAAGAGTTGCCTATACAGTTTTAGATGCCCAAATATCAAATAGAAAGGTACAAAGCCAGTGGTTTCGTGAACAGTGTAGTTATAACAAAATGTCAGCATCTGCAGAGACTGTGGCCACTTAGCTTTGAACTGGGGAGGTAAAGCTCTTATCATATTCCCTAAGGTTCTTTTGAAGTGTTCTGTGATCCCGTTTCCCATCGGGTGATAAGGAGTTGTGTGCAATTTCTTGACACCAGACATTTTCAACAAATCCTTCATTAAAGGCAGGGTATCTCATTTGATCCAGAAACATTTTTAGTTATGCTGGTTAAAAGTCTCCTCACATCCTGATAGCAATCATTATGTTAAGTTGTTTAAATGTAATTGTAGACATTTTTGTCATCTGTGAAAGGCGTAGGACCAGACAATTTTCAACCAATCATAGAGCTCAGTCCGAATGGACGTTGGCTTTTTTGTCCCTCATCCGTAAGTGTAATTTGAATGCCACCGCACACCTTGTCCACGCAGACATCATACGTCATTGGCACGTTCATATGCCCTCACCTCCCGTCTGTAAACAGGGAGAATGGCAAACTTTTCTGCTGAATTTACAACCTGCACAGGAGCCACAAAATGAAAGACATGTTTTATATCAACACAAAAACTGCCTGGATCAGCAAAAAGCAAAAACCCAAATTAACATCGGTGACTTTACTGCTTTACCACGAGAAGCAAACAGCTGCAGGAGACAAAGGGTCTTATAGGGTCGTTGCACTGTTTATTTTGGTAGGGTAGGTATGTTTGTATTGAGATGGATTATATTCTATTTTGATGAAACATTGTGTTACTTAAGAAATTTGTGTTCGTTTTACGGATTAGTTTAATGATATAGTTACTACGTCTACACAACTGAAAGTGTCCTTTAACTAATTTTGATGCAAACCAGTTGTTTATTTTGGTTATTTTGGTAATGTTATAAACTTTGTACTGCAAAGTTTTCTCACTGGTGAATGAGACTGTGCGTGTTCATGTGTTTTGAAAGAGGCGTGACTTTGGATGGCGATTTGAATGGAGGGAGGAGGTCGAAGCTGAAGGATGCTAACTTAGCAACCCAGCGTTGTTCACAAGCATCGAGTCTTGGCTTGTTGAGTATGTATGTGAGGGGATTATTATCCGTCCAAGCTATGAAATGACGCCCCTTCAACTAATAATGAAACTTGTCACATATCGCCCATTTAAGGGCGAGTAATTCTAGCCTGTGAGCTGGGTAATTCATTTGAAAGCGTAATAACGTCTTGCTAGCAAATGCAAATGTTACACTTGAGAGAAGATCCTCTTTCAAAGAGTCAAACGCTCTCTGACATTTGTCTGTCCAGCCTGTCTGTAAGAGTTTTACACAAACAGCTTTCGAGTTGAGCTTTCTCCTCCTGCCTTTAAAGCTCTTTGTTTCTGTTTTAGATATAACATCAAACAAAGGCTTGGCTTTTGCAGAACATCTCTCTATAAAATGTTTGTAGTATAATACCATGACTAAGAATGATCTGATTTTTCTATGGCATGGAGGGATTCCATCAGAATCCATCAAGTCAACTGCTTTAACATCTGTAATGGCCTTTATCTTCCCAGGGTCTGTCTTGACACCATCTTCGCAAATTACATGGCCAAGAAATTGAACTGACTTTCTCAAAAAATTGCATTTTTTAGAAGAAAGCTTGAGATTGTGGGCCTTGAGTCTTAAGAATACCATCTCCAACCACTCAAGTGCAACCTGCTTGGGAGGAAAGACCATGAGATCATCAAGGTAACACAATAAAGTTGTAAAATTCTTGTCATGAATGTAGCTGGGCTATTGCAGAGACCCTGTGGCATCCTGTTGTATTCATGCAATCTGAATGGAGATGAGAAAGCTGTGTATTTTCTATCGTCCTCATGCATAGGAACATTATAGAAGCCAGAGGTAAGGTCCATAGTCGAGAAGAGTAAGAAAATGTTGGAGAGTAAGGAAATTAACTCTCACTCTCGCCTTTACCACTTGGTATTGAGACCAATTTCCAGTAGTCATCCATGTTTTTTTTAGAAAAGACAGCAGGCTTTTGATGGCGTTACTGCCCAAGATCATCTCATCTACCTGGCCTGGAATGACCAGCATAGGTATTATCATTTTACATCCATAAAAACAGACAGACAGATCATGCATCGCCGTTGGTGTGACTTAATGACCACCACATCAAATAATCACAAGATCATCGGCAGGACACTTTGGCAACGTAGAAAGACTCAACCTTGCTTCACCTGCCTCACTATGAGTGTAGGCCATTTAACCGCTGTCAAGTAATGCAGTGAAAGATGGGCCATTTTCAACAGAAACAGTAGTGTAAAATAATGAATTGGCTCTAGGGACTCTTTGTATTCCTTGAAAAATAGCGGTTTTATCAGGTAAGACACTGGGTTTGTACTGCTCATAAACTGACTCATAATCTTGTGTTACAAAGATGGAAGGGTCATCAACCTGGTCTGTACTAACCTCCCTAACGCACAGACCTGTTCGTTTTCCTGGGTGGGCTGTGGTGGTTGTAGTCTTCTCCTAGGGAAAAATGCCTGAAGTGACCTGGAGACTGACACTGAAAACATAGTCTGTGCTCACAGCAATGTGTTAAGGCAGAGTGAGCAGCATCACTGCAGATAGCACACGGCAAAGCATCCAAACCTTCCATCCTAGGGAGTCTTTTCAAGAGCAGATAAATCTGTGCTTTTTGTTGTTACTCAGACACTGTGTGAACTGGCAACGGAACTGTGTTAACATCAATAGAGTTGACTGAAACTTTTTGATGTTGGCTGTGATGCACTGTACTAGTGGAGTACAGCCTGAACTTCATGTGCTGACCACTTGTCATTCAGTTTGGACCTGAATGTTAAGGCTAGGTCTTTACTCGGGCAGTGTCTGATAAACATGTGCACAGTTTTTCCACACTGGGCTTGTGTTTTACCTTGCTCTCGGAGGTACTCTGAAGCAACATCTGCAGCTTTGTTTAGTCTCAGCCAGTAGTTGTATCCTCCTCCTCTGGCAAAGTAGTGTAAAAATCAGCAAGAGGGACAGGAGGGTAATGATAAATAGCTAAAGCAAAAATGTTTACATAGCCGGCTCAATACAGAATTTGGGCAGACAGTAGTGGAGGAATCACAATTCCTGATCCAGAATTTGACTACATCTTTTGCTTCACCACGCAGGTGTGCAAGGATTTCTTCTATGTTTTGACAAATGTCCTGATCAGATCTTCCCATTCCTCAATCTCAATTTTGTCAGAACTCTCCCCTCTGAATGAAGGAGGCTCCTTGACTTTCCTGTGATGGTGACAAATTTGCAGTGTCTGAAAAGCTAGTAGCTTTATTTTCATCAGGGTATTGTCCACGTGTTGTGTTATCGTTATAAGGACTAAGATGAAATATAATGTTGTCCACTAACTGCTGACCAATCTGATGGACAATTGAACTCATTTGCCCTAACATATTGGGCACACCATGTTCAGCATTAGGTGTTGATGTGATCACCTCACTAGGCTTATGATTGACATTTGACTGCATGTCTGCTGCATCACACTCTAAGCACTCAGTGCACACCCTTCTGACAATGCTAGGTCTACTACCACTATTGGGGGTGTCCATTGAAAAGGCAATTGGCACATCTAAAAACCCCTCTGCCTCTTCCCACTGGACTAGGAGCAAACTGGTCAGGCAAATATCTATTGCTCTTACTCATTATGGGAAGTAAAATGTGCTACAAGTGTACATACACAAATAAACAAACTCAATATTAAGTGAAAAGTGGCATGAACTGAATCAATTAAATCAATGAAAAGTCCCATGAACTGAATCAATTTATTAAGAACACATTGAAATAAGGCAAACAGCATGGATAATTAAAATAACTTCTGCATAAAACAATATAAAATACTCGATATAAGACATCAGATTTGATGCCAAACACATATCAACAGTTCTACAATTGATTCATTGCCAGATAAATCAACAATAAGGCAGTTAGTTATGTGTTTTTAATCATTTTAAAGTTTAATTCTCCAGCTGCTGAAAACGTGCAACTTACCCACAGCATGTTTCATTATCTCTGCTGTGGGCGGTCCCCATCTCACGTGCTAAATGCCATCACTCTGCAGACAGATGGCGCTGTCCCCATTTATGCATCAATTTAACTTTTACACACCGTCACATATGCATACAAGATACAAATAGAAATGAATTGAAATAAAACATATTATAAAGGAACTGCTCATGGGAAATCGGTATGAAGTTTTGAGAAGTTCATAACCAAAAATGTGGTAATAAAATAAAAAAAATTATAAAGAAACTAGAGCACTGTTCTGTAGCCAGTTACACTTGCATTGATGTATTGCTTCTCTGCTCACCATCGTACAGTAGAGTGTGTAAAATCAGACACCAGCATCACAAGTATAGTAAAGCCGCATGCAATGTTGATGCACGGTGCAAAAAATGATGTGGATGCGTGAGGCCTCATTTTGCATGGAGGTGTGCACAGGAATTTTTGTAGCCTGGCTCCGCATCTGAAAATGACCGACCTTGAGGCGATTCCATCCGAGAAGGCAAGCCAGTGATGTATCTCTTTGAACAATTCATGTAAAACAATGCATACTGTTTATCTGACACTCTTAAAGTAAAGTATGGAAACTTTGCCATTTTAAACACAAATTCTTTTAAATGTGATCTTTGGTATTTTTTATTGAAATATTGGTGTAGTTATGGTGTGCTTATATTTGTATTAAATGTATGACTGAGGAAAACAATACTAACCTTGAGATTTCTGTATTGTTTGTTTAGTAAAAAACATTAATGAAATGATAATGTTTAATAAAGACATATTTAAGAGATTGTTGTTTTATTCATGGTCTCATATTTATATATCAAGCTCTTATGTTGCAAGTACCAGGGAAGGACTTTGTCTATCCTCTTCTTTGTCTTGG
The DNA here is from genome assembly GCF_027580225.2 of Misgurnus anguillicaudatus. NCBI lineage: Eukaryota > Metazoa > Chordata > Actinopteri > Cypriniformes > Cobitidae > Misgurnus > Misgurnus anguillicaudatus. The sequence continues at coordinate 35,035,269 of NC_073354.2, read as the reverse complement.
TTTTGGACACGATTGCTCAAGTTGCCCCCGGTCGTTTCAAAGAATAGTGCAACAGCAACTCAATCAGCATAGGCTTGCGGTTTGGAGAAAAGCACACCCCTACATGTTTTTTTGTTCATATACTTTCTAATATGTAAATAGCCACCATATTATTTTTAACCACACCATTATACATTTATTGACCTTAATTCAGAACACATAGTTCAGTTTTTTATTGTAATCTCATGAGTCACAATGTTGGTTTATCAGTTACGTATACAGCTGGGGAGGTTGAGACCTGATCTGCACTGTATAAATGAACACATCTGAGCTATATCACATTCATTTAGGAAGTTAGATTGAATAGACATGTACTGTATTTATGTTACTTTATATTTTTGCCTGAACCATGTTGTGATTTCTAAAATTATTTTGTTTAAACTTTGGGTTATAATTGTCTACCTGTTAACTAAGTCCTCTCAGGCACGATGTCTTCCAATGAGACTGAGAATATTCTCCTGTGTTATCCTTTACATCCAGACTCTTGTCCTAGAGCTCATCGACTCACTGTAGTTAAAGTGGCAATGTACGCTTTCATTTCACTCATAATCCTCATGACAATTTTTGGGAATCTACTGATCATCATCTCCATCTCTCACTTCAAACAGCTTCAGTCTCCAACTCATCTGATCGTTCACTCATTGGCTGTGTGTGACTGTCTGCTGGGTTTACTGGTGATGCCCTACAGTATGGTGCGATCTGTTGAGGGCTGCTGGTTTTTGGGAGATGTTATTTGTAAAGTACATTTTAGTTTGGACTACACCCTTTGTATCGCATCTACACTGCATCTTTGTTTAATATCTATTGATAGATACTGTGCCATATATTACCCTTTAAAATACAAAATGAGGATCACAAACAACAATGTGACTGTATTAATCACCCTTACATGGATCTTTTCATTTGTGTACTGCTTTTCTGTTGTTTTTTCAGGGGTGTTTGCTGTTGGTCTGGAAGCTCTTATATTACAGATGTCTTGTTTTGGTGGCTGTGTTTTGTTTTTTAACAAAGAATGGGGACTAACTTCTATTATCATGTTTTTTATTATTCCAGGAACTATAATGAGCACTCTGTATATCATCATATTCAATGTTGTGAAAAAACACGCAAAGGTTTTGTCAGAGAAAGTGTCTGTGACCACCACAGGTGTTAACAGTCAAAGCTCTGCACACAGAGAAAGAAAAGCAGCTAAAACTCTGGCTCTTGTTATGGGTGTTTTCTTTATCTGCTGGCTGCCTTTTTCTATTGCTGCTGCTGTCAATCCTTTCCTTAATTTTGTGACCCCAGCTGATGTTTTTGAGGCTTTATTTTGGTTTGCATATTTTAACTCAGCTTGTAATCCTTTGATCTATGGATTTTTCTATCCTTGCTTTCAGAAGGCCTTTAAGACTCTAATATTCACTTATATCTGTGGATTTAATCATTCACATACTCTGACATTTGAATGAATACAGTTTATAAAGATAAATAAATGTACTGTAAAATGAAGTTGAAACAACTTGGTTTTGCAAGTCATTTTAACTTACTAAGTTTTGACCTGTGAATAGTTGACATAACTAAAAACAAGTAAAATAAGTAAAATAATAATAATAAGTTAAAGTAGGATAAAAATATATTGACTGCATTTGGCTGCATTTTTTACACTCTGTGGCTAAATAAATGAAGCTGGTAGTGTTTATGTAATTATTTAATTCATTTATCATACTCACATACTACAGTATGATTTAATCTTTTGCTTATTTGACATTATTCATAACATAAAGTAAATATGAGTCTACAAAAAACTTCAGGCCTGCATGATATCAATAGGAACATCATACATATTAGGTCATTATAATAAACAGCAGAGATTAAACAACACAATAAACAAACAGTGCCCAACAGTTATAGATCTGATATATAGGGTAAGTGTTTTTAACTTGTCTTTTAACGCCATGACCTCAATAGTCTGTATGTTTTGCGATATAAGACATTTAAACCCAAGATAATGATACAAAAGAATTCACAAAAGTATTGACAACTGTGCCACAGGATATTGTTCTCATAATGGGGAATTCATTTGGGCACTATGTAAAAGCCAAGAAAGTTTAGAATATGTCCAACATTTTATTAAGTGCATAAAAATAAATAAAAACATATGCACTGAGACAAATCAACATATTAAAATGTTGCAGAATCGGCTTGTGGCAATCTGACAGTGAGCCAAAATGGCATGCGAGCCCTTAGTACCATAGTTGATGGTTCCCTTTCAGTCGGTCACTACGACGTCACGTCGTGACCGACGAATTGGGAACCGCTTCGCGGGTGACCTATCTACTTCGAGAACTATCAAAAACGCCAATGAACTTGGCATGCAGGTATTTGCATAATGCCGGCGCCGCCCCGCCAGGTGCGTATATAAGGCGCAGGTGCATAATACCAAATCAGCTTTATTGCTTCGAAGCCGGCAGACATCTGCTCACGAGAAGCTGTTCTAAACTGATCTTCGTAGATCCTGTTCTGTGGGAAGAAAAAATCTCAGCTTGCTGAAGTTGGTTGGGCAAAGACACCTCAGCGGAGGCTCGCAGTGTTTTCTCCACCCTTTCTCTCTCTCTCTGTCTCTTTTTTTAGGACTTGAGTTCGAGTGAGTGCGTTTGCCTCTCCCTGTGTGTTTCACCAGCTCGCACAAAAGAGTGATTTCCCTAAAAGAGCAGCACGTTTGAGCTTTGTGTCTTTTTAAAGACAGCCACTCATTCGTGTCACGGTCGGGGTCGTCTTTTTAAAGATGGATTTCCGTCCGTGCTCCGTTTCTGGATGCGGTGTGTTCATCGCCCCCCAGAATGGCCACAAGTGTTGTCTTTCGTGTCTGGGGCTCCAGCACGCAGAGGCAGCGTTGCGTGATAGCTCATGCCCCATCTGCGAGGGCATGACTATGGCGGATTTGCGGAGACGGGTGTTGTTCCTCCGGCAACGGCTCCCGCCTTCCCAGTCTGGTGCTGCTAAGGGCGCAGCTACCAAACTTGCGAAGGATGACCTCCATATAACGGTGCTGGTTCGGTCTGCTGGTTCGTCCAGTAGCTCCCAGCGCCCTGATCCGTTGCCAGTGGAGGTCCCGATGGAGACGAGCGGCACCTGACGCGATGTCCACCGTAACGTCGGAGGGGGGGTTGTCAGCCTCGGACGCCGATCCGGATCCGCTCCCGCCTTCGGGCCAGGTTGCGGGTTCTGCGTTCGACCCTGAGATGGCAGCCATGCTCGCTCGGGCGGCGGAGGCGGTCGGCTTGGAGTGGACTAAACCTCCCCCACCTGAACCGTCCCGCCTCGATGATTGGTTCTTCGGGGGTGCCAGGGCTTCTCAGTCCTCGCCCCCGGTGGCTTTCTTCCCCGAGGTGCATGAAGAGCTGACGCGGTCGTGGAAAACCCCGTTTTCCGCCCGGAACCGGCCGTATCAGCCTTCGCCTCTCACCTCTCTCGAGGGTGGGGATGCCAAGGGGTACACTGGTATCCCGTCAGTGGAGCGCCCGGTCGCGATGCAGTTGTGTCCGGCCGGTGTCGCTTCCTCCTGGCGGGACCAGCCTACTCTCCCCTCACGGGCCTGTAAGCAGTCTTCGGCGCTGTCCGGTGCTGCTTACAAGGCTTGTGGGGAGGCAGCCTCTGCCCTGCATGCCATGGCATTGCTGCAGGTTCACCAGGCTAAGGCTCTGAGGGACCTGCACGCGGGAGGTCACGACTCGGCGGAGTTCTCTGAACTACGTGCGGCTACAGATCGCGCCGTCGGGCGTGCGATGTCGACCCTGGTAGTCCAGGAACGCCATCTCTGGCTGTGTCTGGCGGACATGAAGGACGCCGATAAAACCCGGCTCCTGAATGCTCCGGTTTCCCAGACCGGCCTGTTCGGCGAGACGGTCGAGGAGTTTGAGCAGCAATTCTCCGCGGCCAAGAAGCAAACTGAGGCCATCGCTCAGATCATGCCACGTCGGAAGCGTCCTGCGCCTGCCCCATCCACGTCGGCGCCTCAGCCTGCTCCTCGCCGAGGGCGTCCTGCGGCGGCCGCCTCCGTTCCTCCCCGGGGCTCTTCCAAGAAGCGAGGAACCGGTCGTCAGCAGCCCGCCCCGCCCGCTCAGCCCGCTTCAAAGGGTGGTAAAAGGAGATCTAAGCGGCCCTGAGACGGGCGACCTAGAGATGGAGGGGATCGCTCTTCGGGAGATGGTGAAGGCACCACTCCCCCCACCGGAGGAGGGCCGGTTGGAGAATCTTTTGTTTCATTTTTCTGTTCCGCCGACTTTTCAGTCGGCACCCACAAATTCACAAAAAGAGCGAATTCCACTTCCATCTCTAGGTCTTCAGATGAGCGCCGGAGACACGAGCGGGCTCATAACCCCCCCTCGTTCTCCGACTCATCAGAGGAGAACGAGAGCGGCGCACGGGCTCATAACCCCACCGCGCTCTCCAACTTCTCAGGCGGTAGGAGAGAGCTACGGGCTCATAACCCATCGTCTCCCTCCTCCTTTGCCAGAGGGTGCATCGAGTGGCGTGAGGTGTCTTCAGCAGAGCCTCCCTTACTCGCCCACCCAGCAACGGACTCAGGTGAGTGTTATCACACACAACACTGCTGTCGGTGCGGCCGTTACGCACACACCGGCGATCACCTCCGTTGCGCCCGCCGCGGGTACTTCACAGAATGCCGTTCAAAATGCTGACGCCCAAACGCATATTTCCATGCATTTGTCCAAACGATTGGTTCGCATCTATCGACCTGAAGGACGCGTACTTTCATGTATCGATTCTCCCCCGGCACAGGCCGTTTCTCCGCTTTGCGTTCGAGGGGCGAGCATACCAGTACAAAGTCCTCCCATTCGGGCTCTCTCTGTCGCCCCGTGTATTCACCAAAGTAGTGGAGGGGGCTTTAAAACATCTGAGAGAGAGAGGTGTGCGCATTCTCGCGTATCTGGACGATTGGCTAATAATAGCTCAAACACGTCAGACGCTGTGCGATCACAGAGATTTAACTTTAAAACACCTCGCTCGTTTGGGTCTTCGGGTCAACTGGGAAAAGAGCAAGCTTTGCCCCGTGCAGAGAATCTCTTTTCTCGGTATGGAACTGGACTCGATCGATTTGACAGCTCGTCTAACAGAGGCGCGTGTACAGTCGATTCTGACTTGCTTGGATACATTCAAGAGCAAGAGCGCGGTCCCGCTGAAACAATTTCAGAAGCTTTTGGGGCATATGGCAGCAGCCACAGCTGTAACTCCGCTCGGACTGCTTCATATGCGACCGCTTCAGCATTGGCTTCACGATCGAGTCCCGAGGAGAGCGTGGCTGCGCGGCATTCACCGTGTTACCATTACACCTGCGTGTCGTCGCACTTTCACTCCGTGGTTAGACCGTGCGTTTCTCTGAGCCGGTGTGCCTCTGAGACAGGTCTCCAGGCATGCGATAGTATGCACAGATGCTTCAGACACGGGGTGGGGGGCCACGTACGATGGGCTTGCGGCTTCGGGGGTCTGGACGACACCCCAGCTGCATTGGCACATAAACTGCCGGGAAATGTGGGCTTTATATCTTGCGCTCGTCCGTTTCAGCAACGAGTTACGGGGCAAAGATGTATTAGTTCGAACAGACAACACTGCGACCGTGGCGTACATCAATCGTCAAGGCGGTTTACACTCGCGTCACCTGTCGCATCTCGCCCGTCACCTCCTCACTTGGAGTCAGAAGAATTTGAGGTCTCTTCGTGCCATTTACATCCGGGCACGCTCAATGTAGAGGCGGATGCGCTCTCTCGGGCTGCGCGTCCCGGCGAATGGCGACTCCACCCCATTGCGGTTCAGCAAATTTGGAGACGTTTCGGCAAAGCGCAGATAGATCTGTTTGCTTCCCCAGAGACGACCCATTGTCGCCTGTTCTATTCACTAGCCGACGACTCGCTCGGCGTGGATGCATTGGCACACAGCTGGCCGCGAAACATGCGCAAATACGCGTTCCCTCCGGTGAGCCTCATTGCGCAAACCTTATGCAAAATCCGGGAGGACGAGGAGAGCGTGCTGTTGGTGGCACCGTATTGGACAACCAGGAGTTGGTTTCCAGAACTCTCTCTCCTCGCGACAGCCCCTCCGTGGAAGATTCCCCTGAGGAAGGACCTTCTTTCTCAACAAGAGGGCACATTATGGCACCCGCGCCCCGACCTGTGGAACCTCCATGTGTGGTCTCTGGACGGGGCACGGAGGATATGAGTGATTTACCGCAAGAGGTATCTAACACTATTGCTGCTGCGCGAGCGCCGTCTACGAGACAGGCTTACGCGCTTAAATGGAACCTGTTTGTCGATTGGTGTTCTTCCCAAAGTGAAAACCCCCGAGAATGCCCGATTAGTGTTGTGCTTTTATATCTCCAGCGTCGTTTGGAGAATAGGCTGTCACCATCCACTATTAAGGTCGATATCGCAGCTCACCATTCACCCGTAAACGGTAGAACAGTGGGTCAGCACGACCTAGTCATTAGATTTCTCAGAGGCGCTCGAAGACTGAATCCTTCGCGTCCTCCCTCTATTCCTCCTTGGGACCTGTCCTTGGTGCTGAAATCACTCCAGGAAGCCCCATTTGAGCCTCTGCATAGTGTGAGTGTTAAATTTCTTACAATGAAAACTTTAACTCTCCTTGCTTTGGCTTCTGTTAAGAGGATAGGGGATATTCATGCATTTTCGGTCGATGAATCGTGCCTTCAGTTCGGGCCCGCTGCATCCAGCGTGACACTGAGACCTCGGCCCGGCTTTGTGCCCAAAGTTCCCACCACTCCTTTTAGAGATCAAGTGGTGAATCTCCAAGCACTGCCTTTGGAGGAGGCAGACCCAGCCATGGCTTTGTTATGCCCTGTTCGTGCACTACGTGTGTATATAGACAGGACGCAAAGTTTTAGGACCTCAGATCAGCTCTTTGTTTGTTACGGTGGTCAGCAGAAAGGAAAAGCTGTCACCAAGCAGAGGATGTCCCATTGGATTGTGGAAACTATAGCCCTTGCATATCAAAAGCAGAATGTGCCTTGTCCTTTTAATTTACGTGCCCACTCTACACGCAGTGTGGCATCATCTTGGGCACTGGCTTGCGGTTCCTCGCTAACAGATATTTGTAGAGCTGCAGGCTGGGCGACACCTAATACGTTCACAAGATTCTATAGTGTTCGTGTCGAACCGGTTTCCACTCGGGCTCTTTCTACTAACTAGTTAAGAATGCCGAGGGTCGGCTCGTGTGTCGGCTTGGAGCCTCTATTTTGGTGCTGTACAGTTGCACCAATATGGAAGGCCATCGGGGCAAAAACGTCACAAAAACTGTTTTTGCCTCTCCTCCACCGCCCTGATAGCTGGTGTTGCGGAGCATCCGCTGTCAACCTATCACTGATGTATTCTCTGTAAACCTGTGTAGGCTAGGCGTCCACATTTGTCCCCTACGTGGGGTTCATTTGTGTGTATAGTCCGTGGGGTTCTAATCCTCCACGTTTTTCCTTAGCAGAGCCTGCTCTGCATCTCTCGACATACCATGTATTGTTCAGAGACTTTATTTTGAGCAACCTGTCGGTTGCTTCATATATTTTTATGTCATCCATTTAACCTTCTTAGGGGATGGCTTCCGCAGTGTTCTAGCTCCGCTCAGTTTAGACGCTTCCCCCAGTTCGCTGCTTCACTATCGTGGGTTAAGGAACAGGTAGTGACCGGCCTTCTGCATTTTGCCTTAGGTTCCGCCCCTTTGTGTGGAGGGCGGAGGGCTTTTGCAGGCACTGGAAGGGTTAAGCTGCAGTGGCGTTTTGGTAGGGATTCCCAATTTGTCGGTCACGACGTGACGTCGTAGTGACCGACTGAAAGGGAACGTCTCGGTTACGTATGTAACCCTCGTTCCCTGAAGGAAGGGAACGGAGACGTCACGTCCCGTCGCCACAGTTTGCTGTTCCATTGCTGTTTCAGGCCGGGCACTGTTGCTCGGCTTCTCAGCAATAATATAGCTGATTTGGTATTATGCAAATACGCACTTATATACGCACCTGGCGGGGCGGCGCCGGCATTATGCAAATACCTGCATGCCAAGTTCATTGGCGTTTTTGATAGTTCTCGAAGTAGATAGGTCACCCGCGAAGCGGTTCCCAATTCGTCGGTCACGACGTGACGTCTCCGTTCCCTTCCTTCAGGGAACGAGGGTTACATACGTAACCGAGACGTTTTTAAACAAAGAATGCAAGTAGCATGTCCTGATGTGTCATCCTTTTTTAAGAAATCGGATAATGGAAATATGTGTGCTGCACCCTTAATGTCCATAGCTACCTCAAGCTGCTTTTCCAGCAGTCCCTCACTCTGTCCCAGGGGCGTAGCCAGTAATGGGCCAGGGCGGCACTGGCCCGCCCACATAACTCCCTGGCCCGCCCAGGCAAGTTTAATCAAAATACATTTTTTTTGTTTATTTTTATTATTCAAATGTATTTAAGAAAATATATTAATATAATCCTGATTTATTGTTGACCGGTGTGTGTATAATTTGCTTTCTAAATAAAATGGAGTTGTTAAAGCAAGTTGTAGAAAGCCTCCGGAACGTAATTGGTTGCTAGGGGTTCTGACAGGTAGACTCTGTGGGGAGCGACGGGCTCTGGCAGTCAGCCAGCTAACTTTGCTAACTGCTTTTTTAGCTAATATTAATATTGCCACAATAATGGCTAAAGTTTCTTTAATGTGTTATTTAAAAAAGCAAGAGTTGAGGAAGATGATACGCCACTGCCTCCATCTGCCGAGTCCTACCAGCCCAGTTCTTCAGACTCATCAACCCACAAGGCGGCTAGTCAGGCGCGCTGGTGGCGCTGGTTGCCGCTTGCTCCCTGGCGGCAGTTCCAGTGCGCTCTCCGGTCAGCCTGACACAGGTTGACCCGCCGATCTAACAGCAATTGATGAACCACGTACGACCCAATTTGAATCCACGAGTACTACTCGCCTCAAAAACCTGTGCCTTTTGTTTTTTGAAAAATAACTCTGTGACTCTTTGGACTATAATGAGATATTTCTGTTTTCAACATTACACCCAGGCGTTTGCGTCTTGTTTTGTAGAATGAAAACAACAAAGGTAAGCCTGTTGTTTAACTCATTTCCTTAATTTTTGCTCGGAAAGTGATTTAACTAAGTGGTGTGTTGTGTATAGATGTATGCCTTATAGCAGGGGTCTCCAACCTTTTTTCATTGGAGAGCTTCTTTCTAAAAAATAAAAGTGGTCGAGAGCTACTTGTGTCACATAATACCTTAGTGAGTTAATAGACACCTGTCTATTAACTCACTGTGATTTGAACTCTATCCCCGCCAGCATTTTTTTTAAAAGTTGCCAGCCAGTGCCAGCATTTTTTTCCCCACAAAATTTTAATATCTTCCAGAAAATGCTTTTCTTTAAACATAAACATACGGTACATCAAATGAAAGAACCTTTTTAGACAACAACAAAAAACTTTCATGTTGTCTTTATTTATACTTTTTTATCACCTCTTAGATATGGGTAGGATTCTTCAAAAAAAAAACACGTTTTGAATAAATTTTTTTTTATTAAAGATCAGATTTTGAAAGATGATCCAAACATACACAGAATATTTACTGCTTTTGGATTCATAATAATAGGGATGTGCATGTATGTCATTTTTTCATTTCGATTAATCCATAGGTCTGAAAAACGAGTTCTGGATTACCTGAGGGCGGGGCAGTGAAAAGGGCGTCATTTTGAAAATGAAAATATTTTTTTATTAAAAACACTCAAATAAAACTTAATTTTGAAGAAACTATGACAGAAAAATGAACCCATACTAGATTAATAATGAAATAAATGTTTTTTTTAACAGAAACCTCTAACAGGAAAAGATGGGTGATGAAGTGAAACTAAAGGGTTATAAAAAAACAGACTGATGCGCTTTACATAATATTAAGCCTTAATACAACATAAATGTATTATACAACGTGCATCTGCACAAAATGCAAGACTTAAAGTAAGTTATGTACTGGACAGAAAGTTTAACTCCTGTTGTGGATGCGCATCATCAGCATGCTTTTAAACACGTCCAGTCAAAGCACAAGCTTCATAATATTAAGCAGCTTTAAGTCTTTTGCTATCATTTTAGCGATTAACCATAGCTGTGTCATGTCGTACTCTCACCTGTTCTCAGTCAAGATATAATGCTCGTATGGCTCTCTTGGTAGGCTATCTCTTGACATTTGATGTTTAAGTATGAGATGATAACCCATTGAACTTGTGATGACGACTGTATTTTCGTTTTATCAAAAGTGAATCCGAAAACCACGGCATCCTTTTTAACTATAGTGCCTCGACTCGAGGTGTCAGGCTTAACAGCGTTGCGCGGATCGTCCGGTTCCCGTGGCGCGGGCTTCACAGCATTGGGGGGGATCGGCCAGTAGCCGCGCGCGGGCTTCAAAGCGTTGCGCGAATCGGCAGGTTGCAGCGGCGCCGGTGCGCGGACTTATCTATTTGTTTTTGAATCATACATGTTAAATTACTGATGTCATATGACGCCGGTCTATAGACCCCTTCACGGTTCACGTCACAGGCGGTTCCCACTGCGCATGTCGGGGTCAGAAAAGCCATTACAGCAGATTGAGTTGGGTATTATTCGGTATCGTCAAAAATTCCTACTGACATCGTGGGCTGTGAAAATCGCACCAGGTCTTCCGTTAAGTTTTCGCGATTCATGCAGCATCTCAAAAACAAAAAAATACAACATCTGCGGTTGCAAGCAATTAACGTGCAGACTGGAACAATGCAAATATCAAAGAGGCTTGTGTTTGTAGTGCTCACTTCATTTGAGGTAAGTCATCATTTTTCAGCCCTGTTAGATTAAAGAATAAAGTCTGGATGGTATGAACAGTTTGACCCCATGCTGCGCGCGCACACGATAGTCATTCAATGTTTACAAACCTTGGAGGGGTCTATACCGCTCAACGCGATCAAACACGCACCCAGTCTTTACTACTACAGGCGCTTGTAACACTAACCAGACATCCAAATGCGTCATAAGAACCACAGAAAATAAATAAACCCACAAGCGAGATACCTGCAATTAAGAGACGAGCTACCAGTAGCTCGCGAGCGACGTGTTGGAGACCCCTGCCTTATAGGTAAAGTTACATTGTTTAATTTAAACGAGTTGCTATTTTTTGGCACAAAAGCTTAATTTCCACCAGGCTGATTGCACTGTATATGGTTGATTTAATATAAATTAGGCAGTGTGTTGTTATTTATTTAAAACCGCGTGCTCTGCTGAGAGTTTTCATTATTTCAGTTTCCTGTTACTTTTAGGCTACTTTATTTCAGGTGAACTGTTTTTGCACTACTGACTAGCCTAAATAAGACTGCCTGGCCTGGTTTGTCCAGCTTTTATTGAGCTATGTGTTGGTTGAAAATGTTTAGACAGTGTTTTATTATGGCCTTCGCCGAAAATTGCAAAGGAAAGATGTCACTGTTTTTACAGATTGTCTATTCTTTTTTCTACTCTAAGGTTTAATTATTATTTAAGTCATTTTATTCTAGGATAAACTATTGGCCCACTCACTTTTGCTCCGGCCCGCCCAAAATACATTTTCTGGCTACGCCCCTGCTCTGTCCTAATTCGGTCATCCTGAAACAGAACCAGTACACCTCCTACTGTTGATCACAGATATTGTCACCAGGGTTTAAAACAAACTTTTACTTACCAGCCAATCTGACTACTACAGTTTTAAGTCACACTGTAAAAAAATGTCTTCCCTAAAAAAATTTAAAAAGCTACAATCATAACTACATACTTGCCAGCATATGTAATTTCAGCTTAAATTACATCAAAATGACTTAAAAATTAGATTTTTAAAAGTAAAAAAAACCTTGATGACTGATTTTAACTATTGTAATGTCATGGCTTATTTATGACGTAATTTGTACAGTGTACTGGCTTTTTAGAACATCTACTAGGCATAACCAAGTCACAGTTTATATATAATTAGTTTTCCAATATCATTTAAAAATAACAGGCATCCATTTATGCACTTAAATACATTCATATGGTCATTTTTAAATTTTCTTTAGGAAAGAAATAAAAAAAAAAAACAGTAGACTCTACTTAAAAAAGTGCTAATTTGACAAAACCCTCCACAGTTGTTTCTGCAGGCAATTGACAGGTTGGCATTGTTGGTGTCTGCGGATGTTAATTTTAAACCCTGCAATATTATGAACTGTGAGCAAACTTTTTTATTATGTCATGGATAGGATAGCATACTGTTGTCGAGCTCAATCAGTCTGCATTTGTTGCAAAACTTTAATGCTAGTATCGTTTTGACGTGTTTTCTCCTTATCATAGCAGAACTACAATAGCCTACAATTAATATCCCCTTGTCGTTTTTGAACTATACTAGAAGTCCCCACCTCTCCCCGCTGGAAAAAAAGTAATTTTTACTCTGAGTAAAGTTAAAATGAGTAACTTTTTACTTTTACTTGAGTAGATTTTTAGACCAGTAACTTTACTTTTACTTAAGTAAAATATTACTAAAGTAACTTTACTTTTACTTGAGTACAATATTTTATTACTCTTTCCACCTCTGCACGCGCGCGGACATACACACACACACGTGCGGGCGTGCACACACACACACACACACACACACACACACATACATAATCTGGTTTCCATGTTTTGTGGGGACATTCCATAGATGTAATGCATTTTATACCGTACAAACTGTATATTCTATTCCCTTTCCCTAACCCAAACCCTAACCCCAACCATCACAGAAAACTTTCTGCTACTTCACATTTAGTGGATATTTTTATCCACAAACAACACAAAAGGGCAGTAAATTTGTCCATGGTCTATTATTATGTTTTTGAAAAAAACCCTCCTGGAACATTTTAGATGTCTTCATATAGAAAACACCTGATTCAGTTCAGCAGGTGTGTTAGTGTGTTAATTAAGGAAATGTTTCAAACATTCTGGCAGGAGCCTGATGAGTAAAATCAGGTCATATAAGGAGACATCTAAAACATTTTAGGAGGTAGGATAACAGAAAGCAGGTGTGGCAACAATCAGAGCAGAGCAAAGGAATGGAGTCCTGAGGCTGATGGCCGGTGGCCAGCAGGGGCAAACATGGTGATGATTGTGACACAAATCTTACAAAAAACATTACTGGTGTGCATCTTGAGACAAAACAATGGCACCGATATATTTTAAGATATGTCAGTGCCAGATGCTTTCAGTTAAAACAACTCAAACACACATTTAAGTCTTGGACTGCACTTAAAGCGCCATTTTATCGATAGGAACATCTTCATTGAAAGTGGGTCATATTTGTAGCCGAAACGTAACATAAATTTTGAATTTTGTGCCTATTTGACCAAGAAAAGACAGAACGTGACTTTAAAGCACATTTGTATGAAAAACTACAACTCCCACTATGCACCACAATGCACAGCTCTGCAAGCCACTTCCATTCATCGGAACACGGCTCCAATATGCTATTGTGTACATAAATGCCACATTAGTAAAACAAAGAAAATAGCCACCACTGTGTCTTAGGGCTGCTTGATTATGAGAAAAATCATAATCCCGATTGTTTTGATAAAAATCTTAATCTCGATTATTTAACACGATTACTTAAATTACTGTAAAAACATGCATTTATACATGGGCTTGACATTAACTTTTTTGCTCACCAGCCAAAATGGCTAGTTGTGTATCACGTGCGTCCGATGAAACAGTCTATAGATCATATCATATATTTAGGTGCATAAAAACAGTCCAGTAAGGCATTAATAGCTTTACATAGAATGAATATATTAAAAGTGGAGCAGAGGTGTAGAAGATTAACTGAAAAGATAAACACAAAACCCCTCGACAACCACTTTAAATATTTATTAACAACAGCAGAAATGTACATGAATTTTACTTTCAACTTGTTTATGCAGATTGTATTTTATATGCTTGATCATGTTTTCTGTTAAAAATGATTTAAGACTTTTAATGACTTACTGTCGAGAGGGCGTTATTGTTGCCCAAAGTAGCCTACATTAAAATGATGCGCAAAGTTCGAACCTCTCAGCTGGCGGGTTTCCTTTGATTTCATGTGCATTCAGGTATGCGCTGAATTTCTCTCTGCTCTTGCCCTGAGAATGTGCACGCAATATATATCTCTCTAATCACTTCCATGCAATTGTTTTGTCTTTCCCGAAGTGTGTATGCGCTCAGACTGCGTCCTCTTGTGCATTCGCTAATCCATCACCTCTGGCGCGCTCTCTGGGAGGTGGCGCTTTGGCCCGCAACGCTCCGCTGTCTTTGTGTGTTGCGCTCGGTGCAGGGAGTGATCATGGGAGTTGTAGTTTTCCAGTGTCGAATTGCGCATTGGTTATCATTTTGCATAACTTTTAAGAAAACTACAAAAATGTATATTCAACCAGCCAAAGTGGCTAGTAAGATTGTCTTACCCGCCGCAGCCGAAATCTACCCGCATTTGGCAGGTGTTAATGTCAAGCCCTGCATACATTCAATGCATTGTTTAGTGTTGCTGCAGAAGGCTACACGTGTCAAAGCAGTAATGTTTAAGTGCCAGCAGAACGCGATTCACGTTTTAAACACGATCGCTTAAAATGCATATAGCTTTACAAAAATAATAAGGATTATTACCTAGTGGTCTGACTTTAAACAGATGCCTGAGCGCGCAGCTCTCTGCACGTGAGAGAGAGAGAGAGAGAAAGAGAGAGAGAGAGAGAGAGAGAGAGAGAGAGATCGGCGCCACGATCCAGCTGATAATATTTTAAATGTGAGTGATAGTTTGCCTCCGCTCGCTTGAAAAGCATAAAACTGAACTAATACATGAGGATTTCTACTTTGTGTGCGAGGCGCAGCTACTTATGATGCGCTGGATTAATGACTCAAAACAAAATAACAGAAATGCGGCACACTAATCGATCTCCCTCGATTATCTTGTTTTTGCAATCGAAATGTGCAAAAATCGAAAAACGATTAATTGCACAGCCCTACTGTGTCTGACAGACACCAATTATGACTTACTTTTAAACGTGATGTTACGTTGTGTTACACACAATAACACTCTGGTCTGGTGTGTAGCAAAGTCTTATTCAAATGGTAACGTGAGGTGTCAGATCCGCAGTACAAAAGTCTTTTCAAGTAATTAAAAAAGGGTATGCATATTAAATGTTTATTTAGTTTTACCAATTTCCTTTTTGTCTCTTGTTTACTGTAATTACATATGTGTTATATCGGCCTCACTGAGTCACTGCTCTTACAATATAGACATATTAAGCACTGCTCCGATATGCTATTATGTACATAAATGCCACCTTAGTATAACAAGAAAATAGAAACACTCACTTTAGTCAGACGTCCGTTTATCCCTGCTTTCTCCACACAAATGCGTCCCCTGCACAATATCTCCACAGACGCGCCGCCTAAGCTCTTGGAGCTTGTGCTCGTAAGCCGAAACACGTCTTTGAAATAACACGCCAAAGTGCCCGGAAACATTCACAAAACAAACGTTCATATCCTTATCTGATGCATAAACGTTAAACAGAAAGCAGACAGTGAGAGTCAGTCCAAGCTCATATACTCCGCAGCGTGTCTGCTTGTAAGCCGAAACACGTCTTTGAAATAACACGCCAAAGTGCCCGGAAACATTCACAAAACAAACGTTCATATCCTTATCTGATGCATAAACGTTAAACAGAAAGCCGACAGCGAGAGTCAGTCCAAGCTCATATACTCCGCAGCGTGTCTGCTTGTAAGCCGAAACACGTCTGTGAAATAAACACGTCCAAACACGCGCAAAGTTGCTCTCTTGCCGGGAAACATTCACCGAACAAACGTCCATATTCTGATCTGATGCAGAAATGTTAACAGAAAGCACACAGAGAGAGCCCCTATTAGTCCGTTCAAGCTCAAGCCAGTCCGGGCTTCTCTACGTAGCAGAGGCCGAGGGTTGCGACATTTTCCCTTGGCTCCTCTACTCAGCCGAAGCCCAGGCTCTGGCCTACTCCTCGGGCTTCTGTTTCTCCATCTGCCTCAGCTCTTTGCTGTATTGTGGCTCATAAAGCATGACGCTTGCAAAATCACCCTCTTCCATATCATATTGATTAACTTCCGTTGTTATTGTAACATGAAGTCTGGCTCGCTCCACATTGTCTGTTTATCTTAGCTTAGCATAAAGATGGCAGCTGATCGTTTTTCGTCTGTGTTCGTATATTTTCGTAAGTCCCACCCACTGATCTGTGTAACATCTGGCTGGACATCAACTGGAGGTCTCTTCAGTCTGGGTCGTTAACGGTGTCATGCTGTGACCCTAGATTGACTTTTGTCACCAGGTCGGCTCGGACGCTTTTGTCATGCCCAGGGGCTGGCTACTGTTTGACTAAGCCACGCCCCTTTACAACTTCCACCTCGAGGAGGTCCCCAAAGCCAACCCAATTACCAGACAACAACAAGAGCAGGTAAAATATAAAACAATCTTTATTGAATTAAATATTTAAAAGAACTGGGAAATGGGGAAAGGGGAATTAAAACTAAACTTCTACGCTGCCTTCCAGGCAGGCTATGGCCCAGCGAGTGACAGAAAAGGGGGGGGCAGCGGGGGTCCAAGGCACTGCAGGCCCAAGGGAGACGTGGAAAGCAGGCTCCTGCCTGTCCCCGCTATCCGTGGCACCCTCCTTTTCTTTCCTGGAGGCAGAGGTAAAACGGTGTAAGTTGCTGAAATATATCTCCTATTCCACTTCGCGGCACTTCACCGCTCGGACTCGTACAACTCTTTGTCGTCTGCTCACTCTCCTTCCCTCTCTCTCCACAGGCAGTGGCTGGGACACAAAGGACACGATTAATCTGACTGGGATGGCTCTCACCTCTCCGCTGACTACAGCTCTTGGTAAGTACAGGTTCCACAACGCTCGTTCTCTTAGTGCTCACTCTCGTTCTCTTTCTCCACAGGCAGCAGCTGGGACACAAGGACACAATTAATCTGACTTGGATGGCTCTCACCTCTTCACTGGCTACAGCTCTTGGTAAGTGCAGGTTATCTCACAGCTCGTTCTCGTAGTCCTCACTCTCGTTCTCTTTCACCACAGGCAGCAGCTGGGACACAAGGACACAATTAATCTGACTTGGATGGCTCTCACCTCTTCGCTGGCTACAGCTCTTGGTAAGTGCAGGTTTTCTCACAGCTCGTTCTCCTAGTGCTCACTCTCTTTCTCTTTCTCCACAGGCAGCAGCTGGGACACAAGGACACAATTAATCTGACTTGGATGGCTCTCACCTCTTCGCTGGCTACAGCTCTTGGTAAGTGCAGGTTCTCTCACAACTCGTTCTCTTAATCCTCACTCTCGTTCTCTTTCCCCACAGGCAGCAGCTGGGACACAAGGACACAATTAATCTGACTTGGATGGCTCTCACCTCTTCGCTGACTACAGCTCTTGGTAAGTGCAGGTTTTCTCACAGCTCGTTCTCTTAGTGCTCATTCTCTTTCTCCACAGACAGCAGCTGGGACACAAGGACACAATTAATCTGACTTGGATGGCTCTCACCTCTTCGCTGGCTACAGCTCTTGGTAAGTGCAGGTTTTCCTCACAGCTCGTTCTCTTAGTGCTCACTCTCGTTCTCTTCCTCCACAGGCCGCAGCTAAGACACAAGGACACAATTAATCTGACTTGGATGGCTCTCACCTCTCGGCTGGGTGTGACGTACCGTAAGTACGGGGTTTCGACAGTGGCTCCTCTCGTGCCAATGTACACCGCACACTCTTCGTCTCTGTCGATCAACGGGCTTAACAGGTTAGTATACAACTTTACAGGGTGGCGGACTTACGACAGCTGGTATCTACAGTGTGTCAGATGGGCAGTAGTTCCTATATGGCACCGGGGACAAACCCTCTCGGCGAGCTCGTTGGTCTGCAGAGGGGCGGGAACGTCACACTGTCTCACCGGGTCGAGCGCTGCCCTTTCCTCGCAACCCGTTGGGCGATCGAACACTGGACAGGGGCGCCCTTTCGTAGAGACCTCGGGGCGGCGGATCTCCTTCGCCTCTAGCTCTGCGACAATGGAAATCACACAGGTAAGGTATCAATGTTAATAGTCCGAAGTCATACTCACACACTACCAACTTTTCAGTTCTTCACCACCACTCTATAAAGTCCGCCAAGTGTTCAGATGGGAAATCGTTCCAGGATACCACACCGTTGCTTGACGCTGAAACACACTCACAGCATATAATCTACAGGTTTCTCTAGGGCCGCTAGCCTCTTCGTCTTTCCTCGACGAAATAAGTAAAGGCAGGGGTACGTCTGACAAGACACAGCAATTTCACTGCAGTACACAGCAATACACAGCACCACTTCAAAGTGAAAGTTTCTATATCCAAGGACTCACCCACCACACTCAGGTGCACACAAGGGACGCCCGTCTTCCTCCACTTCGCTCTGGGCGAATACGGCGATGGATAACACGGCCTAGTTGCTTGTTTCGTCGCTGTAGTTGCTTCGTAAAAAGGCTCTTTCGGCTCACCCACCACGCTATCTCAGGGGTAGGGCCGCCCTCCTTCTCCTGGAGGTACTCAATAAAAATGCAAGTCAAATATACACTTCGTTCCAATAGAACAGTTTGTTACTCACGGCTGCTGCGCTTTCTTCGTCCCACGTTTCTCCGCTTGGATCCACACTGCAAACACTCCAAACGCACTGACAGGGCGGTTTCGTTCGCCAACCGGTATGCCACACTTCCGGTAAATCACCACTTCTCCACAGGTGTATACTCACAACAATACGTTTCCTTCTCCTTTGTTTCTCTCCATATATGTCGGCATTCGATCGTTCTTCAACCTATAAGGTTCGCTGTATCTCCATCAACATCCAACAACAGCACAAGAAAGAGAGAGAGCATAAATAGCTACCAACAGCGTACCGGGCGAGCACAACTCAGCACTTCAATATACACCAACAGCACTGCAAACTGTGATTTAAACTGTTCTTAAGTACTGCCCTGCATGCTCCTGTCTTCCAATCACCCGGCGCTCCTCTTAACAGCGCACAGCTGCGCTCGATTTCCTGATTACAGCCCTCGCGGCGCTACCGGATGTCCAGTGTTTCCTCTTCCCGGCCCGGGTGGAAACTTCTTTTGGTTCCGCCCCTAAAAGATCGTCACCTTGTGACACTTTCATCAGAAGATCCTAATCTCCTGATAACACACATTTCCAGACCTATCGACTCTCTCTGGCTGTCTTTATTGCGCCAATATAAGCAAATTAACACCTCAAAGCAAACTTCAAACTGTGGCAAGAGACGAAGCAGCCATGACACAAATGTGTGTCTGTCTAAGATCACAGCTAAGACCAAAATAAATTGGTTTAAATTGTATATAATATAGGGGTGGAACGGTACACAGAAGTCCCGGTTCGGTTCGTACCTCTGTTCAGGCGCCACGGTTCGATTCACTTTCGGTACAATGGAGGGAAAAGCAAAACAAAAATGAAGAAGGCATTTTTTTAGTACTTAAGCTAATCTTAAAAACATAGGTGTCCTTATCAGTGTTATTTTGAGATGTCATGAATATGAACTGAAATGCATTTAACATACTATCTCGTATTTCTAAAATGTATACCACTTTAAGTAATCTTGTACTCATCTTTCATACAAATATGGGTTCAAATGCATTACAAGTGTTACCTAAATACATTTTAAAATTACATTTTTATTTCATATCAATGTACTAAAGAACAAAAAAATAGGCTTGTAGGATGAATTATTAGGTGAGTACGACTTCACAAGGCGCTGCAAAAAAACGACAAGTGGATGACGTCAGAGTAACGCGAGAGCGATTTGAAATCAGCCTCTTCCGCAAGATTTCTCACGGTACTCTGACGCTGATGGCGCTGCGTAAAGTTGAGCACGCTTAAAAAACTGAAAGCAGCTGAACTCGACAGAACTGCCCTGCGTATGCCTGTTGTATATAGCAGGACAATTTATCTCCTACTTCTCAGCGTGAGAAATACAAAGTGTGGCGTTTGAACTGACTGAAATGCAGGTGTGTCAAGGTTAATGCGTTAGACTTGAGCGCCCTGATTAGATGTATTTCCACTTACATACCTAACAACTGCTGAACAACGCCGACGCACTGTCCTCGTCTTTCCCACCACTCTCTCGCCTGTACTATTGTAACTGACTGGAAAACGGAAGTTTTGCCAAACTTGCTATCTTAAAGAGGCTGGCGGAGTGTCTAACTCTTGTGGAACACCACTTGCCATCCTCGCTATCGCTGTTCACTAACTGACTGGACCGGCGTCGACGTGACAAAAAAAATGCAGAGTGCCAGAGAATGTAGACGGGCTCTGATAGAGTGCATGCATAGGCGGAGCTCGGCTGCATCGGCGCTAATCAGAGGTTCAGAGCTAAAGCGGGGCAACAGATTAGCTGTCCATAAAGAACCCGCGTATCTAACAGTAGTTCCGCATTACATTAATTATTTTGCACGCAAGTTTTTTTATTTTCATACTGTGTATTCTCCATTTAAATTCATGCACCGAACCGTGACCCCCGTACCGATTCGGTTCGAACCGAATACATGTATTGTTCCACCCCTAATATAATATATATCCTTGTATTGCATGTTTGTATCTGTAATGTACCACTTTCTTGTAAAACTATATGGATGCTTTGTTTACCTTAGCTTGTCTCATAATTCACATTTATGAGATTACTATTTGATGTGTGTTTCAAACCATACCTTGTTTACACTCTCAATAATGCCCTTTTCCTTTCCTGATCAATGATGTGCATCATCGTACCATAACTTATATCAAACTTGTTCAATATTAATCCAAATTATTATTTTAACATCCCTGGCATAGCACATCTATGCAAATGAGTCTGGTGAAACAAAGACAACGTTGTCCTGCTCGATCAACACCTTTCGGATTGGTCATCTAAACTTCAAGGGGTTGGTCTAAGCTCAGGTTAAGAGGCCTGCACCCCAATTCATCGATGCTCACAGCTCACAGCACACAGCTCACGCACAGCACGCCACACGGCTGCTCAACAGCGAGGCCGCGGCGCCCAGCCTATCTTGGATAGTTTTTCGGGCACCCTGACACTTGGACAAACTTCAACAAACTGGACAAATTAATCGCCACAGATTAACCCGACCGACGGATTAACAAAAGAAACTCATGTGCATCACAAAAGCCAACGCAAGTATCGCTTGTTCATTCGCTGTAAAAAGTTATTGCCCCTTATTAATTAAGGTGTTTCTCAGAGTTCTGATGGTTTGTGTAGAAGTTAAGTCTATAGTGATATTGCCCTTCTTTTACTCTCTCTCTCTCTCTCTTAATTTTCCATTCTTTCTCTTTCATATATGTTTCTCGTTTATTTGTTTGTATGTATAGTTAGTCTTGTGTGTTTTTGTAGTGTAACATAGTGTAATAAACTGGTTTTGCATTTCACAATTGAATTGTTTCTGTGTTCAATGCTCATGAAATCAATGTCACTTAATCCGCCTTTAAGATCTTAAAGCTACATGCTTAAAAATACTTTATAGCAGTAAGAATGTTATTTTCTAAAGGCCACGGAATTAACTTCTTAAATGTACAATTATGAGTATTTGCTGGACAAATACACAAATTAATTGTTATTATTTTTCTGCTAAATCAGTTTAAAATCTTAATAATTTGTATAATTAATTACAGTTAATTGTACTTATTATTCCATTTGAGCTAAATCTGGGAATTTCCCCAAATTCCCTTAAATTCCCTTAGTGTTTCGGTCGGAGGGTTATAGTGTTTTAAATAACGTTATTCTCCTCCTCCTGCTGATTCGCTACATCTGTAATAGGTCTGTAGCGTGAGTGGGTCCCACACATAGCCCCCACCTTGGAAAAATGAGGAATGAGTTTCTGTAGTCTTTCACACTCATCAAAGATACAGCATTCCCTTTTTTCAATGAAGCAAAATGATGATTTTAACATAATTGAAAGAAGGAAGTGCCTTACTTTAATCAGTATTTCTCCCGTCTCAGGGGAACCTGAGGGAATGATGCACGACCATTCAAAAACATGACTGGGGTTCTAATGATACAAAACTTAATGCAAATGGGAGAAGTTTTTTAAGCCCTGTCAGAGAAACTGCCCCTATATGTTTAACAGTTTGTGTAACATCATCTTTAATATTAACCTACATTATTAACATTTAAAGGGTAGTTCACATTATAATGATAAGTATATTAACGTCCACATCACTGGATGATAAAAACAACTTTATGCTAATTTGCTCGTTAGGCACAGTACTCATGCAAATCATTTAGCTTTAATGACATTAATTAATATTGCATGTTTCTGTTAATAAAAATGAATGTTTACATCATAAATGTATAAATATTAGAGATGTGAAGACTCCTGGATTCGCCCGGAACATCGGCATAAAACGATGCAATGCATCTGTTTAAAAACTGTACATCGGATACAAATTAGCATTTGCATTGCGATGTATCGTTTCTAACACACTGCATTGCTTAAAATATATTTATTCATGTAAAATTATTAATAGATGCACTATACTTTTATTATTTAAAAAATTACCAATATTTTAATGTTTAGTAAAGACATTTATATATCAAGCTCTGATGTTACAAGTACCAGGGTTGTTCCAGGGAATGACTTTTATTTTCTTTTTTGTTTGTGTTGGTTTAGGACTTGATTGCTCAAATCAACCCTTGTCATTTCAAAGAATAGTGTGAGTATGTCACGGTAGGAAATCCTCTGTTTCCTCCGTGTCATGTGTGTGTGTGTTTGTTTGTTCACTCACCTCTGCCATGTGCTCGTTTGATTAAGTGTTGTCACCTGTGTATGATTGCCTCGCTCCAGCTGGTCCTCATTACCCATCTGCTACATATACTCACTCAGTTCTCTTACTGTTGTCAGATCCTCATTTCATGTTTCAGCAGTACCACTTGGATTATCGTCTCTCGTCTTCGTGTGCATTGGATCAGTGTTCGTGTTTGTCGTCTCTGTGTGAGTGTTGGGTCCGTTCCTGGTTTCGTCCATTGGCCATTATCACACTCATCACCGACTTCACGTTTCATCACTCTTCAGCCACCGTAGACCTTCGATCACCATCGCCAACATCCTGGACTCTGTCACATGTTCTGTTGTTTCTCTGTTCTTACCATCATTTACAATAAATCTGTGTTGATCGCCTGCGCTTGCTTCCTCCACTTTATTGTGTTGTTACAGTAGGATCTGACCATCATGGAAGCAGCAGGCGATCGCTCCCCATCTCATCTGGAGGAATTTTTACAACGCACTGTGGGTCATATGGATCGTCAAGAGAAAGCGATAGATGAGATGGGTCGAGCTTTCCAAGCGATGGTGACGAAGGTTTCCGAGCTCGCTCTCCAGGCTCAACAACATCATCCATCGCCGCCCACTGCGCCCCCCACGCCACCCACACCGCCGATCACCACTGGGGGTTCTCCCCAGTCCGAGCCACGCCTCCCCATTCCTGAGAAGTATGCGGGTGAGCCTAAATTTTGTTGATCATTTTTTTCTCATTGTTCTCTGCACTTCGCCTTGCAGCCCCGTACGTTCACCACCGAGGAGATGAAGGTGGCGTTCGTTCTCTCCCTTCTCACGGGGAAGGCTGCCCTCTGGGGGACGGCGGTGTGGGAGAACCAAGATCGCTGCTGTGCTTCGTTCCACACTCTTTCGGAGGAGATGAGACGGGTCTTCGACCGCTCCTACGGCAGGAGGATAGGTCCGTATCAGATTATTCCATTGAGTTCCGCACCCTGGCGGCGGAGTGTAAGTGGAACGAAGAGGCGCAGTGGGATCATTTCCTGCATGGGTTGGCTGACCGCATCCAACAGGAGATTCGAGCCGTGGAACTTCCCTCTTCACTCAACGGTTTAATAGATCTCACTATCCGGATTGACAACCGGCTAGATCAAGCAGCCAGACGGAGGGGGAGGACCACTCGCACCACCAGTCCAGAGGTTCAGCATCGGCGGCCAGAGGTTGCGGTCAGCCCACCTGGAGATCTGGAACCCATGCAGGTGGGGCGAGCTCGGCTCTCCCGGGAACTGAAAAGCTGCTTTGTTTCAGCTCCAATTCTTGTCACCCCTGATCGGCTCTCCCGGGAGGAGAGGATCAGGCGGAGATCCCTTGGACTGTGTTTATACTGTGGCAGCTTGCAACATCACATCCAGTGCTGCCCAGTAAAAGATCAAGCCCGATAGTAAATCTGAGGCTACTATCGGGTGGGATCTCTGCCAGGAAGACCTCATCAACATCAACACTCCTTCCGGTGAGACTACGGTGGTCCACACATACACTGGATCAGCACGCTTTGGTGGATTCTGGGGCCGAGGGGAGTTTCATGGATTTCAACTTCGCACGTAAGATCAACATTCCTCTCACCTCCCTCAAACACCCCATTGCACCTTTTGCACTTGATGGACACAAGCTTCCAGTCATCACTCAGACCACCATTCCTGTTTCACTCATCACATCTGGTAATCATACGGAGAACATTTCATTCCTCATCACAGACTCACCTCAGACTCCCATTGTTCTCGGTCACACTTGGCTCCATCAACACAACCCCAGGATTGATTGGCGTCTCGGATCTGTGGTTAGCTGGAGCAAGGAGTGTCATTTGTCTTGTCTTTTGTCTGCTGGTGTTAATGTTTCTGAGTCTGTGTTTCAGGGGGAAGCAGTGGATATGACTAACGTGCCCGCGGAGTACCACGACCTGAAGGAGGTGTTCAGTAAGTCGCGGGCTGATTCTCTTCCTCCTCATCGTCCCTATGACTGTGCAATAGAGTTGCTGAGGCTGCGTTTGCCAAACTGAAAAGCTGCTTTGTTTCAGCTCCAATTCTTGTCACCCCTGATCGCTCACGTCAATTCATAGTGGAGGTTGACGCGTCAGAGGTGGGGGTAGGAGCAGTGTTATCCCAGCGCGCATCCTCAGATGGAAAGGTTCATCCTTGCGCGTATTATTCTCATCGTTTATCCCCTGCGGAGGTTAACTATGACATTGGCAATCGGGTGTTGTTGGCCGTCAAATTGGCACTGGAGGAATGGCGTCACTGGCTTGAAGGTTCGGGTGTACCTTTCATTGTATGGACGGACCATAAGAATCTTGAATACATTAGAACTGCTAAAAGACTTAACTCCAGGCAGGCTCGTTGGGCATTGTTTTTCGGTCGTTTCGATTTTACACTTTCTTACCGGCCGGGTTCCAAAAACATCAAACCCGAATGCTTTATCCCGTCTTTTTGAGCGTTCCGATCGTACTGCTACTCCCGAGCCCATTTTACCGGAGACCATCATTATCTCCGCGCTCAGATGGGAGGTCGAATCGAAGGTTTTGACTGCCTTAGAAGGGGTAACACCCCCGGCTCGTTGCCCCCCGAACCGTTTATTTGTGCCGGAGGGGTTACAGTCAGACGTTCTCCAGTGGGGTCATTGTTCCAGTGTTGCTTGTCACCCAGGGGTTAGTAGAACTAAATTTCTAGTCAAGCAACGATTTTGGTGGCCTGGTATGGCTCGTGATGTCCACGATTTCGTCTTGGCTTGCTCGGTTTGTGCTGTTGGTAAGACTTCCAATCGACCTCCAGATGGGTTACTCTTACCGCTGTCTGTCCCTTCGAGACCCTGGTCCCACATCTCGCTAGATTTAATTACCGCCCTCCCACCCTCTAAGGGTAATACGGTGATTTTAACCGTAGTGGACCGGTTCTCGAAGGCGGCTCATTTCATTCCCTTGCCCAAATTGCCATCAGCCAAGGAAACAGCGGTAGCTGTCATTGACCACGTCTTCCGTATACATGGCCTTCCGACAGACGTGGTTTCTGACAGGGGTCCCCAATTTGTGTCCAAATTTTGGCGAGAATTTTGTAAATCGTTAGGGGCGACTGTTAGTCTTTCATCCGGGTTCCATCCCCAGAGCAATGGTCAAACCGAGCGAGCCAATCAGGATGTCGAAAGGGCATTGCGATGTTTGGTTTCCAACAATCCTTCGTCCTGGTGTCAACAACTCTCAATTGTGGAGTACGCACACAATTCTCTGCCGGTGTCATCTACGGGCATGTCTCCATTTAAGTGTAGTTTAGGGTACCAACCACCTAATTTTGTCAGTACTGAATCCGAGGTGTCGGTCCCCTCCGCAAACGCACTAGTCCAGAGGTGTCACCGCACCTGGACCAGAGCTCGTAGAGCTCTGCTCCAGGCAAGGTCACGCACCAAGGCTAAGGCCGATCGCCACCGGTCGAAGCCTCCCCGATACGTCGTCGGTCAAAGAGTGTGGCTTTCAACCCAGAACATTCCGATGTGTTCCGTTTCGAATAAGCTTGCTCCCAAATTTATTGGCCCGTTTTCTGTTACCAAAATCATTATCTGGTAACAGTGCGTCTTAGCCTTCCACCGGCGTACAGGAGGGTTCATCCCATCTTTCATGTGTCCAAAATTAAACCGGTGATTTTTTCCCGTCTTAATCCGCCTGCCCCGGTTCCCCCACCGCCTCGTATCGTTAATGGGGAGACCACATATTCGGTTAATCGTATTCTGGACTCTAGACGGAGGGGACGCGGTTTTCAGTACTTCGTGGATTGGGAAGGTTACGGTCCGGAGGAGAGAAGGTGGGTTCCTGCTCGGGACATACTGGATCACCGTCTTATTGATGATTACAATCTTCAGGTAAAGCAGGCTGGGAGGCGTTCCTAGGGGAGGGGGTACTGTCACGGTAGGAAATCCTCTGTTTCCTCCGTGTCATGTGTGTGTGTGTGTGTTTGTTTGTTCACTCACCTCTGCCATGTGCTCGTTTGATTAAGTGTTGTCACCTGTGTATGATTGCCTCGCTCCAGCTGATCCTCATCACCCATCAGCTACATATACTCACCCAGTTCTCTTCCTGTTGTCAGATCCTCATTTCATGTTTCAGCAGTACCACTTGGATTATCATCTCTCGTCTTCGTGTGCATTGGATCAGTGTTCGTGTTTGTCGTCTCTGTGTGAGTGTTGGGTCCGTTCCTGGTTTCGTCCATTGGCCATTATCACACTCATCACCGACTTCACGTTTCATCACTCTTCAGCCACCGTAGACCTTTGATCACCATCGCCAACATCCTGGACTCTGTCACATGTTCTGTTGTTTCTCTGTTCTTACCATCATTTACAATAAATCTGTGTTGATCGCCTGCGCTTGCTTCCTCCACTTTATTGTGTCATTACAGAGTATAAACAAAGCCTATAGTGCCTGAAGCAGGGAGGTGTGTGGATATGCAGACACAAACAGATGCGCAGGGAATAATAAAATGGACGGAGTTGGACCAATAAAACCAGAAAACTGCAATTTACATGCGTGCATTGGACAGTGATGGGTGTAACGAATGATTCAATATTATAATAAGAATGTGGCATCCCTAGTAATTGTTATCAGCAAAATCACAGATATTATCTAAAATGTTTAGCCTGCACAGCCCATGCCCTACACATTTGTCCATGTACTTCCTAATATGTAAATCGCCACTACATATCTATAACCCCTCCATTACACCCCCATTGACCTTTAAGTCAGAAAACACAGTTCAGTTTGTTTATTCTAATCTCAGGAGTCACAATGTTTGTGTATCAGTTAGTTACGTATACAGCTTGGGGGGGTTGAGACCTGACCTGAGCTGTATATATGAACACATCTGAGCTATATCACGTTTATTTAGGAAGTTAGATTGAATAGACATGTACTGTATTTATGTTCATGTTTCTTTATATATTTGCCTTAACCATGTTGTAAAATCTAAAATGATTCTGTTTAAGCTTTGGGTTATAATTGTCTGTCCATTTTCAATTACTAAGGAAGTCCTCTCAGATGTGATGTATTTCAATGAGACTGAGAATATTCTCCTGTGTTATCCTTTACATCCAGACTCTTGTCATAGAGCTCATCGTCTCACTGTTGTTAAAGTGACAATATACGCTTTAATTTCACTCATGATCCTCATGACAGTTTTTGGGAATCTGCTGATCATCATCTCCATCTCTCATTTCAAACAGCTTCAGTCTCCAACTCATCTGATCATTCAGGCATTGGCTGTGTGTGACTGTCTGCTGGGTTTACTGGTGATGCCCTACAGTATGATGCGATCTGTCGAAGGCTGCTGGTTTTTGGGAGATGTTATTTGTAGAGTTCATTCTAGTTTGGATATGACCTTGTGTTTCTCTTCT